>NC_138737.1:28852348-30052348 GCF_965113295.1 Leuciscus leuciscus | reverse complement strand
CGTGCAGCTGCAGCACTACTATAATATTTAAGAATTTGGCTTGTTTGCATGTGGCTAAATCTTTGGCAGTGTTAGGGGATTTTAAAGGGGTGGTTGATTTTGATTTCACTTTTCTAACTTTAGTTAGTGTGTAATGTTGCTGTTTGAGCATAAACAACATCTGCAAAGTTACAACGCTCAAAGTGCAAAGCAAAGGGAGATATTTGCTTTTAAAGAAATTGTTTTTTAAGCACTACAACAAATGACTGATAGGGACTACACAACATTCCTCCCGGGTTAGTGACATCACTAACCCTAAAATTTACATAAACCCCACCCCCAGAACAGGATTTATAGATTATCAAGACAGAAAAAGGACACAAGCTCCTCCCTCTGCGCTGGGAGCAGCAGCTCATTTGCATTTAAAGGGACAGACACAAAAACGGTGCATTTTTGCTCACCCTCAAAAAGTGACAACTTTAACATGCTATATAAAAATATCTGTGGGGTATTTTGAGCTAAAACTTCACATACACACATCAGAGATTTATTTTACATCTTGTGAAAAGGGCATTATACCACCCCTTTTAAAGTTTTTGAACTCTCTTAATCAATATTGTAAGGTTTCTAGTCAGATACAGAATAAAGTACCCATGTTCTGTTAGCCAATGAAATTTCTTTGTAATCAGAGTTGGATTTGAATGGGGAGTAGAACTGGGCACAACATCTGACAAAGCTGTTAGGTTCCATCATGTAATACAAAAATGTAGAAAGCTAAATGTGATTTACAATGAGTTCCCACATTAAAGATCCCTGTGTGTGCTGACGTGGTTGTGTCTGTACATGTGTTTAGTTGTGTTGGTGCTACTCTGAAGAGCTTCAGGAATGGAATAATTGTTCAGTTGCTTATCAGTGAGCGCACATGCTGTGTAAGTTATCACCACTCATGCACTTATAGTTGTGCTGAGCAAGAGAATCAACAGGCTTCAATGGCTCTCTTAAGGAAGCCATCAGGGCTAATCAGGATGATGCGAAAGGCCATCATTGTAAATCCACAGCCATTTTCCTCCCATAAATAGCCATGCTTTATGTGTTTATGTGCTGCACTAAAAGGCACATTAAGGCAGAAATGTACTGCTATAAGATACGGATATGTTGGCTTAATAGCTTACTTCTGTCATGAGGTTTTAAGCAAGCACTTCAGGGAGGGTTCTCTAATGTTCCTACTTTGATTTTTCTACTAGTTTCTGACCACTGTGACACACTGCTTTGCAGAAAGCTTTTCTTTTTCGGAAGAATTGGAACAAAAGCCTCTGAGTCTATAAAAACCATTTCATAAAAAACATTGACAAATGAATTGCGCATTCAATTGTCCCATTGTAGCATTTTTCATAGATCTCGACATTACATTATTGATGTGAGAACTTGTTCTGCTGTGCCTGGGAGCATCTGTCTGAATGTCTAACTATTTCAGTGTCAATTGCACAATATATGATGTCGTTTATCTTTTAGTGTCAATTGCACAATGTATGATTGTAGTTTATCTTTCATATCAGTTCAAGATAAATTCATTAAAGCAATGTTTTGGGTTCAGTGGAAGGGACCTAACAACAGCATTTGTGGCAGAATGTTGATTCAATCAATCCATGAATCAATCAATCAATCAATCAATCAATGATTTAATCTATCCATCCATCCATGCATCCATCCATACATACATCCATACTTCCATACATTCATCATCCATACATCCATACATCCATACTTCCATACATCCATACATCCATACTTCCATACATCCATACATCCATACTTCCATCCATACATACACGCATACATGCATACACATACACATACACATACACATACACATACACATACACATGTACACATACATGCATACATACATACATAGACATTTTCTAAGCAATGGGTGTAGGACAACATGGAAGCATTATTTGATATTACTACTACCACTACTACTACTAATAATGTAATACCATAATAATTTAATAATATAAAACCAAAGTGCATATTTATGTCTTAATTTCATCACTTTCAATGGCATTGATTGACAGTAAATGTAATGTAAATGCTTCTGTGTTTACACTTTAAGCTTCTGTTGGTCATTGTGCTCAAATTCTTCTCATTTAAAATCTTGTGAAATGCTGGAAACCTCTCAGGAAAATTTCTGAAATTACGAAAAACTCAGAACACCTCCAGATAAGTATCAATTAGACTGAAGCTTGCCTTTTTTTTAAAAGCTTTTACCATTTGTGTGTGCAAATTGCATCAAGGAGCACACTAACAGTGACCTAAAATCATAAATTTTCTATGAGAACTGGTAATTGTAGGCCACAGAAGTGACAGAGACAATAGGAATTCAACTTAAAGTGAATATGCAGCAACATGATGGGCCCTATTTTATCGGTCTAAGCGCATGGTCTAAAGCGCGCGGTGCAAGTGCACTTAGGGCGCCTCCGAATCCACTTTTGCTAGTTTGACGGAAAAAATGGTCGGCTCGGCCGGTGCATGGTCTAAAAGGGTTGTCCCTATTCTCTTAATGAGTAATGGGATTTCATTTGGGCGTAACATGCTATAAACCAGTCAATCAGAGTCTCATCTCCCATTCCCTTTAAAAGCCAGTTGCGACTGCGCCATGCAAGCGGAAAGACTGACCGCTTCTCCAGAGAGCAAACGGATCTGCTCGTGCACAAGGTTAAAGCGCGCAAGCAGACCATCTACGGGACAAAGTGTACGCGCGTTGTGGACCCGCCTACAGCCGCATATCACTAACGCACTCTTCAAATTACTAAAAAAATACTGCGCTTTTTTTGAGTTGCCTCAAAATAGCAACGCGCCAGAACACATCTCGTTTTCAGATCAGCACGCCCATGGGCGCACAAATGAGCACAAATGCATTTGCTATTTAAACAACGTGGCGCAGGACGTGAAAATGATAACTGCGTCGGGCTGAAACTAGCAAAAAACACTTGCGTCGCGTCTGGCGCTGCATTGCGCCAAGCTCCAGGCGTATGATAGGGCCCAAAAAGTCTGTTACCAACAGGAGTAAAGTAGTAAAGCTCATGCGATCCATCCTGATACTACTGATACACCAGTTGAGTAAGAACGTTTACTAGCACCAACAGTAAAGCAGCTGCTTGTCTAAACGCCCCCTTCAGGCGGTCTGTGGACGATGCACGAGCTTGCCTCTTGAAGCTGGGATTGTTGTCATCATGTAAAAGTTATTCACATTCAAAATACAATGCTTTTTTTTTTCACACCAAATTAAAGTTTCTTTCCATTCATTGCTTGTAAATCCTGTTGCTTTATAAATTAGATGTTAATGTGTGTTTGTAGTTTGAGAAAAGCTCTTAGTTTCATGTGCCCAGAGTCATCTCAGCCGTGATTCAGCACAGGAGACATGATGAGCTGCAGATGATGGATAACACCACTGAGAATATGACTTATCTCTCTCTTCCCTGGGGAAAGTGATTTAGCTCAATTTTTGCTCTTTTATCCCCAATTGTTTTGAAGAGCATGAAACCCAGAGGATGGGGGATAACGTGCAGTTGAATCCAAACCTCCTGCTGGGGGATGAAATCTCACTCTCTCTTTTTGTGTGTGGTTGGATTGCTGTAGAAGCAGGTAAGCCTTTTGATGCATTTAGAAGCGAGTGACATCTTTCATGACAACACCTGTCATAAGCAGGCACATAAAACGCTGAGAAAAGTAGAGGAAAAATAAAGACACAAAACACAAAGAAGTGAGAGATGATTATGGCCCTTTTCCAGTTTAGAGTGAGCTGCATTGCTGTCTATTGCCTATTTAGGGTTTTTAAAGGGCTTTCACATATATATTAGTGACTATGGGCCCTTTGTCGGTAAATTAGGGAATGAACTTGCGCTCCAGGGGGCGGTTCAGCGAAATGAGGTGGCGTGTTCCGGCGCAAATGTTCCCTGGTGCTATTTTGCAGTTCCAGAAAACAATTCTGCCACAGACCAGGAAAAACCTAGTCTAAAGTCAGTGGTGCGTTTTCAGTGGCGCGTTCAGATGCTGGTTTAACTTGCCCATAATGTAGCGTGTGCACAACGTGTATACACATCTACACACAGACGCAGCAGTTGCCATTTTTGCAAACCATACATAATTACATGGAAAAATATTCCACATGAGGGAAATCATTGTGGTGTCCATGAAGATGTGAAAAAATAGCCATAAATCTAGCTTACACATTTACCAAAATTATTATACGCATGTTTAACCGAAGCTAATTTGGGTAGGTTTCTCCCATCCCCATACAATGTCACTTCTCTGTCTTTTACGGCCCTGACGAGAACGTCGGTCTCCTCGGCTGTGAACCGCTCCTGGCGTGCGCCTGGCAAATCCGCCGTTATAATAGCAAGCCGCCGTGGAACAAGTGCGCCTGCTCTTAAAGGGAATGTGAGATGACGCTCTGATTGGTTTATTTCACGTTACGCCCAAACCACACCTATGAGTAATGTAGCTTCTTCAGACCAACCCATTCCGAGATCCGCCCACAAAGTTACTTGCGTTTCACGTTTGATACTTGCGTTTCAGATCGTTAAAATAAGACCCCAAGAGTTGATTTGAGGGAATGTAAGCGACAGTCCGCCAATGAACAGGAATCTGACTGATACAGTTGGATACAGTGGTAGAAAAACCTATTTGTGACAGTACAGAAATGCTGTAACCTAATTTATTTTGCCAGTTTTAATTGCCTATATTTAAAGGTGCAGTAAGCGATTTCTGAGAAACGCTGTTGAAAGTAAATCGGACCGAGCAGCACACAATACTTGTAGTCAATCAGCACTAGGGGGCGTTCCCACTCATAATGGTAGAGGAGAGAGAGTGAGCAAGAGGTAGATTTGATTAAAGACTTTAGAAAGAGAGATGGCTGAGGGACATTACGAAAGAGAAAAGGTCAGTGGAATATCACTGGAAAAACATGGGTTATGATCAGGCAAGAGCTTTAGAACCGTGTTAATATTAGAAAAGCTTTCCAGCGTTAGAGAGACCGAAGCTCTCTTGTTCCGAAGCTTTTCTTGTAGAAAATTGTTTCTACTCCATACGCGAGTAACATTGATTTTGCTTCTTTTTTTTTTTTTTTACAGAATCAAGATATGCTGTTGTTGTAATTTTAGCTATAGTAAAAGGACAGTTTTGAGTGTAATTGTTTGTCTGGAGCTGGTGTACTGCTGGCGACTAACAACGAACTCTTGCTTGTATACTCTTGTGTGTTCATTTGTTTGTCATTTTAGATTTATTTTTCACGAAACATTATTTTGCTTCGCTTCTGCTACCATAAAAAGACATTCACTCTTGCATTGCGTGTTTGTGCTTTTTAGGGGAGGAGCAATGAAGGGAGGGGTGTGTTTGTTTGGGTTGATTTCAAATACAATGTTTCTCAGATACTGCACATTAAATTGCTGTGCAAATGCCTTTTAAGGCAGCATCCTGAAAATGAACCTCACAACCAGGCCCACACAGAATCTCTCCTGCAGAACCCCACACAATGATGCTGATTTCCATAGAATTTAAAGACCTATAATTCACAAAGCTCCACAAATCCCCTAATTCCAAAGTGTATCATTGCAGAAAAAAAATACTCTGTATATATATTTTATTTGGTGGGAAAAGAAATCATAAAATTACTTGTTTTATTTAAAAAAAAAATCATATAAATGGATGAAGTGTTGAAATAGCCTTTTATCCTACATCAAAGGCTCACCAGCATGGAGCAAAAGGCCCAAGTACTCACAAATAATTTAGCTGAAGTAATATGTTTTGCTTAATATCTAATTTAATACTTGTTCAAAACAATCTCTTCTGCAAAGTTCTGTTCATAAAATATTTTTATTTTTTATTATATTTATTCAACAAATACACTGTAAAAGTTGACACATTTGACACATCTCACACATCTATCCATGTCCTGTCACTAAACAAAAAAGTCATCCAGCTATTTATCACATCAGTTATTGTGCCAGTTATCCTTTAGCCATGTTGTACTGTACTCCTCTAATGAACCATTCCTGAAGACTCAACTCACAGTCCATTTCAATAGTTTTACTGTTAGCATGTTGCTAAGCTAACAACATAACACTAAAGCAAAAGCATTACATTGCGCATTAATTTATATATTTTATAAAATAGGTGATTTTTTTATTAATTTAACTGTTTTTTAAAATAGCTTTTTGGTATTTAGTGATTTCAAAATGTTTCTCTCATTTCGTCTGACATCTTATGAGGATTTTTTTAACTTAAGGTGCCTTAGAATGCAGAATGATGGTACTGCTTCTTTTTTTTTATTTCTTTTTTTTACCTTGCATCGCTTTTCCTATGATGCCTTAAAATGCAGTCTTTGTAGGCATCTCACTAGATTTTAGATCATAGCCCATGTCACATTTAATTCTGCTTTTCAACGGCTTAATACGGTAACCAAACGGTTAATATAAGTAATGCACCATTCATCCGCAAAGCATACTCATTAGGCATTCATTAGCCTTGATGATGTGATAACATGTAATATAAATGTAAATGGGCATCACTGTGCTTAGAGTCATGTATTAGACACCATTAGTGACTGTCATTTTGAAGAACTTTTTGATCTATGCCTAATAGCATTATGCTAATTGCTGGAAAGGTACCGCTGGAGCAATCATAGCATGCAGTAGATTCAGGATTTAATTTTCAACCCTTGCCTTTGCAGGCCAGATCTCAAGACCTATAATACCCCCATCACCAGCAGGCTATATCTCATATATATCACTGACATTACGGTTGTATCCTGTAATTGTATATTTTGAGCCAACTTGTGTTAATTTGCAGTGAAACAGTAGTCAGTAAATGTAAACAGTTAAAGGAAAATGTACTGTAAAGTCATAGTACAAACTAGCTAGTCTTCAGGTTACCCTGTTTGATCATCCACCAGATACAATTGTAAGTCTGCTTGCAGCCTGTGCTCCTGATCATTTTCAGTTTCCACGGTTTCTGATTTATCATGCACCTGTTCCTGTTCCTGTTAATTACCTCACTCTGTGTATTTAAGCCCTTGGTCATCAAAGTCAAGTCATCTTCATTTAACAATGTAGATTGTAGATTGTTTCAAAGCAGCTTTACAGAGATAAACGTATAATTTAAGGTAAGATTGTTTTGGCTTTATAGCGGTTCTTTAATAAAGTTATTTCCAGCTAAAGTTAGTTTTGATTGATTCGCTTCCGTCGCAACGATCATTTGTTATTAAATTAGGGGCCGCTGAGACGACACCATTCTCTCTACACAGACTTTAAACGCGAACCTGTGAGAAATGCTGATGGCGTTCACATGCGCATTAAGAATTGGTTCTATAGTTATGTGCATTTGAATATATGTGCGCAGGTTTGGAATTCCCCACAAACCAAGCCTAATCAAAGTACTGTGTTTCCTTATAATTTTGATACAGAATTTTATTTTATTTTATCAATTCGGGTAGATCCGCGAATTGAGTTTCCCGACAACGCTTTATCTGTAGAGTGGTAAAGGGATCCTCCATAGGGAGAGACTAGTTGGCACTTAGGCACCGTTGTCATCGGGTCCAGGCGAAGGTCCTTCACTAGATCTGGATACGGCCTGGATCCGGCAGGCTGCGGGAAAACCTCGGGATAAACAAAGACACTAAAATTAGCGTAGATGCCATTCTTCTCATGATGTAACGAGTACATCAGGATTAATGGGAAGTGTTCCCGGTTCCAGCTGACCTAATCTATGCAGCCTAACATTGAATGTGTGTTTTACCGTTGTTAATGTTAAAGTGTAGTTGCCTTGTTAATTTTCTCCTATGTATTCTCCTGGTTAAAAAAAAATAAAATCTGAATTCATTCTGAGTTGTGTGTGTCAAACTATACGTTACAACCAGAGAGAAGTCATTGAATTATTATGACATTTTGTTTACTTGACAGTATAGAGCGCAACAGTTTGGTTCCGGAAGTAAAAACTTGAAGGAAAATTGATTTTGAACGATAACTTATAAAGGTATTGCTCTTCGCAATGATTCATGGGATTGTAGTTTTTTCCCTCACTAACAGCTTTAAGTGAAATTTAGTTTTATTAATGGAAATACATGAAATGCATAAAACAAAAAACAATGAGTTTAATTGCATGTGAATGTGCAGTGTACTTCAAATCTTAAATATGTATTTAAAAAAAAACCTGTACTTGCAGATGATATAATATTAATTACCTCTTGTTCCAGTCAGAATGTGAGAGTGATACAGCAGATACTGTTTCTCTAAAGTTGTTGACATTATGAATTGTTAAAAACCTTATCATCACTGAAATTTGCTCGCAATATTTATCCTGCCAAAACAGCAGTCACATTAGATCGCATGATGAAAGATAGACCAACCAGGAAATGCAATTTAGCCACGGATCAGGTAATTCATGCCACACATGACCCATATACACATACACACATTCTTATGTGGTATGTTGGAGAGCTTTTGAATATGAGCTCTGGACCTCATCACACATAGCGTGGCATTTAAAAGCATCCAAGCCTGGCCGCCTGCAAAATCATTTTCTCACCAGCAATATGTTCCACACCTCACTAGGCGCTTCACAAATTATTATTAATCTGCTGAGGTTTGCCAAAAGTCCTATCCATTGTAATTGCCTTGAACACTTAATGAGCTTGGCCAAACATGATACTTGAGCTGCAAACAGGGCTAGTCCAACCCAGCTGAATATCTCACACATTGGGGTGCACCAATTGATCCACTGAGATCAATTGACGGCTGGCTTTTTTTCCAGCCAAGCATACTCGCATTGTGCCGCCACAATGGTGGCTGCTGTCTTTTGTGGTTTTGTAAGGTATGAGGGAATGGAATAAGAGGGTAATGTATTGTGTGCAGATGCAATTAGCTACAGTGGAGTGAACATCTATGGCAGCTACATGCTATGTGCTTGAGCACGATTCAAATTACAATGCATAGGTAGAAAATAAAACCTTAAATATACAGCTTAATCAAAAATTTGAATTCTGTGTTCATTTACTCACCACCATGTCTTTCAAGACCTGACTTTCTTTCCCTTGTCTAATACAAAAGGAGTAATTTATAGCAGAATGTCCAGGCTGCTTTTTCCCATGCTGTGAAAGTGAATTGTAGCTATGGCTGTCAAGCAAGATTTTCAAGACAAGATTTTCAGTGAATAATGAGTTCAATCTGGCTGTTCCTCACACACACACACACACACGCCTTTGAACATTTTGTCATTTTTTGGTGCTTTGTATCATTTTTAGAGCCACATTCCATATCCATATTCATCCTATGGAAGAGAGAAGCATAGTCATCATTCTAAATGTCCCCCAAGCTAAAAAAAACTAAACAAAAACACTTAAATGTATGGTTAAAGAAACACAGCTGTGGTTGCCAGAAAATTATCATATAAATATATGGTAGAAACATTTTAGGTTTCTGAACTGAACTTAAATTTACAGTAAAAACCTGTATAGGCCTATTAAAGGAAGCTTGTTTCTGCTGCGTAATAAAATTGTCAAAATTACAACGTTTTATCTTATGTTTCAGAATTTTCTTCTCAGAATTGCGAGTTTATATCTCACAATTCAGAAATTTTCCTTCAATTCTGAGTTAAAATACCACAATTCAGATTTTTTTTATTTTATTGTGAGATATAAACTCATAATTAGGAGTTATAAATTCTGAATTGCAAGATATAAACTGGCAATTCTGAGAAAAAAAAATTCAGCTCACAGTTCTGACTTTTCTTCCTCGCAATTGTGAGTTTATATCTTTGCAATTCTGGTGGTAAAGAGAGTGTCACATGATAAATCAAGGTTCATCACTAGTAGCTTTTCCTCAAGCTGAGGTAAATACTATTTACTATAAGAAGAAACTATTATTTAACTGAAAAACCATGAATGCGAAGTGTCACGCAGGGAATTCTGGCATTAATGGCACAATACTGTCAATTTGCGGTGTTTCACTGTAAATTATAAGATGACTTGTTCTTTTTCACTTCCAAAAACTGTACATTTAACAGACTGTAAAATAACATGTAATTTGCCTTTAGAACTTAGCATTAAAAAATGTAAAGGTTTTTACCATATAATTTGTTACACTCTTTTGCTAATTTTTTTTTTACAAGACCTGAATATCATAGAGACATGGGGTGTAGATTTATTTTCTTGGCCCAGTAAGTAACCACTCAAAATGCCTTAGAGACACATCTATAGCAACGCTCCCAATGCAAAGGATGATGCAAAAGGTAAACAGCATAACTGTGCTGCCTTCCAAGGTCCTTTTACACCCGGTATATGTGTTTTTAATGAATGGATCATGATCAGATGCATCCAAGACTCATTGGAATCAGTTAATTGAAAATGCATTCCGAGACTGATTTTTACCAAAACTTTTGTACGGATAAGCACCACATAATTTCCTTAAGAAAATGAAAAGATTTGAACAATTGCATTTGTCTGTGTTTCGCAGTCACACTCCCGTATATTAATTCTATGATCTGATAGCATGAGTGCAACACTTTCATCATTTGGCTGCCCCATTTCTCATTGTATCGCTCTCTTTTTATTATTTTTATATTAAAATGTCTATTGCAATATCTCATCTCACCTATTATATCAACAACAACACAGCAGCTTTGACCCAAAATCTCATCCATCCAAATTCATAACAGCTCATTTAAAATGAAAGATGAATACTTGATTCATGCTGTCTGCCGACACGATCGAGATCAAGGCGAATCTGTGCGAATACATGAATACTGAATGAATGGTGGCAATGAGGAACTTGGGAAAACAGCCCATGGCTCCTTCATTCACAATTCAGGGGGATTCTTGGCTTCTGCATGCGTGTGCTGTTCTGTGTGTTTTCACCATGCAATTACCTGCATTCTACAGGATCGGACCTTGCTTTCCACTGAATTCAAAAGAGTGTAGAGATAAAATGTATAGATAGTGACTGCAGGGTGCTTGCAGAAGCATAATGGGGCCAGAAAGTAATGACATGTATTGAGAGCAGTCTTCATGCTGATCCCTTGAGATGTCACTGGAAAAACTCAAGGCGTAGGGAAGTTCAGTGGCGGCAACCCTCAATTTCTGCAATTCTAAATCAGTCCTGAGGGATAGACACATCCCTTCAGCCCAGTGGTCGCTTTCATGCAGAATATAGCTATCTGGGGACTACAAAAACCAATAGAACAGAAGAGAATAGAATTTAGCTTTCCTTTCCTTTTAGAATTTCCTTTCTCTATTGTACAATCTTCCTGCTCCAGGTTTTCAATCCGTCCACCGTGTCATTGTGATATTTTCCTGGATTGATTGTTTTCCTCATCCCAGTCTTATGAAGACACAGCAGCTCCGTTCCAAAACCTGCTACGCTGCCTATCCAGATGTCAGTCTTCATGCTGATAGGAATCATAGACATGCTCCTGAAAGAGTTTTGGTCACATTCTAAGACAGCATTGCATGTGCTTTTCACAGATAAGTCAATCCCAGAATGCACGGCGACAAGCTCAGTGAAAGAATTTATTCATGATTCAAAAATGCAGATTGTAAATATAGGCCTATGTATATTTAATTCTACTGAAATGTATTAAGTAAGGAATAATTGATGACGGGCTGTTGAATTAAACAATGCACACCAGAGGTGGTAATGCAGCCACGATGCAAAGCAGAGTTACACATCAGGTGTGCATTATTTTTGAATAATTTAGTAGACTGGAGTCAATTATTCTGCTTATACTATGGTTACTACACATCAAGACATTGTTCAGTCGTCTTATGACATTTGTCCTTAAACCCAGCTAACAAAAATATGGTCTAAGAGCGTTCTGCTAACTTGTTTTTCCCTCTTTTTCTTAGTTATATGAATGTTAAAGTCCCCCTGTAGTCAATACTTTTATCCCTTAAAACTCATCTTTGATCACCAAAATTATATATTTAAAAAAAAAATCCTGGGAAAAAATATCTTCATGCCTTAAAATAGCTTGAATGTAGCTCTACACCCTTGCTTCATTTAGTTTACGCGGATCTATGAATGTGCTAATATCCGCTCGGCCAACTTACTGAGGTAAACGCTGCACAATGGTATCGCTCTTTGCAAAGTCGGACACATAACGGTAATATGATTAGCCTTTTGCTTGACTGTTATCAAACAGCTAATAATGTGTCGCTAATGTTTCACAAACCATGTTCCCATTCACCATCTCAGAGTCAGACAGCTTTCTTTTAACAATCATCAGAAACGATTTGAACAAATCAGAACATCAGTGGAGAAAGGCATATAGTTCATCATAACATTGTAATACATCCTACCCGATTTTTCATATCAACAGAAAAATATACCGGGATAACCTGGTATCTCTCGAGACTCCCCTGCTAGTTCACTGTTAATGATATGCTAAAACATTGTCAGTGAGGGAGAATATCACTGATCCACTGAATGATATGGTCTCAGCGTAGCTATATAGGCCTACATGAAAGAATAATACATCAGGCTGTAGTTAGGATTAGTGGGTCACAGAGTGGGTCACAATGCCTTTTAATTGCTCATTTGAATTTTAACCCTGTTTTTGATCCGGCAATTATTGATTAGGAATAAGGAAACAATTGAAATAATTTGGCAAAGTGCTATGGAACTGTAATGTGGTCGACAGACCTAGAACTACTTCATAGCTGTGCGTTTACTGGAAAATAATTACACTCAAAAGCCCTGTGATATAATAGAAGATAAGTCAATAGCCCCTTTCACACAGCAATCCTGGTAAATTACCGTAAAATTTCCAGAACGACTTTACCCGTAAATTTAAAATGTGCTGTTCACACAAGCAACAGCGTTCTGTTTTTTTTGTTTTACCGGTAACAGACCATTCACACATCAGTTCCAAAATACCAGTAAACTCTGTGATGAGTTTATGCTTGGTCCTGAAGAACAGTATCACTAACTGTTGTTGACAAATCTCTTCATCCGCCTGAACGAGGAGAAGCGCTCTAGTTTCGGCATAATTTGAAGACATTTGTAAACAGTGCTGAGTAAATGCTTCATCTGCGTCATCATTTTATGAATGGCCCAGAGCCGTTGCTCTTTTAACAGCTTCTGATTGGCCCAAATCCCTTCTTACATCAGCGCGTTCTGACCATGTACGTGCAAAATACCGGTAATCTTCATTCCACGTTCACACAGCGCATATACCGGTAATTTACTGGTAATGTTACAACTTCCCTTACTGGCAAATTGCCGGAACCAATGATGATCTGTTACCGGTAATTTACTGGTAATTTACCAGTAAAGGCTGAATGTGTGAAAGGAGCTAATGACTTGGTTCCAGAACTTGTGGGTTGTCTAGCTAGGCTGCATTTCAAGGCATCACTGGCATGCTTTTGATGTAATTGGGTGCATTAGTGCCGGTTCACACAGAACGCATATTTGCTGTTAAAAACGCCAGATGCAGGCCAGTAGAATAAAAAAATAGTGCAAGTATAGTTTTTATTTTTTAAATTAAACTTATTTTAATTTGAGCGCCGCGTTTTTAGAAAGCTGTGTCATGCGCAAGATGCTGCAAAAGATGCGAGCGCAACTGTTAAAGATGTACGTCTAGCGCATGTTTACATGGAAAAATAATGGAAAGGTAGCGCAGAAAACACGTTCTGTGTGAACGGCCCTTTATGCTGCGTTTCAAAATTACTATTTTGGCCAAGTTGTAATGTCAAACCCAGAAAACATTGTTTGACATTAGAAGACACTCTATTTAATTAAGAGTGTGTTATTTAACTCAATATTTGTTATTTTTTTCATGCATTTTCCCCCTTATTTATTTCCCTTATTGTATTGCTCTCTGAAATACTTGATTCCGATTGGTCAGTTGGACATTCTGAGGTGTGTTACTCCCCGATAAGGACTGTCGTCAATAGCAACGCTGAATAACATACATACTGCCTATCTGGGTATCTAAATGTTTCATGTCTGTTGTATTATACCGCAGACTCGCTCTCATTTGCTTAATAGAAATACAGCTGCTGCTATCTTGCGTCTCTGTAATATTTATTAGTTATATAAAAAAAATCAGAGGACTTCAGTGTTAATAGTACTGTAATGTTTTTGCTGTATTCATTTTCTTGCTAGGACGATTGTTTTGTACACTGTAGTGGATTATAAGATAAAAAAAAAAAAAAAAATTAAAAACAGGTAAACAGGAAATAAACCAATGAATGGGATAACAATAGTACTCAGTGTTAAGATAATTTATTTTATTTAAATGTAATTCTGTTCCCTTCATAGTTAACATACTGTATAACAAATATGCCACGTATAATTAATAAAATAACTTTTTTATTGCAACATTTTCTAAATATATATATATATATATATATTTCAATTAAAACAATAAAACTAAATGGTAAGATGAAAAATGTCTTTAGTAGTGAACATGGGCATCATTTCTCGCCTGAAAAAATATTGAAAAGAACAACTTGCTCAACCCATGGAACACATGAAAGCATCTCCAAACCCTTATAGTCTTCATAATTTAATTCATACATGCAACATGAAATTTGTGCTGGGCTCTTATTATCAGATCCGATGACACGATGAGTCAATTATGAGGGTTCAGTTAGAATGCTGCCTTAGGCATTAAACAGCAAAGAAGCTCACTAGGTTTTGGAACAGAGCTACTGAATATATTTCAAATCCGTGTCTCGCTTTCTAGGGTCACCACTACATTAGCTTGCGCGGTATTGCCCCAAGGTCTCTTTATTCTGCTGTCGCTATGGAAATGAGACTTCTGCAGTTTTACTCTTTCCTGAGCCACTTGCTCTGGCAGGAAATCTTTCGGGAGTTCTGGGATGAGATGCTCTGAATGTTTATTTAGCTGTCACTGTTGCATTTCCACTTTTTTATCCTGATAAGGATGTGTCAAAAAATATCAACAGAGCCAAGATAGAGACCGCATGGCTCAAAATACTTAATGGACACTATTGCAGTGGATGGATCGTGGTTTTAAAGGGGAAGCAGATTGCTCCTGTGGGTGAAGCAATATGAGCAATTTACTTCATAAGCAAAACAAGAAAGTTTTTTACAATGTAATGCCAGAATGAAGTTTTTAAAGTTCCACAAAGAGCATTTTATTTTCTAATTCATTAGAAAACCTTCAATGCTCTGTTGCTTTTTTGACCGCAGAGATCAATAACATTTATGTGAAGAAACTTCAAGAACATTTTTATATTTTAAAGATCCATATAGCCCTGTTTTATTCACAAACACTAATCAGCCAAAAATGGTTCTTGATAGGAGAGTCTTCTTTGATTCATATATTGGTGTTTTAAGGATATTCAATGACAAATGAATGTAGGGAGAGATTTTATTTTATCCACTGATAATTAACAGGATTTTGTCATGGCCTCTATGGCCTTGTTTACACCTGGACCATTCGAATCACATGTGGACGATCTGAAAAAGCCCATTGACCCTCCCCACGAGGAAATCAGGGCTGCGTTTCCCGAAACCTTCTTAACGCTACGTCGTTCTTAAGTTACACCTTAAGCTGTACCTTATCGTTAATACGTGTTTCCCGAAACGTTCTTAGTTCATTTTATTGAAAATCTGTGGTTTTATTACCGTCCGAATCCATAATGTCAGTGTTTTTTCTCACCCAATCCGCGTAAAAATCCCTGGCCAAATTAATACCTACTGTTTTTTGACAAACAACAGGTCATGTGGTAATTTAAGTGCCGTCTGAATCCACATCTCTGAGTTTACAAGAAGAGATTCAAAATTCACTGTTTAAATCCTTTTTGATCACTGCCGAGCACCGTACGTAAGATGTACACTTTTATTACTGAAATGCTGGAAAGTATTTACAAGAACAATATTTCATCGCAGCTCCACCTCAGTGAACAAAAATGGGAAAGAGTAGAAAGCACGTAAAAATTTGAAATGGTTATTATGGCAGCAATACATGATACAATTTAAAAATATGTAGGCTAGGCTATTATAGGCTAGTAAAGTTTGGATTATTTTTTATAATATCCCATGAGTCCTAACAAATGCAATTTCAACTATTTCTGAAATGCTTCTTTTATAAAGAACACCGCTTTCTCACATAATGCAGTGAAACAGCCCCTGCACGAGAGAATAATTGATTCTCGAGCCATCGATATCAACCAATTCAGCACCATGGCCACGGACAGCACCGGGTAACGTCGCACGTAAGAAGGTATATCTTGAGCAGCTTCCTAAGGTATGGTTCGGGGGAACACACCTAGAAATGGTATACCTTTAGTTAAGTTATACCTTAAGAGTCTTCGTAGCGTGCTAAGAGACAATGTTATCGGGAAACGCAGCCCAGGACAGAAATGTTGAAAGTGGACAAAAGAGGCGGATTAAAGCAGCGCTATGCAGTTTTGGCAATTTCTTAGCTGTTTTCTCGCTTTTTGCTCGCGGGTGTCTCTATAGAGCTCCCCCTACAGCTTCGGAATAGATATTTGACAACATTGTCGTCAAAACTCGTTGGCAACTCTCCCTCCTCCCATCTTCTCCCTCATGTGCATTTGTTTTCAAAGAAGCCGGCGAACACACGGAGCCATGTCCACTGAGGTATGTATACACAGAAGGCTAGCATATAAATGTTTAGATAGTGTATGTGTGCAGTGCCGTAAAGCAATTCGTTACATCGCGAGACCTGATATCACGCGTCAGGTCAGTGTCAATATCACGTGATACTTCCTTCCTGCCCGCCGGCCCAAAGTTGCAAGGGTGGGGTTTTTTCCGCTCACAGGCGTTAGGGGGGTGCGAGAAGACCACCATTCAACACGAAAAAAGTCATATGACCATTCCAATGACTCCGAAGCTGTAAATTAAGCTAAAAAAAACCCTGCATAGTTCCGCTTTAAAGCACTAGGCTTAAACAGGAGTGTCTTCCTCGTCCACTTGTTATACGATCGACAAAAATGCATCTTAATACCAGGTGTAAACAGGGCCTAAATGACAGGTGTTGAAAAATAAGGCATTATGCCGCATAACTGCTGCCGCATTCCATCCAGCGTCACAGCGGTGCACTTTCATTCCTCCCTAAAAGCCTAAATTTAACAACCAAATAAGAGAGTGTTGTAAAGCGCAGTCTACTGCTGCTAAACTGTGAGATATGTTTGTTATTAAACAGTGTTATTAAAAGCGGATAAAGCCCCAAAAGAGTCATTGTTCCCCAGGCGGCTTTCTGTGTGTGTGATTCCGTGTCGGAGCCAAAAGCAGATGGGCTTCGGATACGTGCCAAAACGCAAAACACATATAAAATGTCAAAATGCCTTTTTGGAGAGTATTCACATAAACACTGTGGGTTATGTCTTAAGTAAACGTACACAGCTGAGAAAAAATTATTGCATTTAATTTCCTCTGTGATTATTCATATATATATATATATATATATATATATATTAGTTCAGATTAGACTATTTTTCTTGCAGCTTCATATATCTCGCTTTCCTTCACACTCTCTCTGATTGTCAACCTCTTCTCTTGATCTCAGCACCCTGGCATTGATTTTTTTCCCTGCATATCAGCTCTTTCTTTATTGTTTTATGCTATATTACCCCCCCCCCCCCCCCCCCCCCTCTCTCTTCCTTTCTCTGAATATCTCTCCTGCTCTCTCTCTCTCTCTCTCTCTCTCTCTCTCTCTCTCTTTCTCTCGCTCGCTCGCTCTATCTTGTAACATCATAACCCCCGTCCCCTTGTTGCCACACCGTCACTATTGGTGTGAACATAACAGCACGGAAAAAGGAGAAGGTCTCTCTTTCTTTCTCTCTCTCTCTCTCTCTCTCTCATTCATTCACACACACTCACACATGTGCACTGAACTCACAGAAGAGCATGGCGAACATTGGAGCGCTGCCTCAGAAGCACAGTACGTACCTTTGAACAATGTCTCGTTTTATCTCATCTTCTAATTGCTCTTTCAGTGCATGTTGGATCATATTCTCCTCATGTCTCTGTACTTTTTAATTAATGCATTTCTGAGTTTGCCTTTGAATCCCTGGTGGAACTGTTGCTTCAGGCATTTCTCTGCATGCTTGACATCATTGTGAGACAAAGCACAAGTCTGTAAATGACTAAATGAGACTTATGACCTGCGGTGAAGTTTTCGAGTCTATGTGCTATAAATGAGGTTTCTCAGTGCATGATCTCTTCTAATGAACATCTTCATATCGCATGTCAATGATATTTGGATTAGTGATGGGAGTGTGTTTAACCTCTGCTCTGTTAACTATTGAATTAGACAATCAGAGAAAAAAAAAAAAAGATTGGGATTGATTGTTCTTGTTTTGGAAATAAAAGGAAACATTAAGATGCATGCATCAAATGGTTTATCCGATCATGCATTGTAATTATTATTATAAATTTATGAGGAATAAAGACAGAAATGCACTGTTAAACATGCATTTATTATAATTCCTGACCATTGAAATTGACTTTAACTGATTGATTTAGTTGCTAACTTGCTACCACACAAATTCTTAGGATCCTTACCTTTTTTTTTTTTGGTTCAGGGATGTTTTCCCATTATTCCTAATAGCTAAAACGGATAAGGCAGAAATGTTATTCGAATGAAGTCAGCCTTGACGTTTGGAATGATGGATGCTCTGGTATTAAGAGAATCAAAGATTTAATGCGGTACACACTTTATCTTTGAGCTCGGTATCAAAAACCGCTGTCGGATCAAAATGCTGTCAGATCTTTCAGACGCAGGGATAACTGAGGATCTTGATTATACAGTTCTCTGCTTGACACAAAGGCACAAATGTGCTTATAAAGTTTTTTCAAATGTAATTACTATGTTATGATAATGGTTGTAATACCCACTAACAAGCCCCAGATTTTGTCTTTATGAGGAACAGGGATAAACGTCTGTTCTCTAGAACTACATTATATCTTGGTGTTTCAGCGGTTTCAGCTTGTTCTGTTTACCTGTGTCAGTTATAATCACTTTATGCTCGAATTTTATGCTAGAATTGACTCAAATAGAGCTAGAGAAATGTGTTACATCAATGAGCTCAGCCTGATGACATGCATTTGAACCCATCTATTGTGAATGAAATAATTCACCCCAAAAAAATATGTTGGTGCAAACTAGGGTGTACAATATAATTATTTTTCCATTTAATTGCATACCAGTTAAAACACTTAGTTGTAGGTTACAGTTGTACTTTATCTTATTTGATTATTGGTTTTTTTATGGAACTTGATGGACAAAATATAAGATTAAACAAATGAATCTGGCATCAGTGCAAAAACAGCTGCTTCGCTATATAATAACAACAAATTTTTTTAAGGCTGTAATTCATTCTAAGTATGTTTGGATGAGCCACGTTCAAACACATGTGACCATAAATTCAACAGAAGTCTTTACATTATACACTTAAACACCTATCTGACACAGTTTACCGAGTCCGCAATCATAAAGCTGATGCTGATATAGTCTGCATTGTGTCTGATTTTTGAACATGTTCTGCAGATATACTGCAAAATTAATGGTATATCTACCAGTTGACACATATCTACCATCACACGGTATATACCCTCATATTTCAAACTTGCTTGATTTTTTTTCTGCAAAACACAAAAGTCGTTATTCACTGAAAATCTTTCTCTCTGTTGTATCTCTCAAATCTCATTCCCATTCGCATACATACAATTTTTTGATTCAGTTTAGTGCTGTTAAAAACCATTCTTTGGCTTAAGAAGACTTGAAATATCGCACATGACCACTTTTATAGTTCTTGTTAGCAAAAATCCCTTTCTCTCATTGCCTTTTGTGTTCCATAGATGAAACAAAGTCATTCATATTTGAAACGACCCGATGGCGAATAAATGAAATAAATGTCTACTGTATACTTTATTGCACATATTTCACTTTCTGTAAAGTGGTGTAATTTTGTTCCAGCAGCTGCAGAGGCCCATGAGCTAGAGAATATGCTAATATTGTTTCCGATGAAAACTTTTCTAAGCCAAATAATCCTACATAGATTTATCTTAATGTAAATAGCTTGGGTGTTGACAGTAAGCTTTTGATGCTGTTGTGCTTTATTGTTCTTGCACTGCCAAACATTTGCATTATTAATAATTCACAGCAGCACACGGTTTTCTGCAGTCTACAGTTAACATAATTGCTACAAGTCTAGTACAGAAAGGATATAGTACATTTTATAACCATCATGTGTTTATGACAAGCTGTAAATACTAAAATATGCATTTTAAAGGTCCCATATTGTCAAAACTGAAATTTCCTGGCTTTTTTCATGATAACAGAGGTCTAGGGGCTATGAAACTACCATATAACGCCACAGCAATTTAGTTCGACCTTAAACTTCTGTTCTGCATATTTCACAAGTGACTGCTTCGTCAATCAGGCACAGTTCAATGCCGGTTTTTCAAAGAAGCCACTCCTCAAAGAGGCTGCAGTCCTGTAGTTCATAGTTTTACAAGTTTACCATGGGCGTCAATTGCAGCATATGTTCTCGTGTTCTGTGTGCATCTTTGCACATTTACCACAAGTACACCTTTTACAGAAAAAAGTAACATTGAAAAAGAAATTGTAGCACGTCAACTTACTGTATCAGTAGGAAAGCAATAGTTACATAGCTTACTGCATTCAGTGTCTGTCTGCTAACGTTACATTATAAAGCAGTTATGTGTTTCAAAATCAGTGTATAACTAGCTATCAACATACATATTTTGGAGATTTAAATCAAATTTGACAAAAAAAGTCTGAGTTTGTATACAGACAGTTTAAATTAGCGTTAACGTTAAATTTGCGCGCAGCATTGATACTCTTACAATAACGCCGAAAGTACGATATTATATATGTACGAGTCCGGCTCGAACATGTAAGGCCGGATAACATTTCCCTCAGCAATGTCCAGGGGTTTTATTTACCTTACTTGTGAGCATCACCAAGCCACAGCAGGTTACAGCATACATGACCCTAGTTACCTGTGGTTGGCCTGGCCGTGCGTCACTCAGAAAACAACAGGCCAATCAGAAGAGAGGCTGATGAATATTAATTAGAAAGGGCAAAATCGGCCTGTTCTAGCAGAGCTCCTGAGAAAGGAGCTGTAAAAATATATTGGGATGGTTTTTGGTACTTATACCGCAAATATATATTCTTAAGGACATCAAAACCTAAAATAAAACTTCAAAAAGGTGTACAATATGGGAAGTTAAAGTAGCCCGATTATGCGTGGAACAACACAATTACATTTTGAGATTATTTGTTGGCTTCCCTTTAGATTGCAGCATTGTGGATATATTGTGGTTGTGCTTCTTGCAAGAAAAGCACACTGTGTTAGTTTCAGGGACTGTTTCAGCACTTACTCTGTGGACAGCTCCTAATGGCCAACTGCTCACTGGATGAATCTTCATCCGAGCACTTTTTATAGGACTTCATGATCTTTGTGAATCATTGCCTATAAATTGTGTCCTTGAAACCCTTATGCCATGGTGCATGATGATAGCACACAGATGAAAAGTATTGCGTTACGCCATGTAACTCATTCATGCCATGGCTTGTTGAGAATCCCATACACTTAAACCCAAATGAACTGAAATTTATCTAGAGACTAAAATATCATAGAGCTTTGTGCTCTTTTGCCTTGGAGCAGTAAGCAGCAAACCCTAAATTAATACTTTTATTCAGCAGGGATGCATTAATTTGATCAAAAGTCACAGTATTTATACATTACATGTTATACATTAGATGTCTGTTTCAAAATAAATGCTGTTCTTTTTGGACTTTATATTTATAAAAGAATAAAACAAGTGTATCAGTATTAAGCAGCACAATTTCTAAAAGGAATAAATTGTATTTAAAAATATTCAATTAGAATATTGTTATTTTAAATTGTAATATTTCATAATATTACTGTTTTCATTGTATTTTTGATCAAATAAATGCTGCTTTGGTGAGCATAAGACGCTTCTTTAAAAAAAAAAATATATATATATATATATATATATATATATATATATATATATATTACTTTTAAAAGTAATGCATTACAAAATTGTGCTGGGCTGGGCTTGCTTGTTTTGTAATAACAGGAAATAAAAAAAAACCTAAATGTTCTATTTTTGGCAAATGCAAAAACTCTTTCACAGCAAAAGTGAAATTAATAAGCCTCAGGTTGAAGGAAATGCAAATTCAAACTTGTGGGGAGGGAGACAAATGTGATATTTGGTCATAAATGTGTCATTAGTATTATATCTACATCTATTTTTGTCCACTGTTTCTATTATAAAATCATTCATATAAATTAATTTGCCTAAGGAATATTTGCTCTTTAGTTTTAAATGAGCATGTCAAATGTTTAGCATGAGACTGTTTAATTAATGTCTTGCATGAACGCACATGCACCACATTATTATTCAAAGATGCATATTATCATTTTATAGCACACCTCCAGCTTGCAACATATCTGAGCATGCAACTTTTTATCTGTTTATACATTAATCCCCACTTATTTAATTAGAAAAATGGCATACAGTTGCTGGTGCAGTGGATATTAAATATATTTTTTAAAGTATCACATCCGCCCCCCCAAAAAAGCAAAGCAATTAAAACGATGCGGAAGATTCCACAAGAGTGGATCATCTGTCATCGTTTCAATTTAGAGCTCTTTAAAACTGTATTGCTTCCTGTAAGTATTGAGAAGTAAATGAAGCGTGCTGTCAGACTCTCTTTGCTCTTGAAACAGCCTTTTAGAGAAGTGGTTTCTTGAGCTCACACAGCCATGAAACTATTGCAGACACTGGGATTTTACCTGAAGCCAACTAAAATAGTGAAAAAATAGTGTGATTTAGCAGTGTCTGACAGTAGCATAATCCAATATATGTGTGGGTTTGTGTTTGTAAAAGAAAGCCAGATGGGAATAATTATTTATCTCTCTCTCAAAACTGTCAAAAAATAAACAGGATACAACATGACTTGTGTTTCTTAACGCAGGTGCTGGCTGATTAAACGGAGATGTTGTTGTACCTCAGGGCATTTCCTGTGCTGGATTGATAAGATGTTTTGTTATCTGGCTAAAATTGATTGTAGCAGGTTATGATGACAAATTAAATAATGAGACATTAAAAGTTTTTAGAAAACTTTGAAAATTAATCAGGGACCGTTGCCCCTTGTAGCTGCAAAAATATCTCTCTCTCTCTTCCTTTCTCTATAATAACTATGTGATCTCATTAGTTTCTGTTGGTAATCTTATGTAAGGTGTGCATGTGCATATTTATTACACACACACACGTGGGGTTTTTCATGTTTTATGGGGACTTTCCATAGTCATAATGATTTTTATACTGTACAAACTGTATAATCTATCACCTAACCTTAACCCTACCCTTAAACCTATCCATCACAGAAAATGTCAGCATTTTTACAATTTCAAAAAACATAACTTAGTATGCTTTCCTCATGGGGACCAAAAATGTCCCCAGTGGTACAAGGATTTCAGATATTGCTATCATTTCTGGGGACAATTTGTCCCCATAACATAGGGTTTACACACACACACACACACACACACACACACACACACACACACACACACACACACACACACACACACACACACACACACAGAGTGTCCAGTCATCTGGTAATATATACAGGTGAATCTCATGAAGAAACATCCAGATTTAGCCTAGAATCTAGACACACCCTAGCGGCAGCAACATTTATTTTGCAGCCAGTGTAGTCTAGCAACTCTCCGTTGACTTTCGAGCTGGAAAAACCAAACTCTAGTCAGGCCAATCACATCGTGTATAGAGTCGGTGGGCGGGCTTTACATAATGACGACAGAGTTGTAAATGTGACGGTTCCGAGTGAATTCCCTGCTACTTGAAAACGAAGAATGGCTGCTGCTGCTGGCGTACAGCGGGCTTTCGATTCGGCTTTGTCCGTGACTCTGGAGGACTTGGAGTTAAGATTTTCTTTGAGAAAAGAACAAAGAACGGCACTTAAGTCATTCTTAAAACAGGAAGATGTGTTTGTAGTTTTGCCGGCCAGATACGGCAAAAGTTTAATCTATCATCAACTAGCTCCGCTGTTGGGAAAACGCTCTGGTTGGTTGTAGCGCTGTCCTATTGCATGCAGAGCGAATTTGAAAGACAGCCGTTTATCCCGCCTCTCGGATTGAGCCCTGACAATGGTGAGTTGCCAGACCTAACATCTTGATGTAGTCTAATTTGTATTGTCAAGCTAATCCAGATTATGTTTCACTCCAAAGTAAAAAAAAAAGAAAGAAGAATTTCTATTTTACATGAACAAAATAAAGCACTTTTATATATATATATATATATAGATATATGTATATATATATAGATATATGTATATATATATATATATATATATATATATATATATATATATATATATTATTGTTTTAAGATTTTCATGACAATTTAAGCACATTTCCATACGAAAGTACAATAGTATAATGCGGGAAGAGCCCAATATAGTTATAAATATAATTAATGTTTTTTTCATTTAGACAATATGGCAGAGATATGTGCTTCATATTCACAAAAAATAGTATTACAAGGTAAAAAATATAGTTATTTCTTCCTTTCATTTTTGAACTTTTTTTTTTGTGATAAAAAATTAAACCTGCATCAAATATTGTACTTCATAAATATATGTATGTTCAAAGGTTGTATTTTAATGCCAACCCATATTATAAAGGTACATTTATTTTAAATATTAATAAATATTAATATTAAGTTTTTAAAATGTAAAAAAGGATGTTTATAATCTCCATAAGAGTAAGGAATTCTATTATCATATTTTATTACCATATTTTGTCGCCTGCTTGTTTTCATTTCATCTGCTTTGAATGGATTTTCTTCTCTTTGTAAACTACTTAAGTGTCAGGGTCTTCAGGGCATGTGTGTAATTACCGATATTCTCACGAGTCTGACTCTACTGCATCAGAATTCAGTCAATATCTTGTTTCTATTTTAAACGATTTCTTCTATATACAAGGTTTTGTCCATCATCTATTCAGCAACTGTAATCAGTCTCTAAATAACAGTTTTGACTTTAGCTCTATTTATTTCAGTCCTATAGTATTCCCGCTTGGATTGCAATGTTGTTTGTGCAAATTTTTCCCATTGCCCATTCATTACTCATTTCCATTCAGCGCTCACACATTGTCACTGGCTCCAATTTAATTGCCTTTATTTTTGTCTAAAAATTCATATAAATTTATAAAATAAATAAAAGACAAATAATCAATTACAGTTATTATTATTAATAAAAAAGAATAAACAATTAATATACACTGAAAAAATGGTGTAGAAACAGTTTTCACTCGCAATTACAAAGGGACAGCAAGTAACACATTTACCTTAACATAAAATGTTTAAGGTAGAAAAACTGAAACTGTATTTACTTGTAAAACCTACTCCAATAATTTTCAAAAAATAATTGTATTTACTACTTTATAATGAAATAATTTTGTAATGTAGAAATTGTTTAAGATTCAAATGTAATAAGATTCTTATTGAGCATTCTAATGGAGCTTCACAGCATATGAAATGTATACCTTACTATAGTGGCCTTGTTAGATTTCAATTCAACGGGTGAAAGCTCGAGTGAAGACAATCTACAGCATGTCATGAATTCTCAGAAACTCAAATATAGCCAACTTTAATTTCATATTTTTAATGTTGATAAATTCCTGTTTAGCATATTGTTTGGCTTTGACTATATTTGGCAGTCTAAGTGTATTATGTGGGTAGGAGGCTGGTTAGTCAAATGGATATGTCTCTAAAATCAATATATATATAATATATTTACAATACTGCACAGCTCTCTGAAATTGCTCTTATACCAATGAGCCAAAAACATTACCACCTGCCTAATATGCTGTTGGTTCTCCGTGTGCTGCCAAAACAGCGCTGACCCGCCGAGGCATGGACTCTACAAGGTGTCCTGAGGTCTCTGGCACCAAGACATTAGCAGCAGATCCTTAAATTCCTGTAGGCTGAGAGGTGGATTGAACTTGTTGGTCCAGCACATCCCACAGATGATCAACTGGATTGAGATCAGGGGAATTTGAAGACCAGAGAAACACCTTGAACTTTTCATCAGGTTCCTCAAACCATTCCTGAACAATGTGTGCAGTGTGTCAGCGATCATTATCCTGCTGAAAGAGCCCACTTCCACCAGGCAACACCACTGTCATGAAGGGGTGTACCTGATCTGCAACAATGTTTAGGTAGGATACACGTGTCAAATTTACGTCCCAGTAGAACATTGGCCAGATCATCACACTCTCTCCACCATCTTGTCGTCATCCCATAGTGCCTCCTGGTGCATCACTTCCTCAGGTAAAACGGTGCGCACGTACACGGCCGTTCACGTGATGTAAAAGATAACGTGACTCAGCGGACCCGGCGACCTTCTTCCACTGCTCCAATTTCCAGTTCCAATGCTTGTAAGTGCTTTCGACGGTGGACAGGGGTCAACATAGGCACTCTAAATTAGTCTATGCATACACAACAGAGTGTGATGCACCATCCTCCCATAACCATCATTAAAATGTTGTGTTGCTTGTGCCACAGTAGACCTTTTGTTGGGTCAGACCAGGCGGGATAGCCTTAGTTGCCCTTGTGCCCTCCTTAGTTGCCCAACACCCTATTGCCGGTTTGTCTCTCGGGTCACTGTTGGTAAATTCTCATCACTCTGACCCAGTCGCCTTGCCATAACAATTTGTCTCACAGTCGTTCAGATCTTTATAACTGCCCTTTTTATCCTACATCCAACATATTGATTGCGAGAACTGATTGTTTGCTTACCATATAATCTACCCAGACCATAATACAGTATGTGGCCTTGTTAGGAGATGATCAACGATATTCGCTTGACCTGTGACTGGTTATAATGTTTTGGCTCATCAGTGTATGTCTCTAATATCAATCTGTTTGTTCATGTTAGTTCACAGTGCAGTAATTAATGCTAACAAATACAACCTTTGATTTTAATAATGTATTAGTAAATGTTGAAATTAATATTATATAGATTAAGAAATGCTGTCGAAGTATTGTTCATTCTTAGTTCATTCTTAGTTAACTAATGAACCTTATTGTAAAGTGTTACCAGAAAAAAAATCTACTCAAATGAATACTGTCATGGTGGGTTGTAGAGAGAAAACAAAGGAGTAATCAAATTCTATATATCTATTACTATAGATAATAGATCTATATTAGATCTATAATAAATGTTGGTTGTGTTCAGGCCAATCCCGAGCTCAGAGCCTTCCCCTCGGACAGCATGCCAAATATGCATAACCTTTAATCTATCTGATTATATGTAAGTGTGAACAATAATTGCATCAATAAGTGTATCAATAATTATAGGACTGTACACCCTGCTTTTTATTGCATAAAACCACAAACCTGCTCAAACTGTTTTCACACAGTGTTTGTCTGAACTGATGTGATATGAGTTATATGAGTTGAGGTCATATGGCTGTACAAACAACACTGTATTCAATTAAAGTGAGCTCAGATGAGTCACTGTACTTATTATCCATAAAGTATTTATGAAGCCAAGGCTAATAAGGTTTTAGAGCGCATCTTTGTGGCTTTTGGCCTTTCTGTCAGAGCTGGTTTGCCTCTCTTTATGCTGTTGTTAACCCACACTCAGTGTACAGAAAGGTCAAGGCCTGCACTGCTACAGAAAGGTCACGTGAGCTCTTTGAAGGTTAAAGCTTTGAGTTATAGCAACAGCAAGGATGTTACAAGGGAGGACATGGCACAGAAGTCTGAAAGTGGGGAACGGAAACGCTGACTTAGACATTTTGGGCCCTATTTTAACGATCTAAAACGCAAGTATCAAACGCGAAACGCAAGTAACTTTGTGGGCGGATCTCGGGTGCTGTTGCTATTATACCGGCGGGATAAATGACTCTTGCGCCCAAAGCAAATCTAAAATGGGTTGGTCTGAAGTAGCTACATTACTCATATGTGTGGTTTGGGCGTAACGTGAAATAAACCAATCAGAGCATCATCTCACATTCCCTTTTAGAGCAGTCGCACTTGTTCCATGGCGGGTTGCTATTATAACGGAGGATTTGCCAGGCGCACGCCAGGAGCGGTTCACAGCCGAGGAGACCGACGTTCTCGTCAGGGCCGTAAAAGACAGAAAAGTGACATTGTATGGGGATGGGAGAAACCCACCCAAATAAGTTTAGGTTAAACAGGCGTATAATAATAAAATGGTAAATGTGTAAGCTACATTTATGCCTATTTTTTTCACATCTTCATGGACACCACAATGATTTCCCTCATGTGGAATATTTTTCCATAATTTATAATTTTGTATGGTTTGCAAAAATGCAAACTGCTGTGAGAGAAGCAAAGTGTATGCACGTTGTGCACACGCTACATTATGGCCAAGCATGCGCCCTTAAAATAGCATCTGAAAGCGCCACTGAAAACACTGACTTTAGACTAGGTTTTTCCTGGTCTGTGGCAGAATTGTTTTCTGGAACTGCAAAAGCACCAGGGAACGTTTGCGCCGGAACACGCCTCATCTTTTTCGCTGAACTGCCCCCTGGAGCGCAAGTTCATTCCCTAATTTACCGGCGTGCGTCTGTCAAGGGAAAACTCCGCTGTGCGCGGGTGCAAAATAAGAATGATACATGTGTCGTTGTACAAAGTCAATTGCGCTGCCTGGAAGATAGGGCCCATAGTGTAGATCAAAGTTACAAATTTGGGTTGGAACTTTCCCCAAAAGTTCTAAAAGAATCATTAATGGAATAGATAACATCAGGGTGAGTAAATTATATCAGAATTTTCATTTTTGAGTGAACTATCCATTTGGACATGATTTTTAATGCAATTTCAATGAACCCTTGTGGAAAAGTTGTTCAATTTTGCATGCATAGACATGCATACTTATTACAGATATAATTTAAATAATATACTTACTCTAAGTGTGAACTGAATGTAATGTTTTCTAATATTTAACTGTATGTTAATTGCAATTAAATGAAAATGTATTATAGTTTAACTGAATTTATATTAAGGCATTCAGTTCTTAAGAGTACTATTTTTGAACCAAAAGTCCTTAAGTAGGACTTAAGTACATCTTTTATTTCATAATTACTTCTATTGTCTTTGAAATATGGTTAAAGTGTACTGCCAAATTTTGGTAAACTAATATATACTTTAATATCATTTATATTGAAACTTGTATGTCATGTATTTAAATATATTTGTAATTACACATTTGTAATGATCAAGTCGCAATTTAGTAATTTAAAATATATTAACTTTAAATGTAATTTCAAACAACACAGTTCAGTTCAAAATATAATTAAGTACTTTACATGTGTTTTAGTATTTTAGTCAACAAACAAAATAATTGTACTTGAAGGCATAACTAAAAGATTATTAAAACATAATGATTTCAATGTAACTTGATTTAAAGTGAAACTTTTAATTTGACATTATTACAAAGTGAACTTTTTAAGAAACAGTCATGAACGTGTACTCTCTTTGAGTACACTTAATTTACATTTTATTTCATTATTATTACATTATCTGTAAGTACAGTTTTTTAAAAGATATACTACTAAGATTTTTAGTGCACTATGAGTACACATTGAGTAGAATTAAGCGCATTTCCTATTCAGAACGCCTCGAAGACTCTCAACAACAATCAATAAAATGTTATAAAATATATTGTGACAACTTTTGTGGATATATGTCAGTGCACTCAACACCATAGAAAGAGAAACTGCAGTGGTTTCATAGAAGTGAGTTGTTATTTAGCACTTTTTACAATACAGATTGTTTCAAAGCAGCTTTACAGTGATAACAGGAAAATAAAGCAACAAAGTTTGTTTCGCCTGTACAGCAGATCTAGAAGAAAATAGTGGACCTGACACAATGGTGGACATCTCTGTTAATCAGCCAAATGAACATTATTGGTGAACAGCGATTATTTCAAAATGACTATTGGGATGTGTTTCCCGTACAACAACTTACAGTAACTGCTTAAGCACTGTAGAATGATCGTATGCATCGTCAGAGAAATTAACTACTATAGCTAGTCACAACTGTCTCTCGAAACCGTAGTAACATGGTCCAACCTCTATCATTTGAACCACACTGATTCAACAATATAGGACTTTTGTTAATGACCACTGTTACGTTTTGAGTTTGTTTTTTGATCTGTTTCTCTGTTCTGTTCATGTTTGAGTTTCTTTGTTAATCTTCTAGTCTGTTCATTAGTTAAGTTCTCCTCCGTTCTCTCCCTGTTTGTTTCTATGGTTTCTAATTGATTAGGTTCAAACGATGTTGTTTGCAAATATTCGTTAAATCTATAGGTTCTGGAATCACAGAATCATTGAACTATGTTTGTATAACAACAAAACTTGCAATCATAGTTGAATAATGATGCATTCAAAAAATACACCCCTGGTCAATATAATGGTCTGCCGTTAGATGGAATATTTAAGAAGGTCTTAGACAATACCATATCATGAATTCTCACTCTCCAAAAAAAAAATCAATAGAGCCTTATCTAGATCCTGTACTAATATTATCTGATATTTTCATAATCCTGCCGAGTCTGAAGGGGTGACCTATTGAAAAAAGGTGAACAGGAGGAGATGACCTTAGCTGTGCACAAATTTCAGGAACACCTCTGTGTTTTGATGTCCATCAGACTGCAAATAGTCATCAGGAAAGGAAATAATATATTATCTGTGAAACCTTTTGGTGCTGACAGATATCTTGGAATCCTAGACCTAGATTCTCTCCAAGAGAATTGCATTAGGTGTTCTCTATGGATTAGAAGATGAAAAAAAAAAAAAAAAAACAGGCTAATGTTTGTTGGAGGTTTCTCTGCAAATTCTGGCTGTTCAAACACATGCTCTCTGCAGCTGTGCTATATTTGAGGTTGATATTTCTGCCGGTAAAATTGAAAGCTCATGCTGTGTAATATATTAAGCCTTTGCCTGGTTTGCAGAGAGGCGAGAAAGCCACCTTTAAAGATGCCGTAGCTGCCTCCAATCCTGCGCTAAACTGGATTTGAGGTTTTGACTCCCGGTGGCAAAGCTAATAAGTCCTTGAATGCGGAGTATAATATATTCTCATTCTCGTAATGATGGAAATTTAGCTTAAATATGATTTGCTTGTTTGTGTCGCCTGAAGTCAGTGTCTTTTTGCTTACTGATGCATAGCTCATCTGAAATGGATATTCCACAGTTACTGAATTTGAGGTCTTCTATCTGGTATGATTTTTTACGCTGTTTGTTCAGGCAAGCATCACTAATACTTATGCATGCTTACGCTTATGATGCGTTCATACATACAGCAGTTTTATCGCTGGAGGTCGCCAGATGGATACTGTTGGTTGTAGTTGGCGTTTCTACTGCTACTGTAGATGCTCTAACTGGCCTTAGCTTTTGAAATATGATCAATAATGAGATCTACTGACTGTTAAAATAATCTGATTCCAATTTAAAATAATAGTAATGTAATTAAAAATAATTGGAATCAGATTTTTGCTGCTACAACACTCTGGAGGGGTTTGGGATAAATTGTTTGCTTTATATGTTTGATATAAATTGATTCGTTTTGATGAATTTCAACAGTGCGTCATTGTTCATTTGCATGACGTATGTCATAATGCTGGACAGTCAGTATTAACATTTTTGCCAGGCAGATGATAAAATGAGTGAGAAAATATAACAGATTTACAATGAAGGAGGGACTAGAATGTCCTAGCACCACCTAGCAACCAGCCAGAACAACTTAGCAACTCGCAAGCGGCATCCAAAACACCCTCAAAACTGTATAGCAACATGTTTAAAAAAACACTGAGAACACCTTAGAAACCGGGGCTTGCTGGATCACTAGGGCAGAAATATTGAAAATGATTAATATGGTTGTGTTTGTTGTGTTGCATCTTAATATTGGTGTATTCTGTCATGTTTGGTGCTTTATCTTTAAGTATTTGCAGTGTGTATATGTGTGTAGGATCAATGCTGTATCAACAAGCAGTGTTCTCTCCAAAACTCCCTATCTGCCACCTCTTTTCATTTGCTTTTGAAGATGCAAAAAGAAGTGTGTATTTTGGGGGATCACTGATGAATAAGTTACAGCTCCAGTGGAACTTTAGGGCTCCATAAATCATTCACATCCAGCATTAAATTCTGAAAGACTGAAGGCTCTGAGTCTGTGGTGCAGATGTTGATATTGTACATAAATGTGTTCAACTAAAGTCCACCACACACACCCAGTATCAGTCTATGCATTTTCTAGAGCTGCCAGCTTTGGTTAGTACTTTTTCCTCTAAGCACTAAACCACTGCTATTCTTTTATTTCTTTATTTCTTTATTTCTTAGTTTCACAGTAATGGGAAATATTGATTTGTAAATTAAATGCATTTTAATTAGTTGGAGCCGTGGCCTAGCAGTCACCCTCACCCAATATTCATTAGCGGTCAAACTGGGGAAGGTCTCTGATGGCACAATATTATAGCTGTGCAAAAAATGTATAATAAAGGTGCACAGAAAGGTTAGCCAATTCAGGGATTTGAACATGTCGGTCCTTCCAGTGTTATCACTGGGATCTCATCCAAATCCTACTACTGACTCCTACATGTGTTTTTGTGATTAAAAGAGTGCCATTAGCATATGAGTGTTAAAATATGAATATTCATGATCACATTATTAATGCATATTAACATTGCAAAAAGATCTATCTATATATCTATCTATCTATCTATCTATCTATCTATCTATCTATCTATCTATCTATCTATCTATCTATCTATCTATCTATCTATCTATCTATCTATCTATCTATCTATCTATCTGTCTGTCTGTCTGTCTGTCTGTCTGTCTGTCTGTCTGTTTGTAGATCTGCCCAACCATCCATCATAACCAATTATTATTCAAATCAGTTATTGTAACTATAATATAAACCGTGGTAACTTGGAATTATTTACGATTTCTCACCTCTTTCCTCAAAAACAAAATTGCATAATAGTAACTGTGTAATAACCATGTAATAGCTATGTATCGATAGTAAAATGTGTGTCTTAGAGAATGCTATGTTTCCCATGGTAATTTTAGAAGCTGGGCCATGTTCTTCAAATGAATCTTTATCATGTACAGTACTCAGTTGTTATTTATTTACATCGTACAATAATTTTAAAATAGCAGTGAAAAATAAAATGCACTGCAGCTTTAAAAGAGAGAAGTTTATTCAAACTAAAATAAATTCCACACCTAAGGCTGAATTATCTACAAAAAAAAAAAAATATAGTAATGGAGCAAAATCATGTTAAGCAGTTTGAGCTGAATTAATTGCAGTAAGTTTTGAACAAGAAAAAAAGGAAAAAGAAGAGAGAGGAACGTCAGTGCAGTGCTGCAATATAATGACAAGTTCACACACACACACACACACACACACACACACACACACACACACACACACACACACACACACACACACACACACAGAAAACGAGCCATTCATTCCACATTCTCTCATCTGTCTTCGGTCAGGCCTTTAGTTATGTGGGTGACGAGTAACTGACTCTATAGTTTCTGCTAATTGCTCTCATTGAGTATAGCAGCGCATTGCAGTACTGCAGATGAATTATACAACCCTGACAGAAATATCTTCTCTCTAGAAACCCGGTTCTACACACCACAGCACTAATGAGACGTCCTCTCATTTCCAATGGTCATCTGTGTAGTGGTTTTGGCATAATGCAGCGGTAATGTGCAGCCGGATGTCAAGTCTTTGCGCTTGCAAATGTTTAGGGGGCCGCTGAATTATTTGCTTTCATTTTGTACTGAATTACTAATTGTCCAATTTAGTCAAGGTCTCTTGCACTAAAAAGTGCTAATTTAGTTTTTATGAACCATTTTACAGCTTCTTCCTGACCCTTACTCTGTGTCCTAACCAGACGTGATGCAAGAAGATTTCAGTGACAAGCACCAGACAATATACAAGACATGACACAATTTGACTAAATCAGTCATACTCACAACGAAATGAATAAGTACCAGGGCCTTGGTATCGATACAGATTCAGATTCTCAAGCTCTCAATTTGATTCTCGATTTGATTCAAGATTTTTACTGGCCCTACCGAAAAAGTAACCGTAAAATATTTTTGTTGTTGTTGTTGTTGTTTTTTACCCATGTATCCTTGTATTTTAATAAGTAAGGTTATGACACCAAAATTTTAGATACCAGTGAAATTTAACAATTCTCGATTACAATTTCGATACCACAGCTAAAACTAACTAATATAAATTTCAAAGATTATTAAAGGCAAGAAAACAGTCATCAAACTACAAGCAATAGCACAAATAAATAAATATAATAGAAAAAATATACAAATGAAATCGTTGTTTTGCTAATTTTTCAGGTAGGCTAGGTCTTATACAGCAGTTTTCAGGTATACAGAAATTGAATAAAGGAATCAAATGTAAAGTAACACTGCATATAATCTTCACTGTATAAATTAAATAAAGATTATTCCTTATTAAAGTTACAAAAGTTATTCAGTGAAGAGCAGTGAGTGATTTCTTTGTCTCTTGTAGTTTGATTAATTTCAAAACAGACAGAATCAGGTATATTAGGCTGCTGTCTCTTTAAGAATAATGCACAGATCCAATATACTGGTACACAAGCATTGTCTTTCTTACTTTTTAAATTGCATTCACTTAAGCCATATCCGACTGTTTACTAGGATAGATAGATGGAAAAGATACCTTTTATTGTGTCATGCTGTTGCATTGTGTCTGGTTAGGACAAGGTGTCGAAGTGGATTAGAATTGCTACTGCAGCTTTAATAATTACATTTTTTGCATATTCTGAAAAAAACACTGACTGGCATTTACTCATAAATGCAAAGATATATCATGAATCTCTAGATGGCGCAGGCTGATAGGTATTCAACTCAACCTGCTTGCAATCACATCATTCTCTATAGGGCACAGCTGATTGGTTCCTGCTGTATCGGTAGCCAATGAGCATGTGTCCTCAACCTTCAAATACTTGGTCAGCATTTGCTGTAGAAGTGTAACACACTTTCAGAAACCCTCCACCTTCCCCAGCTCCACCTGTATAAATCTGCTACAGGTAATTCATGAATGCTATATTGTACAGCAGCAGCGGCATGTCTTACTTGCTCACAGCAGCGTGTGATGTATGTATTGGCAGTAGCAAGTCCTGTACTTGCTCTATAGCAGCAGCAATAACAGCAGCAGCAGCGTAGCAGAGCTATTCCGCCAAGACCAAACATATCTATAACCATGCCAAACACTCAGAGAGTTGTCATGACAGAACTATGATGTGCTGTATTTGCATAAGGTGTTTCTCGCTGTTGCTAGGTCATTGAGTTAAAACAGTGAAAAATCCTCTATGATATGCTCGAATCTGTCTTTCATTGAAAGTGTATGGGATTTTTTTTTGTCTTATTTCATTACTGTTTAGGCTAATTAATAGCACATTTCGAAGTAGACTGCTGTAGTAGAGGTCTACACGGAGCACCCGAGACCCGAGGACCTGAGACCCGTACGGGTTTGGGTCTATATTTTAAATGGTCAGCTGGGTTAGACAAAAAGTTTTATTTTTTGCAACTGGTTTATTGACTTGTTAATTGCAATTTAGTGTGGAATATGTGTCAATCGGGTCCAGTCGGGTCTGTGTCTTCCCGCCGGGTTCGGGTCCAGCTTTCAAATAATCGGGTCTGGGTCGGTTCCGTGTAGCACATTACGGGTCCTTTCGGGTTCGGGTACAAATTTTTTGACCCGTGTAGACCTCTATGCTGTAGCCAAACCATGTTATTGTGTGTTTAATCTCAGAAAGAATGAGAAGCTATGGACTAGCTATCGAGGCCCATTGGATTTAGTTTTCATTGTGTTTGCTTTAAGTAAGAGCAAGAAAAGACAAACTTTCCCTGAGCCACTGACTGAGGATATTTATATCGTTTAGAAGGCCCCTTGAATGTGCCACACTGAGGGTGGTAATAGGCCTGTTAGAGTTGATTACTAATTTGGAAACCTACAATAGAGAATTGAGAACACAATTGAGAGCCGATAGGAGTCAATACCAATACCAAAGGCCTGAAGAGTTAGTCAATAACTGACCCTTGCTTTGTAGCATGCCGTGTGGGTTGGTATGCACTTACCCTTCTGGCTTCTATATATGAATAAACGCTGTTATGGTTGGCTAATTACTTTGCATGTGAAATTAGCAGATTATCGAATAATGAAGACTTGAAGAATGAAGACGCACATAAATATTCAAACGCGCATGTGCACGCCGTCAGCGTTTTCACAGATTTGCGTTTTTGAAGTTTACTCAGAGATGATAACGTTTTTCAAACATTTTCAAGGCTTGTACCTTGGAACCTATTTCAAGGTTTGCGTTCTCGAGCCACCAGGCACTGTTGTTGTGCGGATGAGCGGGCCGGAGCACGTTAAGGGTTTTCTGTTAGAACGGTGTTGTGTAAGCGGCCCCTTAGTTAATAACTAATGATCTTTGCAATGGAAGTGAATCAGTCAAAACTAAATTTAGCTGGACAATAACTTTATTCTGGAGCTGCTGTAAAGCCAAAATAATCTCTGTTACTTTAATTTCCTGTTATCACTGCAGGGTTTTTCCTGCATAGAGAATTATGAGGTGGCCGTCTCCGTAAAATTTTGTGCCGCCTCCGGCTCTTGACAAAACTCGGACAGACAGTCACATGCTCAGATACACTTTTTCCACCGTGACGGTTCTCTTGCGGGTTCCATTCTCAAATCGTATAGTTTGCCGATAGTGCTGCGGGTCGGGTGGGCCAAGTAATAAAAACATAACATTCCAATTAATCGAGGGTGGATGACAGATAAATCACTATAATATGTTGAATTTAATAAAGACACAGAACTCTCATCACGGTGAAACGCAATGAACGTGCGTCACTCTTTTACTTTCGTTTTCAACAACGTAATTCTCTTCAGGGAAAACCAATCAAGGAAAACATATCAGGGCTTGTTCGGGACACGTTTTTTTTTGTGTGAGAGAATTGTACTTGCCCAACTGGACAAATGCCCTGATTAAAACACCAATATCAAAAAAAATAAAAATAAAATAAGAAGGGAATCACCGAAAACGCGAGGATGATTCTGATTTAATTTAATGTAAGTGGCGATTGATTGCCTATAGTTGATAATATAAATGTCTTACCGTGTTTCCCCACGTTTTGATTGTTAACAGCCTAGTGTCTTGTTCTAATTGAATGTATTGATCAAACTGAAGAATTTGAAATGAAAGATGAAGAATACATTTAATAAAATTAGGAAAAAAATGCCCTTTACAAAGGTAAAAAAAATGTAAAGAGTGTTTTCCAATATATCCGACATATAATGAGTGTCCAACAGTGATGTAATGAAACATTGATCATTTAAGTTCTAAGGGAGTAAAGGTTCTGTTTAGGTTATTAAGGAAATGTAATTTTGCCAAAAGAAGAACTTTTATTTTAAATAAATGTTCATTTTAAATCAGCCTACTTTAGTGTGATATGTTGCCATATCATCATGCTTAACACTGAGAATTTGAATAATTGTAATGTGATGAGATGATCAGATGCAGATATCTAAATCAAAGAATATCATATTTTGGGCGGTTGGATTATCTATTTTTAACAGCGGATTCGGGTGACACAAAGTGCACCAGATTAATTTATTTATTTTTAAAATGTACAAAATTTTCTTCCGGGGCGGGGGCATGCCCCCAGACCCCCCTAGAGGTACCGACCTCCACCCATAAAAATACTGTGGGAAACACAGTAGGCTATATGATGGTCTCCGAAAAATACTAATTTAATTATCTTACTGTTAAAATTAATACATGATCAGGATTTTACCACCTCCGCCTCGTTTAGAGCCAGGAAAAACCCTGCACTGTAAAGCTGCTTTGAAACAATCTATATTTTTATAGAAGGTGACTTGACTTGACTTGACTTATTTTCGCACGGTTCCTTGCATTATGTTATGAACTCAAAATACTTTTACCTAGGGGTGTAACAATACCCTCATGTCACGATTCGATACATATCACGATACTGAACTCATGATACGATATTATTGCGATACTCCAAGACATATGATAAAAGGTTAACAAAAATGTTACTGTTTATTAAAATGCAAAATGTTATATTACATTGTGGGTGTAAATGAATAGGCTTGGACTTGGTGCTGATAACCAAATGCACATTATTCTGAAGCTGAAATACAGAATTATTTTAGACGAATATGCTTGCACTCTGTCACTGACTAGATATTTTTTAAATAATGTAGGCCACTTTTTACTGGTAACATAAGACATTTGGCATTATCAGGACCCACAAATATTCCTCCATTGCATTAGTTTAATGTAGTCTATAATAGTCTAATACGTTTTCATGTTTGCATCACATAACCATCTCCATATGAAAGGCTTTTCTGATGTAGTAAGCTTGCTTGAGGCTCAAACGTGATAAAGCAATAACTTTTAGCGCCACTCACTGGACATTTCATTTCTGAACGATCACGACTACAGCCAACGCAATAAAAAGATGCCAGATTCATATTCATCTGATTAAGATAAAACTGCGCTTTTAGCACCACACAATAGACATTTCACTTTTGACAGGCACGTTTTTCCAATGATCCTGTGTTGCTATACTCAGGAAAACAATGATTTGTGTAAACAAAATTTTCTGTAAAGAATGATTACAATGAACATTGCATAGCTACATCCATTCTAGCCGAGAACCTCTTATAGCCTAAATTATAGCCCAGTACCTTATAAACACAGCTTTGTTTTCTGTCAGACTTTTGAAATGTTGCATGAAATGTTGGGTGGGTTTAAAACCTGTGCATCATCACACCATTGGGTAGAGCTTGCCAATCAGATCAGAGTTTTGTCATTTTCAGGCCATTTTTGTGTGCTAAATGTATCTGATTATCAGTGAAGGAACGTGAGCCATTTACGCACTTGCTTCCATCACGTCCAAAGGCTTTTTGCCCTCCTTGAAAACCTCTCTTCATAAACACTACATGAAAAAGGAGAACTGACTGTTATTTGAAGGAAACTTCTCATGCTCTGGCGATTTGCGCAGGGTTATTAGATATCGGATGTATGTTTCTCTCTCAGCAGGCAGAGGTCCGTGGGGATGTTTCACAGTCCATTAGTGTTACTAGACCGTAGTGTATGTCCGATCTGACAGCTCATCACTCCGTATTAAAGCAGCTATTGAGATGGCCATTTCTGAGATGTCAGCAAATGAGCTGCATCTCTGTTCTCATTCACTTCATATGTGCTTTGTCTCAGAGGATGCTGGTGTTCATAAACCTCCACACAGGTCCAGTTTTAATGGCATTCTTGCTTCTCTTTCTCTCTCTATCTCCCTGCCCACCTCCAGTTTTAACTATCTCCATATGTCTTCAGGATAAACAATCATTCCCCTAAATAAGGCTTGGAATTGCCCTGACCATGTAATTTTCTGTATTGGCCCCTCTCTCCGGAGAATAGAGGTGGCCCAAGGCGAGAAAAGACAAAGGAAAAAACAGAAGCAAAGGAAGCAGATACAGACGGTATTTCGTTCTTCGTTCACTTTCTCTTTCTCAAATCACCATCAGTTCTTCTGTAGTGATTTGACTGTTGACACAAGATCTGTTTCAAAACCTAGTGAGCTGTCTTGTAGTGTAATATTAATAGATCAGTATATCTTCTTAAATTGGCCATTTCGAGATTATTGCATGGTTCAATAACTGTACCCACTTGCTCAATTAACCGAAACTTTAACTCTCTCCTGTGTCAGTTCCAAAACCGATTTCAGTGGATAATGAAAAATCTAAGAACAAAATGGCCTCAAATGTAACATGATTTGGTAGGGTACTGTACAAAACCTAAAAATCGAAATTAGCAAATAGATCTTTCTCTGAATTATAAGATGCTGTCTAGGTAGGCATCTCACTTGTTTTTGGATCAAAGTTAAAATGTAGTTTCTTTCGGTTTTAGCCTGCTGCCTGTAAACTCGATTCCTCATTAATGTTCATTTTAGATGAATGCAGGTAATAAAAGTGAATGTGCGGCCCCAAACCTTCCCAGAAATCTCATTTACAGTAAGTCAGCTTTATTGCGATGCCATGTATGCCTAAAGTGTTTAAAATGCAATTGAGCTCAAACTAATGAGCTTTAAGTGGTTGCATTCATATTGCAGTGCTACTAAAGTAATAGGGATGCTGTTTATACATCTCATGGGCCGTGATACCATTCGAATCTTCATAGTAAACAACCTCATTCAGCTCTGTGAATCAGACTGAAATGGCTAATTCACACCACACTGACAGATGCCAACCAACGGCCACGGACACTCCGTTGGGTTTTGTCGGTTCAGTGTTTTACCCGTCAGCATCCGTTGACGCTCACTTTCTTTTCATTGCAAACCTTTATGACTTTGTTTCTTCAAAAAGAGATGTTTCGAAGAATGTTCAAGCTACTCTTTTCCAAATAGTGACCAAAAATAACAATGTTAAATGTGAAGCTATACAGATAATATACACAGTATTGCTTGCATCAGAGTTTCCATGGTTTTTCATTGATTGATTAAGTTGAAGACGTGTTGCTTGTTTTTTTGATTGGTTTGGTTCTCAAAATATTGGGCTTGCTTCCAGTTCATCGCGTTATGTTGGTCGTTCTGTTTGTTATTCTGATTGAAAAGTATCCTGAGTATTTTGTTAATCTTTAGTTTGTTAATAAACTTAAACAATTCTGCAATTAGATCCATCTTTGTTTTTCCTCTCTGCATCAACCAACTGTGACAACCATTTGTTGAGACTGTTGCCTCTATTCAGACACTATATATTTTTTTCTATTTCGATCTATCATTGTGGTATTATAGCCTGGGCATAAATTACATAAAACTAGACCTTTGATATGTATACATTTATTGTAACATGTCAATCAGACAGGCTTTTCCTCTTTAGTGGGCGTTTCTTGGCCAGAATAAGCAGCAGTCAGTACCAGACATTTGAACGCAAGCAGCAATCCAACTCCCCACTACTCACATATATAGCACTGAATAAATTACTACTCAAGCTAGTGTACATCCAAAAGTGTGTTGTGATTATGTGACTTCAAAAGCACTCAGCTGCAGTTAGATGTCTTGATACATAATATCAATATTTGGGGCTTTATTTTTTAAATAAGCGAATTGAGGCACAGAAACCTCACTTTTTATCTTAACCATGAGCAAACTCAGAGATAGATGACACATTGAAGTCAGTACAGTTTCTGTAGATCTTGGAGATCTACAGTGTATATCCTCATCTGTCCATTTTACTTCTATTGTGCATTAAGCTATTCACCATTCCTGGCTAAACTTATAACAGATTACATTTGCAGAATGGTTTCTGATTATCATGAAGGAAAATTAATAAATGAATATATTTTTTAATAATTAATACAATAAATAAACAAAATAATTTAATTACGAAATCCCATTCGCAAGCTGCATTATTGTGTTAAAGGGGCAAATTTTATTGGTGTTAAAGGTGTTCAGCTGTGTGGAATACATCCACACCTCATTATCAGCTCTTTTTTTAACACATTCCCTTTCCTCACAATGACAAGCAGGTTGTATCTCGAGCAAATCCTCACGCTAGAGTCTATTTTAAAGCAGCAGTCCTCTAGAGAGAAAGATCCTTGTTTGCCCGCAGCCCATTAGGATGGCAGTGGATTATCTGAAGTACTGTGAGTTTCATTTTACATCAGAAAACATGCAGTTTGCGTAGCATGTGGAATGTATCTGCGCACCTTATTGTTTCTTGGGACACTTCAGTGACCAGACCATGAAACCATAGCTGACATACAACTGTTTCCTTCAGTCCATCTTGCCTATGGGAGGAATGTTTGGAAAAATGACAGTGAGTCCGAAGGAACAGTATTTAATTGGAGCTTTCACACCAGTGGAATCTTTTCATAGATCCTAGACCTATTGACCGAAGTACCCGTTTTTTGGGCGTGTTCACAATGCAGGAACTAGGAACGATTTTAGTTCTAGGAACTAATTTTGGAGGAACTAATTTTGGAGGAACTAATATCATATTAGACAGGACTGTTAAACAGATCGTAAACTAATGACCACGGAGAATGCAAACACTATGTGCTCATCCTCTGGCGTTCTCAGCGCAGTCAAAATAAAGGTCCGCAGAACCGTTAAAAATAAAGGTCACAACAACAAGCGCAGCTTACGTCACTTACGTAACCCCCTCAACTGTAAAAACACTGTAACACACAGCCTCAAGTGGCCTATTGCTTCTATAAAATGGCAGTAACTACTTTTTTTTTTAAAGAAAATTAGCAAATTTGTTCTATTATCTATTAATTAAAGGAAAACTATTCCATGCAATCAGTTTAGGTCAGTAGAGCAAGAACAAGCTTAAACAAATAATGTTATGTTGAATCAACTTAATAAGCTAGTTCCTATTTCAACTAGCAATAGCACATGTTAGTATGCTAAAGTCAAATTTGTTTAGTATTATATATTATTATATATTAAAGGATGAGCAAGTAAGACTTTAGCACATTTATTGCTCAATGTATGAAGAAACACACATCATGGTCGTCATTTAACCGGCCACAGCCTAAGCACAAGCATTACTCTTCTACACACTGGTAACCGTAAAACCCCAAAACATCTTTAACATAACTGAACATTAAAAACTAGCAAGTATTTCTCTTTACTGAAAAAACTATAAAATAACACTTAATTTCAAAATCTTTCTAATTCAGTCCCATGAAAAGCAACTACAGTTGAACTGGAGATCCGCTGCCTAGTTAGTTATATCAACAAAAATGAATCGAGTAGTCCCAACACAAAATGATTAAGTTAACTTCCATTGTTGACAAGCTATTCTTCCGTAAGCATGACTTTACGCTGTTTATGGTTTCTACACAACGAAGCAAATTGAAATGTGTGTTTATCTGCCTTTTACAGCTTCAAAATGTTGCTCATCCAATTAGAATTTACAGTCAGAAGTGTTACAATGCAAAAGTAACTAAATAATTCCTAAAGAACCATATTCTATGAATAAACTTCATAAATAAAATAAATGCAATTGGTTGTAATTATATATTCACTCCCCCCAACGCATTTGTCCCTTATATTACAAAGAAAAAAGCTTATCATTTATTACTGTATTCTTAATGCATCATAGTACCACTCTAAGGGCCCTATTTTAACGATCTGAAACGCAAGTGTCAAGCGCAAAGCGCAAGTAACTTTGTGGGCGGGTTTTGGGCGCTGTTGCTATTTTCCCGGCGGGATAAATGCCTCTTGCGCCCGGCGCAAATCTAAAAGGGGTTGGTCTGAAGTAGCTTCATTATTCATGGGTGTGGTTTGGGCGTAACGTGAAATAAACCAATCAGAGCGACATCTCACATTCCCTTTAAGAGCAGGCGCGCTTGTTCTAAAGCGGATTCCTATTATAACGGCGGATTTGCCAGGCGCGCGCCAGGAGCGGTTCACAGCCGAGGAGACCGACGTTCTCGTCAGGGACATTGGGGATGGAGAAACCCACCCAAATTAACTTCGGATATACAGGCGTATGATAATTTGGGTAAATGTGTAAGCTAGATGTATGCTTTTATAATAAATTGTCTGTCTGTGTATCTATCTATCTATCTATCTATCTATCTATCTATCTATCTATCTATCTATCTATCTATTGTAATAATGTATGATTTGCAAAAATGAAAACTGCTGCTTCTGTGTAGATGAGAGAATCAAAGTGCGCTTTGTGCACACGCTACATTGATTATGGCCAAGCATGCGCCCTTAAAATAGCATATGAATAACATGCGCAACGCGCCACTGACTTTAAACTATTTTTTCCTGGTTAGTGGCGCAATTGTTTTCTAAACCTGCAAAATAGCATGAAGGAACGTTTGCGCCGGAACACGCCTCCTCTTTGCGCTGAACCGCCCCCGCGAGCGCAAGTGTATTTCCTAACTTACCGACGTGCGTCTGTTGAGGGAAAAGTCCGCTTTGCGCGGGTGCAAAATAGGAATGATACATGCGTCGGTGTACAAAGTCAATTGCGCTGGGTGCAAGATAGGGCCCATAATGTCAAATAATACAACCGAATTGTTGTATGTTCTCGGAATAATTGCAAGGAACATGAAACGTCCACACAATGTATTGATTTGAACTTTCAAGCGTGTAGTTATCTCACCATCTACCAAACAAAGGCTGTTGCAGATATGTCTCTAGATAAATGAATGCTGTAGGTAATATGATTGAGGCTCACTAGCTGATATATTCTTCATGATCTTGATATTGGGATGCAATTAACTGATAGTAATTGCATCCCTTACGTTGTGGGCTCTGCCTGTACTACGTTCAATAAGTATGATTCTGAACGGGATCGAAGTAACAACACTGGTTTATAAGGAACAATTCCTGCAAGACAACAATAGTAGAGATTTATGAATTTGATTTCTTTTTCAGTATTGTTCTGGGAATATTGGCTCATTTTGAACTGGGGGCATTGATATTCTGCAGTAAAATCACAGGCATTTCAGTGTTCATTTTTCATATTTATATGTACAGACACAAATATACACACTCAGTTTCTTCAGTTTGCTTCAGTTCAGTTCCAACATTACATTTATAAAGTATATTAAGCTGAGAAAAAATCATTCCAGTTGCTAATTTGGAAAAGATGATCAGTGAAGCATGGAACATGATGGGACATGCTGACGTGACAGGCATTCAGCAGAACAGGATTGTGATAAAGATCCATGACTGGCACAAAATCAAGCAATACTGAACGATGAATGATTATTCACTCAGTCTCACAACACACACACCTAAATGGGGACACACAATATTGCTTTCATGTAAATTATAATAGAGCGTAGCCTAAATCCTAACCCTCAAAGAAAACAAGTCGTGATTTTATAAATCAGTCGATTTAATTCTCCAACATTACATTTATTTTTTAAGCATTATTATTCACTCCCTCAGTCATATCATTGGCATTCTAGTTTACTTTAGATATTTAGTTTTTTCATATTTTGTGATTGTCCAAAGGCTTTTCTGCAATGTTTACTGTATATTGAGTAGAGATTTTCTGACTGCCAACTTAACAAATGCAAACTTACATCATGGCAAAACAGCATTTTGCGCAGAGCCTCTTTTGTTATGCCTGCACACCCATGAGACTCTCTTTAACTCTTATGTAATGCTTGGCTTCTATGCACATATTTACAATAACTATATGGAGTATAAACTATAATATAAAATGTAAATGTGCATAAATTCACCTGGATGAACAAATATTTCTGTTATACATAAAATTAAATGCATTACACTTTATAAAGTGTGATTTAAGACATGCAATCACCAAATACATGCAGGCTAATACTTTAGATGAAATGGTGAAAAGAAATGTCATAGTTAAATATAAGGGCATTAGAGGCAGGGTGAAATAATTAAAAATGTCAATTGCTTCATAAAAATAACATTATTTTATTGCTTGCTTGCAGTGTTTCGTCATTATAAGGCTATAATGACTACTTGTGATTGCTGGACACATTTCCAGTGCTGTTTTATTATACTTTCTGACTGCATGTAAATGCTCATACACACAGTATGATTCTGCATAATGGCTGAACAGAACACAGCTGGGTTCCTTAAACCTTCTCTGTGTTGTGTTTATAACTGCATTTTACAACAACAACAAAAAAAAAATGTTTGAGGGCTACTTTTTTTTCCAGATTTTCTGAATCTTCACATTACATTCCTATTTTGCAGGACATGTACATGTATGTATTTTATTTTTTTATTTATTTATTTTTATTTATTTTTTAAACATGGAAAGCATATTACAAATCATAGTTTTGTTTTGTTTTATTTTATTAAATTATTAAGTAAATGCAGTGGATAAGTAGTGCTAGTGATGAATTTTAGGAATTCAGTAATGTTTTCTGGTATTGGTTGGTTTGTCTCACAAAACATTTCAGCTTGTTAGATTAAATTTCAGAAATCTGTATTTTCACCATTTCAAAAGATTTTTTTCCAACTTTTTTTCTTCAACAACCTCCTTTAAGATAACTGTCAATCACTTACTGATCAATGCTCATAATTAATAAAGCTTAAATGTCTGAGCCTGACCTGAGCATATTTCTGAATATCTGGTATATATTCTCCCTAAAATTACAACACAAATCATTACTATTGTTATTAGTAGTAGTTATTGCAGTTCAAAGGGTGTTTAACAGAAATAGCCTTAAATAGATGTGTATGGGATTTATTTGCCCTTGTGGACAACCTTCTCCACCCCATCACGCTTTAAAAATATCTATGTATTACATGTTTCTGTCTTTCCCAAAAATTACATTCTTGACCATGCAGTTTAAATTTAGATATTTAGATATTCCAAAATAATTGAGTTCAGAATAAAATCTCTGTCAGAGCAAATATTTACACCTCTAAGAGACTGAAACGCCAGTAAATTCTCCACCGAAGTGCGATAGAGAAGGGAAAGCTGTGATTGAAGGTTAAATTGAAGTCATACTGGGATTGTGATTTGGTATGTGAGATATTCAAGGAAATGTGAAAATCAAGCTACCTTATTTTCTCATCCATGTGTGTCACTAGACACGTTGACTGCAAGCTCTTATACTGAGAATTCAACACGGACTGAAAACCTGGCCTTGAAATGTATATGTCTTTCAATAGTCACTGCATGGCCTTTCAATAGAAGAACTGTCGCACTTCGGGTCCTTGAAGAAGACTAGATGGATGGCAGTTCAAATAACTTAGAATAAAAGAGACATCCACAAAACAGTTTGTAGAAAAACACAACCAACACCAAACAATGAACACAGAGAACTGAAGGTTTTAAATACACCAGATAACAAACTCAAATGATGACATGTGTGCATTAATTAATAACGTAATGAATAGCAATGACAACCAATGATGAGCGGGAAGACAGGACACAAAGAAAAGCAAACTAAAAGTCTTTGAAAACGAAGCCAAAGCAGACTAAACGTGACATGAAAACGTTTGTCTGGATGAACATGAAGTCTGGATCCTTCAGTTTCAATGGATTTTTCACATTCTTTACATCTTTGTTATCATTAAACAATTCATGAGACATTGCTTCTAATTCAAAGTCTATGATAAATGTGGCTTTAATCAATAAATTAGTGGATGTAAAATTGTGTAGTATTGTAATTTCTCTGAAGGTGGTATGTACTTCTTTTATATTGCCTATATATATACTGTACAGTATATATATATATATATATATATATATATATATATATATATATATATATTGATTTTGCAGAGACTTACAGAAACTGCAACCAGTTTTATCATGTGAGTTCCTGGAAAATCAAATCAATGACCTTGCGCTACCGAGGTACAATTACTATAGTAAAATCTCAGCTATCTATACTCAAGCTGCAATTAAAAAGAGGATGCTGGCATTATGATTAATATTACAACATGAATGCAATAAAAATATTGGTAACACAATAAGGTTCATTAGTTAACTAGAACATGTACTAAGAATGAACAATACTTCTACAGCATTTATTAATCTTAGTTAATGTTAATTTCATAATTTACTAATACATTATTAAAATCAAAGGTTGTATTTGTTAACATTATTTAATGCATTGTGAACTAACATGAACAAACAATGAATAGCTGCATTCTTATTAACTAACATTAACAAAGATGAACTAATACAGTAACAAATGTATTCCTCATTGATATTCATGTTAGTTAATACATTAACTAATGTTAACAAATGAACCTTATGTAAAGTGTTACCAGAATAGTATTAAATGTTGTATGTATGTTACAGACCCTTAATGACATAATATTTATTTATTTATATTACTTAATTTTTAGCAGGTTTCAGACTTTGGTGTGGGCTGGTGACCAAACTTTTAATTTTGTCCCGGGCTCTTTGAATTTGTGCTACAGCAAGTAACTGACTTGCCTTGAAGGGACTGTGATAGAACCACTGTCAAGTTATTGCCATACCTCATTGAATTAGTTCAACCAGGCAAGCAAACACTTAAATGTCTTTGTAATCCATATTATTGATTATACGAATTAGAGAACTAATGAGCATGAAACCGCGACTCGGCAGAACACAATCAATCTGATGAGCCGTAGCGTTGAGCGCTGAGCTCTGCCTTATCAGCTGAACATAACAGCATCACATCACTCTGAGACTCGCTCCAGCCGCTGGCTGATCCTTACGCTAGGGATGTGTGCAAACCCTATTACGCTGACAGACTCACTGTGTGTGGCACCATCCGAAATTAGTCTGTTCTCTCCGAGAGAGCAATTACAGTAAACGCCCAAAGGACTTGTGCTACAGGAAGGCCAAGGGGACCTAATTCAAACCTGAAGCACTACTGCACTCTTCACCTAGTCAGTCCTGTGCATTTGCTCTTGTCGTCACTGTAAATAGCATTACTGATAAACGACTGCTTGAAAATATTCAAATCAATAGATTTTCACAAAGCTAACGATGTAAAGACCATAATCATAGTTTATTCACCCTCAAGTCAACAAAATCCGCAATCTATTTTACATTAATAAAACAGGATGTATATGGACAGAGCTTTATTTTATGCATTAGGAATTGACTGGATTAAGTGGGGTTTACCAAAGTCATTTCACTCAGCGGCCATCTGACAAAAAAATTTGTTTCTAGACACTCAAATCAGGATGGAAAAACTGCATGTTTCAGGCTGGACCAGTCATTGCGCATGTGCCTTCATAAGCGCGCGCCTCGAAGACTGACTGTTTCTATAGCAACCAGAGCTTCTAAGGGCAGCTGCAGTGGCGCAATGACCAATTGACGATTGGCTCTTTTATTTAGAAGGCGGGACTTATTAGGCATATTGCACATTGCACTTTCTCCCATTCATAGTTATATGAGTGTACCGTCTCTGTATACCTAAAGTCTTTGGTGTTACATACAGAATGGAACTGAAAATGGGTTGAGAAATATAAAGGACTGGTGATGTCAGCTTAAAAACAGTAGTCAGTAGTTTCAGCAGCGGAGCGAGTTACAAGTTACAAGTTAAGCAAGGGGTTTATGAAGACAAACATTTTTCTTTGGAAAAATGTGCACTGATAAATCATTCAGTATAAGATCAGGAATGTGCATTAGGATTCAAATGTCATGTTGACCTTAATAGTTAAAGAGGTAGATTCTTGGGGCACACTAACGCTCCCTCTTATTTTATTGCCTTCGTCCTTGTTTCCACAGAGAAACAGGCCAAAGATTGAATTAAAGCAGGAAGATCATGTTCCATTTCTTGCATTTGTGCACCATGTGGAATAGAATGAGTGCACTCGTTGTTTCTGTGAAAAATGAGACCAGGGCCATTGTCTCATGTTCAAATTCAGGGTTAAGATCACAATCTCTTGAAATGGAGAATTGAAGTGCCTTCTAGGTCACACTGCTTTTTTTTTAAATGTGTGTAGCTTAGAAACTTAAAGGAATTATTCATCCCAATATAAAAATATTGTCATCATTTTCAACTCCCATGTCATTTCAAACCTGTATAACCTTATTTTTCTATAGAACACAGAAGTAGATGTTTGGAAGAATGTTCACGCTACTCTTTTCCCAGAATGGGCTCATTAGAAATAAGTTTAAAACTCCAAAAGCATACCTACAACTCTAGTGGCAGTAAAGCACCAATAACTTTTTTTTCCCTTTTCACACAAATATTGATTACAGGGCAAATTATCAGGTACTAAAGTCTTATTTTTGTTTACTTTTGCATTGCATAAATATGACTTTCCTGATGTAGTCAACTTGCTCAGTAGTTCCCATTGTACAGAATTTCACTCGCACAAATTGCCAAATTTGGGCGCACGAGTCCTGAGAAACACAAGTAAAAGAGCTCAAAGACTTGTAGAAGCAAGCTAAATGTTTTTTGTATCTCACGTTTGGTTTGTCTAAATGAATTGGCTAGGTTCAGAATAGGGTTTAGTGTAGGTGGTGCTTTTTCCCCCAAAAACGATAGAGCATTAACCTTTTAGCGCCACTCACCGGACATATCATTTCCAAACTGCAGCGATATACAGCAACCAATGCAATGTAACATTACCAGATTCACGTTCAAACAGAACACACTTTTAGCTCCTCTCTCTGCATATTCCACTTTTGAAAGTATCACAAAGCATGCAAAAAGCAATGTAATATCATTTTACAGAACTGTGTCCACAGGTATGATTTTCCATTGAGCCTGTGTTGTCCTTTCCGCACAATGAAAGCATATAGTGACCTTGGGCTTTCAATATCCAAAAATGACATAAAAGCACAATAAAATTGCCATTAAAAATAGTCCATACAACACATTTTCTGATGTTTTATGGTAGTTTTGTGTGAGGAACAGATTGATATATAATTTGATATTCTTGGAAATTCTCCGTTGTGCCATATCTCTCGAGTCTTATTCACACTTTCACTTATTCATTTACATGTATTCATTTAGCAGACACTTTTATCTAAAGCAACTTTTATCAGACGCTTTTTATCTATTCAGACTTTATACCTGGAGACGAGTCATGGCAGATTTGACATCAATGATGCCAAATTTCACTTGGTGACTCATAACCAATCCCATTTGAGAGCTACAGAAGAGAGTTTTTTGTCCTTCAGTGACAAAAACTGAACATCAGTTTTTGGGTCATGTGAAAAGAGCTGCTGCTAATGTACCAAATGCAATTTTGCCAACAGACATTAAAGGGTTAGTTCTGTCACTGGTTGCTGGCCTGAATGAGGCGCACGACAGGAATAGTCCAAGGAAATAGTATGTTAATAATCAATCCAGCACAGGAGAACACAACCACGTAAATCATAGATGAGAACGGAGAGAGACTAAAGTAGAACTCAGAGTTTAAATGCATGGTACAAACAAAGGAAACTAATGAGATGATTAATGAGGTGAACAAGATAATTAACTAACTAAGCCAGGGGATAAACTCATGAACACGAACACAGACCAACTGACTGAAACAAAAACATAACGACACCGAGCATACATGATACAAGCTCCCAAAAATGAAAACTCTGTCATCATTTACTCACCCTCATGTTGATCCAAACCTTTATGAGTTTCTTTCTTTTTTGTGTGTGTGTTCAGCAGAAGAAAGAAACTCATACAGGCTTGGATCAACATAAGGGTGAGTAAATGATGACAGAATTTTCATTTTTGGGTGAGCTATCCCTTTAAACACCACCAAAGGACAAAGAATCTGGAATAATAGGAATTTTGGTATAACAAAAGATTTCAATCTATAGGCTATAACATTGACACAAACTATGACTATACAAACATTGAGATATACAGATACCCATTGCAACCAGTTTTAACACAGGTCATTTGCATACAGAAACCTTAAAGGTCCAGTAGCAAAAACAGCCTATTTAATTCTAAAAGTATGATAAGGTTTGAAATGGCAATAAAATGCATATGACCCCTTTATATGCTCCATGTTTGACTCCTGCTCTAATTCATTTTGTTTCTGTTCAACATTCACCTTTCTGAAGCAGTGGTCACGGAACTGTGGGCGTAAATCAATGGTGCTCATGTGTCTTCTCTCCTCCTTTCTCCCCTGTAAAGTAGGCTATGCAGTGGCACATGCAGTGAACCATGTTTGTATGTGTTTGTGTGTGTTGCCCTGAGTTCTAATTAGCATTTATATCTATGAAACAGGTATGACCCAGGGGTTTGATAAAAACCGATAATGGTGGTGAGACCACAAACTGTATGCAGAAAATACTAGCAGTATTATCATCACAACCTATTACAGCTTGGTATTATATATTAACATCATGTTGTAAATAACAGTATCCTCTCCATGAGGTCCCTCTGTTCAAGTAGGTGCAGATAATTGGTATATATACGGTTTTCACATTATATATACATTATATATAATGATATACTGTATGGTTTTCGCTATTGAAGATGCATATTATGCAGCATCTCTCTAGGATGTAAATTATGTGAATACTCATCAGCACTCAACAGAAATTAGTTGCACATCTGTGGTTTGAAGGTAACAGTGATTTTAACTAGATTAGATTACATTTTCTGAAAAAAAAATTGTGATGCTTGCAACACAGGCTCATTTGGAAAAACGTACCTGTGGCAACATTTTTGTAAAACGCAAAATACGTACCAATACGTACATATCACTGCAGTTTCCAACAGAAATGAACACTAGAGGCAGTAAAACACAATTATGATCACAGGGGCAGATTATGGATTAATAAAGACTTGTTTTTATGCAGCTCCTTGCACAATTATGTTATGACCTTAAAACACTTTTTACCATAGTATAGCCTACGGTTTGTTAACGAATATATTTTGGAGTTTGCATCACTTAACAAGCTCCATATTTTCGGTTTTCCTGATGTACTAAGCTTGCTCGGTTGCTCAGCTGGCACAGTATTGTACTTGTGATGTACAGCTCGGGTACAAATCATGATAAAAGAGCTCGAAGACAAGAGTTCAAAAACAAGCTAAAATGCCGTGGTTATGATTACGTTTTTATGTCACATTTGGTAGATTTAGGCTTTAGTGTAGGTGTACGTTATTTTAAAATGGAGCATTGAACTTTTGGCGCCATCTCACCGGACATTTCAATTCAGAGCTGCGGTGAAACGTACAAACTCCAACGTAATAAAACATTGCCATATTCACGTTCATCTGTTCCGTAAAAAAAAATTAAAAGCTTTTAGCGTCACTAACTGGACATTTCACTTTGAAACTGTCGCGAAATGTGCATGACGCAACATATTTTGCGTTTTGCACAAATTTTGCCACAGGTGCGTTTTTCAATCCACTGCCACAATGTTATGCACGTCCTGATTTTGCAGAGTTAGACGCTTTCCTGGGTCAACATATTTTGTTAGTCCAGGAACAACATTCCTGTCCGAAAATTTAGTTCTAACCATATCCCTACCTCTAAACCTAACCCTACCCATAACTCATCCCTAAAATCGGAGTGAAATGATAGGTGAAAAATACTTCACCAAACCCTGACTATAATCCTAAACTTGACATAAACTGTAAACTTGTCCCTCAAATCTGATTGGTTTATTGGAATGTTTCCCCAGCATCAACAAAGATGTTGATCCAAGAACAAGTTGTTCTTGGTGAAATCAGGTTCTGCGTGAGGCGTTGTGGGTGGTTTCCATGGCATTTCTATATGGTTGATACAGTGTTGCTAGGTGGTTTGTTCAAATCTATAAACATAAGAATGTGCAATAACAATAGTGATGGTTGCCTTAGCAATCACCACTAATCAATACAAATATTTGTAACAAGGAAACAAGTTAAAGGAATAATTCTGTCATCATTTACTCACCCTCATGTCGTTCCAAAACTCTATTATTTTCTTTTTTATTTGGAACATAAAAGAAAATATTCTGAGAAAGGTCTCAGTGTTCTACAGAAGAAAGCCATATAGGTTTGCAATATCACAAGGGTGAGTAAATGTTGACAAATTCTAAATTTTTGGTTGAAATATCCAAATATTACTACTGTAACTAATAACTAGCTTAAACTTGAGATGCATCCAGTGCATCTAGTGTCATATCCATACTTTCTCTGTCCATCTTTCCATCATCCCCTTTTGATCCTCCACGTATTTCTTATCTTGGCTGTATGGCTGTAACTATTCAAGCCCCAGGGGACATTTATCGCTGAACTCTTGTCCATTAAAGGATGTGCTTGGGCAGAGTAGTGCTGACCAGCCAAACCTCATTCTTTTACATGTAATGCGGTCACATATGACCCTTGCCCTATAGTGTGTCTGCTCTCTCTGATCATCTTTTGCCTTTGAAAGTAGTTATTTTGAAGAACTAGAATTAATGTGTTCACACTAGGTGGTGCTGCTTGCATTTTAGTTAGTAAAGTTTTTTTTTTGAATTTTTTCAATTAAAATTTAAATGACAGAATTATTCCTTTAACTTGTTTCCTTGGTGGTGGTGGTGGCGCAATGGATAAGACACATGCCTTTGGTGTGAGAGACCCGGGTTCGAATCCACTGTGAGACACCAATGTGTCCCTGAGCAAGACACTTAACCCCTAGTTGCTCCAGAGGCGTGCGACCTCTGACATATATAGCAATTGTAAGTCGCTTTGTATAAAAGCGTCAGCTAAATGAATAAATGTAAATGTAAATGTAAATAGAATTTTGAAAGATTTTTTGTTGTTGTTATTTTCAGTGACTTACTGCTTTTTTTTTCACTGCTTTTTCCAACTGTCAAGTCTCCAAGTCCACATCCAAATAAAGTGAAGAGTAAATCAATAATAGCTAAACAGGATCATATATTTCCATTATTCATATCTTGTTTCCTTGGTTGTGCATTCTATATGCATAACAAGCATATCAAAGAATTGAGATGAATATGAATGTAAAGAACCCGTTTAATTTAACCCCAGTGCCTGGGGATAAGCACTGGGTTATATTGGATCATTCTTATTTATCCAGCACATTGAGCATATTTTGTCTTCGTCTGTAGTATATCAGCTGTATCAGCTTCCGTGGAACTCATATAAATATTACAACATATCCAGCCAGAGGCACTTTAACCGCTCATTATATGATAATGCAGCTTTGAAAAACAATGCCCTGCCTTTCTGTGTTGGGGGAAATGCAGATCAGGTTGTCACCAAATGTGTCTCATTTTGGCACTTCTAGAAAAGAATCTACTGAATCTAAGCTTAAGATAAAATCGACCTGGTGAAAGACGCTTTTGTTCCCTTTTCATCTCTTCTTTTCACTTTACTTCATCCCTTATCTTCCTGTTGAGGCAGTGAACCTATAGGATCCATCGGCGACAACTTTAGCACACACCCTGGTCTATCATTGATTAAAACCGCATGGAGAATGGAGTAATACCCAATTCAGGTTTAAAGGATTTAGAAATAGCCTCTGAAATGAGATGAGGATTATGGGAACTCTACAATATTTGAACCGTTACATGTGATATTTTAGGAAACTAGATTGTTACACTTTATCTCGATAGTCCACTTTAGGCATTCTACTAAGTAATATTGCAACAACATGTCAGATAACTCTTATTAGAGTATTAGTAGTCTTTTAGGGTTACGGTTAGTATAGTCTCAGCCTCAGATGTCATTCCTACGGACCGTTGGCTGAACGTCTGATGCACAAGGCACACAAAATGGGAAACACTTCAGGAGTTTCAAAGTCGTCATCTACAAGATTTCAGGGAGACGTGTGTGTCACATTCTTTAATGGTCCACCTGGAAACAAAGCCTTCGTGAGGCCAAACCCCCTCATAGAAGAAAGCCGTTGTGTTTACAACTGTGACAATGAGTGCTTATTAGGATCAACTGAACGCTGGGTTTTCAAAAGTATGTGAATTTCACAGCACCACTGTTGCAGTAAACTTGCATAACGTTCATTAATTAATTATTTAATAGATGCACACCAGTCTGTTATCATATAGGGACATCGACTTTACATCTTCACGCCCCTAAACATAATGCGGAACAAAGCGAACTGTGATTGGTTGCTTTACATGTCGGTCAGAGGTTCTCTTTGGCGGTCCTTGGCCAGTGAAATATGCGATGGAGTCCAGACCCTATGCCATCTGTTGAAGGTCTGGCTATGTGAGACTAGGGTTAGTAGAGTAAGTTGACATATACTTGCAAAGTTACTTATAGTCAGTAGAATGTCTGTTGGGGGAGCATCAAAATAAACTGTTCGCATATTAAGCAGACAGTCTATTAAATTCTAATGACTGGTAGATGACATGTAGTTGTAAAGTTACTTATAGTAAGTGGACTATCAAAATAAAGTGTTACCAACTAGATTTTTACATTTTCCGAAAAGGTCAAAAGCGCCCATCTCTATGATATTCTTTTCCCTACAGTTCCCTTTTTCAGTTTAACAGTATTAATAGTGCGAACAGTGCCAATGGTTATGGCTAATCCTGAATGAGCAATAATAATAGAGATTCTTGCCTTAGCAAACACCACTAATTTCACATTTACCAAGTGCCCTTCCAGTGAATGTAGTTTTAAGTAAATTTTCAGAAGTTTTGTATTTGATAATATAAATTTTACCCAGTACATTAGTCAGAACAGTTTGTCATCAGTTTAGTTAACAAAGAGCTATGCAAGAAGGTGTTTTCAATGCACAGATGGTCCAGTTCAGTTCAGTGTGCCTGTTCCTTCCCGTTGGTCTCTTCTGACCTACTTTCTTTGAGCTAAGGGTGATTCCCATAGGCAGACTGCTGGAGCAGTCAGAACCACGGACAGCTCCTGGACGCAGCCGCACACTCTTACTGCACTTCTCCTGGGCTTTGCTTTCCATCTTTAGAGTAAACGCATCCAAGCATTCTGGGTTCGTTTAAAAGCATAAGCAATTATATATAATTTATTGTGATATTTTTTTTTTTTTTATGGTGTTGATCATGTGTCATCTGTTATTATTACAAGTTGTAATATGATTCCTAATAGATTACAAGTCTTTGTAGAACACGCGGCTTAATAATGTATAAAATTAAATATTTATGAATGCATTAAGTATAGCTTTATTCTGAAGTGGATTACATACACAGGCTTCAAGAAGAAATCTAAATTTTTTAGATGCAGAAAATATGGTTTTAATAACAGCTCTGTTTAAATACCGAATGCAGATATAAATCTACTTTTTAAATAAAATCATTAATCCAATGGGGAGACATTTATTGCATCCAATGTGATGAAATAAATGTCTCCCCATTGGATTAATGTTCCAAACCACTTTAACAATGATACAAAATTGCATTAAAATTCAGTTTGTCTCCATCTTCTGTACAGGAAGAGACAAACAATTGGCAGTTTTTTGTGTGTACTTCAACAAATGTGATGGATTATGCCAAACTGTATAAGTGATTTTTTTCTAGTTACCTTGTGTATCATGCATCATTGCATCATAAGTGCACTGATGTTTCAAAATTGGAAGTGAGTTTTTTTCCCCCACCATTGTCTGGAAAGCTTTTATTTGATGCACCCAACACATGTATAGCAGACAAAAAACCATTATCATCTCCTAAAGTACTTAAGCGACTGAATGAGTCTCATTGTCATGCCATTCAGGGAAAACTTCTTTGATGCGCTTTAAAAAGCTCATTCTTTACACACTTTTATCATTTTATGTAGTTTTACTTTGCTTTTATGCAGTTGTTTTTCATTTTCCTAAAAGCAAAATAATTCTGTCATCAGTTACTCACCTTGATGTCATTTAAAACCTGTATAACTTTTTTTCTTTTGTGAACTCTAAAGAATTTTAACTTTAGTTTCATCTGTTCATCACACAAAGCATTACAATATTTCAGAACTCTTGGAATATAGTGAATATAGACTGTTTATGGTGCTTTTTGCTCTTTTTTCCATCTTTTTTGGAGCTTGGCAGACATGGTTAATATGAAGTGTCATTGTATTCAACAGAGCTGTAAGGAATCTAAGGAAGTTCCCCTTTTTCTGTGTTTGACAAAAAAAAAAAAACAGCCTACAGTTTTGGAACAAGCAAATACTGACAGAATGTTTCTAAAATTTTCTTTCATATTCCTTCAATATTCTCTTCTTCCCTCCCTCTTCACATTCTTCTGTCACTGGTTTCCCTTCACCTGTGTTTCCGAAGCTTTCTTTCCTTTGCAGACGCACCCATTCACTCTCTCTGAGCAGAGCACCACTGAATAAAACATGAGATAGAGACAGAGACACTCCACTTCTGCAAATCACCATCACCTCATGCCACTCCGTCTCTCTTTGTCTTTCTTTGTCTTTCTCTCTCTTGCCATTTAAGTTTACTGGTCATCCCTTGGTCTTCTACCTTAAAGTACTCACCCAGAATGTGATAAGGCACCACTGAACCGGCCACACACGTGGCTCAGCTTTCTGAGCGAGCTCTTCTCGTACTCTCAGCAGCGTGTGGAGGGAAAGAGCACTGGATGAGAAGGAGGAGGAGGCAGAGAGAGATAAAGCAAGGGAGGGAGAAGCAAAGAATACAATCAAAGCAGAAAGACAGGAGCAGGTGCTTTGGTTTCCCATCTTTAGGATGAGACACAAGAATATGAGTATTCTGGCATTCTCATCTGGAAAAGCAGCTCATGGGATTGTTCTCCTGAACAGCAGCATGCATCTCGCCACCTATTGTTAGCACATGGAGGCTTCTCAGTTTGAATTATGGAGGATTTTTGCAATATTAGGAGTCTTAGTCCGGAGAAAGGTAAGCTTTCACACTCTGTTATTTATTTTGAGAACAAAAAGAGTGATTTCAAGTGAAGAGGCAAATAAGAAATCAAAAAAAATGGTGGATTTTTTTAAGTAGGAGTTCTTCTGGACTCCTCTCTCTTTCTCAAGGGAGGATTTCTGTCTTCAATGTAATTTCCAATTTTAGCTTATGATGTCCCTGTGGTTCACACCATAAAGCCTGTGTAAATATGCTCTAACATTGTGTGTCTGATTTTATATGCACTATTCCATTGCCACATGCACAGACTAAAAAAAAATCAGTGCGTCTGGATCTTCTGTGCATGCATTGTAAAAAGTGAACAAGTGCAGCCTTGTGACCCTTAAAAAAGACTTTGATTAGTGAAACTTGATTGAGTCATATTAACTGATTGACTTGAATTAAAAAACAGATAGATTTTAACACATAAAGCACATTTCTTACTGAAAGAAAGTGGTTTTATATTGTGCAGACATTTGATGACTGTACTGGTTAAAGCATGAGATGAGGAATGAGATGTGCTGTTTTTGCCAAAAGAGGTGAGTGGAAAGAATTCTGCAATATCATTTTAATTACATCACTATAGGAATATGAAAAACAAAAGTGTCAGCAAGCCAAGCGAAAATCAGTTTTGGAGAAATAAAAGAATTGATTTATTCTGGGCTTTTCAGAGAAAAGTTTAACAAAGCATGCAGTTTTCTAGACAAGCTGAATTTGCAATTACATCACAGGCATCTGTGTGCAACAATGGTCACCTAATGACATCTCAGTGGGTTCTGTGAGGTCTTGATTGTTAATTGGACATGTAAATACAGTATGCCATAATAGCAACTGCAAGTACTGTTTGAAACATAAAAGCAATCACAAGCATAATTATTAACAAAATAATACTCATAATCGCAATTGCAAATATAATCATCAGAATAATCAAAATCATAAAAATAATCATAACCGCAATTGGAATATTTACCATAACAGCAATTGTAATAGTAGCAGAAAAAAAGTGTTATCGTAAGCATAATCAGTAACATCATAGTAGTAATCATAAACATGATCCCAAAAATAATCAGAAGGTTAAGTGTAATCGGAATTGGGAACTATAAAATAATCAGAATTAATGAGTGAATAGGTTAAACATTATATCGCAAATTGTATTTATGCCTCTTCTGTGTTAAATTACCTTGAGAACAAACTAGTTTGAGATCAATGCGACAAAACTGGAGAAAAAAAAAGCTAAACTGAATCAAATCACTCTTGCATGCACTGTTGAAAATAGAGTGTTGATACTGTTAGATTGTCTTGCTCTACTGCAGTGTTGCGACTGCAGTGCTTCACTGTAACCTCCCTGTGATGCTCTAATGGTGCACACTATGAACACTAGCTTAAAGAATACTGCAAGCATCATCGCCTTGAACAAAACCAATCCAAAATAGAAGTGCTTTGACATCTTGAAGTTTTGAGCACCCTTCATCTTGTTATCGCATACCCACTGTTTCACATCCAACTGTCACGCTTTCTCCGGATTCCTTAGCCTGTACCTGTGGCCCTTGCCAGCTTCCTGTCAGCTGCATCTGCACACTGTGGTCATGGCGTGACTCCAGTCTGAAAAACAGAAGCTGCTTATGGACGATTTCTCCCATTATGTTTCCATTACTTACAGCTTACGAAGACTCTGGTGATGCCTGTGTTTTCCCTTTGAGGGTCTATTAAACATAAAATGCGTCATTTTACAGTACAGAGAGTTTACATATCACTGTGGCAGTACATGCAGTATTCTCTTTCTTGCTCTTTAGTTTTAATTTTCATTTAAATAATTGATCACATGGGATTATAGGGCTGTCACAAAAGAGTTTTTGTTGAACACACGAATCAGTCTGATGTCAGAGCTTGGTTCATTTAGTTGATGTGAAAGCTGCTTTCTGAACTTGGGTGAGCACCAACAAACCATTTACATGTCTGCTTGAAAAGATGGTGTGGAGTACCTTTCATTTGGGCACCATTACAGTTCACTATTAGTGCAAAAGTACTGCAATGTAGCCTAGCATGCAGAAGTGAACTGCCATTGATGACATACATTTTGCCTGTTATAAGTAAGGGATAATCCTCGGCTAGCAGTGTATTAAATTATATTAATGCACGACGTGGAGGCAAAGAACCTCCGTGAAACATTGCTTGCATTGAAAACTTAAAGCTGTTATTGATGTTTGCAGCGCCATATTTAACCGGAAGGGTAAAATTGATGGTTATTTTCATCAGTTATAGCTCGTTCGATCTAGCATTCTGCCCACTTTGAATCTGACAGAGATAAAGTAGTGTGTAAGATTACATTTATTTGAATGAATGAATTATAACATTTATTTGAATTAATAAGCAATTCAGTAGCAAAGCTATTTTATTACTAAAAGTCAAGGGTCAAGTCAAGTCAAGTTGTTGATGACAAGCTTCTGTGCTCCTGATTGTTTCTGCGTGTGCGCAGCGCAAACTCCGCTCTCTGTGTGTGAGTGACGTATGTGTGTGCACTTCAATGAAAACAGCGCATTATTATAGAACAGTGATTAAACTGACTTGGAACTGCCTGTGCATTCATTTATTGCACAACTTCCAGCCATTCAGAATCGCTGAATTGCTGCATATCTAAGCACAAACTACCTGTAGAGAGCAGCTTAAATCCTGAATCTCTCGCAATACATCCACAGCAGACAGAAGCACAAGTTTGTATGTGTTAAGGTTTGCTTGTAATACCAAAGGGCCAAAAACATAATTTTAACTTTGAGTCATTGCATAGAATGGTTAAAAGCAGCCTTTAGTACTCAAGAGTTTTACAGAAAGTTGATGATAGAATGTAACTGGTTTCAGAACCAAATATATAATATATAATAGCAAGTAAACAAGGTGTACTTGAACACTCTTCTAAGTTCTGCTTTAGATACCTGATTTTTATACCAACTGAAATGTTCCTGTCAAAGTGGGAAGGTCTGCTAGAATAAGCTGTGTGGACCAGACTTTGTACTCTCTAAGCAAGATAAACAAAGATAGAACATTAATGGTTTGGCATGTACAAGGTTAGGACACCCTGAAGAGATTTGGACGTTCAAGCTGGTTCATACCTTCACATCACAGAAATCCAAGGCCTTGCCTGGGTGAATGACAGATATGGTACTTCTACAGACAAAGTTAAAGGACAAGTTCGGTATTTTACACTTAAAGCCCTGTTTACAGATCGTATCTGATGAAATAGAACGGTTAAGATTAAAATTTGGACACATGCTCCTGTCCCGAGAATTTTAGGTTTATTTCGCTTTTGTGGACCTATTTTGCCAAACGCGTCACACCCGTGATTCTTCCGTTGAGAGCTTGAATAATAGACACTCCAGCCCAGTTGGTGGCGATAATGCACCTTTGCCATTTGCAAGCAAACCACGGGCATTTCATTGAATACACAGAAGACGCAGAAGAAGAAGCGGCGGAGTAATACCGTAAAGGTGCTGCGGTCTCACAGCACGTCCTATTAAGTCAATGGAGTTGGACAAAAACTACGATAAAACCTGTCGGAATGCATCTTTTTCAGCGATTTTTGAGGGAACATATCAGTGAACACCCCCTGACCACTCGGTGAGTTTCACGTCTTTGTAAACGAAAGTTTAATGTGTTTTTAGGACGGAATCTTCCAGTGCATATAGACAACCATTGTGGGGGTGGGGGGGGGGAAGCGAAATAAACCTAAAATTCTCGGGACAGCAGCATGTGTCCAAATTTTAATCTTAACCGTTCTATTTCATCAGATACGATCTGTAAACAGGGCTTTAAGTGTAAAATACCGAACTTGTCCTTTAATTCAGATAGTCTGGCTAGATAGATTAGTCTGGCTATGGAGATTGAGCCCACCCCTAATATTGTTTATCCCTTGGCGAGAATGAAGTTGAATTCATAGTACAAATGGGATCTGAGCAAATCCGTAAAAAATGTTAATATCAAATGCAAAGTCAAAACCATGATGACACTAGGGTTTAAATTAGACTCAGAGCAGCTACCACACATTCATGCTAGACAGCAACTCTCACAAAGTATTCTGCTTCCATTTGTTTGTGTGTTTGCCTGTCCTGAGATATTGCTTTTGAAGACTTCATGCAAGTATTTCATTAGAATGTCTCTGAGAGAAATTCATCTGTGCAGAGGATGTCAGGCACTGGTATTTGAAAACCACTTCAGGAATTTTATAGCACTGAAAAGGTGAGAAGGTGAGAAGCATCACTTAACCAAAAATCATTGCTCAACCTCTTCTGTTGTGCTTTGAGGAGCTCAAGCTCTCTTCAGCTTTTCCTAACATGACATCTATCTCTCTAATAGTGAAGAGGAAGAAAGGGCTGTTTTGTACCTGAGCAATGGTGTCAATAAAATTGACAGTGGGGAACAGAGGACTTTTTTTCAAAGGTTTTACCTCTGAATTCTAGTCAATCAAAAGTTAATTTTAATCAGTTGTATAGTATTTGAAGTTCCTGTGCTGCCATTATTGTTAATCTTGTTATTGTAATCATTATTTTAAAATGCAGGATTCCATTATTTTATTTGAAAGGCTTGATACATCTGTTAAAACTTCTTTTCAGCTTTATACATAGATTAATTCTGGAAATATAGCAATAAAAAGTAATTCTTATAGCAATATTGAGAGTACTACTAGGTGCCTGTCTTTGAAACTATGGTATATAGAATTGTACAGGAGATAGTTTTAAAGAGAATTATGGAATTTAGAATTCTAAAAACCCTTTGTGGTTCGCTCCTATGGTGAGATACTGTATGATTTGTGCTTTTTTTCCCCTTAAATATGGCAGAAAAGATTGCTCTTGCAGAGACAAAGCTAGCTGTATGTGGGAGGTGTTCTTTTATGCTGAAGACAGTGAAACGCGCTGGTGTGTTTGTGCATGGTTTTTACTTTGTGTTAGTACTGTAAGCTGTAGTCACAGGTAGAAGTGTAGCGCGCAACATTTTGGTTTACTGTGACAATTCAAAGTCAGGCCTGCACACTTTCCATAAGATCACATGCCACAAAGAAGCTGAGTTTATTGCAATGTCCAATTGTCTGTGTGAAAGTGAGCGTTGAAATGTGATGCCTATGCTGTTGGTATTGTGCTTTGAGATCGAATAACTTCATATTGGTCTGATTTTGTTCAAAGGCCATATAACTAACATGTATCATTACCTATGGAGATGTTTAAAATAGCTGAGCCATCATGTGTGGGTTCTTTGTTAGTTCTCTGAACTTTTTGTCTTCCCCGAAGAGATCCCTAAAGAAAGACAATACAAATTTTGTCAGACAGCACATAAATGTTCTGCTTGGTGAAATAAAAGTTAGTCAAATGTAATAGCTAAGAGCAAATTATTTTACAGAAATAGTTTATTTATGTTTATTTATCTGGGTTACCATTCATAGATTATGAATCAAATCCAAGAGCTGCTTAATGGGTGGAAGTGAGTCATGGCACATGTTGAGTCATGGGACTTAACCTGAATCTCAAGGGGACAGTTTGTGCATTTAGATCTCCAATTAAAGAGCACACCAACAATGGGGCCAACGTTTCTCTGGTTAGCTTCAGCTAAACCCCTGCTAACTAATGCTGTAACTACATCGTTATGGTGGCAAAAAGCATCTTTCTTCAATAGCAGCCATTTAGAAGGAGCAGCATATTCTGATTTCAGCTAATCAGTGTTTTTCATGTCATTTTTCTTTAGCACAGAGTAATTAGTATAGCATTCTTTTCAGCCCAGTTAGTTTTTTAGAGCTAGGTTAGTTTTGGACTTAGAAATTTGGTGACATTGATGCAGGAAAACAGGCACTTGGAAAAATCATGGTCACCCTTCACTGTGCCAAAGCAACATTTACGTATTAATTCAGTGGTTGATTTCTATGCTATGCACATACTGTACCTAAATGTATGAGTGCTATCACTAGCATACAACAGACATGAAAGGCTCTAAGTCTTATGTAAAAAGTAGCTTAAGTAAGTAGTAGAGTAAGTGCAACAGGGGTTAGCAGTAAACACAGAATACATATGACTGGGTAAGTTTTTCATTTCAGTCAGTGCCGTCCATAGGCACAGGATTAGCTAAACCAGAACATTTGAGCTCCCTCCCTTGCCAAGCCTTCACCCGGGGAAAGTTTACCAGCAGGGCACTGCATCCTTTCCCCTGTGTTGCCATCTGTTCATTCAGACTCCCTTTCTCTCCACGCTGGAGACTGCCCTCTCTGTGCCGCTTTTGACGCTTGTGATCCAACCGGAGCGTTTCCTGTGAGGGGTGTGTGAGTGTGTGTAAGGGGAAGAGCAATGTGATTTCACTTTCATCTGAGATACAATTAGAGATAATTAAAACAGACCTGCTTGCTTTTGAAAAGGATAGACCACAATCTCAATAAATGCAAATGAAAGTAGAGTCAATCTTTCAACAAAGCACATATATACAGTCCTGTATAAACTATAGTATTGAGTCAAAAGTCAAAATCCCTCTAAATGTATTTTTTTTGTGTGAATTCTGATAGTAAAAATATATAGAGCCGTAAAGTACAGTAAAATAACTTGAGTGTGTTGTATTCATTACAACACACTTCAGGCGCTGTAGATTTTGACCCTGTATAATTTGATGTAGAGAAAGAGACTGAGCAATGTAAATTGGTATTTAACATTAAAATTGTCTTTCAATATTATGAATATTTAATCTGTTTAAAATACACTACATGGTTGATAATGGGTATGCCATTAGCCATGGGAATTTTTTTCCCCAAAAGATAATACTGAAGAAATCCATTTCCTGTGCTGTTTGTTTACTCTAGAGAGTCTATTCAATATAGTCTCATTGGAAACGTGCTTCGGCCTACATTTTTGCAAAACTCCAAAAACTTCCATGTACTGCTGTTCCAGCTGAAATGAACACAGTGACAATAAAACGGCAACTATATTAGTATTAGTATAGTTTATATGTAAATAAGTCACATCAATTGCAATCTCTATAGTTAATCTATTTACGTCAGAGGTTCTATACATCTATATCTTTGTTTGGCATGGGTAGTGGCCATCCATTTACCCAAGAATGTAATCACACATCCATAAGATGCCATCCCAACCTGCCATGCATCTTGTGTTAATATGCAACAGTTGACGTCAGAATCACTAAAACATCATACAAGTTAATGCTGGCTTCATGTCTTCTGAACGATCACATTTATGAGATGAACTCACATAAATGTCGCATAAACCACAATGTCAATTACCAGTGTGAAACAGGATTTTTTTTTATAAGCGCAGACTGTTTAAATTGGAAACGTGCCAATTAAAGAGTCATGCCAGAATATTTATAGGCTATGTGGTAGAAATATATTTTTGTATGGGTGCTTGCCAGGAAATAAAAGTAATTTTTGATAATTTTCTGGCAGCACAACAATGTACATTGGTAAAGCATTAGTTGCGAATGTGCATCTTTTTTTCATTTTGCTGCAACAGGGCTAAACAAGTCTCCATTCTTCGTAAGTGAAATATAAAATTGCCCAAACATTTTTTTTCTTGACTTAAACACATTTCTTCCCAGGATGACTTGAAGGGGAAAATATCTTATTAGTTTGCTGGTAGGTTAATATTGCTGGTGAAGAACACAAGGCTCAACTAAGCCAGATGGTTACTGATGAGGGCTTTCTTTTCCTTTTCACACTTGTTCATTTTGGACAATGTGTGGTCAGATCTTGCACTCAGAACAGAGTAATGGGCGAAGGCGGCATGGTATAGCTGCTGCATGTGTTGGCAAACAACATTGATTGTTTAACCAGACAACCATATGGCCCATCTGTTGAAGGTGAGCTTCCAAAAGACTAAATCCTTCAAGAGTCTGAAGTCTCACAAAACCATCCTGAGTCTAGACCTTCCACAGAGCACATTTTGCCAGCATGTACCTATGAGAGTGGCATTATGACCCCTTCACATCTGTTCATCTTGATAGCAGCATGCCAGTTCAAATTTTCAGAGGCACTGAAGCTACTCCTCTAGCCTCTCAGCTTGGTCAGCCTCACAGATTCAGAACAGGGCATTTACTTTTTGTCTGGAGAATTTGCTTTCATGACTTCTACGAGATGTCACCATAGAACAGGGGTGCTCAATCCTGTTCCTGGAGATCTACATTCCTGCAAAGTTTATCTCCAGCTATGAACAAACACAACCGAACCAGCTAATTAAGATCTTCAGGAGCACTTGATAATTACAGAGAGGTGTGTTGGAGTAGGGTTGGAACTGAACTCTGCAGGTAGATCTCCAGTACCTGAGAATCTTATTAAGGGAAAGAGGTGTCCAGTCCTGTTCCTAGAAGGTCACTATCCAACAAAGTTTAGCTCTAGCCCCAATTAAACACGTCTGAGCCAGCTAATCAAGTCTTTAGGATCACTAGAAACATCCAGGCGGGTGTGTTGGAGCTGAACTCTGCAGGAAAGTGGCCCTCCAGTATCAGACCCCTCTGTTATAGGGGAAAGACAGCACAGTTTCACTGGAAAAACGTACCTGTGGCAACATTTCTGCAAAACACAAAATACATACCAATGCATACATATCACTGCAGCTTCCAACAGAAATGAACACTAGAGGCAGTAAAACAGCAAGCACTTTTAATCCTTTTCATACAAAATTATAAGGACAGATAATAGATTAATAAAGACTTATTTTCACGCGGCTCCTTGCAAAATATTATATTATGACCTCAAAACATTTTTTCCATAGTGCATGATTTGTAAACGAATACATTTTGGAGTTTGCATCACATACCAGCTCCATATGTTTTGCTTTTCTGACATTCAAAGCTTGCTCGGTAGCTCAGCTGGTACAGAGTCCCGTGCAACACGAGTTATGACAAAAGAGATGAAAGACTTCTAGAAACGAGCTAAAATGGCATGGTAACTTCAGCAGTTTAGGGTTTTGTGTAGATGTACGTTATTTAAAAATGCAATAGAGCATTAACCTTTCAGCGCCACTCACCGGACATTTCGATTCAGAAGAACTGTGGTGATACGTAGGCTACCATACCAACATAATAAAACGTTGCCAGATTCACGTTCATCTTTTTTGGATAAAACTGAACATGCTTTTTTGTGCCACTCACTGGACATTTCACTTTGAAACTGTTGCGAAACGTTCACGGCGCAACGTAATATCATTTTGTAGAAATGTTGCCGCAGGGATGTTTTTCCAATGAGTCTGGACTGGGGGAAAATCCCCTAGAGCATCCTAGAGTTGAATGTCTTGCTCAAGGGCGCAATGGAGATGGCTCATGCCACCGTTCTTGTGGGATCAAACAAGGAACATCATGGCTTGCAGCCCTGTGCTGGGTTTCCCGATAACATTGTCTCTTAGCGCGCTACGAAGACTCTTAAGGTATAACTTAACTAAAGGTATACCATTGATAGGCGTGTTCCCCGAACCATACCTTAGGAAGCTGCTTAAGATATACCTTCTTACGTGCGATGTTACCCGGTGCTGTCCGTGGCGATGGTGCTGAATTGGTTGATATCGATGGCTCGAGAATCAATTATTCTCTCGTGCATTCACTGCATTATGTGAGAAAGCGGTGTCCTTTATAAAAGAAGCACTTCAGAAATAGTTGAAATTGCATTTATTAGGACTCATGAGATATTATAAAAAATAATCCAAACTAGCCTATAATAGCCTAGCCTACATACAGTATTTTAAAATTGTATCATATACTACTGCCACAATAACCATTTCAAATGTTTACATGCTTTCTACTCTTTCCCATTTTTGTTCACTGAGGTGGAGCTGCGATGAAATATTGTTCTTGTAAATACTTTCCAGCATTTCAGTAATAAAAGCGTGCCGTACATCTTAGGCACGGTGCTCGGCAGTGATCAAAAAGGATTTAAACAGTGAATTTTGAATCTCTTCTTGTGAACTCAGAGATATGGATTCAGACGCCAATTAAATTCCCACACGACCTGTTTGTCAAAAAACAGTAGGTATTAATTTGTTTTTGGGTGAGAAAAAAACACTGACATTATGGCACTAAAATCCCCGACTTGCCCCTGTAAATATTTAAAATACCGTACCGTACGAGCCCATGCGAAACAATTAGCGTCCGAATAGGACTTAACTGACAGTAGCCTATGCTTTCACTGGCCTTTAAAAGCGCTCCGCAGACGGCGCCGTCTTTTAGAACAACTATTCGCTGTATCGCTACCATAGTTTGAGCAAACACCCCACCACAATCATTCCCTTTTAACTAGACTATTAAGCCTTTAATGGTTTGCCAGCTGATGTACCTTTGTATAATATAATACAAATTTTTACAACAATCAGTGTAATGACAATTTTATTCTTTGCATGAAAACACTTGAATTAGCCTAATTGAATACTGTCTGGGTGTATTAAAACTTTAGAATTATATTCCTATAGACCTGCAACAGTGATAAGGTAAAGCTAAGAGTGGTCCAGACCAACCTTCCGAACGTATGACTTACAGAAGGTATACTTAACTAAGAACGTTTCGGGAAACATGTATTAACGATAAGGTACAGCTTAAGGTGTAACTTAAGGACCACGTAGCATTAAGAAGGTTTCGGGAAACCCAGCCCTGGACCTTATGTGTTGATGTTCAACATCAAATATCTATATACTGTACACATGTCAGCAAGAAACCTCTCCTTTTGTTCAGAGACAGAAAAAAATCTTTAGTTAGGCAAATCTAACAAAGAAACTGTAAAAACCTAGATCTTAATTTGCACCTGGAATCTAAATTTGTACCTGGAATTAATTTGCACCTGTTTTTTTTACCATTCATAGCATTCATGCTAGCATTCATAAGAGGTACACTGGAAAAAGTACTTAAAATACCCAAAAATAATTTGTTACAGCCACATTTATTTGTTTTTTCTCAAATTATATTTACGGTTTGGTTTAAACCTTACATTTTGATTTTATATTATTCAAAACCCTTTTTTTCTTAAATTTTTTTTTGTTTTAACCCCTTCCTCATCACCCCCAATTTTGGCAAGTGCTGCATACATGAAATGCCCAAAATAAAAAGGTTACTGCTCATAAGTAATTCTGAATAGAAACATAACACACATACATTTAGAAAGCCAACCCTTGAGAGTTTATAGTTCAAGACTCAAAATTAACCAGACTGTTATTAATATTGAGATATATAAGCTCAAACATATTTTGAACTAAAATAATCCGGGATCACCAGTGATCCCTGACAGGTAAGGGGTTTTAAATAATTATTTATTATAAAGACCATATCATACTTAATCAATATATTTTCTTTAGACTGTAGCCAAAATTTTACTTAATATGTAAACGTTTAGGATTTTTGATTAGCTATAACATAAAAAAAATATTTTTACTTAACATGTTGTTAGTCAATGTTTAATATAAATATGAATAAAGACAGGAATATTCTCTTCGAAAAAACCTTTAATGTTTATAGTAAATATTTTGCTAAATCTTTTCTGTTATGGACTAATAAATAAATAATTAAACATCTATAACCCATAATAATTTCTGCAGTCAGTAAAGCTAGCAAGTATGTGTTCTACACACCTCTGGGGTCGAGCGAAAATACTATTTAAATAAAAAAATATTTAAAACTTTTTACAATAGTGGTATTTGGTAAACTGAACAAAACCATGTTTTTCAATTAGACCAATATAAAAATGTGTAACACTTTATTTTGATGGTCCCTTTTGAATATTTTGTTTGCTATTTGTAACTTTGCCACTACATGTTAATTAACTCTCATTAGAGTATTAGTAGACTGTCTGGACAGTCCAATTGTCTTTCGAATCGACAGTAGAACTCATTCAGGTCGTTGGCCAGGCGAGAGTCGTTAGTGGTGTGGGGGGCTCTGGGCTTGTAGTTGGTAATCTGCCTGAGCCCCCTCCATACAGAAGCAGAGTCGTCAGCAGAGAACTGATGTTGAAGCCTCTCTGAGTAGTCGTTTAGCCTCCTTCACAGCTTTGCTAAACCTGTTTTTCGTCTCCTTGAATCTGTCTCTGTCCCCACTCCTAAACGCTTTCTCTTTCTCCACCCTCAACCTTCTGAGTTTACCAGATCATTGTTAAAATTCACCCTGGTGCGTGTTGGAATACAGCAGTCTTTGCAGAAACTGATGTACAGTACGACGTTACAGCCTCTGTATGCTCATCCAGACTATTGGTAGTAGACCTGAACATGTCCCAGTCAGTAGAGTCCAAACACGCCCGCAGGGCCCCTAAGGCCTCACTGGTCCACTGTTTTGATGTCCTCACTGCAGGTTTGCAGAGTTTTAATTTCTGCCTGTAAGCAGGAATCAGGTGGACCATGGCATGGTTAGAGTCAGGGATGTAGTGGAGGCTAAACGCACGTAAACGCCGTTTACGCACCTCCCAAAATTCGGAAATAGCGTTTGCCCACCTCCAAAGTGCGTTTATCCACCTCAAATTGCGTTTATCCACCTCTAAATTTCACGTTATTTGAACGGACTTTGCTTTTCTAGTGCGTGATCGCCGATCGGTACATGATTTGAGCATTTGGGCCGTTAATGACAGAGCAGAACGTTGAGCAGAGAGCGCAGCGCGCCGACACACACACACACACACACACACACACACACACACACACACACACACACACACACACACACGGAACAAAGAGAACGGCACACACGGAGCAGAAAACACACGCTCGTTACTATACAAGCTGCGCGAGAATTAAACTTGATCGCAGCCGCAACAGAAAATCATTAAAACTAGGCAAAAAAGTTTTTTTTTTTTTTTTTTTTTTAAACAATTCATTACATGCAGCTGGTTTAATGTAATGAGCATGTCAAAACCCAACTGTACAAGACATTCAGAGGGAATCAAGCCTGCACCAGGTTAAAGACTTTTCCCTCTACAGGGAAACACTGATCCACATTTTTCTGATAGACCAAACAACTAATCAATTAATCGAGGAAATATTCAACAGATTAATCGACTATGAAAATAACCCCAAATCCCTATCATTATGTTCAAGTGCATTGCATTGGAAGCCCTGGGTATAAGCCTCCCTCTCTATGTCTCTTAAATATTTTTGTTCTCTCTGTTTTGTCATTTAGTCAAATTTATAGATTTCAACCATATTATTCCTTCTTGAGTCTCTTTAACAAGAACTTCGATTAATGTATGAATTGAATAGTGATTTTGTGACCTATGATGAGGGAACAACCAGTGATACCCTTGGTAGTACCATCAAATGATAGCCTATAGCGATGTCATCAGGATACACATACACCGGTAGGCAGTGGCCCACCTTACCGGGTGATCAAGTTGTGGTCCACCAGAATTGATAGTTTACCCACCTCTTTTTTTACCACTACACCACTGGTTAGAGTGACCCAGTGCTGCTCGAGGGACAGCGTGGTAAGCTCTACTGACCGTAGTGTAGCAGTGATCCAGAGTGTTATCTTCTCTGGTGGAGCATTTGATGAATTGTCTGTATTTGGGGAGATCGTGGCTGAGATTACCTTTGTTTAAGTCACCGAGTATGATAACTATGGAATCCGGGTTTGTTCGCTCCACACATTGGGCCCTATTTTAACGATCTGAAACGCAAGTGTCAAAGCGCAAAGCGCAAGTAACTTTGTGGGCGGGTCTCGGCGCTGTTGCTATTTTCCCGGCGGGAAAAATGACTCTTGCGCCAGGCGCAAATCTAAAATGGGTTGGTCTGAAGTAGCTTCATTATTCATAGGTGTGGTTTGGGCGTAACGTGAAATAAACCAATCAGAGCGTCATCTCACATTCCCTTTAAGAGCAGATGCGCTTTTTCCATAGCGGATTGCTATTGTAACGGCGGATTTGCCAGGCGCGCGCCAGCAGCGGTTCACAGCCAAGGAGAGCAACGCTCTCGTCACGGCCGTAAAAGAGAGAAGTTACATTGAAATGGAGAAACCCACCCAAATTAACTTTGGTTAATTTGGGTAAATGTGTAAGCTAGATGTATGCTTTTATAATAAATTGTTTATCTATCTATCTATCTATCTATCGTAATAATGTATGATTTGCAAAAATGAAAACTGCTGCTTCTGTGTAGATGAGAGAATCAAAGTGCGCGTTGTGCACACGCTACATTGATTATGGCCAAGCATGCACCCTTAAAATAGCCTATGAATAACATGCGCAACGCGCCACTGACTTTAAACTATTTTTTCCTGGTTAGTGGCGCAATTGTTTTCTAAACCTGCAAAATAGCAAGAAGGAACGTTTGCGCCGGAACACGCCTCCTCTTTGCGCTGAACCGCCCCCGGGAGCGCAAGTGTATTTCTTAGTTAACCGACGTGCTTCTGTGGAGGGAAAAGTCCGCTTTGCGCGGGTGCAAAATAGGAATGATACATGCGTCGGTGTACAAAGTCACTTGCGCTGGGTGCAAGATAGGGCCCTATAGTATCTGATCGGCGAGTAAGCGCTGGGCTTCTTTAACATTAGCTCTCGGCGCTATGTAAACACCGACCAAAATGAACGACGCAAACTCGCGAGGCAAGTAGAAAGGTCTACAGTTTATAAAAAATTATTCCAAAAGAGCCGTTCTGTACTGTAATGTCAATGTGTCATGCAAAGAAAAGGGATTAATTCAAACCATAGTCTCACATAATCAGATCTATTTAGTCTATAGTCTCATATATACTTTATAATCAAACGATCATAACAGTGCAATTTCAATAAGCCTACCTCATCTGTCGCCATGCTTGTGAATTGCAGAGCTGGTGCAAACATATCCACATCTCTACGGTCAGATGCTTAACTGCTGCTTTCTCACTGCTGTAATTTTTTCTGTGTTTATTTTGTTATTGAGAGGCTAGCGTGCAGCACATATTTACATGCTCATCGAAACAACTTTTTGTACATTTCATTGGTTTGAGGAAATTGCTTGAATCAATAAAGCATGTGAAGGTGGTTTGGTGGAAGTGTGTTTAAGTATAACCCATTCTTGCCTTTGAAAACAGATTGAGTGCTTTTGTTGACCGCATCTTGTCCTTTATATTGACTGCAGTAGCCTGCAGAGTGCTTGTGGGTGCAAGGGTTTCTCAGGTGCAAGCTGGGGTGGAATTCAAGCAGCCAGAGCACTGACACTGTGCCTTTCACCCGGCATTTGCTACTGTATCACAGTGTGACCTCTGCCTTTCCTTTAACCCACAACCTGGAGTCATTTGTACATGCAGAACCATTTAGACATTATACAGCTAATTATTTTCAACCATCTTGTTTATTCCTAAAACGAAAAAAAAAGATTATCTTTTAGCATTTTTTTTTTCCATCTGTTTGTTAGTCACAGTTTACCCTGACACAGATAATACATTTAAATCATTTTGGATGCTTTCAAGCTTTTTTAAAGTGAAAGATAACCTGTGCTACCGTATAATTGTGCTACCGACAGTGAGGCAAAGAAGGACTCCTTTCTTTCATAAAATAAACACAAAAAACAAATCCTTTAAATAATACTTAATTAGACATTAGGTGACGTAGCACACTTTCATCCCGGTACTGTTGTTCCAAACACTGAGCCAGGAAAAACAAAAACCCTTGTCTCACTAATACATGCGTTACCTGAGCTACCTACGCTACCTGGCTCCAAATAAACGCTTGTGAAGTAAAGTTGTGTTAGACTGAGGTGGTAACCATAGAAACAGTACTCAGCTTGAGCGCTTTCCACTAGCATCAGTATGGGACATACAGTAGGTACCGTCATTATTTATTACTTTATTACAGATTTATGCATCACATTTATATTACAAAAACTTTGTTTTTAAAAGGACATTAAGTAGATATTATAGATTCCTTTTAAAAGTTAAGTGAAAATATGCACATTTGCTCATAAAACAATAACATGCTACAGCTCATTTACCTGAAACAAGCTTTATCCCATTTAGCAGTTAACTTTATGCAGTATGAAAGGTTATGGAATTATTTCTTGAGTCTTCTTTGTTGTCTATCAGTTCAGTGGATATTCTAGGTAATATATATAGGCTAAATATTACCTGGAATATCCATTTATGCATTGCCTTTTATGCATTTTACCCTCTGTTAACTATCATAAATCTAAACTCTAATAATCAGGGTTAAGGATTTATTTATTTAGTATGAGCAATAGTAACAGTGATGCTTGCTTTAGCAAGAACCACTAAAAACCTGTATGATCTTCCTGTTTATGGGAAAATACAATTACATTACATCATTACTTTGATGTTCAGCTGTTAGAAACAATCATGTAGATGCTTTTATGATTATAGGAAGAGCTGATAAATGGAATAACTCTCTCTCTATCTCTTCCTCTGTCTCTGTACTGTCTCTGTGGTTCTGGGCGCAATAAGCTACCTAAATCCCCCATCCCTGGATTACAGTTCTGAGGGGATTTAAGTGTCAGCTTGACAGGTGTTGCACAGTCAATAAGTTAGCATCTTTACTAGTACGGCATCTCACAGCATGCCATCGGAAAGACAGCTCCACCCTAGACTGCCGATGCTAAAACTGTTCTGATGTCTGCAAGACTATCCATCAAATCTCGTGGGTTTAGACATTTAGTTTGTGTTCTTGCCGGGAAACGTTGTTGGATGGAGGTTTGCCTAGAGCTTTGTTTCAAAGAGTGATTGTAGGGATATAAAGGCAGGAAGTCAGAAGAAGCAGAGCGCGAGAAAGAAATCAAGGACACGCTAGTAAGTCGGCAAAAACTCAAGAGTGATGTGCGCCGCTGTTATGCCTGCCAGTTTGGTCACTTCTGCCGGGATGCCCCCAACATTAGCGCTTGAAATGAAGCCAGTGCCTGCCGCTAGCCGGGCAACACCTCTAGCCCGAGTGTCAACCCAAGTGGCAGCAATTGCCTGTTCTAAGGCTCTCCAGAAGCTGACCCTGTCACGACTCATGGCGGGATTCTTTTGGACTGGGGATAAAACTGTGTATGGATCCAAATGGAAGCTAGGCTTATTTGGTAAGCGACCAATTAGATAAATTGATTTATTTCTGCCAGTTTTGTATTTCTTTAAATGATTTATTGAATCGTTTCAGTTTAATGAATCTTGACCACTTGTCTATTCATGACCTATTTCCTGTATTTGGCCCAAGTGTTCAAGTGGGCGTGAAGACTGCAAGTGTGTTTAGAACTTTTCATTACACACTAACAACATAGTGTTGTAAAACTGTAAGTAATGTTTTTACAGAGTTTTATTTACACATTTTGATTTTCAATGCACTTTAAAATAAACTTCTAAATGTCTGTTCAGTAGTCCCAGACAACACGATTTTTGATGCTTCTATTAAGTGATAAAAAGCAGAATATTACAAAATACAGTGTTCAACATGGTGGAATAGTGTACATACTTACAACAAATACATACTCATACAGTATCTGCACCAATAAAACACTTTATGTTTTACTACCAAATTACATGTAATATCTAATTAATTTAACTTAAAATTTTCCTCAGAATCTTACCATTTTGGAGCAAAAGAACCTGAATTATGGTACACGCTTTGCTTCAAATACTGATTTTAAGGATTTTGGGCCTTGAACTTTTAACCTTTTAATGCACACACTCTCAAGTGGCCAAATACCACAAGTGTTGGTATTAGGACACCCCCTTACTAATGCAGCTGTGGGTGTACAATACATTAGAAAAGGTTGGTAAATGGATCTAGCTCATAGAATGACATCAAAACAAAAGCATCATGTCCATTCATTCACATATTTTAATTTAATTTCTGTAAAAAAAAATTTAAAAAAGGTTTTCATCTAAAATGCTGTGTCTGAAATCCTCCATTCAAGTCTAAATTTGATTAGTTTGATTGAATCGCACATTCCACAGATCACTGAGAGTTCTGTTATCTTCCCACCCTCATGTTGTTCAAAAGTTGCATGAACAAAATAGTGATGAACTGTAAAAACTGCCATTTTTCATTTAATTAAAATGTTGATCACTGACTGTCAAGATCAGTAGTTTATTTTTATTTTTTTATTACGAAATATGAAATTGCAATATGCCATATGTTAGACTGGAATTTGAACCAGTGTACCCTTGTAAAAAGTTATATCACAAAATGTTACAAGTTTTAATATGCATAATGGTCATGGTCATATATTATCCTGTTAACTGTCAGTATCCCTGTTGTGGGTAACTTGGCACACTTTTTATCACATATTTTAGCATCATTCAAAAGCAGAAAAAAAAAGTTTTTAATTAGACATTACATCACTATGGAAATGGTACTTTTAATGGTACCTTTTAGCTGGCTTAATTTTTGTGATATCAACTTCAAATTTGGAAAACAACTTGGTTAGTAATATAGCTTTGATTTTCAAGCAATTAAGTCCAACTTCATTTGTAAAATATTTATTTTTTATAAAAATGGAAAATGTTTTGTTCAGTACATTTGCTTTATAGTAAAATAAAAAATAAAAATAAAAACTTTTTTACATTACATTTTTTTGAAGCTGCTTTCACTTCTGCAATAATCTGCTGATTTTTTTTCTTTAAAAAGTGACCAACGTTAGATTTGTATTCCAAAGCATTCATAAATTACAACCTTTTAAGTTCAGTTATACAGTATGCTCAGAAAAGGGGGTGGACATTTTACAGGTTATCCTGCCTAGGGCATCCAGTAAACCAGCATTGGAACCCTCAAAAAAAAAAAAAATATATATATATATATATATATATATATATATATATATATATAAATAAATAAATAAATAGCCATTGAATGTCATTGCTGTCATAAAATATTAGTTGTTTACTTGCTCTCCAAAATTCTTTCCCGGTTGTTTACCACACACCAGTGTGACATTTGGCTTCATCAACGCAGTGAGACGTCGAGAAAGCTGATTTTTTTGTGTGGCATGATGGAAAGGCACCTGTTTGTGCAAGGAGTGACATATGGGCAATCCCTTTAAGCTTTAATTCCCTGATGGATGGTGCTTGAGAGGTTTACCTTACTTTTCTCTGGCACACATCCTGCAGACGAGCCACTTTGACCTACTATGTGGCAGCATTAGAGGCTCAACTCTGATAAATGGGCTTACAATGGCACCAATCAGTGCATCTTGACATTTTGTTGCCAACAATTTTCTTGAGCCAGCTAGAGTATATGAGTATTCAAGCTGGTCAATTAGCAACGTGGCTAGTCTATTTACCTAAATTTCCATTCCGGTTCCTCAAACGTTTCAACCATGAACCTGGTTTCCATAGCAACCCTTTCAGACCCACTAGAGGAGTGTTTTTGATGAGGTACCACATGGGAAACGCTTGCGTTAGACTGCTTTTGCACAACATGGGATACATTCACCAAAGCACTCTTCTCTTTTTTTTTGGTGTCTACTGTTCTAACAATCAAAAAGCAGTTTGGCTTAACCCCTATTGATTCTGAACTTCCTGCTGTGTGTTCAGCAATAGAGATTGGATCAATTTAAAAGACCACAGCTCTTGCGGGCATATTAAGAGAAAAAAAAAACTGCTGGTTGAATTTACGGAGCATTGAGCTGGCATTATCTCACAGAACTTTTGTTAAACCAGGCTACGTTCTATTCAAAGGTTTATCTGGCAAATCAGCCACAAAGGTTGCCGGATCCATTCCACATTTTTAAAATAAACGTTCTTCAACAGTTCTTTGTGTAACCTTATGATTGTATAACCTCTTTGTATCAAGAAACCATTTTCCGCTGCTCTTGAGTTGCAGTTTAGTTCTTTGGTGAAAATAAAAAGCTCTTGATTTTACTTTACATTTCTTCAAATCAGCCCATAATTTTTTGGGGTGATTTAAACTCCATTTTGACTCTATTTACATTCTTAATGCACATGCCTGGTCTTATTGTAAATGATTCATCAGTGCTCGTTATTACAAAGAATTTTTTTTTTGTCTTAACTGGTTAACCCCTGAAAAAAAGAGGCTAAAAAACCCAGTCCAAAAATTCTATTTAGGCATCCTTTGAGGCTTCCATTTTGTGATGTCGCCTTTCAAAATTTTGCCTATAGTAATAATTCACAGTGCAGTTTAACATTAAAGCCGATGACAACAGGCTTGCTTTCAGGTCCATTCTGGTATGGAACAGCCACCTTTTATAATCCAGTATTTCCCAACAGATGAAGTCAAGCTCCTACATTTTTGCTTCATTAATATCTTGTTTCACTCAGAGACATGTCACATTACAAAGGAAAATCCATCCATCCATGTTCGAAAACGCTTGTTTTATGTACGGTCACAGGGATGCTGGATCCTGGATGAAGGGCCAGTCTATCGCAGGAATGCAATTTCATGTTAACCACAAAGAGATAGCCACTTAAAAATGTATTTTCTGTCATCATTTACTCGCCCTCATGTTGTTCCAAATGCACATGCATTTCTCTCTCCTTTGAAAGAGGTGAACTGTCCTTTTAAAGCACCTTTATATAGATGGTTTTCTACAGAGCTAGAGATCTCCTATGAGATCAGGCTGTAAAACATTTCTGGTTCTAATTGGAACTAAAAATGGTGGATTTTTAGTAGTTGTCATACTGATGATACTGGAACTCTATGAGTAACTAGGATCACCGCATAGCCTTAGACAAGGTACTTTAGTCATGCAATCAGTGTACAGTCATTCTGAATAACACATAAGCGTATACACCAATCACTAAAACCTGGATTTAGCGATCTGCTCAAATCTTCTTATATTACATCCTGTCTGTCGATGCTCCCTGCGTAATTATCAAATAAAGAGCCACCTCAGATGAGCTCTGCCAATATTAATACCACATTAATACTAAGAGATGGAAACAGAGAGTAATGGCACACTATTGTGAACACTTCACTGATTATTATATAATAGTCTCTCAGCTCATCTGCTGTTTATGTAACAGCGGTCTGTTCTCTGAAGAAACTTCTTCATAAAAGCCAGATCTGTGTTTTCTTAAGTGTTACTTCACACTCTTTCTGTTCATAAGTGCATGAATAATGAAAAACAAAAAGCTTGCAGTCATCTCTGTTCCTGAAGGCAATTTGGTGGAGTAAAGTCTCCTGGGATTTTGTTCTTGTTAGTTTTTTCATTGCACTGTTATGACACTTTAAGTGCCATGGTTATACTATGTTTCTGGATTTATAGCACAGTGATGCAATGTAAATGTCAAAGCATCACTGTTCCATGGTACTGCTACAGTTTTTTTATAAGGAGAACAGTACATTTGAAATGTTTATGTTGTAACATTGCTTGGTTATTTCAATAATTTCCATTTTCATGGCAGCTTTCATCACAGTGTTAAAACATTAGTCCAGACAGGTTTAAACATTTCACAACTGTGTGTCAATTGCAGAATGAGCCATCTGGAGAAAATTTAAGCGTGAGAGAATGTGGCAGTTATTTAGAATGCATGATTGTTTCCAACAAGCGGTTGCTTTCACAAGTGCAGTATATGAACCGAGAAATTGTCAATCTTGCCGAACAATTGTTGTATTGTGAAGGAAGATGGATGTTTGAAAATGAATTTGGATTTTGATCAGGTACATAAAGGTCACAGTATTGATTGCTGGCCGTTTCAGGAGCATGTCAGATATTTTGATGGATTGTTAGTCCTCTGGGTAATGGACACATACACAGGAAAAATGCTGAAAAATGCTTGGGTGGGGTTTACCTATAATATCATGAGTAGCAGACAACTTAACCTCTGCCATTTGAAATGATAAAAATATCATTGGTGTATGTTCGCTCTCATACACCACAGATATTAGAACATTATCATGTTTTATTTATAGTTTTGGGTGGAAAGGGAGTGCGATATCCAGCCATCTAATGTTTTTTATTATTATTGTTTCGTTCATTCATCTGTTTATGAATTGATTTTCTATCACAATTTTTTCATTGTATTTCTTTATGAAAAAAGTAGACAGTACTGTACAGTAGACATGCCTGAAATCATCCCTGTCTTTTGTGTCTCTGTTAGTGGAGAAATGCATGAGCTCCATGCAGACGGGCACTCAGATGGTGAAACTGCGTGGAGGATCCAAAGGCCTGGTGCGCTTTTTCTACTTGGACGAACACAAGTCCTGCATCCGCTGGCGACCATCTAGGAAGAACGAGAAAGCCAAAAGTAAGTCTCATTCTTATTGCTGAGGTTATGCCTCAACTCTCAATGTACTGTTTTTATTAGCCCTCTCTATTACTGACCACAATGAAAATCTCAGATGTGGCTCTTCAATAGCTCAGAAGACTTGTTGATATGTTTTAGGCAAGTATCAATCTTATCTCAGAAGAATAGGGCTATCAAACTAATGTTGCAACACTAAGATAATGGAGAGCTCAGTCATATCTCACTTATCAAGTATCAAGTACTCAAGTATTAGCTTTAAATTTGATGAGAACAGTTTGAGTTCATATTGAGATCTGAGAACTATTGAGCACTGTTGATTGCAGAATTTGCTATCAGGTAAATCTTAGCATAGTTTGAGACATTGTTTGAGATGTCCTCTGAAACTCTTGAGGAGACACATGATAGATTACTCTTTTCTTAACAAAAATTAGAAGCAGGATACTTAAGAAAGAAGAGAAACTAATCAGACACTACATTGATTTCATTCATTTTTCTTTCTAATTAGGATCATTCAATAATGAATACTTCTATCTATTACAGATGTAATTTGATTGCTTAAACTGTCATGCATATGACTAAAATAGATTAGCGTGTCTGTGTCTTGACCTGCCTCTCTTGCCTTAATATTTCCTGGGGATGTCCTCAACTATCATGAGTTATTGACATTACGCCTCACAGGGGATGGTTACTTCAGTAGCACAGCCGATGATTCATGTGTAAATGACAGCGTTCATTGTGTCTCACGAGGGGGGATAAAGTTCAGAGTCCCGACATTCCACCGCAGGATGGGGAATTAATCAGCTTCTTAAGTTGAGTCAATTATTCATCAGTCTTAACCGGAAAGAATTCAGTATGCACCAGTTGGTTCATAAAAAAAATAAAAAAATTCATGTGAGATTCATTAGATAACTTTGAGTCTTTGAGCCTTTGAGTATATATACTGCAACAATAAGATCATCTGAGTTTTTACTACCACCTCAATCTGCATTATTTAGCAGCCTAGAGGTCTCCTAGTGGAAATCGCACACAGATGGTACTTTTCATGCTTTTTATACTCGTGTTGTATCTGCTATAGTATAGATAAAAACCTCTTAAAAACCAGCTGTATTCTATTAATCATCCTAATTTGTGTTTGCTATATAAGTTGGTCCCTCACATTCATTCTCTGTCCGATCACCGTTATCCTACGTGTGTGTTACCCTGCTTGTTTGCCTTCCTTGTGGATATTTATCATTAAACATCATGTTGGATCTTGATTCTTCTGTCCTCCTGAACCCACACGTGACAGATGATCGGACCGCCCAAAAAGGACGAATGGGCTAAGTTCGTCGCCCTGGCTCAGGAGAGCCATACCTTTTTTCTTTTGTCAAGGATTTTCTTTGTTTGGCCATAATTAGCTGCCTGGACGACTAGACCCTAAAGACCATATTCCGGATCGGGACAACGTTCCATCAGCATATCGACCTCTCAGACACCACAGGGCTGGACTGGAGGGAGACCGCCATTCGGTGTCTGGAGAGCGTCACGTCCCGATTTGGAACCCAGCCAGACCCAGAGCAAACTTCGACCCAAACAACCGAGGAGAAGACACAAGAGCCCCCGCAGATCGAGCAAAACCACCCGCCGCAACGAATGAGCTAGAGCCCGAGGATAAGAGGCCAGAGCTTGCCATCGCCCCAGTAGTGGAGTGGCAAGTAAAAATTGGGTATGCACTATATGCAGCGCATAGGGGCGCAGCACCAAAGTGATGGTAAAAAAAAAAAAAAAAAGATGGCTGCTATTGTGCATTTCTAAATCATTTCTGCATTTCCTCAATGTTATATAACATTTTAGGGCTAATGGGCTAGAGTAGGCACCCTCATAAGATTCAATCATAGAAGGGGGGGGGGTAAGTGGATGGTGAAAGGCAACAGGTAGTATTTAAAGTGTGACATCTGTGCTTGGAGGCTTGCAAATATTCAATTTAACAGACTAGCTATAACCAGTTAGATGGTAACTTTAAATAACCATTAATTCAAAATAAAATGTTACTCTTATCTGTGAAATAAGCATGTGACCCGTTTCAACTCCACCACTCAAAGAATCGGAATCGAGAATCGATAAGAACCGGAATCAAAAGGAAGAATCTCAATTGGAATCAGAATTGTTTAAATCAAAACGATGTCCAACTCTAATTGTTACATAAACTACATTATAGTTAACAGAGAGGTTTCTAAAGGATTTTTGTAGGCTTACTTTTGCATTTTAAGGCATTATGTTGCATTGGTTATAATGATAATGTTAATGTTTGTCAATTTGTAACTGTTTATTATTTGTTAACATTGTAAAAAAAAAAAAAAAGAAGTGATTCTGACCAGGAGTGTGAGCCCACGACACCAGGGATTGAGGGAACGGAACGTGAGGACTGGCTAATGGATTTGTATGGAGACTTGTCGGTTCCCACCCTATCCCATCCGGTGCCTGAATCCTTTGTGGACCATGAGAATTTTCTGGACCATATTCTGCTTTTTTGTTCTGAAGAACCACTGTTTTTGAACTGGGAGCTTTTATTTTTATTAACCTGCATAGATTGTGTCATTGTGACTGTGGCTTTAGCAAGTCTTCTCTCTCCGTCACCACAATGCTCAGCCAGTCCTCCAGCCCCATCGCTACTAGATGTCTGCAGCCCTGCGCCGTCTCTGGGGATACCCTGCCAGGACGTCGAGCCTGTCCCAGAGGATCCTGCATCTCCGCCTCTCGCCTTCGACCTTTTCTCTCCATCTCGGCCTGTCGACCTGTTGGCTCCACCAGAGACCCTCAGCCTAGTGGCTCTTCCGGGTTCCCTTGTCCCATCGGCTCCCCCTTGGTCTATCGTCACACTGCCTTCGCCACAGACTTTCGGGCCTTCCACTAAATGCCGACCCTCCACCCCTTCGGCTGCAGCGGGTTCCTCCCTCCCGTCGGGTACTCCTCTGTCCTTGGTCACACCGTCATCGCCCCAGTCCTTGGGTGCTCTGGCTCCGCCTCCATCGCTTGATTTGATGATGAATCAAACCGCTGATTCCGCGGAACTTGATTCTTCTGTCTTCCTGAACCCACACGTGACACTTACTATCTTTTAGGGTATATTTTGAATACTGGTTACACTATTTTAAGGTGTCATTGTTACACTGTAATTATACATTTATGTACTGAGCAATATTAAGTAACTACATGTACTTATTTTAGGGTTAAGATTAGGGTTTGGTTTAGGGTTAGCTTATAGTTATAACTATAGTAACTACATGTGAGGAGATTCCCCCCTTCCATGTAAAGCGCTTTGAGGTCTCAGAAAAAGCGCTATATAAATGTAACACATTATTATTATTATACATGTAACATATGTAACAATGACACTGTAAAATAAAGTGTTACCAACATACTTTTAAGATTTAAAGTACACTGCAAGTTCAAAAAAGCGTTTGATGAACAGCAGCATTTAAATTTTTTTTAACTGATTTTTTTAACTACTGAAACACCCAAAATTGTGTCAACCGTGGATTACACAAGTTGACAAGTGTGGTTTTGTCTTGTAGCCAAATATACCAAAAGCGTTTGGCTACTTTTCTAAAAGCTGCTTGACTCGTTGCTCCAACTTGCTGTTTCAAAATAAAATGTCAACGCACGAAAGAAAATTATGTTTGTTCATTCATTCCATTGGGTCTTTCTTGTAGCTTATCTTTCTTAACTGCACTTTCTTGTTGTTTATCTTTCTTTCTTTCTTAACTGCATTAACAATTTGTATTGTATAGTTCAGTTTAACACACATTAGTATCATTGTACAAGAATATTTGATTGAAATTTATAGAAAGCCATGACTGACCAATCAGAATCAAGTAATAAACAGATATGTTGTGTTTTTTTCTCTAAAATCTCATCTTGAAATGTTACATTTCAAACATGGGTGTTTGAAAACAGGCATGTGTTGAATCAGATATCACTCCAGTAGTTGCTAGAATTGCTTTGTTTTTGGGTGGAGGAATGTGCTATTATAGCATGCTGTTCAGATATGGCTACTCTTGGCAGACATGATCTGGTTTAAATGAGCACAAATTGATGAATTAAGTGTTTCTAGATGTTGTACATTGGCATTGGAGAGTGTTTAATTTGAGGTAGCCATCTGCTCTTCTCATTTACATGATCTGTTCTTGGGGGATTTCATTACACACATTCATAGCATTAGGATGTTGGTGCACAATGATGTTTCTTTGAGATTTTTGCAGCTTGAAGGAAAGTAGAATGTTAATGAACACCTCAGGATTATAGCATAAATGTCATCTCTTTCTTTAACTACTCAGTCCATGTTGTCTTTTTCTCCTCCCAGTCCCAATTGACTCCATTCGGGAGGTGTGTGAGGGGAAGCAGTCTGAGATCTTCCAGCGGTATGCTGACGGTAGTTTTGATCCCAACTGCTGCTTCAGCATCTACTATGGCGAGCACATGGCGTCCCTTGACCTGGTGTCAGGTACAGGAGAAGAAGCTCGCACCTGGATCACTGGCCTTAAGTACCTTATGGCCGGCATCAGCGATGAAGACAGTCTGGCCAAACGACAACGCACTCGTGACCAATATCCTTTCTAAAGGAGTTTCAATGACAGAAACTCAATAAAGATGATGCTATCTACCTTACTATCAATCAGATTTTTAGTAGATTGGGAAACATGAAGAGACGTATAATGCAGTTCAGGATATTCATCCCTGGGAACCAAATGAATCAGTGAATAGTGTCATAGCCTTTTTATCATGCTACTCATTAAAAAAGAAAAGAAAGGTAGATTGTTACGTGAAAAAATACCCAGTTTTGAAAAAATATGAGCTATTGTCATACTACTGGTTTAGAAATTGTTTAGCAAACTCCAACTTTAAATTCTTGTTATGAAACAGTGCTAAACATAATATTTTGTTGGTGGGGGTGCTTGACATTTTATGTTCTCAGACCCTTAACTCTTCCCATTACATGGCTGAAGCAGACCTTCGCAGAGGCAGATAAGAATGGAGACGGTTGCCTCAGCATCAGTGAAGTCCTACAGCTCCTGCACAAGCTCAATGTCAACCTGCCCAGACAGAAAGTCAAACAGATGTTTAAGGTAAGCTGACCACCAGGCCATTACGATCAGGAAAATTGGCAGTGATTGATAAAGACTATAGCCACTTCCCAAATATTGCCAAATCAACTTTTAAAGGTACAACATCTGCAAAGTTACCACGGGCTGTTTTAAAACCAACTGACTACTTTCATCAAAGTGTCTTTACCTTTTACATGCTTGAACCGTCAATATATTTTATGTTTTTTGTTATACTTTTTTACATAAAGACTAGTCACATTGTAGCTTATTCTGGTCAAAAACGCCCACTTAGACAGGAAGTCGCCTTCTTAGTCTGACTGACATGTAAAGTGACCAACCACAGTCTACTTTTAAGATTGTTAGGATCCTAACAGCTACAGTACACCAAAACTATTAGATCCTGCTGGTTTTGCTACCAACTATGCCAAAAATGTTGCCAAAATTTGCCAAACCACCAGGAATATTGGATCCAATCTCTTCACCAGATCCCATCTGAAGATGCCAAAAATGTTAGGTCCTTCCAGCTATGCCACACTCTCAGAAAAAAAGGTATAAAAGCTGTCACTGTGGCGGTACCTTTTCAAAAGGTACACCTTTGTACCCAAAGAGTGCATATTAGTCCCTCAAAGGTACATATTGGTACCAAAAGTGTACATATTAGTACCTAAATGGTACATATTAGAACCCTTTTGAAGGGTACTGTCCCAGTGACAGCTTTTGTACCTTTTTTTCTGAGAGTGCATGTTGGAATGTTCTGAAATGCCAGGAATCAAATCATCAAATCAACTTTTATTTATATAGCACAATAAAAGCAACAGTAGCTGGCCATTGTGCTGTACAACAGGATAAATATCTAAAAAACAAGAAAGACCTTAAAAAAATTATTAAGGGAGTTTACATCAAAAACACCAATCAGAAAATTCAAGGTTTTTAACTTAGATTTAAAATCAGACTCTGTGGCTACTAGTCTTAGGGATAGAGGAAGACTATTTCAAAATTTTGGACCAACAATAGAAAAAGCACGGTCACCCCTCGTCTTAAGTCTAGATCTTGATACCATCAGCAATCTTTGTTGAGATGACCTTAATGATCTAGCAGAGTTATTTCATTTCAAAGATCAGAGAGTTTTTCTTTTCCTTCAATACCCACAGATTGTGCAAGTCGTAAGATAAGAATGTTGTGGTCCACCGTATCAAAAGCAGTTCTTAAATCTAAGAGTAAGAGTATCACTCTTAATAAAGATGACTCAGAAATGTCAGGAATATTGGATCCAATCTTTTCACCATATCCCATCAGAAGATGCCAAAAATGTAAGGTGCTGCCAGCTACGCCATGTTGGATTGTTCCAAAATGTTAGGAATATTGGATCCAAACTCTTCACTAGATCCGTCAGAAGACACCGTAAATATTAGTTTAATATAACCCTGAAAGCAATGTGGTGTGTTGGCACTGTATTACTTAGTACTAGTTGGTATTTTCCTCAGCCTTGGAAACTCAAAATCAGCCTAGGAAGAAATTACAGTAGTTAGAGCTTGGTATTTAGAAAAATCGCTTACCATATTTGGAATGTATACTGTACACATGAGACAGTTCTGTATTATCATTGGTCCCATATATCTAGAATTATTCTAACTTGAATATGAAAATACAGATAATTGATCAGCACTGAAGATATTTTCAAAATGCATAATAAACAGTGTTTGACATATTGACATTCCTTCTTTTTTTTTCTGGGCCACACCATGGCCTTCTTATGGTGTGTATTGTTCCCACAATGCTCCAAAGCATTTTTCCAGGCCGTCTGGATTATTGTGTGTGAATATGTGATCGACACCTCACATCAGCTGTTTGCAGGTCACTAAGCTTCACACTTCATCAGCATCCACCCCATCTGCTGTAAATGGACACAGATGGCCTTTAGTGTAAGACACAGTAAACCACAGGGGGGCAATCTGGCCCTGCTATCCAACAACAGAGAGTGATGTCACCTTAAGTCTTTGGCCCCGATTTCTCTGGCTTAACCTCATAAACAACCTGTGTGATTCTCTGTGTGCTGGAATCTTCTGTTTGTTTATTAATTGTGTATACAACTGAAATCAAATATGTTTGAAATAATTTATATTAGAGAAAAAAAATATCATTTTTTAAATTCGTTTTAGTTTTATCGTTTTTTTTTAAATAATTTATTTTGTAGTTTTTAAAATGCACTATATATCGTTCAAAAGATATATTTTTTAAATAATATAATACTTGTATTCAGCAAGGTTACATTAAATTGATAAAAAAAAATTAAAAAAAGAGTAAAACATTATAAAAAAAATCAATTTAAAATAAATGCTGTGCTTTTGAACTTTCTATTCATCAAAGAATCCTGGAAGGACAATGAATCACGGTTTTTATATATTAAGCAGTATGACCGTTTTTAAATGTGATAATAATTACTACTAATAATTATTCAAATAAAATAAAATAATTGCTTGTGCACCAAATTAGCATATTAATCAAGTGACACTGAAGATTCAGATTTGCCATCACAGGAATAAATTACATTTTATAATATATTAAAATAGAAAACAGTTATTTTAAATTGTAATAATATTTCACAATTTGACTTCGACATGTAATCTGCACCGGTTTTTCTATTGATGTAAATTATATCTCAATTTATGTTGCTTGTTGTGAAGAGGTGTATGTCTTTTGTCAAACAATTGGACTGGCCTGCCCAATAAAAAAAGTGGGGGAATTTTTTTTTTTTTTACATCTAGAGAACAGATTATCATAGACATGGGTGGGCTTTTTGCCAGTAAGTAACCTAGCAATCACTCAGAATACACTAAAAACCGTATGACAGATTTAAAAAAAAATGTTTTATCATTTAATTATAAGTATATTTATTGTATAAAAAGTTCCATTTTTAATTATGTAATTTATTTGTAAGGTCCATAATTTAGATACCTCCGTCCTGTACTCAGAGGAAGTGATGCCATCAGTGTGAATGCCGCTCTTCTCTGCATCTTCAGTGTTTGTGACCTGTTTTCACGATTCTCACCATAAAGCTCCAATTCTCGGGCGCTTAGCTCAGGGTTTATTACATCCTCCACGCCTCGGCTCACCGCAAGCCTTTGTGTGTGTGTGTTTGACTCAGCAGCTCTCCGGATCAGCGCTGGCGTCTGAGTCTGGGATTCAGTGAGCTGAGAAAACGTTTCTGGGCTCTTATGGGCTGAGAGCTGTAGGAGAGATGTGGAGTCGCTGTTTTTTTTAGGGGTTTGACTTCTCAGCAAGGCAGGGGTTTAATTGTGATAGTGGGTTGCTGTTATTGAATGATCCATTTCTCCAGTTGATTGAAGAGCTGCTGGTTTATCCTCCATCAGCCAATGATCAGTGACTGAAGTCATGCTTTAGGAAGCAAATACCCACAACTGTTCATTACTTTATTTTCACTCAAGAAATGGCACACAAACTAAAATGGTTACAGTTCATAAACCTTTGGATTAGACGCATATTTGTGGTATTTTCTGTAAGAGGATCTCTGGATGTAGAAAGTGATGAGCAGTTTATTTGCATGAAATATCTTTACAAAAATATGAAAGCCTGACCATAATCTGTTTCAGATATGAGGAGGCTAACTCTAAAATGTTTAATCAAAAATTCAGGAGAATATGTCATATGAATTTTATAACAAAATTATCAGTATGTAAAAAGTCATTAAAAAAAAAATGGTACACTTATTACAGAAACAGAACAGTTAATACAGTTACAATCCCCTGAAGCAACCAGGGTTTAAATGAATAGTTAATTCAAAAAATGTTTTTTCCCCCCATTATTTACCTAATGTGACTCTTTTATTTGTGGAACACAAAAGAAGTTGATTGGCAAAATGTTCACATTGCTCTTTGAAATATAATGAGAGTAAATCGATAAAATTACAAAAAGGCATAACCTGTACACTACATTCCAAGTCTTCTGAAGCGGCGCAATAGCTTTATGTGAGAAACAAAAATAATTGTAGTCCTTATTTTCTAAAAATATTCCCCTCCCCCACAGTTACGAGGCACATACCTCGCTGTTTGGCATCATTAACATGAAAAATGGAATCTTGATATTTGAATATATGCAATACAAGTAAGGTAAATTGTAATCCGTTTCTCCCACAAAAAGCCTTATAGCGTATGACTTCAAAAGATTTGGAATACCACGCATGAGTCATATATGCTACTTTTATGGTTCCTTCATGGTGGTTTTCCCTGTTTTTCTGAACTTGACAGCCCCTGGACACTATATGCTTTTGTTGTATGGAACAGAGCCGCATGAACATTCTTTTAAACGTCTTCTTTTACAATGTTACTTACATGGCAAACAGTTTGATTCACCTTGATGTACTTTCACTCCAAATTTCTCCATCTCTGATTTTAGGAGGCAGACACTGATGACAACCAAGGCACTTTGGGATTTGAGGAGTTCTGCTCTTTCTATAAGATGATGTCAACACGGCGCGATCTCTACCTGCTGATGCTCACCTACAGCAACCATAAAGACCACCTGGATACAGATGACCTCAAACGCTTCCTTGAGACTGAACAAAAGGTGAGGCGTGGTTGGCAGGTAAAATCCACTAGTAAGATAAAAATACAACAAAAAAAATGCAGCAGGTACTTTGAAGCATCAGTCATGCATGTTGTTTTCACGTCTTTTTAACTCGGGCACATAATTTGATAAGCTCAATGAAAATACAATGTGACCTTTCCATGCTAATGTGACCGTTTATAGGCTTTTTCTCAACATTTTGGAAAGACTGTCCTCACACACCCTCAAATCCTTCTCTTTTATGGTCTTAAAGAACAGCACAGAAGCTTTGCTGAGGGGGGCAGCTGAAGATTTATTAGAATTTGTTATTAGTGGTCTGAAACAGTTCTTAACACATTAACAGTACATTAACACTATTTAGTACATTAACAGGTTATTAACACTGAAAAATTAAATTTACATTTGCAGTGGTTATGAAATTCTCTGAATTTCATAAATGAGTGACCTTGTTTAAACATAAATATTTAAATTTGAGTCCTCTTTTTGGAATAAGTATGGACCGTCTGCAAATGATGGGCATCTACATGCTGTCAAATGATGAATCAATTGATTATAAAATTTAAATTCCAAAAATATAAAACACTGATTAAAGTTTATGAAGAAAGCGTTGCGTTACCAACCATGCATTATGTGTGACTTTGAGGGACTACTTGGTATATTTGATCTTTAAAAAAAATGATCACCATATCTCCTTTTAAATTGAAGTTGTAAAGGTAATAATATGGTGTTAGGTAAATTGAACTGGGGTCCCGTACAACAACATAACTTGCTGCTTCACTACCATAGTACGATGCATCGTTGAAGAAATCAACTAGCTAGTCACGACTGTTTCCTGAAACCGTATTGTCGCATATTGGTAGTTCAACCACGTCGGTTAATGATGTCACACAGGTGGTGGAGTAAAAACAACTTTTAATGAATATGTTTGAGATTGAATTATTGCTAGATGTTTTGCTATAAGTTACGGACATGACATCTGAGGACTATTTCAAATTTTTCTCAGTTATTTTGTTTTATTTCCAGATTCAATCATTTACATTTATGCATTTGGCAGACGCTTTTATCCAAAGCGACTTGCATTGCATTTCAAGGTACACATTTACATTCTTATTAGTTCTTGCTTTCCCTGGGAATCGAGCCCATGACCTTGGCATTGCAAGCACCAACGCTCTACTGTTTGAGCTACAGGAAAGCCTCAATCATAGATAGCCTAAATAAAAGATACAGATTTTACAGAATGTCAGCTTGCTTATTTGGCTCAAGATAAGGATTTATTGAGTCCACATGTCATGCAAACAAGAAACTCTGCTTCTAACCACAGGTCGAGAGCTGTCGTTCCAACCACACAACTTTGCAATGCTGTTTGTGAATGTTCATTAGAACTATGATTTCGGGAAACACTGACTTGTGATAACGAACGAACTCGCGACCAAAGTTGGCCAACGATGCTTTTGGGAAATGCACCCCAGAATGGTGACAGATAAAGAGATGATGGAAGTGTTATGCCTCAACTAGCCATTCACATTTTCCCATTTCAAATTATTGTATGTTCACATGTCATAACATACAATTGATTGCATGTCATAACTGGTTTGTGATTTAATTAGAATATTACATTCATCTCAAGTGAATTGATATGTCAACAACTATGAATGATATTTAATTCTATTCTAATGTCCATTAACTTATGGAACCTCGTTTGTAAAATCAACTCTAATGGTACATTTTCATATTACTTCAACTAGCAAATCAAAAATCCACATGATGTTTGATTCAAGTGGTGTTTAAAGTAAGTGGTTGACAGAACGCTGATGTTTAAGGCGGTCATTAAAATCTCATTAAAAGTTTAAAAGCATTCATGTACAGCATTATAAAGTACTAGCATGCAGTCAAATTGAAATTAAACATACACCATTAACTATATAGAATGAGGAAATTAGCATTTCAACCAAATGGTATCACTCAGAGTGACCTTTTCTTCATGATAACACTCCACTCTCATTTGTCTCAAGTAGTTACCAGCAGGGAAAAAGTGGCTCTTATCAAACAGCATTGTTAGTTTCTAAATGGACTGAGCAAAACAGACCTGAGAATAAAGTAGACCAATCCCTTTAAGTTCCACCAGCAGCTAATCATCAACAACGATGTTGATGTACTGCAGTTTACTGCGATTCCGTATCCACAGCTGGCAGTATCCCTCCATCCTCCACTGCATTAGCTGGAGGAAATATCTAACACTGATTGGCGTGGATGGGAATCTCATTGACTAATCAGTCCATTTAAACGCCAGCTGTCAGGCGTCACAATCGACTCCAGAGGGGAGATGTGCTAGCTGTGTGAGGATGGCTCCCTGTGGTGTTATTTATCACACATTTCATATGTAATATGAATAAAAATTGGCTGTAACTGTATTAAATGCATGCTTTTCACATTTGTAAGCGTTTAATCATTCATCTTTCTTTACTGTTTGTTTGTGTTTCAGATGACCAGCGTCTCAAAAGAGCACTGCCTCGAAATTGTGTCCAAGTTTGAGCCTTGTCCTGAAAACCAGACACTGGGTGTCCTGGGGATTGACGGTACGGATGTTTTATTTCTAAAATGTAGTTGCTCAAATGTTACTTTTTAAGAGGTCAGGAGGTTTAAAGTGTGGTCACATTCCTTTCGATGGGAATTTTTACAACCTGTAATGACAGCCATTTACTTTTAGTTGTTTATATATCTTTTTTTAATTAAATATTAATGTACATTTATGGCACATATATCTTGTGTTTTATTACTTGGGCATTAAATTACAGATTGACTGGTTAACGCAACTTTGGAACTACATGTCAACTTATTCTAACCCTACCAGTCTACTAATATACAGTAGAGCTAATTAGATTCCTATAATGGTTTCATTGGACCTTAAAGGGTTAGTTCACTCGAAAATGAAAATTCTTATACTTATCAATTACTTTTTGGAAGCAACAAATTGGTAGTTGTGAGGACTGTCAATGGAGGGAAATAAATCGCTCAGATTTCCTTAAAAATATTTTTAATTGTGTTCTGAAAATGAACGAAAGTCTTACTGGTTTGGAAAGACATGAGGGTGAGTAATTGATGACAGTATTTTCATTTTTGGGTGAACTAAAGCCTGGTTCACACGGGACGATTTTAAAATTGTCAGCCGATTTTCCAAACCTGAGACTCCACACACAGGGATAAAAAATCACGGATCTAACAGTTTTGGTCGTACAGTGTGTGGTGCGCAGCCTCACGGCAAAATCAACACATCACACACGAACCGATTTGACTCCCGAGCATTCCCAGATCAGACGGGAAATCGCGCAAAATACCTCGAGATCAAACGTGACTTCAGAGTAAACAATCATGGCGGACGAAGAGGATGCAGTGGCAATAGTTTGTAGTTTGTTTTTAACCGGAAAAAAACTTTATCAAAAGAAAAGGCGATGATCTCTTGACGTCCACCGGACTTTCTGGTGCGCCTTTCTTTCCTCGCCGCTTCGTCACCTCGCTTTCTGATTGGCTACACTCCACAGTCCACAGGCTGCGTGCTCGGGGGACACCACACACGAGAAGAAATCGGGCCAAATAAATCCCAACATGTTGGATATCCCCGATTTGAGATCGGAGCGGTCCCGACGTCCTTCCGAGCAGACGAGAGCAGCCTTAACACACCACACACGGCAGGAATATCTGATCAGATTATTTTACGATAATCGGAGCATCCTTAAGATTGTCGGAAGGGGTGAATCGGGGCTAAAATCGGCCTAATTATCCTGCCGTGTGAACCAGGCTTAACCCTTTAACCCAAACCCTGTGTAAATTGATTAAAATCAGGTATTAATTGATTTGTTGTAGTAGTTTTTTTAACCACACTGTTCAAAATCAATCAACACTGAAAACTTGCAGTCCCATTGTTCAGTGATAAGTTAATTTCTTTTATTAACTACTTTTAATTGAATTGCTGGTGATGAAAATCAAGTTGAAACTTGACAGAAATGAACAGGTTATAACAAAATGACGTTTTTACATAGGTAGATTCTTCAGTTTTCAAGACTACATTGCATTAGTTTTTCTTTGTACTGCATCAACTAATGTTGACAGGAATTCACAATCTCCTCTAACTGTACCCCACAGGTTTTACAAATTACATGCGCAGTCCTGCTGGGGACATCTTCAACCCTGAGCATTACGAGGTTAACCAGGACATGACGCAGCCACTCAGTAACTATTTCATTGCTTCCTCCCACAACACCTACCTGATGGGCGACCAGCTCATGTCCCAGTCTCGGGTGGATATGTATGCCTGGGTGCTTCAGGCCGGCTGCAGATGTGTGGAAGGTAAGACTGGCCTGATTTTCTATAGTGCTTTTTAGTGCTGCATCTTAAATAAGTGAATGAATTTTCCACAGTTTGTGATCCAAACTATTCATGAGAAGCAAAGCTCTGTGTGTGATTTGTAAAATATGCTTTTGTATTCTTGAGAAATAAATTTTAACTTTGTTTTATTATCATCCTTTAGTGGATTGCTGGGATGGGCAGGATGGAGAACCAATCGTACATCATGGCTACACCCTGACTTCCAAAATCCTTTTTAAAGATGTTATTGAGACCATCAACAAATATGCATTCATCAAAACACAGTAAGAGACATCGGATATATTGGATATTAACTGATTCAGAAGGTTATAACAACAAGCCAGACTTTTTTTAAGCTGAGAAGAGCAAAGTATGTATAATTATTTTGAGTCAGTCTTTTTGTGTGAAAATGCAATTTTTAGTGTACACATACAAAGTTATTTAGAATGCGGGCCAAGCACCAACGCTGCTTCTTCCGCCATGAAAGTCTAAGATAAGGCAGCCCACAGAACCGCTTGTGGAAAAGTTATGAAATTTTGCACACAGATAGAGGACAGTCTGAACAGTTACCATAGCAAATTGGGAGTCTCTAACTCAAACCCCTCAAGCACCACCAAATGTCCAAATTTTCACTAATGTTTATGCTAAGAACTTTTGAAATGTAAGGGCTAGAAACAAAATTGAAACAAAAATGTTTCCTCTGATTCTTTGGCTCAAGACAGTTCAAATGCAACCTATGATGTCATTTTCTATCATGAAAATGATGCCGTAATTTAGAATTTTATGGGTTTTAACTCCTAGACCGCTGCTCCAAATTGCACGAAAATCGAATCAGATCAACTTTAGACCATGCCGACAACAAGTTATGGAATTCAAGTTGATTTCGTCAAACCGTTCATGTTGAAGGCTTTTTCTTATTCTTTTTAGTTGTACAATTAAATATATATACAATTTTTTTTTTTTTTTTTTTTTTTACAATTTCTGTATCTCTAAACGAATTACAATAATGAGATAATTAAACAGAAATCATAAGAAGCTGCTAAAACACTTTAATCAATTCATTATCTTGCCATATAATATATGCATGCTTAATATATATGTGTCTATACACACACACACACACACAAGCACATACATATATATTTTGCTTTTCCGGGGTATATATGAGAGACGACAACTATTACTCTGAAGTTTCAGTCCTGAAGGTTTATGTGCCTGACAGCTGGCAGTGAAGGACAATCAATGCTAGCCCACAGTCACGCTGTTTTTTTAATATCCCATTCTCTGAGCCTGATGACAGCACTGTTGAGCAGAGGGTCTAGGGAAAGTGTGAACGTGTGTGTCCACATGAACATTTCACACTGACAGCTTGTTTCTACATGACTTCCTCCATCGCTATGAGTTTCAGGTGTTGTTGTTGCTAAAGGTCATAATGCAGTGAAGCCGCACACTGTTAAGGCTTCTTGTAGGTCGCAGTAAACAAAAATCTATTTTTTGATAATGTGTCACTTAAATGTCAGATGTGATATGCATCTGTTATGTGTATATTTGGCTTGCCATATTAGCATGTTTTTTTATATAAATTGCAATGGCAGTAAAAGTACACATTTACAGCTGTAAAAATCTGTCAGTTAGCAGTATCTAGGGCTATTTGTTTTCACTTATGTTTCTAGGTTTCTTGGACCAAAAATAGGGTTTTCCACAAATAGAGTATGAAATACGACTTGAAATACCTGAAAATAATTATTGCTTAACCATCAGAAATGTTGTTTTTCCACCTCAGATAAGGATACAACTAAATATTACATGAGCTATTTTATTTGACTGTATATTAAGCCATAAATAATGTTCTGAAGATTTCTGCATAAGCTATTTGAAGCTTTGGCCACCTTTTTTTTAATTGTAAGCTGTTGTTTTAAAGGTACATTAAGCGATTTCTGAGAAACACTGTTGATATTTTAAATCAGCCCAAACACACACACCCCTCCCTTCATTACTACGCCCCCAAAATACACGAACAAGCAATGCAAGAGTTGATGTCTCTTTATCATAGCTGAAGCGAGGCAAAATAATGCTTAAATAAAGAGAAGATGACCAAAGAACGACAAGGAAGAGGAAAAAATTAACATACAGTACACAAGAGTATATAGCCTACAAGCAAGAGCTCCAGACAACCACAACAAACAATGCTCCAGACAAACAATACTGTCCTGTTACTATAGCTAACATTACAGCAACAGCATATCTTGGTTCTGTGAAACATAGCGAAACCAATGTTCCTCATGTATGTAGCAGAATCAGCGCAACCTCAGCATCCATTTTCAGCCATCTTTCTTTCTACAGTACAGTCCTTGTTCAAATCTCCCTCTTGCACTCGCTCTCTCCTCCTCCCTCATGAGTGGACACGCCCCCTACTGCTGATTGGCTAAGTGTATTTTGGTGCTCGAGCCAATCCACTTTTAACAGCTTTTCTCAGAAAACGCTTACTACACCTTTAAGCCTTCTGTCTCAAACCTGAATGACATTTTAAGTCTTTTTATTAGCCTCACTATTATCATAGATCTTTAAATGCATGTTTTGGACTATATTTCCTCAGGTATCCAGTGATTCTGTCCATTGAGAATCACTGCAGTGTCCCTCAGCAAAAGAAGATGGCTCAGTATCTGACTGAAGTGTTTGGTGATAAACTGGACGTATCCTCCATCCCCACTGACCCATCTGGAGTCCTGCCTTCACCTGAAGACCTAAAAGGCAAAATACTCATCAAGGTAACTGTCTAAAAGTTTGTTTTTACAAAATGTTCATTCAAAAGCAGCAAATTTATGGTTATGTTCAGATGATGACTGCACTCAAGCAATGTAAAACAAGCATGGTGTAAAACAAATTATTTGTATAAACATACACAGTATAATTAACTAAACAACATGAATTAAGCTACTAGAATAGAATATGTAAAAATGTGCTTTACATTTATTTTTATGCAAATTAAAAAAGTGCATGGTATTAAAAATTTACTATTTTATTTTATTGTTTTGGTGCTTAATATGTTACTTATTTTTCTCTGAAAATTGTATTATGTGTAATCTTTTACCAAAGAATAAGAGAAATGTCTGCTGTTGTTTTTAGAGCAGCAAAACCGTAGAGTCTTAATGATATAAAATCTATTTGCTGAAGTCCAGCCCTCTCCTGTGCTTTTAATAAAGTGTGAGGTTTGGAAATTGGGCCGTAGATAGAGCAGCTCGGCAAGCGAGTTGGCGCTATAATTGGAAGGCAGACTGACGTTCCCACTAGAAAGTGAATCCTGAACTGTAAACTGGGCCAGCCGGTCGTATTGACAAATTGCTCGGCACAGGCTGTGAATCATGGAGCACGTGGCTCCTGGGAGCCCAGAAAACAGACTGTGTGTTATAATGCACTCTCATCGCAGCTCAATCGTTGAATTTGACTGGAATTTTGCTTTGTTACCGTTGAACAAGGCTATAATAAATACTTAAATGTTTTCAACTCTACCCAAAAATTAAAATTCTGTCACCACCCTCATTTCGTTTCAAACTTGTATGAATTTCTTTCTTCTGAGGAACACAAAAGAAGATGTTTTGAAAAGTGTTGGTAACGGTTCCCATCGACTAAACAATTCAATGGAACTCAATGGGAACCAAAACTCTTTGGTTATCAACATTCTTCAAAATATCTTCTTTTGTTTTCTGCAGAAGGAAGAATAGGTTTCATATAGGTTTGGAACAACATAAGGTTGAATAAATTCCATTTTTGGGTAGAGTATCCCTTTAGGTTTAATTGTTAAATTGTTTCATTTTATGTAAAAACAAAGTAGTGCAAAAGTTACAATACTTTGAATTTAATCCCTGATAATGATAAATCTAAAACTAATAAAATTGGGTAGAGAGTTAAATAGATTTGACAGTGTGTAAATGCAATGTCAAAGCCAATAAAAGCAGCAACTAACAGCACACACTAAATCTAATTACAGACATAGTTTGACCCTCTATTGATTTACCCATTTCTCACTATCTATCACTGGCCTCTTTCTGTTAATGTCCCTGTCAATGTCAGTGCTGCATCTCTGTAGTACATACATTAGTGCTGTTCTGTGCACTTCAATCATACTTTTTATTGATGAAGCACTGTAAGAACCGGTATGTCCCCTGGGTTTTAATTGTCTTGTAAGATGCTATTACTTCTATAACACCCTTGGGCCAGAAACATTCTCTACAGAAATGCAGATAAAAATGCATTAAGTATAGCAAGCAGGCAGTCCCATTATATGTACTTGCATCATGCGTTCGTGCAGTAGCAAAGCTCAGTCCTCAAAGGGGCGATAAAGTTTCTTTCAAATGTCTGGCTGCTTCCAAAATAGCAAACTCTCTAAATAAGTTCTTTTGAATAAGTAATTACTTAGAGACCGCTAAAAAAGTATGTTTTATATAGTATACATGTGTTTTGTATGAATGTGATCTGGACACACTACATTCGCCATGTTATCATTGTCATGTGACCTTCCAGTGTTAGTTTCATTGCTTCACTGCCATACACATTCCAATTGTACATTAGATGCCCACTTCAGAATCTCATCGGAAGTCATCCCAGTACTTTTCTCCTATACTGTTTTATGGATACCATGAATTCAGACATAATACTAAAAAAGTGACATAATAATCTTTCACCTACTGTATAGTAGGGCAGATTGCGGGTAATGCAGAAGAGAAAACTAAATAAGAATAAGACAATTTACGCTAATAACTACTATAGCCCCCCTTGTGGTAAAACTGTTCATGCAACATGTACTTGTGTTGGGTTATAAATTGCATCATGATGAACACAAACATGAAATCAAGCTTTGGTAGCTGAAAACATTTGCTTTCAAACATTTGTGTATAGATGATAGTAGAGATTTTTTGCTACAAGAAACCAAGGGTCAGATTTACTAACAACTTGCGCCAGCGCAAACCCTCTTTTGGCACTAAATAACTAATGTCAGGATTTACTAAAGGCACGCAGTGAAAAATTTGCTCTGAAAAGGCGTGGACACAGTTATTTTTGCGGCTGACCTTATTGCATATGCAGTTGTGGGAGTTTCCCATTCAGACGCAAAATTTATGTGAGGAGAGTTTTTACTGTATCATGCAAGGTGATTTACTTAGGTTTGCACTAGTTAATTCACTGGTTTTTGCGCCATTATTTACCGGCCAAAGCATGTTTTAAACCAGACGCTAATTTGGGCTGCTCTTGCGTTGGTCGTTATGGAAATGATCCGGCTGCGTCTGTGTTCTTTAATTTGTCGTCAGTAGATCGCGCACAGAACTTTCCATTCCCATCAGCGTTTTGTTTTATTTTATTGCGCTCTCACGCTAATTTGCCCTGTTTTGCATATCTGGCCCCAACTCTTCCTATTACTGCCAATGTGTCCTTACACTGTGTCCTAATGTAATCACTCTGGTTCTACTTGCACCTCTCAGAGCGGGATTCGAACCAGTATTTCTGGCATGGAAGGCTAACGTGCTAACAAGGACGCTAAAGACCACAGCGTCTAGAGTCAGACGCTAATGCGCCTCTTGAGGCCAGGGGAGTGAGGTATACTCGCACAGCTCTTACTAGCTTGCCTCTGTTACACTTGCCCCCCTAAACCTCACTCCCATCCGGGTCACGGCACCAATGTAACCCCTTAATTTCTACTCGCAACGCTCCAAGCAGGATTCCAACTGCCGTTTCTGGCATGGGAGGCGAGCGCGCTAACAAAGATGCTTAAGACCGCAGCCTCTAGAGTCAGTCGCTAGTGTGCCTTGAGGCCAGGAGAGTGAGGTTTACTTGCACAGCTCTTTTTAGCTTGCCTCCGTTACACTAACATGTCCTGAAAAATATATATTTTCTTACTGCACTTGAAAAAAATCTGTTTGAAATAAACAACAACAGCCAATCAGGGTAAAAAAAAAGAAGAAGAAGAAGATGTTTAACCTACAGCTGTGTGGAATACGATACATGTTATATTTCACTGTAGGTTAGGAATTGGATTCCAGAGTATTTTTGTTACTGTCATCATATTATAGTTTATGAATGGTAGAAAGTGATTGCTCATTAAAACCACCTAATCAGCACAAGAAAGACATAAATGATGTTTACTTTGCCTTGATGATGGCTTAAAGGCCACATATAGTTCTGCAACATTAGTGTCAACAAAGGAATTACAAAAATAATAGGGTGTGTTCGACTTTGTGCAGCTAATCAGTGTCTAACTTAAAGCTGTGCATGTTAGTTGAAATTATGCAGACAGCGCCGATGCCACGCCAGTGAAAATCTGTTTTCATGTTATAGTCATGTTTATCTAAATAAAACTATAGATCCCACTTTATTGGTAAATGCTTATGTTATTGTTGGACATACATCCTCTGAATTAAGCAGTAGCTGCAGTACATAAAGTACTGAATAAAGTTTTGTTGCTACATGTAAATGTCTGAAACATCTGTTTATTTGAAAAATGTTGCAAGCGTCACTACGGGGAGCAAGCAGAAATTGTCTGATTTATCTGCTCCTTTTTTCAACTCCTCCCCTGACTGCAAGTGTTTATACTGCACTAGTGTTAAATAGAAATTTGAGCACATTTCACATGTTTTCTATATGTTTCATAGGGTAAAAAACTGGCTGCAAATATAGACGAGAACGCGGAGGAGGGGGATGTGTCTGATGAAGACAGTGCAGATGAGATGGAGGACGACTGTAAGCTGATGAATGGTGATGTAAGTAATGTTAGATGATGATATGGTGTATTTTAAATTAAACTTAGTGGAAAAAATGTGTTAACTTTTAAGTAATCCGATCAAACAATGAGAGAGTAGCTAATGTTCATTCAGCACACTGGAAATAGAAGGGTAAATTGAGTGCATTGTGGGATACAATATTCCATGCTGTCAGCTGTTATATTATACACTGCACATTTTGGCAAATGTAGTAGGTCATTCATTCATATACAGAATATGCTATATAATTTATAAATATAAGATTTTAGTATTATGAACTCTGATGAAACATTTCTTTCTTCAAGAACTCTGATTGTGTATTTTTAATTAAAATACTAATACTACAAAAACTATAGTTATGTTTTCTTATAATTGTCCTTCACAAATGTTTTTTTCATATTATATTAATAGGTTTCACATTATAGAACTATTACTAACATGTGGTGGAGAGATTTAACGTGTTTATTTATCATGAAAATAATGTCATTAGTCTTCATTTTCTAAATGCAAAATATAATGTGTTTTATTATTATTGTTTCATTTAGGGTTAAAATATCCCCTAGACATATTCTTGAAAGTTTAATGAGAATTACCCTAAACCTCAATTCTTCAAGTCCTTCTATGTCTGGCATGTTTTTTTAGAAGCACATTTCAATCGTACTGCTTGCAAAAAGCTCTTAGAGAAACCTCAAAGGTTCATACATTTTAGATGAAAGTTCCTCTCTCTTTTAAGTGCCGTAATGTAAAAATAAAGGAGGCATTTTTGTAAGTGAATATTTGTCATGAATTTTTCTGTGTGTGTAAAATTGGGTCAAGGACTTAAGTTGAACTGACCTGGATATTTTGATGAATTCATATTTTGACCTTGATGTTCTCTGTAGAAAGCTGAAGATGCTATTGTAATGCTAATTTTAAGGCATCACATGAGGTCCGTTCAAATTCAGTTCTCTCTGTGTCTCCCTCTTTCCAGACATCTATGAACAGGAAGCAGGCGGAAAATGTTGCAAAGAAAAAATTAGATAACCTCATGAAGGAGTCAAAGATTCGTGACCGGGAAGATCCAGACAACTTTACCATGGCAGCCCTGCCGCCCACGGGAAAACATGACAAATCACCGCAGAAGGTTAATACGCTGTACTTGACCCAAACTGCTTACATGTCACTCCTCCTTTTCCAGGAAACACTGCAAAAAAATCATGTTCTTACTCAGTATTTTTGTCTTGTTTTCCAGTACAAATATCTAAACATTCTTAAATCAAGATGCATTTACTTGAGAAGCAAAACAATTTAGTCTTAATAAACAATCAAAATTAAGTGAGTTTATTTGTGAAATAATAACAAATATCTGTCTGTAAGGTAAGAAAAACATTTTTATACTCCTTTTGGATTTTTCGAATTTTATTTTTTCTGACCCCACTGAGAGAATTTTTTTTATTTTTTTATATAATATAATATAATTTTAAATAATTGTGCTTCTCACGTAAAATTATCTTTATTTAAGAATTTTTAGATATTTGTACTGGAAACAAGACAAAAATACTGAGTACGATTTTTTTTTTTTTTAACAAATTCACCCTATTCACTTTTGTTGTATTCCATTCTATTTTCTATTCTATTTCAATGCACTTGGATCATTATAGTTTGATCATTGTTTGTTTATTCATTTCTCAATTGAATTAATCATCAATTTATACACCTATTATTTAGAGCAAAAACGAAATTTCCTAAATTATCCTAAATGTCAAATTAAATATAATAAGCTGACCATTTTTAAAACTAATCATTTTTAAAACTAAACACTTTATTTTGATGGTCCCTTTTTAACGTGCTGTTGACTATAAGTAACTTTGCAACTACATGTTAACTAACTCCCATTAGAGTATTAGTAGACTGGCTGCTTAATATCTTAATATCTGCTCCCCAACAGACAGTCCACTAACTATAAGTAACTTTGCAACTACATGTCAACTTATTCTACTAACCCTAACCCTACCAGTCTACTAATACTCTACTAATACTCTAATGAGAGTTAGTAGACATGTAGGTGCAACGTTACTTATAGAATGTGTTAAAGGGACCATCAAAATAAAATGAAACCCTAAACTTTACAATAATTGACCATGATAATCATTATTTCTGACAAAAAATACTGTAGTTAGTTCTCTTTCTTTACCATGCTCTTACCTTTCAACTAATTTAAACTGTTCAGCAAGTACTTTAATTAGGTTAGTTCTGCCCTTGTACAGATGGGTGTAATGTGGTTATTTAAGGACTTACTTGAGGCCTAATATTTAAATAAGACAACTACACAGGACTGCTACACTGCCGTCCTTGACGGCCCACAGAGAAATAGGCAAAGGGGGCAGTATGATATATTTTTGTAGCATTTTCCCCAGAAGTCCACCCTCTCCCAGTCTGTTTAATGTACCTTTTAAGACTTTTTAAATCTAAATGACCTATGTTATAGCTAAGTAGCTAAGTTAGTTCACACTGTCATTCATCAAGGTGGACCAATTTGCTAAATACTGAATAATGGGTTTATGTGTAAACGTGGATGATCATATCTTATTTGCAGCTTATTTGTCTTGCATAGTAAGGACATTGAAATAAATGTATTTTGTTAATGTTAGAGTATGTCTACAGCACAATCAACCATTTGGAAAGAGCGAGAACAATCCTGTTTGAATAGGTTGCTACCGCCACCTAGTGATCATTGTGTCAAAGAATAAGTCTGTTGTCCATCCGTGGCAGAAAGTGTATCTATTGTTACTGTAACTGCACACTGTAAGTGTTTAACTGTCATGATAATGTCTAGTGTATATTTGGTATATTTAGTGTATACACCCCTGTCCAGATTTTCACTTCTATGCATCTATATTTTGAATTCAGGGGAAAGCAGAAGACAGTACTGACACTGGAGATGAGGCCAACGTCGGTGGCAACAAACGTGTGTCTAAATCTTTCATGGGGAGCTTTTCCAAACGCAAGGTACTTACAGATTACTTAGCAAATGCACCCACATTCAACAAAACAATGTTTCTTCCCATAATAACACACTGCACACACTGAAAAATACATCCTCTGCTGCATAGATCAATTATTCATACTGAATGAATGATTAATAGAAATAATAAAATGTGTGTATACAGCTCACTGGAATACTTGATTTAGCTGTGTAATAAATGCTTTGTGAGTCCTGGTCACCCATTTGAGGTTTATTTTCCAATAGCGTTCGGCAGTCTCTTACATATTGACTTAATTAACACTGCATCACCTCAACTCCATCTGTGCACTGTAGAAAAAGACGAGTAAACTGAAAAAATCCTCCAGTTTTGAGGATACGGACACTGATCAGGAGAGCTCGAGTGGGGCGTCTAAAGCACCAGCGCATCACAGCAGGTACCATTAGAACTGTTCATCATGTGTGAATTTATACAGTATATAGTCAGTTAAATATTTTAATATTTTGTGTTGATATGCTTCAACCTTCATGTAACTGTAACTGTAATCTATTTCAACAGAAAGAAAAAAACCATGAAGTTGTCAAGAGCACTATCTGATCTGGTATACACAAAATCTGTCGGCATACCAGACTTTGAGGCACAAGGTGAGAAGAACAAAAATGATATGTAAAAATATCTCTTAACATTTGGACACAGAACACTTCCTGTGAGATTCAGTATTACAAGGTTGATGAAAACTGTATCCTTTATTTAGGCTCTAGAGTGAAACTCCATTGAGCACTTAACCAATCGAGGAATCCATTAGAAATGTTTATTTTATAAAAGGATTAGTTAACTTCAGGATTAAAATTTCCTGAGAATTTACTCACCCCCACGTCATCCAAGATGTTCATGTCTTTCTTTCTTCAGTCGAAAAGAAATTAAGGTTTTTGAGGAAAACATTCCAGGGTTTTTCTCCATATAGTGGACTTCAACGGTTATCAACACTTTGAAGGTCCAGATTGTAGTTTCAATGCAGCTTTAAAGGGCTCTACTTGATCCCAGCTGAGGAATAAGGGTCTTATCTAGAGAAACGATTGGTCATTTCCCCCCAAAAAAACACATTACATAATCACGTTGAAAGATCACAAATTACTTAGGCGGATGCACCGACCTCGTGTTTACAAAGCGAACGTGCAAGGACAAGTAGTATTTTTTTATGGTCAAACACCATTTTTTATGGTGTTTGACCATAAATAGTTTTATTGATAGTTTTCATGGTCAAACACCATTTTACAACAACAAAAATTTAACAAAAGGTAAAACAACGATGTCGGACGATTTTGAAGTTGGAGTCAAGTCACCTTTATTTATATAGCGCTTTTTACAATACATATTGCATCAAAGCAGCTTCACAGTGATAACATGAAAATAATACAAAAGCTTTGTTTCTAGAAGAAAATTCCGTCATCGTCCACCTTAAGTAAGGCAGATCAATCATATTGTTGAATATTAAATGTTCCCAACTAAGCAAGCCAAAAGCCAAGGCAACAGTGGCAAGGAACCAAAACTCTATCAGGTGACAGAATGGAGAAAAAAACCTTGGGAGAACCCAGGCTCAGTCAGGGGCCAGTTCTCCTCTGGCCAACGAGCGAACAGTGTATGATTATGATCCAGGCAGCATTACAGGTCAGAAGTCAGATTGGATCAGAACATTCAGAATATTTATCCAGTTCCATCTGGTTGGAAGTCGGCTTCATCACGCCGGTATGGAGACGAGTTTGTTGAGGATCAGTGCCGATGGCTGTCGTGTCGATGAGGCCTCCACAGGGCTGATGAGGCTGGGACTTCAGGGATGCGTCATGGATGGGTCCAGGTGCAGGTCCACCATCTGATCTGGATCCGGCCGGGATCCGGCTGACTTCAGTAAACAGGGGAGGGACTGGTTGACACTTCAGGACTACATTGTCATCGTGTCCAGGCGCAGGTACTTCATCAGATCTGGATACGGCCTGGATCCGGCGGACTGCGGTAAACCTCGGGATAAACAGAGAGACTATCCTTCTTATGATGTAACAAGTACATCAGGATTTATGGGGAGTGTTCCCGGTTCCGGCTGACCTAAACTATGCAGCCTAACATTGAATTATAGAAGTCTATAATGTGTTATTGTATGCTAGGCCAAAGAGATGTGTTTTTAGTCTACATTTAGACTTAAAGTCTGCTTCCCAGACAATGTTAGGAAGATTGTTCCAAAGTTTTGGTGCTAAATAGGAAAAGGATCTACCGCCAGCAGTCGATTTTGATATTCTGGGTATTATCAACTGGCCCGGAATTTTGAAATCGCAATAGACGTGAAGGACTATAATGCGTTAAGAGCTCGCTCAAGTACTGGGGAGCTAAACCATTTAATGCTTTGTAAGTGATCAGCAATATTTTAAAATTTATACAATGTTTTATAGGGAGCCAATGCAGTGTTGACAGAACCGCGCTAATATGGTCATACTTTCTGGTTCTGGTAAGAACTCGAGCTGCTGCGTTTTGGACCAGCTGTAGTTTGTTTAGTAAATGTGCAGGGCAACCACCCATAATAGCATTACAATAATCTAGCCTTGATGTCATGAAGGCATTAACTAAGTGTTCTGCATTTTTCATTGAGAGCATAAGATGTAATTTAGATACATTTTTAAGATGAAAAATGCGGTTTTACAGATACTAGACACGTGACTCTCAAATTAAAGATTGGTATCAAATCTTTTTGATACCAGGAGGAGGAGAAAATGAGATGGAGTTTGTCGCCCTACCCTACATTTTTTAAACGGAACACGAGTGATCTTTCAATGTGATTACGTAATGTGTGGCGCATCGCAGAGCTAGTGCAAGACGAGCATTTGTGGTTAAAAAGTATACTAGTTTTTTGTTTTGTTTTTTTATGACCGATCGTTTCTCTAGATAACACCTTTATTCCTCGGCTGGGATCGTGTAGAGACTTTGAAGCTGCATTGAAAATGCAATTTGGACCTTCTAACTGTTGAACCCCATTGAAGTCCACTTTATGGTGAAAAATCCTGAAATGTTTTCCTCAAAAACCTTAAAGGAGAACTTGGTAACTTTTTTAACTTAATAAAACTGTCTAGAAATCATTTGGATGGTTAAACAACCTGTTCTGGTGATATTGGTGACTTTCCCCGCTCCCCCCAGCGTTCCCAGGCGGAAAACCAACCTTGCAACTTGCGCACTGCCGTCCCGGCAAAGTGAAATTGGAAGTCTCGTGAGAAGCGAGAACTAGAACGAGAACGAGCGCGAAACACAAATTGCTTTACGGCAATTCGACATAAACACACACGCATGTATGATGTATTACCAGATTACTCACCTCGGTAGACATAGCTCCACGCGATACAGTTGGCTTGCTCCGATCAAAACAAACGCACATGAGCAGCGGTAGAGAGGGGGAGGAGGCCGCCGCAAGTGAGTTTTTTACGACTGTGTTGTGAAATATACGCCCCCCCACAGCTGTAGGGGGAGCTCGTGGGGAAAACATGCGACAACAAAAGGGAAAATCAGCGAAGAAGTGACTAGAGTTCGCTAGAGTTACAGAGTTCTCCTTTAATTTCTTTTCGGCCGAAGAAAGAAAGACATTAACATTGGATCACGTGGGGATGAGTAAATTATCAGATTTTTTTTTATTCTTATGTAAACTAATCCTTTAAGGTTATATTACAATATTAAAAAATATATATTTTACTGATATTTGATTACTTCATTATTTTTAAGTAGCACTCATCCTCCATATTGCTCCAGTTGTAGTCCAGTGTTTATATGTCTGCACCTCATGCATGTGGTTTGCTCTGCAGTGAGCAGCTGCAGTTGGCAGGTGTCATCGATGAGCGAGACCAAGGCCCATCAGTTAATGCAGCAGAAGCCAGTGCAGTTCGTCCGATTCAACCAGCGCCAGCTCTCCCGCATCTACCCCTCCCCTTATCGCGTGGACTCCAGCAACTTCAACCCACAGCCCTTCTGGAATGCTGGCTGCCATCTGGGTACGCCAGTCCACCCACAAACAAATATTTATGTTTATTGAAGAGACCGAGAATAAACCGTATGCCTGAGACATACTGGGAACCTGCTGCGCATTACTCCATTGCAGCATTTAAATTTAATATGAAAATGGTTCAATTCTTTGAAGAAACAACTAGATTTACAGGAATTATTTATAATAAAAAAGGTACATTTTTATTTTTATTTTAATTGCTGGAATGGCCCTACACCACAAATATGCTAGTAAATATAATCGTAATTGTCACTTATTTTTTCTTTTTCTTTCAGTTGCTTTGAACTACCAGTCAGAGGGCAGAGTGCTACAACTCAACAGAGCCAAGTTTTATTGCAACGGCAACTGTGGTTACATCCAGAAACCTGTCTGCATGTGTGAAGGTGAGTTTCTGCATTCCTAGTTTGATAGTTTTTAGTCAGTTGTATTGTGTATGTCTATATGTGTATAATATCTTCCTGATTTTGTTATATTTCACTATAGTGTAGCTGCATTGTAATTTTCTTATTCCATTATATATTATACAGTCAAACCAAAAATTATTCTGACATCAGATATAATTTTGTATATATTTTTTACTAGTGGGTGCAGGACACTATAGTTCATTTGTGACCCTGGACCACAAAACCAGTCTTATGGGTAATTTTTTTTAAATTGAGATACAACTATTTGAAAATCTGGAATCTGAGGGTACAGAAAAACCGAAATACTGAGAAAATCGCCTTTAAAGTTGTCCATTTCTATTGGCGATAGTGCTGCATCCATTCACAAAAATAAATGTTTTATATATTTAAGGTGGGAAATTTACAAAATATCTTCATGGAACATGATCTTCACTTAATATCCTAATGATTTTTGCCATAAAAGAAAAATCTATAATTTTGACCCCTACAATGTTTTGTTGGCTATTGCCACGAATATACCCGTGCAACATAAGACTGGTTTTGTGATCCAGGGTCACATTTATGTAAGTGAGGATAGCAAAATAAAGTAAACTGTGACATATTATATACAAACTTTCTTTGTACGGTGGACTACCAGTAAAAATTCTAAAAATTTGTGACCAAAAATTATTCAGACACTTGACCTGACCATGTTTTGCTTACGTTTTTTTCTTTAATTGTTAATGTGACCTTTTTACACCACAGACTGGACAAAATTAAGTATTGCTTGGTAGTTGGTTGACCTAAGTTGGTATTATCTAATTGTGTACTTAAATTTAACAGCTGACAGATATTCAACCTAATTCATCTGTGAGACAGTCTAACACAGTCTAGGATGGCCAAAACCAGTGAAATATCAAGAGTTATTGTCATATTTTATTACCATTTTCTAAACTATAGCGAATAAACTGTGATTATGTGAGAAATGTTGAAGGTGTCTGAATGAATTTTGGTTTGACTGTATATTCCATTCAGGAATATTCCATTCAGATTTTACTATTATATTAATCACAAAATCATTATAATACAATGTTAATATCAACAAATTACATTTATTGTTATAGAAACAAAACAATGCCATTTATTTAAGAAATGAACAAGAAACATGCGTCCAATACAGGTAACAATGGACAACACTGAACTCAGAACAATGTTCAATAGATCAGTCGATCATTCCATAGATCAAGTCAAAGTTAAGGTTAGCTATTCAAAGCTAAGTAAGCAAGCCAAACTAGGAACCTATTTCACAATAGAGTTTTTGATGTTCTGAGATAAGGAATTTTACTTATGGAATTCTGTTATCCTTTGTTCTTGCAGGTTCTTTTAATCCAATGGCCGAGGATCCTTTACCAGGTCGGTTGAAAAAACAATTGGTTCTTAAGGTCATCAGTGGCCAGCAATTACCCAAACCCAAAGACTCCATGCTGGGTGACCGAGGAGAGGTAAATCATGACAGTGCTTAAATAGTCAACTTCAAATGGTCCTCTAAGCATGAACAACAAAAATCTTATTGAAGTTGTTCACAGAAAGCAAGCTGCATGACAATAGTAGAACATTTCCAATCCCATTATTATTACTGAAGCTGTCACTCACTGCGAGTTTATGCTGTTTCGTGGGATTTCACTGAGCCTGCTGTTCAGATCGGCCTGCAAAAGCAACAGTGAATTCAACCACAATCTCAACCCCATCTACTCAACTACATTGCAAGCAAGCAACACAACATGTTGCTTATCCAGAAGAATTCTGAATTATGCAACCTATAAGCTTCAGATCTAAAGTTTAGCACACATTTTAAGCACACAAAATAAGTGAAATATAAAGGCCAATTCACACTGCATCGACAGTCACAGACTAACTTGGACAATCCACAGATTCTAGTACGTCACTTCTCAGACGTTCAATGTTCAATCTGCAATAACAAGCTTCAACAGACACCGACAGAGGTATCACACTGATCCAAAAAAAAAAAACGACTTAGTGTCTGTTGCAGTGTGAATTGGCCTTATAACATTCATCAGATTGCTTAAAGTTCACTCTTTATGAGCATTATGGATTGGACCGTTACTGATTCAAATGCCTCTGATTTACCCCTGCAATTCATACACACCATAAAAATATTTATGATTTGTTACAATGCTTTTAACTTCAATAATGTGAAGAGTGAAACAGAATATTCATTGAGGAATAATGCCAGGGCCTTCTATCCATCAGGATTTGAATGGATTGCGAAACATAAGCTATGATATCCAAAACATTTTCATGAATAATGTGCACTGATAACTAGTTTCATTTATTAAGGAAGAAAATGCAGTCTGTTAGCCTGCATGTAATCAGGCCTTCTCACAGCATGTAATCATTCCCTAAAAATTATACAATCATTAGACCATAGCAAATCACCATAAAGACAAGGTAATAGCCTACAGTATGCTTAAACTCTGTATTTATGTGCAAATCACTACCTACAAATGACACAGGTATGAAGCAAATATGTGTCCCTTAGAAGTTTTGAGGAATTTTATCTTGAGATGTTTAAACAGGTACTGTAACAAATAACAATAGTTGCATAGTTTGATTTTGGGATGTTTTAAATCTTTTTTAAATGCTTCTTCTTTAGATAATTGACCCATTTGTGGAAGTGGAGATTATTGGTCTACCAGTGGATTGCTGCAAAGAGCAAACCAGAGTGGTTGATGACAACGGTGAGAGAGCAATATCCCATGACAGATTCTATATTATACACACAAACAACACAGTGTGCACATTTAACCTTTTATTGTTGGGGGATTGGTCAGTAAAGTGTCATTAAACCGTGAGGCCATTACTTGGAGTGTTCATTTGTATATGTGTTTGTTTGGAGGAGGTGCAGTATATTTATGCATGATACTTGTACTAGATCTCACCTCAAACTACATCACTCGGCAACCAAACAATTCAATAATTCATGAATTTGATTTACATTTGCATTTATTTTCTGATTCACTGTGATTCACAGGTGCATATAAAGCGGTACTGAGATAATTAAAGATAAAAAAATAAAGTGACTGAGATTTGAAGTGTCATTAAGTGTTATTTGAAAAGTGGAGGTTTGATTTAGTGGTAGTGTATAGCATAATTTGGAAATTGGAACTTGACAGCATTTTGGGTGTTGTCAAATGCAGACTATTAAGGGATATGTAGATGCAATTTTGTAAAGGGTAACCTTCTCGGGGTGTCTGTGTGCAATTGAGGTTTGGAAATGGGCTGGTTTTCTTTATGTTATAGAACACAAAGTGTCATGAAGGGCCATCATTTTGGAAGGGATTGTTGAGGAACTGCTTACTCTTGTCTGGGTTGTTTTTCATAATGACACCAGGTAAAAAAGAGAAAAACATTGGCCCAAGAATAGAGCCATGTGGGACCTCAGACTCTATAGGGTACAGGATATTGAAAATTATCTTTGTCAACTTGTATGTTAGAGCTTTTTGTCTAAGAAGGACCCTATATCTGTTAAAAACAATGGACAAATCCATGACAACATTTGAGTGTAACGGTACTCTTGCAAGTTTAAGTTATTCAGCCACTCTGAGGAAAGCAATTTCAGTTAAGTGGCCTATTTTGCCTGGTTTGGGAATGTCAAGCAGGTAATTTTGTTTGAGTGAAAAAGGTAGGTGAATGTGAACATTTTGACACCTCCAATCCTCTCATCCTTTCCATTATTTCTGCATAAAATAAGCCTATTTAATTCTAATACCCCATCCTCTATCTTTTTCTCTCAGGATTTAATCCTATGTGGGAGGAGACACTCGTCTTCACTCTTCACATGCCAGAGATTGCTCTTATACGCTTCCTGGTTTGGGATCATGACCCGATTGGCCAAGATTTTATTGGCCAGAGGACCATCGCCTTTAACAGCATGATTCCAGGTACCAATTTAATTTTACATATCAGAAAAAAAAAAGATCAGAAAAAAATCAGTAGTCTTTGGCATATATTTTTGTCAAGTATTAAGTCATTAATTAAAGTGTACTGCTTATGCCTGATTATCTGTCTATATTTGATTGTCAGGTTACCGGCATGTGTATTTGGAAGGCATGGAGGAAGCTTCCATCTTTGTTCATGTTACAGTGAATGACATCACCAGTAAGGTGGGCACCTCATGTGGTTAACAGAACAAATATTTTGGTGCTGCTGTGTGCCAAGGGCCATATCTGGCATTGTTAGTCTGCAATTCAAAAAATACTCTGTTCTAATCATGTTAAAAGACTGTGGAAAAAAAGTCTCTAACTTTCTAATATTTATTCTGGTCATTAGGCATTGCACATTTACAGTAAATATGCCGGTTTAATAATTTGTTGTAGATTGTCACAGTAGGTTCTTAATATAGCTAAATGGTATCATAGATAACTGTACTCCATCAAAAAAGAAATTACTTGAAAGATTCCCTGCCTACTAATTTTAAACTACTCATTTAAAACACTCATTTTATCAAAGTATTTTTTTTTTATATTTATAGACTCATATAACATCTATATAGTACAAAACAGGACCTGAAACTCTTTTTAAAAAACAAAGTAATTTATTTTTATTATTTTTTTTTACAAATCAGTAAAAGGATTTCACAAAATATAGATTATCAACCTTATGAAGTCAAAATAAATATTATATGAGCTGTTTTATTTAAAAATAAATGTTATATGTGGTTTGCAACTCCGTAACCCAAATTGATGATGAAAATCCTGATTTATGTGATTTTATTACTTTCTAGCAATGAATATCAAACAAACACCATAAACAAATAACAAATAAATAGGCAAAAGTTATTAAAAAAAATTATAAAATAAATATATGATATCAGTCAGTAGGAGCTATCTGTATATATATATATATATATATATATATATATATATATATATATATATATATAGATTTCACTTAATTGGCAATGAAAATGACCTATTAATTGTCATTTAAGTGAAATTACTGAACTTAAATATACGAGCTTGATGAGAGAGAGAGAGAGAGAGAGAGAGAGAGAGCTATAGCTAGTGTCATGATTCCTGTCTTGTTTTCCCCTGGTCTTGTGTGAACTTTTATGTTATTTCTTGTTTTGCGCCATGTTTTGAGTGAGTCTGCTTTTACTGTGGGTGTCGTGGAGGATGAATGCGATATTCATGATGTACCTGTCACACTACCCACAGTAAAAGCAGACCCGCTCAGCAGCAATGCCAGGTTGATATAAAATCCAATACAATCTAGAGTCCAACTAGGATCCCATTGGGGCATGATCAAGCTGAGCGTCACAGATAATTTGTAACGGTGGCAGAGGAACAGGGGTAGGATCCAAATGCAGCAAACATAATAAAAGTAAATTCAGGCAAAACTGATAAATCCAGACACAGGCAAGGAAGGCAAACAGAACTGACAACAAGCACGTAAGATCCATAGAAGGACAACACAAGACAAGGAACATGAGGAACCCCCAGTGGTATATATGGTATACATACACAAGGGGTGATTGGCTAAAAGACACACCTAGGAACAATCAAATAACTAATCAACAATAAAAACTACAAAGGACTACAAAACATGGTGCAAAACAGGAAATAACATAAAAGTCCATACAAGATCAGGGGAATACAAGACAGGAATCATGACAGCTAGCTCCTACTGACTGATATCAGCAGTGATACCAGCAGTCTGAATCTGCAATCCTGGTACCCATTCTGATATGCATGTGAGTTTCCAAGAAATTCCCATAAAAAATATTGTTTTCTTCAAGTCAGCTTGGTTAACTGGGTTCAATAGTTGTTTTAATTAATGCAGTCAACACTACAGCTATTTTAATTGTTAATTACCATAATAATTGTTAATAACCATTTAAATGAGAGTGATACAGACCTGTATCTACTACCTATTTTTCATGCTATAGGTTAATTTTATGTTAGATTTATCAAATATATCTATATTTGCACCTCTAATGCTATAAAAATGAGAAAGTTTGTACCTTATTCATACAAAGTGACACATGATGTTGTAAACATGCTCACTGCTTACTTATGCCATGCTTTTGTCCATAATGTGTCCCCTTAACATTCGGCGTCAACAACAAATGTTCTTTGTGTAGTTTGTCTGTTTTTTTCCCCTCTCTCTCTTTCTCTGTTTCTTACTTCTCTTTCTCTTATGTTTGTGATTTCAGTGCACCCATCTTAGCTGTCTATAGAGGCAGGAAATTATTAGGATCCTCGTTCAAAACTCAGGTGTAGTGAGACCCAATCAGCACCCTGCATGCTCCTTGCAAACCCCTCCCGTTCCCCCCAGTGAGCGGTTAAGCCCTGATTCATTTGCTAGCTTTCACCATGCCAACTCATGCAAAATGAGTTGTGACATAATTGTGACTTCCTTCCTTGGCTGCATTCTCATTGACCCCTAAAGCAGATCCAGTGCCAATGTCCATATAGCAGGCGACAGCGTTCACTCCTATTTCACTTAACTCAGGGCATTTAAGGGCAATGATAGGGCTTTGGCTGCCTTGTTCGCAGTAATAGAGCACTCAAGCAGTAGAGTCCATGAGAGAAATGCGTTGATCTTGGTTTGTGAAGTGCGTTACATCCTCTCTATTCCTATCCATGACTATGAAGGTCTACTATGAGAGCTGGAATTTAGCAGGTACTTTTTTACATCCTTTTTTTGAGTCAAAAAATATCTTGTGTTCTCAAAAGCTAGCTGTCGTAACTGTGTGGATTTGCATAAATGCACTACATTTACTAGCAAATGCATGAAGTTATTTGATGCATCATTAGTGAAGAGATCAGATGGCTGAACTCTCACATGGATCTACTTGAATACGGTTCATGAAATGACACTGGGTGTTATGCAGAGAAATGGCTGTTTATTTTGAGAGAAAATAAAATCTTAAATATCTCTGTAATTATTAACATAATGTAATAAAGATTTCAAAACCTTGCTTTTCTATTCCAAAAAAGCTAGGCATCACCTACATTATTTTAACAAATAATCCAGTGTCATTTTTTTCATCAGAGATGATTGGACATGAATGTCCTATCACCTTTCACTTGACATTTATTCACATTTCTCAGTTATTAACATTACCACTACAATTTCCCAACATTGTCTGCATCTTCATGTTTAAATGTCTGTGTTGATCACCCACATTTGTCTGATGATACTAAATTCTGCTACATCTGTCATAACATTTGTTATTTAAAATGTCACTGCTTTCTAAAGATGACACATTTAATACAGGAAGTTGTTGCATTATATTATAACAGAATTTAACTGACAATTTGTGGATAAATCTTGGTAAATTATCATGTTTCTTAAACTAAAAAAACTCATCAAATGATGTTGATCGTGTAGCAGGTAAGAAAAAAAAGTATTTTGTTGTGTTTTTGTGTCTCTATTCGATGCTGTAAAAAGCTTAAACCAACCCATTATGATTAGTTGGCCACCAATCTCGGCTGCATCATAAGACAAAGTAGATCAAAGAAGTCATTGCCTTCTGAAGTAGAATCATTTCTACTTGTCAGACTGGTCTGGTTTGATGGCTTTAGAAAGACACTTGGGAAGGCCACCTAAGGACCAGCAAACAACCTTAAACTGGTTTAAGCTATTTTTTCCAGCTGGGCAGAAGTCAAAAGTGGTTTGGTACACATATTTTGTTTGGTTAATAAGTTTGAAGAAGACTTATGATTAATTGTGAAGCGGATTGAAAGAGTAGCTCCCCATATGTTTTAAATTGTAAACAATTCAGTGACAGCCTAGTTATTTGTTATAGTGTTTAGATGATTCCATAAGTCATCCTTAGATTCATATTGCCTACCCATTTTTCTGATGTCCCATTGCAGGTTCGAGCAGTCAGTGGTATAAAAGGACTGTTTCACAGAAACCCAAAGCAGGCGTCTCTCGACAGCCATGCTGCTGCTCTGCTCAAACGTAAGACCACCTTCGGTGCTCACCTCCTGCGCCGCACAGCCAGTGCCCCCACCAAGGGCCAACCCAAAGTCAAGAGGGGCTTCCCTGAGATCTCCATTGACACAAAAGATTGCAGCTCGGAGGGTGCCAGTGAAGAGCGAGAATCGGAAGAGGGGCCACTTGTCCACCACAATGGAGATAGCGCGCCTGGCAAATCATGGGATCATGGCACCAACGGGCAGCTTCACCCTGACGACAGTAAAGGTAAGAGTACTTTCTTTTATCCTGAGCCCCGTGCAACACCTTACAGAAACAGGGGTGCAGTGAGCGAACCTCTGAAGCGAGCCAACAAGTTGCGACTCCAGGATCCACTGGATGAGAAGCCGGGTGTGTTTGCACGTGTTGCTATCAACAGCTACGGTCGGGTTGGGATGACTTCCAATTGCATAAAGTGTGTAATTGGTTCCAAGGAGAGTCCTGAATTGGAGAGGAAGGATACAAGCACCTTCATCCAATGCACTCCTGCTCCCATTAGACCTGAAAGGGCATCTCGGTCTCCAACTGCTTCCAGACAAGTTCAGCCAGAGCCCATACTCAAACCACAAGCCTTGGCCCAAACTGACTCAAAGCCCAAATTAGACCCCCATGCTCTACCGAAGCCTGTACCCTTACCTAGATCAAGGGCAAAGCTCCGGCAAACATTGGCTGCACAACCCCTTCACCCCACTGAAGACCTACCTCTCAGAAATGCTCGCTCATGTAGCGTTCCACGCCGGCTCTTTCAGTCCCCATGCACCCCACCTCCTCCAATTCCAGACGGCAAAACTAGCCTTTGTCAGCAATGCCCTGCACCACCCAACTATGGCAGCAACTACAGCGAGACTAGATCGGTGGATGACATGAAGAGATTGTTTGACAGTGACTCTAGCAGCTGTGACAGTTTGACCAGCCTTGATCTACCCACCATCTTTCCACCACGGGGAATGGAGAACCGGAAACGGGCCGCGGGGACACTGCAGCGTGAGATGAATGCTCTGTTTGCCCAGAAAATGGAGGAGATCCGCAGTAAATCCCCCTTGTTTTTCGCTGGTAAGGTGTCCGCAGTTAGATGGATCTTCAGTTTTAGAATGTCCCAGTGCCTCAGTAATATAGATTTCAGTAGGTTGTGATGGAACCCAACAGATACCCTCCAAAGACCTTGCGGGTGGTGTGGATCTCATTGAAGGCTCATCTCCACTGTGCAATGTCATCAATGAGAACCTATCACAGTATATTAAGAATTACTGTTGGATATTGTTTTATTGTGCATTTGCCCACCATTTCCTTTTAGTTTATGTGTTCTTAAATATCATAAAACCAGATTTGCAGGCAAGACAGTGGGGTCAAAACTCCCTAGCTAACACAATTAGGGCATCCATCATTGTTTCTTTGTGATTTTAAAGTAATTGATTTGTGAAATGATTATGGAGCAAGGTTTTGCCAACATTAGCATTAATTACTGTGATATTTGGTCCATAATTCCCTTTGTAAAACCTCATTAGCTTTTTGACCTGATAACAACATAGCATTCCTTAAAGGGTTAGTTCACCCAAAAATGAAAATTAGCCCATGATTTACTCACCCTCAAGTCATCCTAGGTGTATATGACTTTCTTCTTTCAGAAGAAAACAATACATACGAGTTATATTAAAAAATGTCCTGGATCTTCAAAGCTTTATAATGGCAGTGCATTGCTGTTTCTGTTTTTAAGTCCATAAAAGTGCATCTGTCCTTCATAAAAGTGCTCCACACGGCTCAGAGGGGTTAATAAAGGCCTTCTGAAGCTAAGCGATGAGTTTGTATAATAAAAATAAAAAAATCTGTATTTAAAACTTTATAAAGTAAAATAACTAGCTTCCGGCCAAACACACGGATTCCACTTAAAGGCAGGGTAGGCAGGTTTTTTCTAAAAAACTTTTTCCCAAATTTGTTTAAACTGTCTTTATATACCAATACATAATTAAAATGTAAGTACTCTGAAAAAGAGAGTATAAAAATCGAGTGTCTGTAGTCCTCTCTGGAATAAACTAATAAACTAACTAACTTGCAGAATAAACTACAATAAACACAGCTACTTATTCCATTCACTCCCACCCCCTCCCTTCTGGGCTCCTTCCAAAGCCACGCCCCCAAAACACATGAACGCGCAATGCCGACCGCTCAGCTGGAGGACGCGTTTGCCAGCGCCGTGCGGAGAGGAGCGCAGTGCATGTAGTGACATCATGTCAGAATCGCATGTAATAAAATACCTAACTTTATCATTATGAATATAAACAACTAACTAACGTCACTTTTCAGCCCCTTGAGGTCCCTCAGTTGTCGCCACCACTGGAAAGCCACGCCGATATTGACTCTCATCTGACTTCTTGCTTTATCCAAAGACTTTTTGGTCATAGCCTTTTCGAATACTGTCTTCCTTTTTTTGCCTTGTTTGCCTTCGCTGACTGTATGTGCAGGTACTGGGAATTTTGACTGCTCTTTCTCTGCCATAATTGTGATTCTTCCTAGCTTCCGTGCCTCTTCCCCTCCTCGAGTCAAACGGGTGCGCGCATGTGGGCAGCTCCTGTAGCAGCAGGGGTGGTAGCCATGGTAGCGAGGGAGAGTGACAGTCGCCCAGCGAATCATTTCATTCGTTGCGAATGGAAATAAGTAGCTGTGTTTATTGCAGCCCTGAGAGGACTACAGACACTCGATTTTTATACTCTCTTTTTCAGAGTACTTACATTTTAATTATGTATTGGTATATAAAGAAAGTTTAAACAAATTTGGGAAAACGTTTTTTAGAAAAAACCTGCCTACCCTGCCTTTAAGTCTAAGCGCAATTTATGCAAGTAATGCGATGTACTGCTGATTTTACGCTACGCCACGATACTCCACGCTACTTCCGACGTCACAAGTTGCTTAAGTTGTGCATTAGGCTGCGTATGGCTGTTTGGCCGGAAACGTGTAAAATATGATTTTTTTTTTTACACAAACTCATCGCTTCGCTTCAGAAGGCCTTTATTAACCCCGCGGAGCCGTGTGGAGCACTTTTATTATGGATAGATGCACTTTTATGGACTTCAAAACAGAAACAGCAATTCACTGCCATTATAAAGCTTGGAAGAGCCAGGACATTTTTTTATATAACTCCGATTGTATTCGTCTGAAAGAATGATGTCATATTGAGGATGACTTGAGGGTGAGTAAATCATAGGATAATTTTCATTTTTAGGTGAACTATCCCTTTAAGAAAGAAAATTTGTTTTTCTTATAATTCAATGAGATTAAATAGAGAGCAATTACTGTAGGAGAACTCAACAATGTCTCAGATTTACCAAGACTCACAACAACTCACTATAGCTGTGTCCGCCGGCATTTTGTCAGTCAAAAATAGTCGATCTCCGAATGTGAATGAACTGACTCTGAATTTTAGTATTGCTTCTTATATGAGCATCCTTTTTCAAATACAAGGTCAATATTGATTTTCACTAACGACAAAACAACAAATCATTCGTGAATTTATATGGAACTAAGCTTTAGGAGCTTTCCACCTTTACTCTCCTGTTACGTTGCATTCGTAGATCAACTATTTTTGACTGTCAAAACACAGCTACACAGCTACAGTGAGTTGTTCAAAATCTTTCTTTTTAGTAAACTCTGTGTACACAAACAATGTTCTCAATGCTGGAGTTCATGTGTAGAGCCCCTGGTGATACTTCGAGCAAAGTTTCATATTGTGTCGAGCCTTATTAGTGTTTTAAAAATATCGATTTTGATGCTATCATAGAAGTGCCCCAAGACATCCCATTCAAAAGGCAATTTGACCGAAAACGAAAATACGGTCAATCTTAAAAGTGGCGTTTCCATTCTAATTATGCTTTTAAAACGAAAATTTGCCTCAGGTAGATTAACAAAAAGACCCTAGGTTGCATTTTGGCGAGAGTTACCCTTCAATAAAAATAATAACAACTAAAATGTACATAGTGGATATAATTAATATATATTTCTGATATGCCATTTGTGTATGTGTAAAATTGAAATTAACGGATCAAAAGATGTGGTAACACTACTGGTAAAACTGTACATATTTCGTTGTATACATTTATTTCTCTATTAATGCTGCCAAGTAACTGATGGTAGTGCTGTCACAAGACTGTGAGAGTCACAAGACTCTTATATAAGTAGTGAGAATGTGTTCCTGTCCCACGCTCTTGAGCAAACACAAACCAGATGCTTGGTGTTACAACTGGGGCAGGTCTAGAAATCACGGGTTTTCTACATGGGGAATATTGACTATAGCTATGTTCTTGCATATTGATGTGTGAGTTGGGTTAGTGGGGAGGAGGGGTGTATCATATGATTTATGAATGAGAGGATGCAGCTGTTTTCTTATTCCTAAAGGTATCACACACATCGTAGGTTCTAAGCTCCTCGTGATGTTTGTGCTAACCCTCTTAGTCATTACAACTAATTAGATCTCTAAACATTAACCTTCCCATGCCCTCGTTCTTTATTGTGTCTCTATCTATGGTTATCTTACAAAGCATTCATGTTGTGTCAGTGCATTTTCCTGGTGTACCATCTCCTTTTTCTACTACACTGAGTCCTTCTGTTTCATTCTGCACTTCTCCTAAAATGCCTGTTTGTTCCTTCCTTCTTGCATGCTTTCTATCCTTAGTGCAAAACTGAGGGGCTGGCCAATTACCAGGTAAAAATATTTTTCAGCTTTTTTGCTTAAGCAAGTTTAACTTTTGTTTTTTTAAATCATCATGATGCCTGTTATATTCATCATACATTGAATTTTAGTGTGAATGACATGCACTACTGTATGTGATTGTTATTAATGTGTCATCTTGTTATGCAGCTTCAAATGTATGTCCAAAACAAATTTCTCTCTGGGGGACAAATAAAGTATTATCATCACTACCATAAATCATACAGAAAACTTAAGCACATAACTCACATTGTTTACTTTATGGACATGATGATCAAATCAAGATACTTGTTGAGGAAAGGTCTGCTATTATTTTATGTAATAGATTGGGCTTTATATATTGATATATTTGCATTTGGGCTTAAATATTTTTTTGGAAACACTTTACAATAAGGTTTATTAGTTAACATTAGTTAATTACCTTATTTAACATGAACTAAGAATGAACAATACTTCTTCAGCATTTATAAATCTTAGTTAATATTAATTTCAACATTTACTAATACAATATTAAAATAAAAGGTTGTGTTTGTTAACATCAGTTTATGCACTGTGAACTAACATGAACAAACAATGAACAGCTGTATTTTTATTAACTAATATGAATAAATACTGTAATAAATCTATTTATCATTGTTAGTTCATGTTACTTAATACATTAACTAATGTTAGCAAATGAACCTTATTGTTAAGTGTTAATAATTTTTTTTTAAACGTTGATCATCAATGAGAGAGGGATTTGCATGACAAGAAAAATGAATATATATGAACTATGAATATATATATACCAAATCTAATTCTTTTTATTTATTTATTTATTCATGTATTGTATTGTATTGTTTTGTCAGTTTCTTTTAAATCATTGTATTATATTTTATTTATTTAAATACAAACGTTTGTGTCTAAATATCTGGTTTTGTTGAACTGCGCTTAAAGCTGAAGTGTGTATTTTTTTATTTTATTATTATTATTTTTTTTAACTCTTGAGTTTAATATGCAGAGACAACTTTAAGCCATTTGTAGGTTGATTTCCCACAAAAGTGCAAATACCATGTCTCTGTGGGTCTATCAAAACATTACTCTTACACAGCAACGTTGACTCAACCAATGGTGTTAATTTGAGGGCTGGTCTATGTTTTCTTAACAATGGCAGACAAAAATGTACACGTGTTACAGAAATTACACACTTCAACTTTATTTTTTATTTTTTATTTTTTATTTTTTTTGCAGTACAAAATTGCATTATTTCATTCATGAGCAAAACTGTATGTTGTTGACATTCATGATATATTTTATGCAGTCTCATTGTGTGATTTTTCTTATCTCTAACTGCATTTTAAGTGTCCCTATTTATATCTAGTATTTTTCTGCTTGTTATGTGCTTCCAGAAAATTCTGAAGTGCAGAGTCCAACTCCATCTCTGAACGCCTCATGTCTGGAATCCATTTCTGAGCAATTTCAGGAGAACACTCCTTTGACCTCAACACAAAGCCCTCTGGATACCTCACCCCGTTGTCCCTCCACTACATTGTCTTCACCATCCTCAGCAATAACAACATCTTCCAATGGGGAAAATCTCAGCACCATGAAAAATAATGAGGACATTCTGAAATCATTTGCACTAACCGAGTGTATTGGTCCATACAGCATCAGAGGCAAGGATTCTTGGAATAGCCACATCAACTCTTCACTTTCCACAAATTACCTTGACATTGGATGTGATACGCCCCCTCTACCAGACCAGACAGATGGTGAGGTTGTGCAAAAAGCAGACATTAACCCCAACATCGCTGAAATAAAAAGAGGACAGACTCTAGAGATAGATGCTGTAAAGGCAACAACTGTTATTCAGAGCTCTCAAAGGATTCAGGCGTTGAAGGGGGTGTTTGACAGAGAAATTGGACGAAGCCTGCAAACAGGACTGAGGACCCCTGTCAGAAGAACCAAAAGTGAAGGACAAATGAAGGCGGTAAAAAAAGCAGACGGCCCATCAGTGGTCCCCGAAGTCTCTATTGACGCCACTATAAATGACAGGCTCTGGAGCAAACTCGACCCCAGCAGCCATCGGGATAGTGTGTCATCGTCTTCCAGCATTTCATCCAATGACACTGTGATTGATTTGTCCTTGCCCAACCTTTCCAGGAAAAGCCTTACCTGTCTTAGTGCTGCCCGGGACTACTCGGACAACCAGGTGTCATTGCCCAACAGGACCAACCAGCCTCGGTCAACCATTGTGGCATGCAGCGTCTCACGCGTCAGCAAGAGCAAGTCCAACCCCAACCTGCGGGATGGTCAGATGTGCGAGCCAGAGGACGAGTTACAGCCTAGGCCTCTGGTGGCCGAGAAAGACCCTAGCCGGCCCATGCAGAGGCGCCACACGTGGAGTAGGTTGTACATGGAGGGCTTAAAGCAGTCATCCACGCTTGCTGCTGCTGTCTCCAAGAGGTCAACCATCCCCTCAACAAAAGACATGGACAGCAACTCAAAATCCAAAAGTCTTGGAGATCTCACTTCAGATGATATTGTCTGTAATTTTGAGAGCAAGTATCGCAGCATTAGTCGCAGTTTCATTGTGAGGCCAAGCCGCCAACAAGGGAAAAATCTAAGAAAACCCCAGAATGACCTAACAGAGCAGCTCAAGCAGCTCACTGATGTGGAACCCCTTACAAGCAAAGACTTTGCTCAGTGCAGGATCGATTCCGAAGTGGGACAGGAAGAAGAGGAGATGCCCTCTTTGCGGAGGAGTTCCTCACGGAGCCAGAGTCGGGTGAGATACATTGCTAACCGTGCCAGGCAGGCCCAAGAGAGGCAGCGGCTACAAAGCCTGAACAGGACATCTGGGAGCCCCATCGAGGAGCGTGGCAATCCTGAAGGAGCTTGTAGTGTACCCCACAGTCCTTGTGCAAGCTTGGATCTTTTGAGCCAGCTTCCACCAGGACCGCCCCAACAAAGCCCCTTGAGCCCAGACAACGAGGTCTTCTTTATGCTTAAGCTGTAAAAGGATGAGAGTGTGTTGAGTGTTTTGTGGGAAGCAAATGGACATAAGGTGGCCACCCTCCACCTCTCAATCGTTAAGATACTCCTGCGGATATGTTGAGCAGTCAAACATTTCTTATGTGCACTTACTGTAACACCTTCCATTTTTGGCTTGACGAAAAAAGTTAAAAGCACACACTTTTTTTTTATGTCCATTGTTGACCTACTCCCAACCCTGTATAATGAGCCGTTAAATGGGATGCGATGCTAAGCTTTAAACTTTAAATTGGATGCAACCAATTATTTATAAATGTGCATGCATTTGTTGAAAAAAAAGCTAAAGGTGTAAAACCAGAGGATTTTTTCTTTTCTTTTTCTGATGTATAAAAATATACAAGGTTGCATATAGAAATGATTACAAAACAGAAACATTCTACATTTAGATTATGCCTGTGGCATTTGTGGTACTGTAATATTATTCTTATTTTTTGTTTGTTTGTTTTTAAGATGCAACCTAGTGCAGTAGATAAAAGCAATAGATAAAAAATGTAAGCACTACTGATTCACCACAATAATTCCCTGGATTAAAGGGGTCTTAAAATGCAGTTTCAGATGTTTATATTATGTTTCTCTAAGTTAGTTTATAAAGTTCGTCAACTATTTTGAACAAAAAAAAGGTCTAATATTTATAAATTATTTTCTATCCTCATTTTCACTCTCTGTGAAAAACACTAATTTTCAAAGGGTGTTACCTCTTGCAGAAACAGAAGTAAACGCACACTGCTGTGATTGGTTAACTTCTTTGCACCGTATCCACGCCCTCCTTTACAGCATTTCATGTGTTTTGATACTTGAGATGGCAAGTGCTGTGAAATTTTTGAGTCTGAGAAAGAAGAAATTTAAACAACACAACCACAAAGACTGCAACAGTCGGATTGGTAATTGCTTGCTTAATTTTCACTAGTTTTAAAAGTTCTAATATTACTTGTATTACAAAAGAATCTATAAGTTTAAAGTCCCCCAGTGGTGAAAATCAAGTTTTTAATGTTGTTTATTTGTCTATGGTGTTTTTAATAATGATTTAAGACAAACCATGTGCAAATTCATAAGTCAACACCATTGCTGAGTATTTTCTCTTTAAAACTGCAGTGAACAAAAGACAAAAGACAGTCTCAATAACACGGTTTGAAATCGCTGGTGTTTCTGACGTCACAAACTACCTTGTAACCAATCACGGCAATGTGTGATCGTCAACAAGTGGATCTCGGAGCAAATTTTTTGCATATTCATAGAACCGTGTATAATAAATGAGGCAAGGATGTAGAGTTACATTCAAGCTATTTTAAGGCATGAAGAAAAAAAAATTCAAGGAAAAAACTTTTAAATATGTAATTTTGGTGATCAAAGATGAGTTTTAAGGGATACAATTATTGACTACAGGGGGACTTTACATTCTATCTCACTCATTTGCCAACTGTTAAGCATTTAATTTAATGGCAAATTTTATTCTTAGTGGCAACACTTTGTCATATTCTGGTCTGATGTAAGATGTATAGTGGCGTACAAACTGCTGAATAGTTGATAATATTTGCTCCCCTATGTGTTTACCCCTAGATTTATTACAAGGTATAAACAAAGTAAGAATTCCTCCAAAAACACATTGCACAAAATTAATTAAAGCATTTAAGGTTAATCAAATGGAAAAGCAACATAAATGTAACCAAATATCTCTATATAATGTTTAATAATAGCAACGGTAACATACACTATAATAAAATATATTCAACTCATGCAAATATTTCTGATTCGGGTACGAACTGATTTTCTTAGCAACACTCAATGATATGCTTGGAGTCTTAATAGCATTAAATGCTGGTTTGACATTTAACACACTGTAAATAAATAAATCTTTTTTTTAGCCGGCGTTGCCTCCGAATAAGAATAATTCACAAAACATTCCTTTGTGAAATGTGAAGCAGTTGCTCAGACACGTCATTAAAACTAATACAGCCATGCATTTGTAATGCTCTGATCTTTAGGAAAGCAAAGTTTTTGGCAGTGCAGTTTCTTTACATCCACTAACAGAACAACGTCTGAGTTTGACCGTCTTACTTGACATCTTTATCCATGAGCAGTATTGCGTGATTGATGGACGGAAATGAGTTGTTCAGAACACACCTCCTTGTTTACATACGACAATGTAAATGAACATGTCAAATAGAATCATGACATCACAATTCTCCCGATTTCAAATCCGAATGTTTCAGAAGGGTAGAAAAGAATTACTCATATTTTGAACTGGGAAGTTAGTTTTGAGTTCTGAAACTTGCAGTTTTTTTTATTTTTTTTATTTTTATTTTTTACCACTTATATGTGTAAATATAAATAACATTTTGATTCTCCATTTCATGACCCCTTTAAAATGTGTATTAGTCTGCAGCCAAATACAAATGCATTTTGTCTGTAGTTAATGGTATGAGAACAAATTTTGTAACCAAGCATGGAATGTATTTGTCACAATAATTTATTGTCCCTTGAAACTATTTTAAAAATAGTTTTAGATGTAGTAACATTAATGACTGCTATGTTCTGTTGTTTTAGTTTTTAATTTAGTAAAATTACAATGTACAGTATGTTCTTTAGTTACTAATGAAGTGTAGCTCTAAAATACAGTAATACATATAAAATTGCATATCTTCACTTTATGTACAGTAGTTTACCTTTTGAAATTTAAAAAAATTGTCACTTCTCCTTTGGTCTACTGTATTTTTGATTTAAAGGTTTTATGATTTAAAAATGTACAGTCTAAGTGTGAAGTGTTATTCAATGTCATTGTCCTACTAATACCTTTTATTACTTTTTTAAAGAATGCCACTCAGTTACAGGGAAATAAATTTTTACCAGTTATATCCTTCTTTCTTATGTTTACTGCATTCTGGTATCTGAAGTTAACAAACGTTATAGTTTCTCTTTCCAAACAGTGAAGATATATCACTTTTCATACAGTGTATTTCTTAAAATCATTATTTGTTAAACAGATTTAACCTCAGGATTTTATAGTGAAAAGTCACAAATGTATCAGGTTAAAAGGTAAGAGCATTCCATCAAATTCAAGTTTCAAGGATATGTATATAGGGTATATGGATATACTTTATAAAATACAGATTGCTTCAAAGCAATATTCTCATGAATCAATCATTTCAGTTATGATTACAACTATAAAGTGGCTCTACAGAAGATAATATTGTAACATTCAGCTTAATTCAATTCTGTTATTCAGTGACCTCATTCGATAGTGTCAAGTACAGATTAATCGATACGTTTTACTGAATATGAATTGTCTTTAAGCCAATTGACAGTGTGATAATTCTAAGTTGCAGCACAAGTCAGTGTTATTGTATAATGATGGTACAGTTGAAATTGAAATTATTCGACCCCCATTGCAAATCAGGTTTATTGGCAAAATTTACAGACTTTCAGCTGTTTGCAATGAACAAATCATACGAGACAGAGTTCTTTATCAAATTCATATAAGACAAAAGAATTACAGGAATAATGGATTCTAAACCTCAAATAAATGCCACAATCAAGACCTCGAAGCAGATATGAGGGAGAAACACCCAGAAACACCTCATATGTGCCGCTCACAAGTATAAGGGTCGTTCCTTACCATTAATGCTTGGAAAACACGCTTACATCTCCTTCGATTAATAATAATGGCTAGTGCAGTGGCTGGGATATAGTACATAAACCTACCAATGTCCGTTGCCATGGTTTTTGGAATGATTTAACTTATCGCAAGAGGAAAAAATGAAGTTTTAGTTCGCATATAACATTGGTTAATGGAAACGGCGTCATTTCGAAATAGTTTTTTGTCGACATTTAGAAAAAAGTTTTGCGCAAATCTGTAATGGAAACTCGCCTTGTGATGGCCACTGTAGAATCTTCCAGGACTTTTTTGCAACTGTGTCCTCTGAGCGCTTCATCCCGTGGCAATCCTAAGCACCCCTCCAAAGTCAGTAGGTTTTCGTCTACTTTGGTGTTTTTGGGAAATTATGACACTTCTAAGTTATTTGGTGAACTTTCAATAAAATGTCATTGTAGACTAGCTATTGTACATCATTTATCATTGTGATTTGGACACCTACAATGCTTAAAAAAAATCAAATATTTTAAGGGTGGTTGAGTGCTTTCTTTGCTTGCATAATGAGTTTTCTGTGCCACCCCAGAGTAAATGCTGGCCCCTGCCCGGCAACCCCTATGAAAAATTCCTGGGTCCACCACTGCGTGAGAGTATTTCACGGTGCCATTTACTTAGCTCACGGTTGCCAAGTTTTGTGTAAAATATCCTAAGAAGTTAACATTATCTGTGATGTTTATGTTTTTCTTGGCTTTCTAGCTAACGTTAGCTTGCTATATATTTGTTATGTGTATAAATAACAAATGTGACTTTATTTGCAGCTTTGAAAGGAAGATTCCCCTGAAGCACTTATGGCAGTTATTGATTAATTCATATATCTGTTTATAAATACAATATTGAGTGAAATATGAGATAAAATTGTTAAATATAACAGATATTAAAGTAATTGCAGTCGCATTGCATACAATGTTTTTGTCGGATTTTTTCATCTCGGGGGTCGGGGGCTTCCAACTGTTTCTTTGAAACGGGCCTCCGTATTGCAAAGGCCGCCTATGGCTCTATGCCCAACTCTAATTCTCGTTCTCCTGGACACTCTCCACCTGGAAATAAAAGCTGCTGACGGTTCATACATTTTTGATGGATGACCTCACAGCATGATTGGACTCTTGTCGTATCAAAACTGCTAGGACCTTTTTATGGACGTCGCCATCTTTGAAATTACTTTGGTCATGGTCGACGTAGAAGAGAATACGGGGTTGACTCCTGTTGAATGTTCATTCAGACAGTATTCGAGACGTTACTTTAAGCTGTAAGTTGTTGAAAGGGGACATTTCGAGAATCACACCTGAAGGTAAATGTGGTTGTCAATCCCAACAACTGACCAAAAAGTGTGAATGTACCCTAAGTAAGTATGTTTGCATTTGTTGTCAAAGTGATTCATCAGTTGATTTATTAGTCCCTACCTGTGCCTTTTTTCCTCCTTAGTTATCCTGTGTATATATAGTCATCGGTGTCTGTTGTTATTTGTCCGTTCTTGTTAGTTGTAATGTGGTTTGCTTTACGTTCAGTTTTCTTGATTTTCCTGTGCGTTTGTATTTCAGTGTTTTTTGGTTATTAAAAAACTGCTGCGACTAGATCCTGCCTCAGCTCATCCTCCCTGCATCCATTGCTGACAGTAATAGGAGCGGCTTGCGCAAATGTTATCACACTTATAGGTGAATGGTATCCTATATGATGATATGACCACCACTTGTGCAAAATTAAATAAACCGGGCTTCAGTCATGTTGTGTAGATAACTGGTACTAGATGCATGTTTCGGATTGGAACTTAGCACTTATAAAAGGTTTGAACACACAATGTATGCAATTAAAGTTGTTGTAAATTATAGTTGTTCCTGGGACAGAAAAAGAGGACCAACAGGGCTACCCACTGAGTTACCTCAGGTGTAGCTTATCACATTAACTATGAACATGTTCCATTAATGTCTGACTACCACAAAGTTCACAACAGTCAATCTATTCCTTCATGATTTCAATCCTAACAAACTTCTTTTTGCTAAATATTTTGCTTGTTTATGCTATCTTCCTTAAAAAATAAATGTGATATTTTGATTTCTAGTGATCATAATGACATAACTGTCCAGATACGGCCACTGTATATGATATCTAATACTAACTAGATTCAGATTCAGCAATAGTCTTTAAAGCAAACATCTAAATAAAGAAAATATGTTGTTCCTGGTGCTGTAATTTTGGCCCTTTCTGAGAAGACTCACTTTAATTTGCCTTCACCCTTCCTAGCCTCTTTGGCCTTGCACAGAGGACTCCCGCTGAGAAAAAATGTCACAGGATAAAGCCTTGCCCCACACTAGATGTCCAATTACCTCTCAGGCCTAAACACAATTAAAATAATTCTCACTTTCATGGTGCTAGTTTTTTACTGAAATGGTTAGTCAAAAACCTAATGTTTCAAGGATTATCCCCCTTTTTTAACCCTTGATGACCTATTCATCATCACTTATGACTGACATGTTGTATAAAAGCTTAGGCATGCCGAGGGCCATGGTAACCAAGACTATAGCTGGTGAAAAGGACCATAGTCGAATCCTTCTGTGCGGCTAAAAAAAATTCCCTTGGGATTTACATGACACTTTGATTGACAGAGATTGTAGGCTGTTGTCTCTCTTAACAAAAGTTCACTCCATTAGGATTCGAGTGGCAAAGCCTCTCGCTTTGGATGTGTATTTATCACGGTGGTTTAGTTTCACATCAGTTTTCAAGTTGCCTCATAGAGCCATTTTAGCTTGTCTATAGTGGAGCCATGCATGAAAAATCCCTATTTACAATGCCAGAGTCAATTCTTTGAGGTTGTAAATTAGGATTAGGCCATTTTAGAGAGGTAAAAAGAAGTCTAACTATAAAATCCAGCTATTCATTGACTTTTCTTTAAGCAGCTGCAGAGAACCATTTCTGCATGCCCTGTGTATTGAACGGCTCTCAGATCTCTTGTTTACAGGGTCACATGTGTCTTAATCTTTGTCCAAATTCCAATCCCCATCATCTAGCTTGCCTATAAATCTTTGTGGATTTGTTATGGTCAGACACAACCACCCCTTTCCCTCTACTTGAGAACGGCCCCTGTTCTCTTATTGGCTGTTTTCACATTCTTGGGTGTATCTGTAAGCTTTATATAGTGTGTTGCCTCATGTACTGAGCAATAATAAGGGGGTGACTACAGTTTACGGTAAGCTTGCCATGTATTTTCTCATTTACAGCTGCTTAGTAAATAATACTGTTTTCTTTGAGCATTTGGATCTTGGTTTTGTCTGTACAGTACTTTTAAATATTGGGCTAGAAAAAAATGTAATATTTAAAATACTTAAATGTGTAAAATGACATCTTTAAAGAAATCAGCTGACTTTCAAATTAATTTTTTACTGTATTTTTAACAGATTCTTGAATAAATCATGTTTTGAGAATTGAGCACTATGTATATCATTCCAGTTCAGGTTATTGGCAGTAAAATGGCTCCATTAGGACTCATCCTGGTCTCATCAGCACTACTGGCTGGCGTCTGGGCAGCAGGTAATATCATTACATAATGTAATACCAATTGTAGTAAGACTACAATTAGGTCAATGTGTAGCTTTAAAAAGAATACTGTTTTTATTATAAAGCTTTTTGCTTAGCCTTGTGAATGAACCTTGTCAAGTTGTCAAGCATTTGTTTATCCAATGCCTGATATTTTGTTGCAAATGGAAATTTGACTTTTCATACAAGTGGTTATGAAAACAAAAGTGGTTATGAAAACAAAAGTAGTTTCATCATAGTAATCATAATTTTTTTCATTTTTTGAAAGTCATTTTTTGTCTCACCAAGTGTGTGTTTAGCATAAAAACATTTTTAAAAAAAATCATCATAGTAATAGAAAACTAATACAATGAATAATACTTTTGACAAATGAGTTTAATTTGAAGCAGATCACAATCGTGCTGGTCGCAAAGTTGATCTATGTTCTACAGTATGTCTTGCTATTCAACCGAATTAATAAATTCATATTTAGTAAAAACAGAACGTATCTCAAACATTTTTAAGTAAATGTCAACATGTGGGCTGGTCAATCTACAATAACATGACAAACTCCATTAGTGCCCCAGAGCTGGTGGGGGAGGCAGAGAAGTTAATACGTTTTATTGACTGTACCATAGGGGTTAAAGGTAAAATATGTACGATTTTTTAATGTCAAAATCCATCTTTTTAAGTTTTTTTTATTATTGACAACTATTAGAATGCCATTAATGGGTTTATCTACCCCAAAAGTCTAAACATTGAGCCTCCTAGGCACCATCAAAACGTTGAGATCCGTCAATCTCTTACCAGCTCAACCAATAGCGATAGTTTGGGCTGTGGCTGCTGAGAGTGAGACAGATTGTGTTTAGCCAGTGTGGGACCACGGCTGACGCGTTGCATGGGAAAGGACATATATCTTCGGTTACAGAAGTTCAAACCAAAAGATGCTGCATTTAGACCCTTAAAAATGAAACAGGTTCAATACCATACAGCATCATCATGCACCTGTTCAGAAAGACAGATGTTCAAGTTTATAATGTCTATTCAGCATCAAACAGTTGTGGTGCATGCCAAAAAATGTGCCCAGTGCAGATACTCATGTAACATGTCAACACAGAAAAAAGTATTCCTAACAAGTAGTCTACTTTTATCTGTTGAGATGCCTTTGCGAGTTTCTGTAAGAGCTATTTGTGATCATTGAGTTGTGGAGGTGCGATGCACAAAGGGTTGTTTGCACATGCATGTGTTTGCAAGGTTGTTTGAAAATTTAATTTAATTTAATTTAATTTAATTTATTTTTATGCTGCTAGGTGCCACTAGTGGTACAGAAGCTACAGTAGTAATCAAAATTATTCGACCCCCATTGCAAATCAGGATTATTGGCAAAATGTACAGACTTTCAGCTGTTCGCAAAGAACAAATCAAACAAAAGTAATTGAAGTAGCTCAACACAACATTTTTCAAGTGGTTTCCCCAAATTCAACTTAAAATGCAACTTTTAATGACTTCTGCAGTCTCAAAATTATTCAACCCCTTCATGGAAAGCATCTTCAGTACTTAGTACAACACCCTTTTGCTGTTATGACCTGCTGCAAATTCGATGTATAGCCAGACAGCAGCTTCTGGCAGCGTTTCTGAGGAATCTTAGCCCATTCCTCATGAGCAATGGCCTCCAGTTCAGTAATATTCTTGGGTTTGCGTGCTGCAAACGCCTTCTTCAAATCCCACTAGAGATTTTATATGGGGTTCAAGTCAGGTGACTAATGGCTACTGTAGAATCTTCCAGGACTTCTTCTACAACCAAACCTTGGTGGAATTTGAGGTTTATTTGTCACATACAAGTTATAAGGTGATAAAACAAGCAGTGAAATATAAATCTGGCGATTTTCTGTGGACTGTGCCATAAAAATACACACAAATTCTTTATATAAAGGATGCAACTATGTTAAAATAACCTAGCAGTGTGCGTAAAGTGCAGTGCAGTGTACTAAATAATTTATCAGTGTCCTTAAAGTGCAATGTTTTTCATGTTAGAGTCTGATGGCCTAAGGAAAGAAGCTCCTCCTGAGCCTCTCAGTTTTAGCCATCAGACTACGGAGGCGTCTGCCTGATAGTGAGTTTCCAGGTTGGGTGGAGTCCTTCAGGATCTTGACAGCCCTGACTTTGCATCGCCTGATGTGAATGTCGTGCAGAGAAGGGAGAGCGGTAGAGCTTTACGATCCTGGGCAGAGCAGTTCCCGTACCACGATGTGATGCGTTGAGTCAAAATACTTTCTATAGCCCCAGTATAGAACGTTTTTAAGATTGCAGAGGAAACCCAACATTTTCAGATGGTACAGCCTTTGCCTGGCTTTCTTTACTTGGGCTTGAATGTGATCAGTCCAGGTCAAATCCTCAGAGATGTGCACTCCGAGGTATTTGATAGGGCTGGGACGATACACCTATCTCCCGATTCGATACTATCACGATACTTGGGTGCCGATACGATACGTATTGCGATTTTTTTAAAAGAAATTTAATTTAAGAAGTTAAATCATACACTTATACTGTACATGATTTATAAGATGTCATATTTACAAAAACAATTCATCACATCTTTCTGACTTTTATTTCAGAAGCATCATACTACATTCTCTTGAATAAATGATTCGATAACAAATAAAATTTAATCGATAAATGCGTTATTTTAAGCACCAAGTTACTATCAAAAGCTGATTTACTCTATTTTGATCGATATCGTAGACATCAGTGTTAATATTTGAAATTTAAACTTCTACCAAGTACTTCTATGATAATTTGAACTATTGTATTACAGAAATAATGATACTATGAGGTTGAAAAGACCTTTTGTGAAGCTGTTTCATGCAACCAGAGAATGTCTAATATGGCGAGAAGTTTCACTCTCACTACACTTCCGGCTTCTGAACTGGTTGCAGTTCCACTCTGATTCCATATGAGGGCAATCACAGGACGAGTGCAGAATGAATGGAGGTCAATGGCGGTATACCCCTCAAAATCCACTTTTCTCAGGATATAATTTTTTGTCTAGTAATTTGAATGTTGTATTCGAAAGGAGATGCAAAGAAATTACACATTGCTGGGTGTTAGATTTTTTAGAGTCACTTATTTGATTTAAAAAAGTCTTTCAAAATGTCAATGACGTCAGAATGCTGACGTCATTAGCAGAATGCTAGCGTGTTATGGGCAACAACAACTCAACCTGTAAGAAATCAAAACGACATAAGTACTCGTTCATTCAACTTTCGACCTAAAACCCATGTTGAACTTGCAAAATCTACAATCACATCTGAGATTTCTCAACGGCAATCGGGTGAAAGAGACAAATTTAGCCGTCTAGCCCCATTGACTCCCATTCATTTTGCACTCATGGCGAGCGCCCCCAGTGGAACTCTGGTGGTACTACAACCAAAATTCGGTACAATAGGGCTTAATAGGGAGTGGACAGGCTCTCCGTAGACGGGCTCTGATGCAACTCTCTCTGGGTCAGCGGCAGCGCCAACACAGATTTGAATGTTGCGATATGATTTTGTCAAAGGTTTAATAGACAGACAAAATTGAAGAAGATCGCGTGGGTGTTTGAATGGAGATCACAGTCTTTTAAAGATTAATCGTTCAGCTCTACTGTCTTATCTCACTCTCAGCACATGAGTAGAGCGAGGGCTTTTCATTGCATTTAGTCTCACGTCGCTTCCACGCGTCCACTAGAAAGGGATATTACGCCACTCAACACTCATAGATAACAACACATTTCATCCTCTGTTGGAACGAAAGTGGCTAACTTCTGTCAACCTTGTCAATAAGCAAGGACAAAAATAAAGCAATTTAATTTGAATTAATATCGATTATGTAATAAATAAAACATTTTAAAATCGTTTAAGGTATTCGAAGTATTCCAGGTTGTTTAACCACTGTTCCTTTAACTTTGAACTTGCGAACTATGCTTCCAACATTTTCTCTAGGAACAGAGTTAGTGGTTTCACTATGTTTTTGTATCCTGTTCCTTGCTTGTGAAGGGTGATGATATCTTCCCTTAACGTTTTGGACCATTCTTTTGACTTAGCCATATTTCTAACATGCAGTCAAACGTGACACTCAACAAACCTAGGGTGCGTTTCCCAAAAGCATCGTTAGCTAACTATGGTCGCAATTTCCGTCGTTATCAGCATAGTTCAACGAGTCTGTTTCCCGAAACCATCATTCAAACGAACATTCGCAAACAGCATCGCAAAGTTGTGTGGTTGGAACGACAGCTTTTGACCTGTGGTTAGAAGCAGAGTTTCTTGTTTGCATGACATGTGGACTTAATAAATCCTTATCTTGAACAAAATACGATACGGACAATACGGTTTCGGGAAACAGTCGTGACTATCTAGTTGATTTCTTCAACAATGCATCGTACTATGGTAGTGAACCAGCGAGTTACGTCGTTGTACGGGAAATGCACCCCAGTTTCAGTTATTTCATGTGTTCTAGCTCAAGCACACCTGGTGCAACTAATGAAGCGCTTGATTAGTTGCACCAGGTGTGCTTGAGACAACATCTGTTTAGTTGAATTTGGGGAAACCACTTGAAACATTTGTTGTGTTGAGCTATTTCAATTACTTTTGTTCGATTAGTTCATTGCAAACAGCTGAAAGTCTGTAAATTTTGCCAATAAACCTGATTTGCAATGGGGCTGAATAATTTTGATTACAACTGTACATACATATTTTGTTAATGTTACTGAAAAAGCTTTTCACTCTTGTTGTATTTTATGTGCCTTTTATGTAAGTGTTGAGGTCTGCGTGTGACCATTGAAATCATTTCATGAGTGTACTTGTGATGTCAGTACAACAAGGATTTTAGGGGGCTGAGGTGAATAGGGTTTAATAGCACCAATAACCAGACGGTCCATGGACGTGCCGTCTGAGGTAGAGACAAAGCAGGATGTAGATAGAGCCAATATTAGTCTGACACGGCATGTTTCAGTCTAAGGCATAGCAGTGCACTGGCACTGTCTCATGACATCCCGCCAGGCATGGAGCAGCCGGCATTCAAAGCAGAGAACACTACTGCTATTCACTATAATGAGTGTGATTAATCAATTAGCCACCACTAACCAAGCAGTCACTAATGTGGGGCAGCCCATGACATGACTTCAGTTTTGATGGCATGTTCGTTTTTCATGGTTTGAATGGGAGGATGAGGGGTGTCAGTGATATGCTGTGACACTGATGGAGGCCTGCTGTGTGTTGCATGGATCAAACGGATCAAACGGAAACAGCACATTCTCACCAAAAGCTGGCAGAACTTAATCAAGATTGCTCAAGCAATTTAACTCTAACTTTACATAGAAAGCGTCTCTGGTTAGATACAATTTCTTCTTAAAATCAAGAATATTGTCAATGAAAATCATTTTAAAAGTAATAGTTCACTCAAAAATACTTTTATCACTTAAATGTTAATATCATGTCGTTCCAAACTTTTATGACTTTTTTTTTCTTAGATCCCAAAAGAACAAAATCTGAAGTTTTCCGTAATCTTAACCATGCAGTTACATAGAACAGGCACAAAGTATTTCAAGCTTAAAGGGACACAAAAGCAACATCATTTTTTTATTGAAAAGATCTACGTTTTGTGCAATATTTCAAGACTTCTGAAGTCATTTGTGTGAGAAACACAAATTAAGTCATTGTCAACTGAAAGTTTTCCTTTCTAGTGGGCTGTTAACTGCTGTAACCTGAACTTGAGAATAATGAAGAAATCATTCAAAAAGATTTTGGGTAACACTTTACAATAAGGTTCATTAGTTAACATTAGTTAACTACCTTAGTTAACATGAACTAAGAAAGAACAATACTTCTTCAGCATTTATTAATCTTAGTTAATATTAATTTCAACATGTATTAATGCGTTATTAAAATCAAAGGTTGTATTTGTTAACATTAGTTAATGCACTGTGAACTAACATGAACAAACAATGAACAGCTGTATTTTTATTAACTAACATTAACAAAGATGAATAAATACTGTAACAAATGTATTGCTCATTGTTAGTTCATGTTAGTTAATACATTATTACCTTATTGTAAAGTGTTACCAGGTTTTGTGAACCAGATCAACTGATTTATAGAAAATATTTTTTTTTCTTCATAAATTTGACTTGCACTTGCTTGGACTATATTTTATGAATATTTTGTTCTGCTTTTACATCTTTTTGCTTCTTCAATCTTAGTTTATTGTATTTGCTCGGAAAAGAGAATGAAAGACAGTCTAGTAATATTCTTCTTGTTCCACGAATGAAAAAGTCATGTGGGTTTGGAATGAAATGAAGTTAAGTAAATAATGTACATTTTTGGCAGTTTTCTGCATGTATAAAGTGCAAATCGATTGAAATTTAGATTTTAAATGATGATAATGTATCTTTCTTGAAATTGATATTTGCGTCTGTAAAAGTAAATCAGTGTCACTTCAACTAAAATGTTTTTAAATTACATTTAATAGCCAAAGGATCCTACTCACAACCCATAATCTGAAAAGAGATCCACCATTCAAAGAAGTCGTTGTTACCATGGAAATGTGGAAATAATGGAAATTGTGCAAAAAAGGCAACAGTGGTCATTCATTTCCATGAAATGTTGTGAATGACGTAACTGAGTATACTGTTAAACATCTTACATATTTGTACACACTATTATTATTCTTCTTCATATGAATGTGAGAACTATTCATTTAAATTACCAAAGACATTTAGGAATGCATGGAATGTCAGATGAGAAGACCATTTAAAATACAGCAATCCATGTATGATTTAAAAAAAACTACTCTTTGATTCTTGATTTGATTCACTCACACACATTCATGCATCTATCAGCATGTCTGCTGGTTGATGTGAACTCGTCTGCATTAAACAGGATCAAAACAAAATAGGGAGCAACTTCCAAGTGGACTCAGATGCTGCAGCCAGACGAGTGGGGCACTTTCCCATCATTTAGTAAGCGCTTTCTTTAGAGAGTTACTGGAACTTTCCCAAACTCCCACCGCATCCGTTCCACTGCAGGAGGCAGTACACACTCAAAAGCAAGCTTTTGTTTACTTCCAACTATCTCCTTTTAAGTTTCATTCGGTCAAAGTAAGATTAGTGGCCATGAGGCGACCCTTTCACCATAGTGCTGTAGCACAAATGGGACATTGTCTACATCTGCTAAATTTGGGAATATTAGTGGATGTTTGAAGAAGAGTGCAAAGTACATCTCAGCGTGACAGAAAGCTTCATTAGCAACCAGGAATGCCATCCAAATGGTCTGCCCTCGTCAAATTGAGACAAGCATTGTTTTTTTCCTAGTCCTGTTTCTACTCACTGATTCGAAAATTGGATTAGCTCACAAAAAAAAACCTGACATCAAACAGCCAATTAGACAAAAAGAATAATCATATTGTGTAAAAAAAGTAGAATAATTAGTGGGGTTTACTAAGTCAAGCATCACTTTTATTAGTGCTCATACTTAAGACTGGAATACACTACACAACTTAAAATCTGAATAAATTGGAACACTTGTTGACTTTGTAAATAGTTACAGAGAAAAAACTGGCCATCATACACTAAATGACTGAGGTTTATTGCTCTGAACACAACACACTAACACAGAAACATGTGCCTCGTTTCTAGGAGACATGTGACAAATGTAAACAATATGCTATGTGTTCCTAAATTGCCTCAAGATATCAAACATGTTTGATATCCTGGATGGGATCATAATCTGGAATCATTAGCAATCTTCTATCACTGCTTCTTCACCTATGTTTTGATCCAGAGATTCTGTACAATTTCAGAAGATGATTAATAGCACCCCCTTTCATATAACAGTGACAACATTGATAGCCGGAAAATTCAGTCAGTAGCGGGAAAAGTGTAAAGTAGATTTGAAGTAAATTCCTATGTACACTATACCAGTCGACTAAAAATTCAGATTCTCAGAATTGGGAACATATCCGTTTTCTTTATAAATCAATATTTTCAAACAATGTAAGTTTATAAGACAGTAAGTAAAACTATGTGAAAAAGTATTTAATAGGGTACACAATCAAAACTCCGATTATACTTTGAAAACTTAATTATACTTTTAAGTATATCTCGATCAAAAGACTGAGTGCAAATACAGGCCAAATTCACTTCGATTTTTCTGTCAGTATAAGTCAAGTATATTTAAGTGCAATTTTAAGTATATTTCTGAGAAGTACTGTACATAAAAAGTAGTCTGAAAGTATACTTTCTTATTTTTTGTTTAAAAGAAGTATACTAATAGCACACTTGAATAAACTTTTTTCGTAAGGGTCTGAAAAAAAAAACCTACCAATCATATACTATACAATTTTCTGTCAAACTTTGTTAAATGCAAACTGGGCAAAAACCATGCAGTGTACTCCAGCTATTTCAGTATTCCAGGGTTACTGAATGATGCCTAAAATCATTTGACTTAAGGAGAGTTGTAATATTACTTTTGTGATCAGATTTATGATTTTCATCTGGCGATAAAATAGTCAGAGACTTGAGCCATTTTTAAGTATTAGAATATCATATAGAAATTTGGAGAGGGTGGACCCTTTCGACTTGGGCCAGTAAGCAACTAACGAGAACACCCAAGCAACGCTCTAGCAATCACCCAGAAAACCCTAGCAGCATAACAATGCAAAAACAGCATTCAGAATGCCTCAGCCACCACATAGCAATGTCCTGGGAACCAGCACTCAAATTTCATAATTTATTTTTTACAATGATGAACCAAGACATGAGCCGTTCCCTGTATAATGAAGAGTTATAAAGGATTCTTATAAATTTGTAACAAGTTGAATGAAATGTTGTTTTATATTTTAGGACCTCAAACATTAAGAGTTACAACCATCAAGGTGAGTAAAATTAATTATATCTGGGCCTATAAATCTATAAATTACATTTTTGTAATGATTTGTAACTAAATAATGTTTTTGACACCATGCAGGAAGAACCGTATGCAATGTCTAAAGGCTCCGAACTGGAGGGCTTCTGCATTGACCTGCTGTCAGCTGTTTCTAAGAAATTAGATTTTAAGTATGATATTCATCTTGTGAAGGATGGTCGATATGGCAAGACAGATGACAGCGGCAACTGGAACGGCATGATTGGAGAGGTTGTAAGAGGGGTGAGTGTCACAATCTTTGAGTAGACAAAACCTGTTCCATGTTAATATTTAAATGTTCTAATTTACAAATGCTCATACAGAACATTAAAATCTATTAGTTGTTTGACAACAATTAGAATATAAAACAATTATTAGCGGCGGAGCTTGGCCTGCCTTTTATGTAACTGTCAGTGCAGACCAGTGTTGCCAATTTAGCAACTTTGTCGCTAGATTTAGCAGCTTTTCAGACCCCTTTAGCGACTTTTTCCCAAAAAAGCACCTAGCGACAAATCTTGCGACTTTTTGGACAACCCTTAGCAACTTTCCAAATCTCACTAGGACTGTCCTGCAAGCACGAGGTCTTGCTTTCCCGCTGCAGTCACACCTCTCTCTGCTTTGTTCAGTGAGTGACTGAGAGGAGCAGTGCATTCCATTGACCGAATGGCAGCTGACATAGACGTGAATGAGCTGCGCTTGTGCACGCTGTGTTGTCACAGACCAATCACTTATCAGCTTCTCCATTGTTTTCAATTTTAACTTAATTTGACCATTTATTCTTGTCATGTGCTTATATTACGCACTATCAAACTGCAGACACGTTTCAGAACGTCAGTGACTACCAGCCGAACAGATTCCATATTGGTAAGAAGTTTATCACACGTGCCAAAAGGAGTTGTGGCGACAAATACAATGTGTCGTCAGCACCAACCCCAACTCCAAACACGAAAGTATGACATTAGCTATCTTCCGTTTGGCTTTACGGTGGCTGGGACTTAAGCGCTGCCCCAGTGTGTTATATGTGCAGATTTGCAGGCAAATGATACCATGAAGCCATGCAAGCTGAAACACCATTTAGAAACTAAACACCCGACACTCAAAGACAAACCCTTAGATTTTTTTCAAATTAAAGTTCTTGCCTTGCACAACAAAAATGCAACATCAGCAAACACACATCAGTGTCTAACAGGTGTCTAGAAGCATCCTACCACGTCTCACAACAAGTTGCTAAATTAGGAAAACCTCACACAATTGCCGAGGTGAAAATCTTCCCTGCTGTCTGAGGTATCTGTCAAATTATGTTTGGAGAGAATTTCGCACAACATTGGTGACATCCCCCTTTCTAACGACACCGTTAGCCGCTGCATATCTGACATGGCAAGTGACGTTAAGGAGCAATTGCTAGCTAACATCATGCAAAGCCGGTGCCATGTCCTGCAGTTTGATGAGACAACTGATGTTGCAGGGCTTGCACAGTTGCTTACCTATGTCAGATATATCAAATATGAAAAGTAATTAAATCTATCTATCTATCAATCAAAAACAGGTTATATATAGGCCTAGATAGATTTTATATAGAATAGATAATCATTAATCCTGGTCTCCTTCAAATAGGGGGTGAGGAGGGGGTGAGGAGGGGGTGAGGAGGGGGGGGGGGGAGGAGGGGGTGAGGAGGGGGCTTTAGTTCCAAAAGTTTGAGAATCCTGCTCTAAGCGATGTTAGTTTTTCTAGGAACAGAGCCACTAGAAAAGTGTCAGAAATTCCTCAGATGCTGACTCCAGGAGCTTGAATGGGGAATCTGACTTCATTGATAGGCTTATTAGATGGCTAGCCAAAATAGCTTTCTAAGATAAGCTTTGAGTGTAGCAGAGTTTCCTGCTAAAAGGCGCTCTTGTAGAAACTTCAGAACTCAACCAACCAGGCAGTAAACTGGGTCCAAATATAGCTGTTTGCACCATGAAGCAAAGAGTTGCCATTTCTTGGCATACAGTTTCCTAAATATAAATTTCATTTACATTAATCAATACTACATTTCAGAATTAGTAACTTACTTTCAGTCACGCAACTTCAAGCTCTGACGATATTCGGCTCATTTTGATCAGTTCATTAAATTAGTGAGTTGTTGACTTGAGAGCGTCTGCAATCAGATCAGTTTGATTCACACATTAATCGTTCAGTGTGATTTCAGCTTCATTGGAAAGGATCAGCTCGTTCATGAATCGGACATCGCTAATGTGTTTCGGGACGGTTGTCTATTTCTTCAAAATAATGAGGAACTATATGTTTTTATGAATTGCAGTGGAGTAAAAAGTACAATATTGTGCTTTAGAATGTAGTAAAGTAAAAGTTTCCCATAAAATAAAAATACTCTGATAAAGTACAAATACTTAAAAAGTTTACTTAAAGGGTAACTCTCGCCAAAATGCAACCTAGGGTCTTTTTGTTAATCTACCCGAGGCAAACTTTCGTTCAAAAAACATAATTAGAATGGAAACGGCACTTTTAAGTTTGACCGTATTTTCGTTTTTGGTCAAATTGCCTTTTGAATGGGCACTTCTATGATCAAAAATCGCTATTTTTAAAACACTAAGAAGGCTCGACACAACATGAAACTTTGCTTGAAGTATCACCAGGGGCTCTACACCTGAACTCGAGCATTGAGAACATTGTTTGTGAACACAGAGTTTACTAAAAAGAAAAACTGGGCCGAAAACCCCACCTTTGAGCCATCATGAAAGCATCCCTGAAAAAGGCTAAACAATATGCCCAGGCCTAGCCTGATATCACCTACAGAGGCAAGGATCGGCAAAAACATGCAGGAAATAGATTGCATGCATATTAAATCCCACAGTACTGAAAAGAAGAAGCTGACATTGGTATGCTTCGCCCCCAAAAACAAACCTGGGGAACTTCCTATATTCAGGCAAATGACGTAGGTAGTAACAGTGTCACTGAAAAAGGCCAGGAGGCGAGATCTGGGCAACCAAGATTCCCTTTCATTCCCTTTGATCCCTGATAAATCAAGCCACAGATGCCTATGAAACGGCCAATTACATGGACCATTTGTTTGGTGGCACTGAAGGCTAAATCTGTGGCCAAGCAAAGTTCTTTCACCACATAAGGGTTAGTCCTTCGCCATTGAACCTAATTCTTTCAGGAGGTCAGCCTGGTATGCCTGCAAACCCCTGTGGTGTGCAGAGATGCACCAGCCTGACCCGCTGCTGAATAAGCTTTACTAATCAGACCAGGTGTGACTTGACAGGGTCTGGAAGGCAAAACAGGGCCCCTCCAGGATGATGCCTAAAGATAATTGGATAATGTCTCTTCAACTCTGGGCATCACCCCATCTCCATGCCCATGCAAACCCATGAAAGTCAAATAACTCAACATCACAGGACTAAAAACACAGAATTTGATCTCTACACCTCAGTGTTTATTTCTTTTTTTAAAGAGAAAAAATTCTGTGAGGAGGAGAGAGAGAGATGCCCCTTGAATCTGCCTGCTTCAAATTTACCGGCATTCAGTTCTTCAGAGCTGGATACGGCCAATACTATATCCTAATTTCGATTGGAAGAAACAGCTGAGTGACCATTCTGATCTAACGTGGACATCAAAGTCAGAAGAAAGACCACGAGAAAGAATAACCGTCTCAGCTCTTCTGTCAACCCTACATGCGATTCCTACAACGCCTCGGCAAACTCAGGACCCGAACACAGGGTCCACATGCCTGACTCTCTTCCTTCGAGAAGAGACCCAAGTTGGAGTGGAGCTTCTATCTTGGTATTTTATGGTCTTTATGACATGCCATGATACGCTACCTGACCCTTCTGTCTGCCAATGAAACTGGCGTGATTGCACTCATGCTTCAGATACTGGCACACTGGAACATTGAAAGTGTTCCCATAGCCTCCACACCATGACGCAGCGCTGAGTTCCTTTGAAAGAGAACAGAATATTAGAAGGATTTCTGATGGATCATGTGACACTTAGATTCACATAATAGCTGCTGAAAATTATTATCTGCCATCACAGGAATAAATTACATTTTAAAAGATATTAAAATAGAAAACAGATATTTAAAATTATAATAATATTTCACAATATTACTTTCTTCCATTAATTAATTCTTGCATTTTCTGTATTTATACTTAAAGGCCCACTAAAGTAGCTTGAAAACACGCAGCATTATTCAATGTGTTGACGTAATTACCACTGAAACAGGAAGACAGGACGGGACATATACACTCACCTAAAGGATTATTAGGAACACCTGTTCAATAATCAACCAATCACATGGCAGTTGCTTCAATGCATTTAGGGGTGTGGTCCTGGTCAAGACAATCTCCTGAACTCCAAACTGAATGTCAGAATGGGAAAGAAAGGTGATTTAAGCAATTTTGAGCATGGCATGGTTGTTGGTGCCAGACGGGCCGGTCTGAGTATTTCACAATCTGCTCAGTTACTGGGATTTTCACGCACAACCATTTCTAGGGTTCACAAAGAATGGTGTGAAAAGGGAAAAACATCCAGTATGCGGCAGTCCTGTGGGCAAAAATGCCTTGTTGATGCTAGAGGTCAGAGGAGAACGGGCCGACTGATTCAAGCTGATAGAAGAGCAACTTTGACTGAAATAACCACTCGTTACAACCGAGGTATGCAGCAAAGCATTTGTGAAGCCACAACACGCACAACCTTGAGGCGGATGGGCTACAACAGCAGAAGACCCCACCGGGTACCACTCATCTCCACTACAAATAGGAAAAAGAGGCTACAATTTGCACGAGCTCACCAAAATTGGACAGTTGAAGACTGGAACATGTTGCCTGGTCTGATGAGTCTCGATTTCTGTTGAGACATTCAGATGGTAGAGTCAGAATTTGGCGTAAACAGAATGAGAACATGGATCCATCATGCCTTGTTACCACTGTGCAGGCTGGTGGTGGTGGTGTAATGGTGTGGGGGATGTTTTCTTGGCACACTTTAGGCCCCTTAGTGCCATTTGGGCATCGTTTAAATGCCACGGCCTACCTGAGCATTGTTTCTGACCATGTCCATCCCTTTATGACCACCATGTACCCATCCTCTGATGGCTACTTCCAGCAGGATAATGCACCATGTCACAAAGCTCAAATCATTTCAAATTGGTCTCTTGAACATGACAATGAGTTCACTGTACTAAAATGGCCCCCACAGTCACCAGATCTCAACCCAATAGAGCATCTTTGGGATGTGGTGGAACGGGAGCTTCGTGCCCTGGATGTGCATCCCACAAATCTCAACTGCAAGATGCTATCCTATCAATATGGGCCAACATTTCTAAAGAATGCTTTCAGCACCTTGTTGAATCAATGCCACGTAGAATTAAGGCAGTTCTGAAGGCGAAAGGGGGTCAAACACAGTATTAGTATGGTGTTCCTAATAATCCTTTAGGTGAGTGTAGAACTGCTCCTCCCCTTTTTTATACCACATACAGCTCGGCCAGAGCCGTTGAGCTCGGTAAAGCCGCTGTTTCCTCCTAATCTCTAACCATTTCTTCTTCCAATCTCCTCCATATCGCTTTAAAATAGACAATTCTGTGCAGAATTCAAATGGGTCTGATGTGTTTCTGATACGCAGACTCGTGCATATGATCCGCTCTGTGCTATCGTGTCTCTGGAACGGAGCAAACTGTGTGCGCTGTGGCGGTTCGTGTGACACTAACGTGAAACCAGACTTCATTTGCCCCAGTGGAAGGCATATTTACACTGTCTGAATCGTTCCCTATCCCCTATATAGCACACTATGTGCCATTTGCCATATAGAAAATAGTAGTTGTGTTAACAAGTGACCAATTTTAGCCGCAGCTTCAGAGTCTATTTATAGTGTATGGGGCAGGATGCTTCAGATTCTGAGCATTTAATTGGACAGATAATCTGATGAGAATCTGAAGTCTACAGTGATATCATCAAAATAATTGATCCATATTGGCAAAACTGAGAGACTGTAAGTTTTGAATGCTTATTTTGTCATTGTTTTGACGCGTACTAACTTATAACAGTAAGGCTAACATATTCATACTAAAAGCCAAAAAACTTCAACTTCTATGATTTCATGGGGACTTTAAATATATAATTTATTTCTGTGTTCATCTTATCAGAAAATGTGAAGGTGTGCCTTTCTCATTGAGGAAATAATTTTAAATCTACACTTATAAATCTACACCTGTTTCTACAAAATGTTACCTGTATTATGTAAAAAGAGTCCCAAGAAACCGTCCTTGTGTGTGTGTCCATGTGTATGTTGCTGATTTCTACAGGAAGCAGACATCGCTGTGGCGCCACTAACTATTACAGCTAAACGCGAGACAGCTGTGGACATGAGCAAACCCTTCATGCAGACTGGCCTTAGTTTCATCCTAATTAAAGACTTGGCTTCAGATGACTCGCAGTTCCTGAGCCTTCTTAACCTGTTCTCCACTGAGATGTGGATGGGTGTACTGGTCGCCTACCTGTTGACCTCTTTCTGTATCTTCTTTGTGTCACGGTAAGGGTGGGATGGTAATATCATGGCACTTTGAAATGTAGGATGATAATGAATATAATGATATATCATATGAAATGCCATGGTATTTAGTTGGTGTTCCAAGATCCTTCAAATTATCATGATATCTAAAAAAACTGCAAAACCATGCCTATGGTCTGTTTTTCAGGATAAGCCCCAGTGAATGGGAGCAACCAGAGAAAGAAAATAATTGCTTCACGCTCTCACACAGTTTTTGGTATACCATGGGAGCAATGACTCTTCAAGGTAGCTTACATAGCATGGATAAGTATGCTTACAATTATTTACACCCTCACACACTTTACAATACAACAAAACAACTTAGCTAATCGTAGGCTGTTTTTCAAATTGGATTTGGATTTACCTATTTCACATTAAATGGTTAAGACCCAGTTCATTAATAAACATTGGCAATTGGTGTATGATAAATTGGTATGATTTAATTTTGTTTAATAACATTGCAACAACCATAAAAGCAGGCTACATACATAAAATTTACAGTTACACTACAGATTTCAGCTAAAATGAACATCTGGAAGCCTAGGCTACAGAGTTTATGATAGGGCAGCATTGGCCTTCCTACTGTGAAACACGAGTCATGATAAAAGAGTTCATAGACTAAGATAAGCAAGCTTAAAATGGCATGGTTGCTTCACCAAATGCGTTTTTATCTATCGCGTTCTCTTGCATTTGTTAAAACTATCGATTGGGTTTAGTAAGGTGGTAGGCCTAAATTATTTTATTCAAACGCGATTTAGCATTTAGAGTCACGCACTGGAATTTTATTTTTCGAACTGCCACAATATGTAGCCTACATCAACCAAGGTAATAAAACATTGCCACATTCATTAGTTTCATTTAAAACTGAACTCGCTTTTAGTGCCACTCACTGGGCATTTCACTTTTTCAATTTTGCAGAATTATGCCACAGGCATTTTATCCAGTGAGCCTAGGTTGCCAGATTAGCGACTTATAGTTTACAAAAAATTAAAAGTTTGTTCTAAATTTTACCGCAGGTGCTGGTCCTCACCCAAAGGCTCTTTCGGGAAGGGTCATTACAGCTATCTGGTGGCTGTTTTCATTAGTATTGCTTGCTTGTTACTTTGCCAACCTTAGTTTATGGTTGCATTCAGACAACCAGCAACTGTCAATCAAGAGCTTTGAAGACCTTGCTAATCAAAACTTGATTGAGTATGGTACCATTAAAGATTCTTCTTCTTTTGCATTCTTCAAGGTAAGACACATAATTTATTCAATACAAAATAATAATTAAATTTTTAACATATAAAATGATTATTATTGTAGTTCATCAGAAAACTGAAAAATCTGTCAAATCACTCACCCTAATGTCATCACAAACCTATAAAACTTTTGGTCATCTTCTGAACACAAATTACATTTTTAATATTCTTTCAACTATTTTTGTCCAGTAGGCCTAGGTAATCAAAAAAAAATATCTTCAAAAAGTACATAGTAAAATTATATGTATTGAGCGGTTTTAACAAGTCTCCTGAAGAGACAGGATCACTGTATATGAACACATTTACTTTAGGGCCTAGGCTTTTATTCACATATAAAATTGGTCATCAGCAGCTTAGTTTACTTGATGCACCGAGAACCTGTTGACCATATAAATACAGAAAACTTAGAATAAAATATCTGATTGGATTTCTTTTATGATGTCTTAAATTACATTTAGAAGCTTGAAAATGTTGATTACAACTTTTAGTTGATGGACAAAAATCAGAGAAAATATCTTAATTTGTGTTCCGAAGATTAAGTCTTATGGGCTGAAATTGGAACAGCATAAGAGTGAATAAATGATGACAGAATTTAGATTTTTGGGTGAAAATATGAAACATACAATACTTTTAAGCTGTGTTTGACCCAATGTAGATTTGACAGTATTGATAGATGACCGACATCATTTTTAGAATATACAAAAGTCTGAATCTTGAATCATTTAATGTCAATTGGTTAGTATGCATGACTTTAAGCATTATTTGAAGAGCAGCTGCCAACTACTGTATGTTTTACTGTTACTTGCCTTTGACAGAACTCAAACAACCCCACACACCACAGAATCTATGAGCACATCAAGACAGCTCAGAGCTATTCACTCAATGCAGAAGAAGGTTTCCGCAAGGCTCAGAAAGGCAACTATGCATTCATCGGCGAGTCTGTGTCACTCGACCTGGCAGTGGCAAGATACTGCAACCTTACACGTGCCCCAGAAATCATCGGCATGAGGGGTTACAGCATTGCTGCTCCTTTAGGTATGCTCTCTGTTCCATAAAATTATAGATTTTTGCATACAGAAAGTTTTAGACATGCCATGGTATTTAGCATCTAGTACCACCACAGTATTCACCATCTCTGTGTGTGTGTGTGTGTGTGTGTGTGTGTGTGTGTGTGTGTGTGTGTGTGTGTGTGTGTGTGTGTGTGTGTGTGTGTGTGTGTGTGTGTGTGTGTGTGTGTGTGTGTGTGTGTGTGTGTGTGTGTGTGTGTGTGTGTGTGTGTGTGTGTGTATTAATGTCCTCAGGCTCTCCTCTACTGAAAAACCTAAGTGTTGCCATTCTCAGTCTGAGTGAGTCGGGTGAGCTGGATTACTTCCGCAGTAAGTGGTGGGCTAGCAGTTGTGTGGCTAAAAATGGCAAGAGTGCTCCACTGAAGCCCAGCAGTCTGAAGGGAATCTACTTATTACTGGCACTCGGTCTGGGACTGGGGCTTTTCTTGGCTTTGATGGAACTGGCTGCCAAATCACGCAAAATCGCTAACACTCAGCAGGTGAGAAGCCCCCCATCCTCTATATATGGTCAGTGTGATTTTGCCAACTAAGGCCCGTTCACACTAAGAACGATAACTATAAAGAAAGATAACTATATTTGCGTCCACACCAGTGGATGATATTGTTCCTTTTAATCTAAGTGCGTGCTTGTCTGCCACTTTAAATGATTGAGCTCGTTACAGCAGGATGAATTCTGATTGGCTGTCAGTGTTTTTATCGTTCATCAGCTGCGAAAAAATCGTTCTGACTCGTTCCGATTCCAACTATATCGTTTCTCTGTGCCGTTATTGTTATAGCTGTGGTGTGGACTCTGCTATTCTTTGATATTGAGAACGATTTTTAGAACTACAGTACTGTGCAAAAGTCTTAGGCATGTTATTGCCCCCCCAGTTATTTATATATTTTGCTGTAGTGTGTCAGTAGGAAATATCAGTTTACATTTCCAAACATTCTTTTTGCCATTAATTGTAATAATCCAGTGAGATTTCTGTATGCACAAGGAGTCTGACAACAGCCGGTATGATCTGATCTCACCATCATCAAGTCCGTCTGTGATTACATGAAGAAACAGAAAAAACTGAGACAGACTAAATCCAGAAGAACTGCGGGAACGTCTCCAAGATGCTTGAAGAAACCTTTCTGCAAAGCTACCTGAAAAAACTATGCGCAGGTGTACCTGGACAAAAGCCGTTTTAAACGCAAAGGGTTGTTACACCATATATTTATTTGAATTAGTTAATAGAAGTTAAATCATAAATAAATTCAATTTGTGATTTTATTTTTGAAAGCATTCTCACTTTACAGCATTTTAACACAAGTGCCAGTACTTTTCACAGTACTGTAGCTTTGCAGGAAGGTTTCTTCAAGCATCTTGGAGACTTTCCTGCAGTTCTTCTGGATTTAGTCTGTCTCAGTTTTTTCTGTTTCTTCATGTAATCACAGACTATGTGATCACTATGATGGTGAGATCAGATCATCCTGGCTGTTGTCAGATTCCTTATGCATACAGAAATCTCACTGGATTATTACAATTAATGGCAAAAAGAATGTTTGGAAATGTAAACTGATATTTCCTACTGACACACTACAGCAAAATATATAAATAACTGGCTTAAAACCATTTTGGGGGGGTATTAACATGCCTAAGACTTTTGCACAGTACTGTATATATATTATCGTTATCTTTATAGTTATCGTCCTTGGTGTGAACGGGCCTTAAGACATGTTCCTGGATCCTGGAACTACATTCCTGTCTGAAAATGTAGTTCTACTCCTAACCCTATCCCTACTCCTAAGCCTAACCTAAAGCCTGATCAGAGGAAAATGGTAGGTGAATGAATAACACCGATGTAGAAGCACCTAACCCTGATTGTAAGCCTAAGCACGACATAAACTGTAAACTTGTTCCTCAAATCTGATTGGTTGAGATTGGAATGCTGTTCCAGGATCAGCAAATATGTTGAAATCATGTTCATCATATCATATTTATTTCTAATGCAAAGGCATGTTTATAAAAGCTTCTAAAATGTCCTAATTTAACTAAGGCCTAATCCTGGCTAAATCTAAGCCCAGTCTGTGAAACCAGGCCTTATATCTTTTATACATGTGCCTTAGAAAAAAGCATTACTGGTGTGCATCTTGAGATAAAAACAAAGGCTGACATAATTTAAGATATGTCAGTGCAAGTTGCTTGGGACTGAGTTTAAGCCTTGTTTGTGAGAGCAAGAGCCTAATTTATCTGCCAAAGATTCAAACATTTAAAACAATGTAGGATGATAAATACTATACACTATTAAGCAAAAAATGCTAAAGTGGTTACAGTGTTTTCTGAAAATGGACCATGGTATTAAAGGTGCTATATGTAACTTTTTCACTCTACTAAAGCATACAAATACCATAATATGTTTACAGATATTTAGGAAATATCTAAGTTCACATACTCGTTTCTCTGAAAAACACTTCTAAAGCCAGTTATTTTATGTCTGTTTTTGTTTTGGTCTGTGTGATCTCGCCAGTGTACCCAATAGTATTTCGACACCCCGGGATGCCATTTGGCAGGAAACACGGCCTATTGCAGCCAGCAAACAAACTGGGTCAGAGATAGCAGATTCTACTCAACCTAAAAATCCATCTAAAAATCAAAAAGAAAACGAGAGCATATTAAAAAAAAAAATCAACTCATCAACTTAAAAAGCAAGTCTCCTCGGCTTTCATTGTCAATTGCGCTCGCTCCTGTTGCGTGTCCTCAAACTGGACGGGAAACAACGATCTCCGATATTTGGAATTTGGACTGCAATACCTATTTCGAACACTAGCTGTCATTCTTACAGACTGCACCTTTAAATTGACCTGAGAGAATGGTGCACACACACACACAGGAAGTGAAAATGATCTACTTTCTTACAGAAATCCTGCTGCTCCGTGATGTCAGCGGAACTCAGTCAGCGCTTCAGAGGTGGAGAGGTGACGTCACCGGAATGCTCTGAGAAAAGCAAAGCCTAAACCCCATCAAAGCATTGACACATGCATTTAACCACTTAACCTATTAAGTTCACATCAAAGTTATTCTCTAACAGGGTGGGTGAAACTCGTAAAAAAAAAAAAATTGTTTTTCACACTTGCATCGAAGAATAAATTATTCAGTGCATTGTGATTTTGTTTTGTTTTGTTTTTGGTAATGATTCACCATAATAAACATTACCATTATATGTAAAAACACTTTCCAGTTTAAATATTATGTATATTTTTTTCATATTTCACTTATTTTGGTGTGAAAAATCTTTTTGAAAGGTTTCATGAGATTCACCTGGGTAGTCTAGCATTGTGTATTTTTATACACAAAATGTGGATCTATCAATTTCTAATCAGTTTCATTTATTTTATTTAAAAAATCTAAGGTTTAGTTTTATTTAGGTTTAGTTTTATTTGGGTTTAGTTGGATGGAGGTTTTATTAACATCTTATGTTATGTTCTTTCAAAACAAGATCGGTTACAGCTGTTAAGCTACAACATTTATTGGGAGAAAATAAAGATTACCTAAAATTTTGAAAACACACATTTCTGACCAAGTTGTCATATTCAACCTTTTTATTTCTAGATTACTAAAATCAACCCTTATGCTATTTTAATATTGTGTGCCATGAGTAAAATTGTGATATTTCTAAAAATGAAAAAAAAAAAGAGATCGCATAAATATTTAAATGTGTTTTTTATTTTTATTCCTATTATAGGCTAATAAAATGATGCATGCAACATTTCTGTCATGACTAAGCTCGCTCTCTCTCTCTCTCTCTCTCTCTCTCTCTCTCTCTCTCTCTCTCTCTCTCTCTATATATATATATATATATATATATATGAAGAGTTCAGATGCAAAAGCCTCTAAGTGCCATCTGGAATTTTCTTCTAGAATGATCTTTTTTTTATCAAGCTTATATATTTAAATTCAGTAATTTCACTTAAATGGCAATGAAAATTACCTATTAATTGTCATTTAAGTGAAATTACTGAACTTAAATATACAAGCTTGATAAAAATGATCATTGATCATTCTAGAAGAAAATTTCAGATGGCTCTTAGAGGCTTTTGCATATGAACTATAGTACCCTGTGAAGAAATCAGTTTTATTTTAGAGAATTTTCTTAACAAAAAAAAAAAAGCTGAAATATGCAGTTTGCATATAATTCTTGTTTCCAGTATTATTATTGCGTATTAATAATTCTCCACAGATTCTCTATCAGATCTGAGATTTTGACCTGGCTATTGTTATTGATATTCACCTGTTTTTGTTTTTGAGCCACTGCAGTGTTCATTCGGTGAATGGGATCGACTTCTTTGCATGCTTCTGAAACAGAATTAAACAGGCTTTCCTGCAGTATTTCACTATATTTTGCCTCATTCATTCTTCGTTCTGTTTTTAAAAGAAAGTCCAGTCACTAAAGAGGACCATGGCCTAAGCTAAACAGTTCTTGGTCTCATCCAACCACAAAAACCTTTTCCCACGCTGAACTAAATCACTGTTTTCTTCACTGCAAATTCACATGGTTCTTTTTGAGTAATTGCATCTTTGTGCCAGCCTCTCATAGCAGTGTTATTCACAGCTCTTCTTCATTTGGTCAAGTGGGTCACCTTTACTCTGTTTTAGCTATTGAATTCTGCAGCTCTTTCAAAGTGAACGATGGCCTCTCTGTGGCTTCTCCCACAAATCTCCTCCTTCAGGCAGTGCTGAGCAATGTTCCCTCTAGTTTTTTTAATTCTCCATTGGGTGGACATTTTGGCCACCTGAGCAAAAGCATTCTTTATACCAGACCCGTACAGCGTAACACACAAAAACATCATGCAGTTGTAACTTTTAACGTTGATGTGCTATTTCTATTTGATTTGAACCTTGATGTAACTTAGTGATAATAAATCAATTTTATTCATTAAAAAATCATTTTCAAAAAATAATATAATATATAATAATATTATATAATAATGAAGCAGTTACAATGAGATTTGGGACATCCATTATGTGTTATTGTACGGTCAATTATTGGCAATTATAAGTCAGACAGCATTAAACCATCAAAAATAAAAGTTTTTTTATCGATTATGAATTTGCAAGATGGTCTATATCAGGGTTTTTTAACTCTTTAATGACAAGGAGCCCTAAACAATCCTTTTGTGCGATCAATTCTTTATTAGGTTTATAATATAATATAATATAATATGGGCCTAATGTAATATAGGCTAATTAAAGTATTTAAACTAATAAATAATTTTTAAATAATTTTAAAAATAAAAAAAGGGAACATGTGAATTCTATTATAGTTATCTCAGCATCCCTGAAACCCACGCAAAAAAAATAATTAAAAAATTCATCATTTTGAGTTTGCACGCTATACCTGTGGTGGGTTTGTGATTGTAAATCAGTGTGGATTAAGGAACCCTGTTGTAAATGTCTCTGAGTTTTGTTACCGTGGCTCTGTGCCCGGCTCTTCTTTAAAACATGATGGCGTTTTACCTTACATGTCTTTGTGTTCCGAGTTGTCTCTCGTATTATTTGGTCCGCGATTGTTTTGGCTCACTGCCGTTCACGAGCTCACATCATTCTCTTTCTGAAACCTGAAAACCGCTTTCACCGTTTCTAACTCAATAGCGACACTACCTCTTTAGCGGTGGACAAGAGTGCTGCAATTATTTCTCATTTAGATTTTTTTATTGCGATTTTTACAAACAGGTTACATTAAAATAACATACAAACACTCTTTCAAACATTAAACAAGTTATGGTTTAATAGTTAACAAGAAAAATGATATAAAGAATTAATCTGATTAACCTATTCAAAAATATTTCCTAAGAAATGAAAGGGAAAGAAACAAAGGGTGAGGGCACAAACATTTATAAAAACATATTAAGAAAGAATTTTAAACATGGCACACATTCTAGATATATATAGCTTTCCTGTTAACAGACATTGAGACATATTTTAAACAAATTCAATTGTTGTTTGAAGATGTTAAAGCGGGTTTTACTTTTTGTATATTTACATTTATAAAACTTCCCAATAAATAAATAGGTTAATTCAAAAACATGCTTTGATTAGATTCTTGTCATTAATATAAAACCCAAAAAAGAATATACATGACAGGTATCAAATCTATATATTTAAATATATATTTCTTTAACTTTATTTGTTTAAAATTTCTGAGGGAGTGACCCAACATATACATCCACTGAATATATCATCCAAAATGTTTCAATAAGAAATGTTTGAGGTAACAAGGTTCAAAAATAAAGACCTGGTTTTGCAATTGGATTTTTGTGAAACAAACAAATAAAACCAACCACAGTGGATTCAGGGCTGGGGGGACAAACAGAAAACACTGAGCCACTATTATTGTTTCTGAAGAGCAAATTTCCAAAGAGAATGGCCTTGAAAACTAGATTCAATTCTTTAGATGGAAATTAGTATCTCAGAATAAAATCAGAGTAGCTGAATAAATTACCATCATTTCCAAACAGCTGGTCTACTAACATCGCTCCATTACTGAACCAGTTTTCAAGAATTTCCTCTTCCAAATAAAACATTTGCATGGCGAAAAATTATGCTTGTAAATAAGTCACCAAGCCAAAAGTATTTGCTGATGATAATTGGAAAGTTTAATAGGAAGTTTACTAATAGACTAATTGCACATTAAAAGGAAATCAATACCTAATTGAGAAAAGACTTAATTGAAGATTGATTGTGGAGGAAACGTTTAAGCCAACACATTTTTAGGGTAGGGAGTCAACATCAATCAAATGTAAGCCGCCCTTGTTATAGGAATGTAATATAACTGATTTTCTAATATAATGAGTTTTATTTTTCCATAGAAATGTAAGCAACATTAGTATACATCATTCTACTTGCAAGTAGACCTATCCACAAATAAGGATTGAGCAGCACAGGACATCCTAATGGAGATAAGCAGAGCTCTGTCTTTCAGGGTTAAATCTCTTATAACCAAAGATTTGTTTGATTTATTTATTCTCTTCAAGAACTGAGTAAAAAATCACCTGACAACTTAATTTAGTAGGCTATTTTTTATTTTATTTTTTATTTTAATTCATGAAACTTTCTTTAATTGGAATATTACAGAGAATATAGCCTATATTTTTTAATCAGGAGTAATTCACATATTAATATTAAGCATAAGGCCGCACATGTATTCCTCCACACGTTCTGTGTCTGTCCTGACAATGCTCTTAGAGGGAACATTGAAGAGATGTTTTCAAAGCCCAACAGTGTCCACCCAAGGACATTAGCCTACAACACTCAGGTATTGTGTTGTATCATATGTATAAGTCCGTTTTAAGTTAAAGTATGAAGGTAAAGTATGGGGGAATAATATATGGAAGTCAATGGGGCCCAGAAACTGTTTGTCCAGCTAACAGGGAACGTTCCCATAACTTTCACTAACGTTGTAAAACGTTTTTACGTATTAAGAATGTTGTTTTCTTGGTTTATGTGAATGTTAGAGGAACATTCTATCATTTTGGAAAGGTTATGGAAATGTTATTTCTGAATGTTTTTTTAAACATGCAAAACATCCAGTTTTTTTTAATGTTTTAAGAACGTTTTGTCCTCATATTTACATACATGGAAGTCAATGGGGCCCATTCTGGAACAGTCTTATAAAGTTTTCATAGTTAAAATGCATTCTCGTAACCATGGGAACGTTAGGGGAAGTGATTGTTGGGTTCCTTTTTAGCTGGGACTGAACCTAATGCATTAATCAGGACTTTGAATGTCCCTTCATTAACAGCATTTCATCTGATTCTAAACTAAACACTCTCATTGTCTTTCTATCCCTCACAACTCTGCTCATGCGTTCCATTCCACGCCACGCCATCTTTAAACCAAACATCCAGCATCTCCAGACAACCGTTAAGGTCTCTCTTCAACTTGAAGCATCACTGGAAAATGACAATATTTGAAACTCCATATGAAACAATTCATATACACAGAACACAATTTTGTGGCGTTTTCTTTTTCTATTGTGTTGTTTTTCGCATGACTTGTTAGATTTGTTAGATAGAGTTATATGTTTTAGTTTGTGTTATTTTTCCTCTTGTGGTGGGGTTGTGTTTTTGGTTTAGAAAATGTAATCTTTGCTCTTTATGATGCCGTTGTGTACTTCCCAGAGACTCTTACAAAATTTAGTGTACTACTAAAATGTGAATCTTAAAGTTAAGTATTATCTGGTACTTTTGTAATTCAAATATTTAATGCACTTAGAAACTTTTAAACTCTGGAAAAATTTAAGAAATGTGGCTGTAAGAAATGAATATGCAAATAAATATGAACAGGGCAGCACAGTGGCATAGTGGCACTGTCATCACCTACTCGAGTGTATGTGTGTGAGCCCGGTGATGGACGGGCCATATCCGATCAGCATGTTTTGAACGTTCAGAAAATATTCAGAAATAACGTTTTCGTAACATTTCCAAAATGATAGAATGGAATGTTCCTCTAACGTCCACATAAACCAAGGAAAAAATGTTCTTAATACGTAAAAAAAAAAAAAAAAAAATATTGCGTTTTAAAAACATTCAGAAATAACGTTTTCATAACCTAATGTTAGCAAATCATTCTAAGAACATATTTTTGTTAGGGTGTTACCAACATTCTTCAAAATATCTTCTTTTGTGTTCAACAGAACAAAGAAACTCAAGTTTAGATACAATTTAAGAACAACATGATGGTAAGCAAAGGATGACAGAATTTTTATTTTTGGAGTGCTCTTTGGTCTGATTTGTATGATTTCTGGTCGTTTTTTTATTTTATTTTATTCACAGAGGCCAATTGTAAAGCTGCTATATGTTTTTTTTTATAACTATATAAAGTATAAACTTTATAAACTTTTTAAAGTATATATAGTTTAAAAACTATATAAAACAGCTTTTGCTTCACTGGGGCTATACAGCAAAAATACAGGAATTTCAATAATTTTGAAGTTAATATTCTTTATTTTTTCAGTGTTCTTCATTTAAATATTTTATTTTCATAGCACACAAATAATTTTGTGAGAAATGAAAGGACTTTTAAATATATTACATTTTATACTTACAGTATATGGTTAAATATTATAATAGTTATCTATCTACCATAAGCGAAAAGTGTAATATACTAATGTGATATACGTTTATTCAGTATATATGTATGTCTCGGATTCATGTATTAATTTTTAAAGTGTTTTTAATATAATGTAACTGAATGCGGCGAGACGGAAAGCGGAAGTAGGAGTTTGTCGGCGCTTCCGGTGTGGCTGATGATGTTCTGTTGGTTTTCATCAGCACTCATGACTGTCGCTTTGTGCAGTTCTCGCGCTTATGGATTCTGTTTTTACCAGCAAATACGTTTAAGAATTCAACAGGTCACAGATGAGAGTTTGCTTTGAGGGTCTACCTGTAAGTACCCACTTGCGATGTTGAGCGATCATGAGTTGAAATGATAATGTTCATAACAAAGCGGTTTGCTGTGAGCGGCCCGTCAACAGAGGCCGAGCAGACATGAAATCAGCTGATGATCTCTGACAATCACCCGCACATAACGATCATCATATAGAATAATCTGACGATGAGCTGATGAAGGTGCTTTAGTGTTTGACAGTATAAAGCTCATCTGATAGACCTGGAAAAAGCAGAGAGATATTTATGCTAACATGATATTATCACCTGATATTATTATTAGCATTACTAGTATTATTAACTGCCGACTCTACGTGAGATCTGTTGTGTAGAAGACATGATTCACAAGTAATGATATCGTTATTTATTAAAAGTGTAATTTTGGGATTGATTTGACTTCCCGTCATCTAGATTTGATAGCAGCTCGGCTAACTGTTAGCACAGGCAACACACACGTACAACCGGTCAAACATGTCTTTGACTCATCAGCTGATTCTGACTCCAGTGATCTAAAACATCTGATAGCTCACACAAATCACTTACAGATCGGTTTAAAACATGTCACTTCTCAGTAAATGTGTGTTAGTTGGTAGTAAAGGCTGTTCATCTGCGCTAATGGAGTTAAAACATGAATGTGTGAGTGACCGTCGTTTGGATGTCATGGGGCGTTCGGTACTTTTTCCATCCAAGTAACGCATGTTACTGTAATCGAATAGAAATTGAGAAAACACCCGTAAATCCGAACAGTGCTGGGTAGATTACCTACAAATTGTAGTCAGTTACTGATTCCAAATTACAGGACAACATTTTTTGTCATTAGTAGTGTAATCCATTACAGCACACATTTAAGGTAATATTCATGACTACTTTTATATTACTTTTAGATTTCTTATGACCTAACTTGTTTATCACATTGATTTGAATAGGATAATCTTGTACCATATTAATATAAAAAATTAAAAATGAAGAGAAAATATAGTCCATTCTTTATCAACAACATGTAGTGCATTAAATATTACATTAAGTCAGGGTTTCCCAGACTGGGGTTTGTGATTGAACTGAAGGGGGTTTGTGTGGTTCAATGAAAAGCTATTAATTAAATCATACAAAAAATAAATAAATAACTTTAAAAACAATGAAAATAATACTTACTAAAAAGATGTTTTTTTTTTTATGTTTACCTACATGTCATGACCATTAACCGACATCAGAGAACTGTGAAGTAAACTTAATTCTATTTATCAATATTAATATTATTGACTTAATTTTATTATTGACCTAACTTATTAAAATCTAAGGGCTTTACTTCAAGTAAACATATTAGGTCTAAGAGGTCCAGCTGACCAAAAAAGTTGGGGAATCCCTTGGATTGCATTCAAATATGAAATTATATGAATTTTAATGTTTGAAAGACAAAAGCCTTCCAAAAACAGTAATGCATTGCTTGATTCATTTATTTACATGATTTCATCATAAGTGATGATTCAAATAATAATTAATGTGTTTGTCAGGAGCTGATTAGATATGCAATGTTGAAAAAAAAAAAACACTTGTTAAAAGAGAAATTATTTCTGTAAATCTGTTGATCATATGCTGTGTGTGTTTTCAGTGGGCACATCATGACTAGTGGCTGCAGGTCTGTGTGTGCAATTCCACAAACCTGGAAGACCTTCTGATAAGCAGTAGGCTTTTTTGGAAAGGAAAAAAGAAAAGATAAAAAAAAAGTAGTAGTAGAGATAATCAACGAATTATGAATAATATACTGCCATTGTGAGATTATCATGTAATTAATTAAAAAAGTAATTGTAGTCAAGTAGGGATGTGATGGTGAGGAAATTTTCCCACCGGTTAATCTGTGTGAGTACACCTTTAATACCGGTACCGTGCACAATTGAACCTTGCCATTTTGGGATGGCAATTGCTTGAATGGTTGGTGGGTTCATTATAATTTGAATGAAAAGCACATCAACAAAACACTACAATCAATGACAAACTCGCTTATGTTAAACGTAGATCTTTTATTAACAAAATGAATAAGACTGCTTTATTAACAAATAAAGTGTCCTGTTGGGCAAGTTATATAATCAATGTGCAGCTGAACACTGTGTAACACCAACTATCTCAGCAAGCCTAATTACGAGTATTTTAAAATGTAATATAATCTAAATACAAGTACTTGATTTGTGGAATCTGATTACGTAACCCAGATGACATGTTATCAGTTACTACCCAAATCGAATTGTGCATTTGGAATGTGGACCAACCCTTCTGAACTCGCCTGTAACGGCAGCTTTAGGGATTCCTAAACCTTTTTTTTTTATTTGATTTTTTTTTATATTTCAATCATATTAATATTAATGGTTTTTTTTCCACATGTGTTTGAGTGTTTTGAATGTTTTTGGTGCCCATCTGTCTTAAGAAAAGCAGCTTGCTAGTTTTGAAATGCAACAAGTACAACCAATGATTGATCTGTGGCACTTAAACTGGTTCGACAAGAAACTGCCAGATGACAGTTAGTGACACTGCAAACCCAGGTTTACATATTTATTATTTATTATACAGGTTTTAATATTGAGATCAGCAGCTGTTGTTAGATTATGTCTGTAATACAAACCAGGAGCTGCTAGCTGTATGAATATTGTCCTCATACGTGTCTTTTGGAACTCAATAATAAAAGCTCAATTTATAATGTTTTTACAATGCATTGAGCAACACTGTATTTCCGAATAAGAAGAAAGGTTAACAGTCATGTTGGAAACATTGTATATTTTGTCCTTTACAAGCAGGTTCACTGCTTTGAAACCTTTCAGATTAACTTGATAGTTTCAGTTTCCACAGATTGAATGGATGACTGTTATTTGTATAGCTTTTTGTTTGTGTCAATCAAATGTTGTATTTTTAATGGGTCATACCAGCAAAACGTTGTTTAGTTTTCCATTACAGTTTTCACCCTCTCTCTAACCCTTACAATTAAACAAGCTGTTGTAGCTTCTATACTGTTTGGACTTCAGATTAGTTTTTTATGATTATTGAATCTATTCCCATGTGAAATAAGCAACACCAATAACCAATTTATACTTATCTTGTCCTTGACAACCTCTTTTTTGCTCAGTTTGCATTGCAGTGTGACAGGTTCACAAAATGATTAAACTTAACTGTACCACATCAACATTTATGTTAAGATAAGCCATATATAGACACCACCTGGAAAAATATTCCTGTCCTACTTCCTCCTCCACATCACTCTTACCAACTTCGCACCCTCTCACCTAGAGCCGAGATTAATAACATTCCTCATGCTAATGCTTAGTTATTTCTGAAACCTCAGTGGCTTGTATTTCCCTCCTATTGGAAAGTACATAACGACTGCTCATAATTTCTGCGGTAGATTTTGCATACAGTGCTTGCATCTGATTAAATGCAAACTGTATTACGTAATTACTGTATTACATTTTTAAAACGCTCATAATTAGTGACTTTTTTTTATTACGTAATTGCATGTTATTCACACAATGGAAGTAATTCTTTTGTAACATTTTTTGATTTCCCTTATTAATAATTTTTCTGTCTTTTAAATATTTGCAAAAAATCCCACTGCAGTGCTTTTATACGTCCAGAAGGGGGGGTGGGGGTGGAAGGAGGAGATTTTACAGTTATCACGATTTACAGATATTATGTTTACTCAACATTATTAAATGAATATCAGCTCCTGAAAAAACACATCGCAAAATTCTTTATATTATAGCTGAGTTTTAATCTAATTGCATGACATGCGATTTATTAAATCAAATCAGTTTTTCATGAGAAAAGCCCTTAATGAAAATAATTGAAAGACATTACAAGTACGGCATGATATAAATACATGTATGTTTTCTTCTCTATCCTGCAGGTTGCCAGATCTTGTTGAGGGTTGTATGCTGGTTAATGCATAGAGGAAAAAGGCTGAAACTTGAAGACGACACTGAAGGTAGTTGGAAAAGGTACGGCAATGTTTTTTTGTTTTTTTTTTACATTACCCCATTTTATATAAATCAAATGTCTTTTTTGAGTGTGTGGCTGATGGGTCGCTCCTGTGCTCAGTTTTGCAGCTGTCAGAATGACCGCAGTAGATGACATCTCGGACAGCACAGAGGTTGTGGAAATGGAAGACGTCCCCTCCCAGTTTTTTGTGGAGAAGCACTCATGGGATGGCTTGCGTGACATCATTCACGGCAGCCGGAAGTACTCGGGAATGATCATAAACAAGGCACCCCATGACTTCCAGTTCGTTCAGAAGCATGATGAGTCCGGCCCACACTCGCACCGGCTCTACTACCTTGGTACCCTTTTCTTGTAGTTGTGAACACAATCAAACCTTTTCATGAGAATGCAGCTTCTTGTATCAACAAATGCATCAGTTCCTCATTTCATTATTAAAATATAGGTGTTTTTAAATGGTTATGCCGTGGTTCAGTGAAAAAGTGTTCATGATAAAGAAAATGATGAATCTTTTTTTTAAACGCATACCAAGTTAGAAATGAATCATTATAAAACAACCTGAAGCAAACTTGGCTTGTCATAAAAGTCAAATTACCTGATGTAATGACCTAGACACAGTCATGAGGATCTGCAGGGGGCCTCTGATGTCATTTCCTGTTTTGTTTTTCCCCTCATGCATGTTGGTTGGACCACATGACTTTGCTGTTCGCACCACATGACCTTATACACTACTGTTCTAAAGTTTGGAGTCTGTAAGATTTTTTTTTTGAAAGAGGTCTAATATTCAATAAACAGCAAAAATAGCAATATTCTGAAATAGTTCAAATTTTAAATAACTGCTTTTTAAAATATATTTTTCTATTTTAATAATTAACTGCTTTCTGATTTGTTACTCCAGTCTTCAGTGTCAAATTATCCTTTCTTATCAGTGTTAAAAAAAGATGTGCTGCCTAATATTTTTGTTGAAACTGATGCATTTTTTTTTCAGGATTCTTTAATGAATAGAATGTTCCAAAGAACCACATTTATTTGAAATATTAATCTTTTGTAAGATTAAAATGTCTTTACTGTTACTGTTTTAATCATGATGAATGTTTTAATCACAATTTAATGATGAATAAAATGCAATCCTTGCTGAATAAAAGTATGAATTGCTTTAAAACTAAATCTTACTGGCCCTAAACTTTTAAATGGTAGTGTGTCTTTTCTAAGAAATAATACATTCTTTTAATCAACCTTTTTTCTTGATTATGATGTCAGATTAGTTGTCTCACCAACATTTTTGATGTTTTGATTCTGATGAGTCAAGTTTTTCTGTCTTTCTGTTCAAATTGTTCCAAGTTTCTTTCATTTCTATCATTTTCCTAATGTTTTCATCTTGTCATACTTAAATAGGAATGCCCTATGGGAGCAGAGAAAACTCATTATTGTACTCTGAAATCCCAAAGAAGATACGGAAAGAAGCCCTCCTGGTGTTGTCATGGAAACAGATGTTAGATCACTTTCAGGTACAATTTCTTCATTTTGTTCTAGGAATATGATGCTAACAGCAGCATAACCACATATATGAGCGATTATAACATTAATAACTTTAACACATTAATTATATCATTCATTTGTGTTCTTCCTGTAGGCGACTCCGCATCATGGTGTATATTCCCGTGAGGAGGAGCTTCTCCGTGAGAGGAAGCGTCTGGGAGTCTTTGGCATCACGTCCTACGACTATCACCCACAAAGCGGCCTTTTCCTCTTCCAAGCAAGCAACAGCCTTTTCTATTGCCGTGATGGCGGCCATAACGGATTCATTGTGAGTCTAGCTGTTTTTGTTCTGCTGCCCTCGGTTTAATATTTCTGGGAAATTACTTCATAATGCATGCGTGTCTCTATGCCTGAAACTCATGTGATGTTTAGCAGGCTGCCTCAATGAAGCCTGTGGAAATAAAGACTCAGTGCTCAGGGATTCGCATGGACCCCAAGATCTCGCCCGGTGATCCCAGTTTCATTGCTTTCATAAATAATAACGACCTGTGGGTGACGAATATTGAAACTGGAGAAGAGCGAAGACTTACTTTCTGTCATAAAGGTTTGTTGATCTGTTAATATAAAGCAGCAGTTATGTTGTTTACCAATAAGGACATAATCTGGGTTATTTTCAATTTAAAGGATTAGTTCAGTTCAGAATAAAAAATTCTTGATAATTTACTCACTTCCATGTCATCCCAGATGTTCATGTCTTTCTTTCTTCAGTCGAAAAGAAATTAAGGTTTTAGAGGAAAACATTCCAGGATTTTTCTCCATATAGTGGACTTCAATGTGGGGTACAACGGGTTGATGGTCCAAATTGCAGTTTCAATGCAGCTTCAAAGGCTCTACGTTATCCCAGTCGAAGAATAAGGGTCTAATCTAGTGAAACGATTGGTCTAGATTAGACCATTATTCTTCGACTGGGATCGTGTGGAGCTCTTTGAAGCTGCATTGAAACTGCAATTTGGACCTTCAAACCGTTGAAGTCCACTATATGAAGAAAAATCCTGGAATGTTTTCCTCAAAAACCTTAATTTCTTTTCGACTGAAGAAAGAAAAACATCTCGGATGTTTTTTTTTGTTTCTCTTTGAACATTGATCTATAATTAGAGCACGTCAGGTTACAGTGATTTGATGTTTCTGAAATCTGATATCTCTTCTACACTTGTCCAGGATTGAATAATGTCAAGGAAGACCCGAAGTCTGCTGGTGTCGCAACCTTTGTGATTCAGGAAGAATTTGACCGCTTCACCGGGTACTGGTGGTCTCCGGCTGCTCCTGAAGGTTTGTTGATCACCTAAATCAGTGGTTTTCAGCCAAAATCACAATTTTCATAATATTCACAATCAATTGTGGTTAAATGAATTTCAAGAACTGTATGTTCTTCAATAAATACAGTAGTTAGTGAGAACCACTGACCTAGAGAGTTTATGGTTGTTTTATTTCGCTTGCTGAAGCCTTGTTTATACTTGACGCGCTCGCCATTGTACAGTTCTTTAAAACGACAGGGGTCGACTTGAAGTAATTGTTCTCTAAACCATCAGGAAGCAGCCGTGAGAAGGTATACACAATGATGTTTGTTTTTAGTACACTTCACCAAACCCACACTACAAAAGAATCAAAGAATTGTGTAAAAAAACAGTTTGTCTTGAAATTACTACTTGAGATATTAGAACAAAATATATGGATATTAGAACATTTGTATAAAACTAAATGAAACAACAATCTCTTAAATATTTTCTAATTTCTTTAAACATTTTCATTAAAAGAAACACTTTAGTTGGAAATTGACAATGTCAATGTAAACCCATATTGAATCTGTTATTTATGCATTCGTTCCATTCCATTTTCCATTTATTGTAAATGAACAAACTATATTAGGTTAATCCAGTACTAAATCAAGAAGTTAATTGTGATTATTTTGAAAATAGATATGACCAGGTTGTATATACGAGATGCCGCATTGGACACTCAAGACTCACTCATTCATATTTATTGAAAGGGGAAGAGAAACTGGTTTGTGATTGTGTAAGAATTAAAGAGTGTAAAACATATTTTAATAGAATGTCCTTTTTTTAATGATGTTAGACAACGTTTTTATTCATAAAATATATGAATGGACCTTTTTAAAAAGATTTCTCCTGGAATAATTTTAGAATTTGTGTCAAATATTAAATTGAAAGATTCTATGTAATTGTTATTACTGTTTTTGTTATTGATATATGTCTGATTTTGTATATTGATTGTTTTTTAAGACCAAATTGTTAAATTATTGTAAACAATGTATTGTGATTGTAGTTATAATAATTTTTTCAAAATTGTAATTTTGTTTATTGCCATGAATATAGCCATTGCTGCTGATATGGTGTTAAATAATAAATAAATTAAACATTTTCATTTAATTTCCCAAACATTTTTATTTAACATGGACCTTTATTGTCATTAAAAGGGTTTATTTCTGACACTATAGGCTAATTTTGTAAATGTAAGCAATTTAGACTAGCATAAACTAGGTGTCAGAATCGCCTCAAAGTTGTGCACCTTCAGAAGCAGAGTGCGAAGTTACAAAAAAATGTTGTGCACACACCGCGATGATGTTATTTTTTCTGCATGCACTTGTGCAGATGCGGCGGGTATAAATCAGGCTTTGTTTTTGTTTTATTTGGGTCAAAATCCATTTGTACATTAGCCTGATTGGACACAAAATGCATCGACCACCTGCTGCATACCCTTATTCTGTTTATGTTTGCTTGTAGATTCAGATGGAGGCAGAACGCTCCAGTTGCTGTATGAGGAGGTTGATGAATCAGAAGTAGAGATTATTCATGTGCCCTCACCAGCTTTGGAGGAGCGGAAGGCAGATGTGTACAGATATCCTCGCACTGGTAATCACAAACACAAACTGTTAAAAGCCACACAAACATATGGTTGAGAACCAAGAATCAATTCCATTTAAAAAATCCATTTAGAATAAAAATACTACAAACATACAGTGGAACCAATGTAGTTTTTTGTGAATAAATGACTCCTGGGTTGCTAAAGACAACCTATGAACCAGTGAACTGATATTGTGTGGTAAGACTAACTCTTACTGAATTGGTCAAAGAGGTCATTGACTTAACTATTGGACAGCAAGTCATTACTGTCATCATTTCCAAATCCCCTCAACTTCCTCAGTGTTCATTTTGAAAGCAAATTATGATTTAGTTTTAGTCAGTCTTTTGGCTAAAATGCTAATTAGCTTTAGTCATATTTTAGTCATCTGAATATGTTTTAGTCGACTAAATATCGTAAGATCTATTATGAAAATCTAATGGGTTTAGTTAAATTGTAATGCATCAATTAAGCATTTCTTTCAAATGTCCAAACTCATGAAATATTCCTGGAGAAAATATCTCTTAACCTGTTAATATGAATGATAGTTATGTTTGAACATGCAATACTGACACAGATTTAACTGCTGTGACATATAACATGTCTTTATTTATCTTAAAATTAAATAAAGCCACTTCTCATAAAGAGACAAGAACATGGTCTTCTTTTTAATTAATGATATATGCATTCTTTATAACAGTTTGCATGCAACAGTCTTCATTATTTCAAGCGGACAAATTTATTTGTATAAAGTAAATAATCCAGTTATTCAGTCAAGATCATTGAGTGATTTTCTCTTTTCTTTTGTTTTTTGATTAACATTTATGACAGTTGGAGTTGTGCTTAATGTTAATAATTAATGCTGATGATCCCCTCTCGATGCTTTTAGGAAGTAAGAACCCTCAAATTAGCCTGAAACTAGCAGAAATTCGAACTGACCAGAATGGAAAGGTAGGTACCTGTGGCCAAGCTCACTTTTTCTTTCTTTATGCCTGGCTAAAAGGTTTTATAACGATCTCTTATTCTTTTTGTAGATTATTAGCGCACAAAACAAGGAGCTTGTTCTCCCATTCACAACACTCTTTCCTGGGGTTGAGTACATTGCGAGAGCTGGATGGACAAAAGATGGCAAATTGTAAGTAACAACAAATAATTGCTTTAAAGAAATTCACTCTCATGTCTATCCTTTATACTGATGAGCCAAAACATTTTAACCAGTCACAGGTGACGTGAATATTGATCATCTCCTTACAAGGCCACATTTTAAGGTCTGGGTAGATTAGATGGTAAGCAAACAATCAGCTCTCTTAATAAACATGTTGGATTCAGGAGAAATGGGCAGTAATAAAGATCTGAAAGACTTTGACAAAGGGCCAAAATATTATGGCAAGGCTTGTGGGTTGCAGAATTTACCAACATTTGTCCGAGGAGGGACAAACCACAAACCGGCGATAGGGTGTTGGTGGACGCCCAAGGCTCATTGATGCACGAGGACACGAGGCTATGCTGTCTGGTCCGAGCCAACAGAAGGTCTACTGTGGCACACACAATTTTAATGATGGTTATATGAGGAATTTCACAACACACAGTGCATCACACTCTGCTGTGTATGGGGTAGCCATAGACCAACCAGAGTGCCTATTATGATCCCTGTCCACCGTTAAAAGCACCTACAATGGGCATGCGAGCGTTGAAACTGGACCTTGGAACAGTGGAAGAATTTCACCTGGTCCGCTGAGTCCTGTTTTGTTTTACATCACGTGGACTGTAGTGTACATGTGCACTGTTTACCTGGGGAAGTGATGGCACCAGAAAGCTCACTGTGGTGAAGGGTGTGTGATGCTCTAGGCAATGTTGTGCTGGGAAAACCAGAGATGAAAATTTGACACGAATTTTCAGTGCGTGTCTGTGTGAGGTAATCGCTCCGCCCTCTGTGCCGGGAGCAGCAGCTCATTTGCATTTAAAGGGACAGACACAAAAGCGGTGCGTTTTTGCTCTCCCTCAAAAAGTGACTATTTTAACATGAAAACATAAAAATATCTGTGGGGTATTTTGAGCTAAAATTTCACACACACACTCTGGGGACATAAAAGACTTATTTTACATCTTGTGAAAGGGCATTATATCACCCCTTGAAGACACTAACAATTGAATGGCGGTAGACAATTAAGGTCACGGTTTCAAGAACTTGGGACACTCAAGAGACCTTTCTACTGACTGGGATAAACAGCAGGAGAAAGATGGCCGGGTTTTCCTGATCACCTGTGTAAACATGCAGCAGGAGGAATGAGGACTGCAGATGTGACCAGAGCAATAACTGTGAGTGTCCATAATGAAAGACACCTAAGACAGAGCTAAAGGAAGGACAGCTTGATCGTCCTTGCAGTGCCAAACCACGTTACCAGATGTGTTTGAGAACTTGCAAGGGTCTTGGTGAAAGATTGGAATAACATCTCACAGCAAGAACTGGCAAATCTAGCTCAGTCCGTGAGGATGAGATGCACTAAAGTACTGAAAGCAGCTGGTGACCACACCACATCCACTCTGTTCATTATTCCATTTCTGTTCGTCAAATGTCTGTGAAATGTGTTCAGTTTATGTCTTAGTTGCCAAATCTTTTTATGTCCATACAAATATTTACAATATTTTAAATTTGCTGGGAAAAAAATTTAAGTGAGAGGAGTTAATGTCTTAATATGAAAGGAATAACGTAAAAAAGACAATTCTCAAAGTGTTCAGTGATCAGGGACTGAAAAGCTCTGGAAAAACGAAACGCAATAAAACCAGTCCATAAAACAAGTTGCCTGAAGTCAGTCTGTAACTTTAGCTGGGTTTGAGCAATAGGTCAAAATTTAAGACATGCACGGATTGGCTGACTATGTGCTCATTTTCACATGGAAACTTGATGTGTCATGATTTTGTAACCGGTGCATTTTTTATGCAAGTTATTAGTTAGTACTTTTAGCATTATTTAGCATGTTGGCCATTTAATTGGTATGTTTTATATACAAGGGTTTATTAACTAAAACTAAGGCCTGGTTTCACAGACAGGGCTTAGATTAAGCCGGAATTAGGCCTTAGTTCAATTAGGATATTTAAGGTGTTTTCATACCTTGTTCATTTGAGCCCTCCAAACGCTTTTATAAACATGCCTTAGAAAAAAAATACATTACTGGTGTGCATCTTGTGATAAAACAATGGCACTGACATATTTTAAGATATTTCAGTGCAAGTTACTTTCAGGTAAAACAGCTCAAACTTGTATTTTAGTCTGGGACAGGGCTTGTCTAAAACTGGGGGTAAAACCGTCTGAAACTGGGGGTAAAACCATCAAAAACAGTTTCATTACTTACCGTAAATTCATTTTATTTCAGTCAAGGTTTATTTCAAGTATATATAAATGTATAATTTATGTAAAAGTATATGTAAATAGTTGTTTTTTATTTCAGCTAGTTGCCAAGGAAAACTTTTTTAGTTTAACTAAAACTGAAATGAAAACTTAATAAAAAAGAAATGACTATTATTTGCTTCATTTTCTCTCCTTCCAGTGCTTGGGCAGTGTTACTAGACCGCAGTCAGCAGAAGCTTCAGATAGTGCTTTTACCACCTGCACTCTTCATACCCGTGAGCATGGATGATCCGCAGTGGGAGGAGCATGTGGAGGCCATGCCTGAGGGAGTCCAGCCCTTCATCATCTATGAGGAGATCACTGACATTTGGATCAACGTAAGACCCTTCAATAATAAGTGTAGTTATGCACTGATATCGAAGTTTACAGACCACAGATTGGCTGATAACCAATATGATGGTCAATATACAGTTCAATTGGCCGGGGGAGTGAGTGAGCTGTGACATTATCTTGCCTAATCAGAATATAGCAGAGTGCAGACCAAAAGTAATATTGTTTGATAGTGCTCTAGTCACTGACTAAAGCAAAAGAAACAACCATGAAGCTGTCAGCACATCACACATATGTATGAAAGATATTTAACACCATGCCATATAGGCCACATTCACACTGTGTACCTTAATTCCGATTTATTGCTCAGATTAGATTTGTTTCTATAGTTGTTCACATTGTTGTTTTAAATGTGGCCAATATCAGATTCCAGTGCGAACTGACCCCTATGCGCAATAGAACGATAAAAGGCTTCACGCAGCACGCTGTCATACAGAAGTAAACACATAGGACTTTAAAGTAAGCGATTACGTGTTTGTGAATGAATCCACACAATATAAAAAATACAAAGACGAGGATGCGGAAAAAGACAGCAGAACTTTTAAACATTTATGATACGAACCCTCGCGTTACATATCACTGACCTTCCACTGACTACCTTTCTTGATAACTTCAGGTATGTCAAATCTTTGAAGTGACTTCCATGAGCGCAGAATTGTGACATACGTTAATCTACAGTGATGTAAAAGTCGAATGAATTCCTATATGACCGTTGGCAAAACGTCTGACCTGTATTGGATTTTGGACCACATATGGAAGTGGCACAAATCTGTATTGAAAAGATCAGATTCCATGTGGTTTGTGCGGTTTACACTGTCATGACAAAAACAGATCTGAGTCACATATGAGCAAAAAAAAAACGCACATTTATCTGCTGTCTGAACGTAACCATAGAGATGTGAAAGAACATATTAAAATGTGGGGTCTGTAAAAAAAAAAATATTTTTTTTTTTTTTTAATTTTTTCCGGCCAGTTATATATTAGTATAAAAATAATACCTTTATCAAGGAATCATTAAACTGATCAAAAGTGACATATGTTGTAACATTATAAATGTCTTTATTATTTAAAATAAATGCTGTTCTTTTGAATTTTATGTTCTTTAAAGAATCCTAATAAAAGTGGCAAATCCCATTTCCAAAAAAATATTAAGCAGCACAACTGTTTTCAACATTGATTATAATGAGAAATGTTTCTTGAGCACCAAATCAGCATATTACAATGATTCCTGAAGGATCATGTGACACTGAAGACTGGAGTAATGGCTGGTGATTATTCCATTTAATTAATTATTTTTTTAAATATGAATCATTTTTATTAATACACATTTAAAATATGAAGTTGTTTTAAAATTGTAATATTTCACAATATTACTGTTCAAATGAATGCAGCTTTAATGAGCATTAGAGGGAAAAAAATTCTTACCGACCCCCCAACTTTTGAATGATAGTCTATGTATTCTGGAATGTTATACTAGAGGACTAGTTACTGCAAACTGCACAAAATACTCAGGATGAATCTTTTAAAAGCAGCATGTGAAACGGTACACATAATGTGGGATAATTGTGGGATACATTTTCCATGCAGATGGTCATGCGGGTCTATGCACACAGAACATTTGTGTACTATATAATTGAAAATAGTATAGGAATATGTTATTTCAAACATGACCATAGTCTCGGTTTATTTGACTTTTGTATTAATTTCTTGTCTTATTTCCCAATAGGTCCATGATATCTTCTATCCCTTCATTCAAACAACTAATGACAAGATCAGCTTCCTGTGGGTGAACGAATCACAAACGGGCTTCTGCCATTTGTACAGAATAACCAGTCTCTTACAGCCAGGCTGCCAGCAGTGGTCCAGAGAATACAGTCCTTCAGAAGGTCAGTGTTAAACATGCAGTTGTGTATGTCTCTTTGCCCAGATTTGATCAGAAGTGCAAATATGCAGATATGATGCAATGAAAACGACACTGTCCAAATTAAACAAATTAGTGAAAATGTTCTGACACCCAGTCAAGCAAATTATACATGATACCATTCAAATAAAAACTCCCTAATGCATCAAACTTGTAAATGATGTGTTACCCTACAAAGAGGCTTTGCTTTCCATACTAGTCAATACATTGAGGAAAAAATGTGGCACCAAGCCGCAGCAACCCTGACTGATCATCTTATGAGCATAAATATATTGAAAAAATATAGATTTTCTTAACACCATATTAAAAATGTAATACATTTTTATCAAACATACAGTGCTTAGCCAAGCAATAGTTCATGAAATTTTACTTAGAAAAAAATCAGTTATTCAAAATAGTTTTTATACTATTATAAAGCATAAAAACAATATCTGTTTTGTGAATCATATGTAACTTACCTCTATACTTTACAGGCCCTACTTAAGTGAAGTACTGAGTTTGGATTGAATATGGATCTGTGATATCCGTAAAAATAACATACTGTACTTCTGTCCAGTTGATCTGCCACATCCTGTACAAAATTCCAATCTATATCACTAGATCTAATGTTTCTATGTGTGAGCTCTCAACCACTGGAGCTCTGCAAGGACTGCCTCCCTCATTTTCAGAAGTAATACAGATAAGAAAACAATTTCAAAGAATAAAAATAAATACAGAAAATAATAAATTAAGGAAAGAGTAATACAAAATAAATTCAGTATTATTTTTAACAAAAAATGTATTAATTTATTTATTTTCCTATTACATTTACTTATATATTTATTTATTTAAGTATTTATTTTTAATTTCTGCAGGTGTGGGCCTCCATATTTACGTGGTCACGTTTTTAATTATGGCTTGTCCTTCTATCAAAATGTAAGCATGGGGCCTTGTAATATGAATGACTTACCTTTTTTATCACTATTATTATTAGATGATTTTAAATGCCAGATAGAAGAGGAGGTGACTATAACGAGTGGAGAGTGGGAAGTCTTGGCTAGACACGGATCAAAGGTTTGCTGTATTATTCAACAAATTCAAAATACAAATGTCTTGCACACATTCCCGTTCTTTAAATTTTTCTTTCATCTATATTTGCAGATCTGGGTCAACGAAGACACCAAACTGGTGTACTTCCAGGGCACAAAAGACACTCCACTTGAGCACCATCTTTATGTTGTGAGCTACGAATCTCCTGGAGAAACCGTCAGACTTACTAAGCCGGGCTTCTCTCACAGCTGCTCTGTTAGCCAGGTGTGTGTGTGTGTGTGTGTGTGTGTGTGTGTGTGTGTGTGTGTGTGTGTGTGTGTGTGTGTGTGTGTGTGTGTGTGTGTGTGTGTGTGTGTGTGTGTGTGTGTGTGTGTGTGTGTGTGTGTGTGTGTGTGTGTGTGTGTGTGTGTGCGCATGTGCGTACCAAATCATTGGTGACAAAATGGCATTATGAAACGTACAAAAATAGCAAATGATTTTTCACAAAAAAAAGGCTGAACCGTATTTATTTCTGCCAAAGAATCCCCTGGAAATATAGTCTGAAGAAAATTGATAGTTAATCATTTATTTTCGGCTTAGAATATCCAGAATTTGCAACTTTTTTTTCCAGTTTTAGTCAAGAATTTCATGTCATTGCATCATGGGTTGTATCTTACAGGGTGCATGGGTGAGGAAAAATAGATGTTACAATTCACTAACACATTAGAATACGATTATATACATTGATGTTAGATAATACAGTAGTACTGTGAACTAAAAACAATACTTTTACAGCATTTATTATTCTTGGTTTATGTTAAGGTTAATATATAATTTTTCAAATTGCATAAACATTAGTGTTAGTTAAACAAGCTAACATTTTTAATTAATAATTATTCTGGTTATTGAAAACCATACACATGACTAAACACAGATAACTGATGTAGATAACTGTCCTGCAGTATTAAAAAAAAAGCTTTATTTTACAATATTTTGCAGAAGCAAACCAAACAGTGTTCCATGACCGGCAGTCTCACTCTGTTTCTCTGTTCTGTTTCAATACAGAACTTTGACATGTTCATTAGCCACTACAGTAACGTGAGCACCCCTCCGTGTGTTCATGTCTACAAACTGACGGGTTCTGACAGTGACCCCATACACAAGGAACCGGAGTTCTGGGCGAGCATGATGGAGGCTACAGGTGAGGTCAGGGTGATGTTGCACAGCTGTTGGAAAGAACAACAGATGCGCTGATAACCTGTTTGCTTTTGTCTGTGTTGTGCAGGTTGTCCAGCTGATTATGTCCCTCCTGAGATATTTAGCTTCCCTGCCAATTCCGGTTTCCGCCTATATGGAATGCTGTACAAACCACACAACCTGAAACCAGGAAAAAAACACCCCACAATCCTGTTTGTGTACGGCGGCCCACAGGTTGGTTTGGCTGAAAAGTATCACTATAGATTTTTTTGAAAACTGCCCATTAAGATTTAGTAATAGTTTCACCCAAAATGTAAATTCTGACATTTGCTCACCCTCGGGATGTTCCTTTGGCTGGGTCTTTCAAAGCTCCAAAATAACAACAATAAAAAAATGATACATTTGGCCTGTATAACTTGTGCAATATGTGATTTGTTTATGAAACTTAATTGATACAGTTCCTGAGTTCAGTTCACTGATTATTTGATATGGTTTCAGGCATTCACAATCCATTGGAAGGAAATATTTAAATACAAACTTTTTTTTGCTCTGATTCTCTATGAAACTGTTGTATTGTTTGGAATGTGGTGCCACTTGTTCTTTGAAAGCTCCACTCACCATTTATTGTAACTGTCAAAAAAAAAATCCCCCATGGAAGAATTAAAATACAAACAATATGAGAGTGAGTAAGTGATTACACTTTATTTTTGGGTGGGCTATGCCTTCTGAATTGCAGTAATGAATTGAATGTCTTTACATTTCGGTTTGTGACACCGCTAAAAGTTGCATTGTAAATTCTTTAATATGTCTACTATTAACATGTTTCTCTTTTTCTTTTGTTTTTTAGGTGCAGTTAGTAAATAACTCCTACAAGGGTGTGAAGTATCTGCGTCTGAACACGTTGGCGTCTCTGGGTTATGCAGTGGTGGTCATTGATGGAAGAGGGTCATGCCAAAGAGGCCTTAAGTTTGAGGGGGCCCTTAAAAACAAAATGGTAACTAGAACTGACAGTCTACAATTGTAGCCAGACATTTGACTCTGAACAACATCACAGCAAATATTTGCTAAGGAACTGCCACTTAGACAGGAAGAGATTGTTTGTTTGATTGTATTTAAAACGAAAAAAGGTGATTGTTCTTATAATATATATTAACATATAGTCGCTGTCGGGTGGAAACCTTGTATCTCCAATAAATGCTACTTTTCAGGAAATGGAAAAAACACAATTTTTTTAAATTATTAAATGCCACATTATCAAAGTTGATATTGTGGCTTTATATATGGCCAGAGACGACATATTATTTAATTAACATTTGACCAAAATCAAGCTCAAATGGAGTTACAAGGTTTTTGACCAGTGAATTTCGGACACGTGTGTTTTGTTTGTTATTAAAACAGACGCATGACCGCATCTGAGGCAGTAAATGCATCACATTACGTTTTCATCAACTTACAGATTATAAAGTTTATTGTCGCTATGTGAGTGCTCAGCTTTTTCTTTTATTTGGCCAAACTCCCATGTTATTAAAGATGAAATGCTATGCATGCACATTATTATTTAAGACTGTATTGGCTATGACTCAACGTCAGATGCTAGACTAAGACACTCCTCTCCGCTATATATTTACATTGCAAACAAGCAGAGATGGTCCAAACTGCGTGCGGCTCACACAATAGAGGCCAGGTGGAGTTATTAGGTTTTACCGACAGTTTGAGGATCCAGTGGAGTGTAGCGGAGAGTAGGTGGTCTTTAGTGGCTGTTTGAACACATTCGACCACATGAGCTTTTACACTACGGAAGCAATCCGGTCGAATGTGTTTTCGACCACCTCTGGAAGTGGTCAAAAGTGGACAAGCTCAAAAAGTTTTAGGCCTGGTATTAAGATGCGTTTTGGTTGATCGGATCACAAGTGGAAGACGCTAAATACAAGTGTAAACGGGGTCTAAAATGTTTTGAGCTTGTCCACTTTTGACCACTTCCATTCGGCCGGATTGCTTACGTAATGTAAATGCTCATGTGGTTGAATGTGTTTGAATAGCTGCAAAAGACCGCCTACTCTCCACCTACTGATCTAACGCGTAAACATTATGGGAAGCACGCTAACCAGACAGGATTTAAACTTTAGCTGGAGACCCAAGTTTGGTTTGAAGACGGAAAATGTACCAAGCACAATGTTCTCTCACCATTCCTGATTTCTATCACACAATCATAGTTCGGCTGTTCTTGCGGCTGTCAGTGCAGAAAAAAAAAAAAGTTGCTGCACTCATTATTTTTTCTGTTTTCTCCGGGCGCATTCATATGTAAAGTGCGTGAGCTTATTATTGTCTCTTTCCTCTACTTCTGATTCGATCGACCAAATTGCATCTTAATACCAGGTGTAAACAGGGGCTTAGACCCCGTTTACACCTGTATTTAGCGTCGTCCACTTGTGATCCAATCGGCCAAACACATCTTAATGCCAGTTGTAAACAGTTGCCTCACATTTAACACATTAGGGTCTGCTTTTAAAAGGTCAGCCAGCATGTGTTGAAAACAGGTTGCATAAATGCTTTATATAGACACAAATATGATCATGCTGCAATTTAAGTGGCTGGAATGGTTGGTCAAGAAATGTTAAGGTGTTAAAATGATTACTGAGTGACAGCTCACACTGGCTCTGACATATGATCCCACTTATTACTCACAGTCAAAGACTGAATTAGACACCTTCAGTTCTGTCCAACTCATCTCTATCACTGCTTATTGAAGTGGTTAGGTGTGATATGAAGTCAATTTGTATGATAACTTTTATTGGGACATGACTACTGCTTATTAATTACAAGTTAACGTTTTATAAATAAAGAATATGTTGTTTTGTCTCAGAACAGTGAGAAACCACCCAACATTCACCCAGAACAAAGCCATCTAGCAACGCCTGTATATACACTGTGGTTCAAAACTTCAAAAGTTTTTTTTTGAAAATGAATACTTTTATTCAGAAATTCATTAATGAAAGGTGACAAAAGACATTTAGAATGTTATAAAAGATTTATATTTCAAATAAATTCTGTTCTTTTAAACTTTCCATTCAGCAAAGAATCCAGAAACAAAGTGTGTCATGGGTTTCTCATGTTTCTTCAGAATTGGACCCTAAACTAAGACTTCTTTCAAAAACATTAAATCATTCTAACTACAAACAATTGAACATTAGTGTGTAAGTAAAATTGTTGATGTATTTGAAAGAAACATTCAAATTACTTTGAATATTTCACATGGTTGAAGATCATTGAATGCAGCATACCAGGCTTTAGGTAAGGTATATAAAACATGGAATATGGGACTCTTTATTCATATTCCTATTATTTTCTCCTCAACCTCAGGGGCAGGTGGAGATTGAAGATCAAGTCGAGGGGCTTCAGTTTGTGGCAGAGAAGTACAAGTTCATAGACTTGAGTCGGGTTGCCATCCATGGTTGGTCCTACGGTGGATTCCTCTCTCTCATGGGCCTCATTCACAGGCCAAACATCTTCAAGGTGAGATTTACAGCTGCCCCAATGTTACGTCATCATCTTAATTTCTTTTTTGCTCAACTGTCCCTCAACCCCACCCATTCATGCGCTTCCACCAGCAGGTGGCGTCTCAAATGCACCTTACTAGAGATTGAATTGCTGAACTTTGTTCCTTTTCTGAAATTGTAATCATGGTCAATTAGCTTTTTTATGCTTTTGGAATTACCATAATAGAAAACAAGAGCTGTATTTTGGATATAAGGGAAGAAACATTTTCAAAAGCGTGTACTTTGAGACTAAAATTAGTATCTGTACGTTTGTTCTGATCATGTGTTAAGCAAGTTACCCATTCTGTGCTCCAGGTGGCCATAGCAGGAGCTCCTGTGACGGTGTGGATGGCATACGATACTGGCTACACCGAGCGCTACATGGACGTGCCTGAAAATAACCAGCAGGGATATGAGGCGGGCTCCGTCGCACTGCACGTCGACAAACTTCCCAACGAGTGAGTTACTGCGGCTGAGGCCAGAGGACGTGCAACGTTTGTTTCACCCTAATTATATGTTCTTGGCATACAACTTCATCTCAGTGATTGTCTTCTAACCTTAAAAAAGCCCAGCATCTAAAGTCGCTTGGATTTTGTTATAATAGTCAGAAATGTCTTTTATTTTTTTTGTAAGTTTGAGCGTTTAGACAGGATTTTGCATGTTTTTTTGTTGTTGTTGAGTATCATATTTAATATTATTTGAGCCATGAAAGCCTGATGGATGAGATATGAGAATATGGAGGTCATACTTAAGGAGAGAGGGAAAAAAACACTTCAATTTTATTCAGATGTGCCAACTGAGCAGAGAAAAATAAAAAAAGATTGGTGGGGTTTCTGAAATTTATATGGCCAAAGTTTAAGATGAAATTATAATAGCTTGCAATGTAAATGAATGAGATCTAGCACTACTTGCAAAAAAAAAATGCATATAAATATAAGTTGTCGCTTTATATCTCCCAGTAAGATGATATTTAAATGCTTAGTTTTATGATCAAATTTCAGTAGTTTTTATTGTGTTGGGGGGTTGCGTCGCTTTAAATATAATGCAATGCAATACAAAATAATGATGATTTAAAGATGTGTAAGTAAACATTCCTCAAAAGCCTGATGTATTGTATTTGATGAATTTTAATATGATTTTTCTTTAAAAAATATATAAACTATCAATCGAGTAAGACGAAAGAAGGCCCATTGAAGATTTTGTACTAAAGGTTTTGATCATGTTGATGGATATGATACAGTAGGCTTTATAGGGTTAAAATACCTTCTCAAAAGTTTCTCCCTATTTTGAATCTATGTAAATTTCATCTTGAAGATATGAATCTCTCCAGTTCGATCAAACCATATAGTTAACTCCTCTCAGAATGTATTATTTGAGCAATTGGTTATCTTTTCCCTGTGCTAACTTGACACTAACGTTTTTCCTTTGTTTTTTTTCCCCCAAGGCCAAACCGATTACTGATTTTACATGGGTTCCTTGATGAAAACGTGCACTTTTTCCACACCAACTTCCTGGTGTCTCAACTCATCCGTGCAGGAAAGCCATATCAGCTACAGGTTTGAAAACAGAGTCTTAAAAATATACAATGTTACTATTTTTTTTTTTTTCTCAACCAAATAATTCATCATACTTTTTCTCCATAGATCTACCCCAATGAGAGACACAGCATTCGCTGTCCTGAGTCCGGTGAGCACTACGAGATCATGCTACTGTACTTCCTCCAACAGCACCTCTGATCAGGGCCTTCTCCATTCCCACCCTCCTCCACTTCCTTCAGCAGGAATGACAGAATACTGGTCCATGAACCCATCTTTTGCTTTCTCGCGCTCTTTCTGGAAGGAGTGTCTTTGCAGCAGTCAGAAACAGACTTGTCCCCAAACTTCGTGTCATTTTGCGCATGTCGGCACACTTTTAACAGAAAGGACCCGTCTGAGAACGGAGAAGAACCCAGTAGCTCATTAACCTCATTAAACAGATTTTGGATTATGTGCCACACCTAGGTAATGTTTCTTTTCCGGCTCCCTTTGGAACACTGTTTATGTTGCCAAATGTGTCTTTATTTTTTAAATTTGTAGTTAGTGGCTTATCAGAATACAGAGACTGGATTTCTACACATACATACAGATATGCTCTTATCACCCCATCCCCCTTTTCCTGTTAACTGCTCATTTAACTTAAGCGTTTTCAGTGCTATGAATGCAGTCGTGTTTCGGTCCAACATGAATTCCAGCGTCACTGTTAGCCGCACTCGTGTGGCTCTCACGTAAGGACACCTCACACTACTACCTGCAGTTCATATTTTAAGTGTGTATTATTAAAGGAACATATTTTTTATGAAGTTGTGGCCATCTGACTTGTATGCTGTTTTAATTGAAGTGCCGTATTCTTTTCATTTCAAGATTTCTGGTATATGATGCACTGTATTTCCAAGGGACTCAAAATATTTAATGAGGAAAAAGGGTGGGGCTTGATTTTATTATATCAGGAATTGGTTGGATCGTGAAAGGTGAGTCAAGTCACATTTATTTATATGGCGCTTTATACAATACAGAAAATAAATGTTAATTTTTGTAAAATTCATGTAAAGCAGCTCTACAGAAGGTAATAGTGTCATTATTCAGCCCAGTTTTATTCAGTGTTTCAGTTCAGTTCAATAACTGTCAGTGAAGTCTGTCTGGCTAGTGATGTCACAGGTGGAGCAAGATATTATATTCTGACTTTATTTAGATGGTCAGTTCTTCTGTCCACCCAGTCCATTTATTAAAACTTAAAGGGTTAGTTCACCCAGAAATTAACACAATTTCATCAATTACTCACTCACATAGATACACAAAGATATTTTAAATAAAATCTGAGATTTCTGTCCCACCATTGACAGTCCATGCAACTACCAGTTTGATGCTTCAAAAAATCAATAAAGAGATTGTGAAACTAATCCATGATTCAAGCAGTTTAGTCCAAATTTTCTAAAGAGACTATTCATTTATATGATGAACAGATTGAATTTAGGCTTTTATTCACATTCAAGATCAACAAACATAATCTCAACCGTATGTGCTTGATGCGTAAGGACAAACCTCATTGGTTCTCGCACGTCAAGCAAGCATGATTGAGATTCCGTTTAGCATAACTGATGTGTGCTTTGATGAATGTTTATATGTAATAAAAGCCTAAATTCAATCTGATCATCATTAAAGTGATCGTGTCTCAGAAAATTTAGACTAAACCGCTCAATTCATATGGATTAGTTTTAAGATTTCTATGAACTTTTTGAAGCATCAAAATGATTGTAATGACTGTCAGTGGAGGGACCGAAATCTCTCAGGTTTCATTCAAATATCTAAATTTGTGTTCCGAAGATGAACGAAAGTCATGTGGGTTTGGAATAACATGAGGGGGAGTAATTGACACAATTTAGGTTGAACTAAACCTTTAACTGCAAAACTGATTTATTCTGTATTTTTCATGTTTGTGATGTTACTGTCAATCTGTTAATATTTCCTACCGCTATTATTTCCATGCAAAGAGGTTAACGTCTCGGGTTACTCACCATAACCATGGTTCCCTGAGAGTATGGAACGAGACATTGCGTTACTAGCTGACACTTTGGGGAAACTCCTTTCACAGAAAATACTGAAGCCTGTTTGAATCGCACTATTGCAATGGCGCACTCGAGCGAGGGGCGGAGTCAACCGCTATATAGCTCTGTGCCGAGCGCTATTGCCTCAGAATCTTTCTACGAGAGAGAGCATACATGCAAAGACACTGAGGAGATTTTACACGGCAACTTACGCAATGTCTTGTTCTCTACTCTCAGGGAACCAGGGTTACATAAAATAACCCGAGACGTTTAAAATCCCTGCAGTTTAAAAACGACACAGTCCCAAATAAAAAAAAAAAGAGTTGAAACTGGAAAGAGATAAACGCATGCCTCGTGTAGCAGGTGTGGCATAAGCAGGTAGAAAAGTGCCGAGCGCTCCTTAGGTTGGTCACCGGACCTAGTGGAGACACTAAACCAGTCAGTTCGCAATCAGCCAAGACGGCACAGGGTTGAAGCCACGGCGTTAGACCAGTGCAATGCAATGAGAGGAGAATAAGCAACAATAACACATTGGTGCATTTAGGGCTGCATGATTAATCGCAATAAAAACCGCACGCGATTTGGCAAAGGCTGCGATTATTTTATGCGCAGCTTGTCAGTGGAGTGCGGCTGATTGGTAGTAAATACTGCTCCATCTGCGCTCTCACGCAAGCATGCTAAATATGCCCCACGGCAGAAGTACAATAATGCCCATCATTCCAGGAAATCCCTATCGCTGTAGCTGAAGAAACCATGGAAGAAACAGAAGATTGAAACGCTTTGATTTTAAAATCGCGATAAGCCATCTCGATTTAAGTGTGTTTACATGTAAATTGTGATTAATCGTGCAGCCCTAGGTGCATTCATAACACACGATCAGCTCAGACGAGTGGATCACTGACATAAACGCATAATACATAAGCACAACACGGGTAAAAATGACAATGTCCTGCACTTTGGGAGGCAGGCAGCCAACAGCTTGAGCCTCATGAAAATACCAACGCAGAACAGTGCAGGGTGTGCGATTCAATATATTTGTTAATAATTTAGGACATATAGAAAGCCAGCACTTCACGGGACCGAGCACTGATAAGCCAGTCATCAAGATAATTTGAAATGCGCATCCAAGTTTCAAGGGGGAAAGCGCTCCCTTGAGTTTGAGAGTTTGAACTCTCAGAAAGCGCCGTAATGAGGAGCTCTTTGGATGGGAAAGTAAGTGTACTTTTAGGTCACGTGTCATGCTTGTCCGGGAGCTCGATGGGCCCGCCACACATGCGGAACATTCCTTGAAGAAACATCTCATCTTCTCGCTGGATCGCAGGAGGGGATCGCTGCTTCTGCGTCGTCTCATCGAGGTCCACAGCAAAGTGGGCTTCAAGGTGAAGGAGAAAGATTCTGCGGCATTGGCTATTGCAACTGCAATAGCATGGTTCAGTCAGGCTTCAGTATTTACGGTGAAGGGAGTTTCCCCAAAGCGTCAGATAGTGACGCAATGTCGCGAGACCTACCTCGAAAGGGAACTGATCATAACAGAGCTTATTTACATATAGAGTCCTAAAGTTACAGGAGGCAGCGAGTTTCAGTCAAGAGAGAGGGCGGAAAACGGTCATACAATAAATTGGGGAGGAACTTCAGGAGGAAATATGTATGACCTCTTGAAGATTTGTTTGTTCTTGAAACATGGCTGGGCTGCCTTTTATTTGCATCCACTGTGGATCTGAATGCAGTTTAGCAATGTGAATGAACTTGTTTCCATGGGGAAACAAAAGGAATGAATAGCTGGTATGATTCACAGCATTTTCCAAATAGGCTTTCAAAGTGTCTTATTGCAGGTTTTACATGATTTGTATTCACTGAACTTTTATTGTAGATTTTAAGATGTTAATAAATCTTTTCATTTTAATTATGTTTAAGTTGGTCGCGATAGCCCCATTTAGACATTCTACTAACTATAACTTTGCAACCATATACGTCAACTAATTCTTATTACATGTCTACTAACTCTCAGAGTATTAGTAGACTGTTATTTTAGGGTTAGTAGAATCATTTGACATGTACTTGTACTTGTACCATCAAAATAGTGTTAGCCGACTTTAGCAGTCCTCTACAGTCCAGTTTAGATGGTTCTAATATTGAGAAATGTAAGTGTCATTGTGGTGCTACACTGATTTTAGCTAGTATTGTGCTCATGGTTGTGAACATCTTCAACTGTAAGGTGGAAGACTAACCTGTGTCTTGCCAGAGGCTTTAGACTGGAGTGTGAAAGAAACACACACAGGCAGTATTGTACATTTAGCTTATTGCACAAATTTCCACTAAAAGTTGTTCTCATTAAAACACCATGTCTTCTAACAGATTTCTGGTGCATATTTGTCATGAACCTACATCTTTGAAGAAGTAGACTGAAGCTACACACATGTTGTCAAGACAAGACCCACTAAGCCCCAGAAAAAGTTCATTTTAATTGAGTTGAAATGGAGAAAAGGCATACATTTCAAAGACAGAGCCACGCTGTACAGTGGCGAAGCAGCCGTTCAGAACCATGCAATTCTTGAAATTATCTGTAATGAAGATACCGTGCAGATTAGTGGTTGAGGTAATGATCAACTTCAGTACGGTAGAAATAGACTGTGGTCCAGCCTGAGACCATGAGTTAAGGCCCAGATTCAAGGCCACATTTAGGTGCAACATAAAAACTCCTAACTATGCCAAAAGGACACAGCATTCTTTGGTTCTGATCAACTATTCTTCAAGCCTATAAAGCAACAGAACCCATTATTACCATTATTTTGACCAGCTGGCCATACAAATGCAGATGGGTTCACCTATTGACGGCAAATGTTCTGTAATGATATTCTTTTTGTTTTAATATGTTTTAATATGATCCAGGCTTTGATATATAGGTCAATGTGATGTTTTATAACCAAAATTCACTATTTTAGTGTAGGTGCATTCTCTTAATAAGTAACTGTCATTAAATAACTTTCCTTTAATTGTACATTTAAAAAATGCTAACTTAAATAGCAAAAGCTGCATAGCATGATACAATCACTTAAACAAAGCATTGATACCATATAAAATAGACAATAAACAAAAATACAGACAGAACTAAAATGATACAAAACCATACTTAAGTATGCTAAAAAAAAATAGTACAATTGAATACATCAAAATATGTTTAAATGAGCAACTAAAGGACGTTTGCCTGCTTACAGTGTTGCTGCAGCATCTTTGGGCAACATTAAAGATTGTCTGTAATTGAAATCTACAGTAAACATTCTAGTTTAGTTTAAGAATTTTACAGGTATTTAACTCAACACCTGGTTTCTTAATTTGTGTAAAGTGCTGAGTTCAGTTATCAGTGTATTGACGTTAGTGAACCAAGCAAACTCTGACGGACAGCAACAAATTATAAATGGAAAAGAAATCTTACGTAAGTGTCCTAACAGAGTAACCACAGATTAGTTAATCACATTAACTATATGTTCTACTAACATTTCACAACCACGAAGTATCATGATTTTAAGCTTAACATCTGAAAAGTGCTATTTTTCTTTCAAATGTCACTTGTTTTGATTCGTCTAAATATGTTTTAGAGCTATTCCTGACTGATATAATTTCTTCAGTTTTTAAGTTCAATTCTGTTTAACCCTTCTGTGATTGGTCCATATCTCTTTTTTTAAAAGCCAGACAATGTCCTTTTAGTTCAAACAACAGATCACAAGGGGGGGGGGATACCACCATCAAATCCAGACATGACAGACTACGTATGTAATGGCTGACTCTGAGATTTATCCAATTAGATTGGAGGATAAAAATAAATGTAGAACTGTGGTAGAAAACAAGGGTGGAGTCCATGTAGGTGTTTTCTGCTGCCCTTTTTCAAACAGCATGTAATTACATCGGTCACAGGTTGCCTGCATTATGAAGCCACAATGCGTGAGATTAATGATTATTGAGGGGTTGAGTTTCTCAAATGTGGGATGAAGGATTCACCCTAATCTGCTGCAATACTTCATCCTCATATCTGAACAATAGGACACGTTATTATGTTATTATGATTTGCACATGAGCATTTCTGAGCAGAATGTCAAATGTTCAGTTTGTGAACTATGTAATCACAATAACATTACAGCTAAGCTGTGATCATCCCAAATACCTTATTTGCTTATTTAAACACGATATCACGGTAGAACAATACATTTACTATAGTAAATACACCTGTTGAAGATTAAAAGTAAGTAAAATTCTTGATCTTACCTACATTAATGTTTACATAATATTTTACATAGTAATGTTGCGGTATAGAGCATTAAACATGTGGATAAAAAAAGTATTCAGTGAATAAATATAAACTTGTAACATAGACATTATTAATCTTCTAGTAAAGCTGGTTATCTTATTTTTATATCCTTTTTGTACTTAATGTGTCCATACAGTATGTCACTCTGAGGGCCATGTTTTTCTAGGACTGGCTTTAGGTGATGCCTAAACAAAGAACAAACACAAAAGTTATGTTAGTTACCACAATGCACCACAATGGTAACATTCTTATTTCTCACCAGAATTATACAATTTGAATTATTACATTTTAAATTAATGTACTAATTTTTCATTCATTTTGTGCACTATTTACATTCTGAAATGACTATCCTTTGTCTGATGTCAGTTAGGTTGCATGGACTGTTGGGTAATGTTAACCAGTAATCAAACAACTATTTAGGCATTGCTTCAACAAACTCCCATTCACATCTGGCTCCATTTTGGTGTGTAGCATTCATGACCCAATCAATCCCAAACTGCTCAAATCAAGTCTCGCCCTACATTTTACTGAATTAATATCTTTATTTTACTTACATCACTTTAACAAGTTTTGTAAAGTGACCATTAAAAGTAATTAAACTGCTTGTTCTACTTAACATAAATGGTCAGTGGGAGAGGACTTACTTCCGCCTGCGTTTTAGAGTAGTTCATGTGGGCATACAGTAGAACTGCAATGTCATTGTGGGATGCCTCCAGGGCAATGGAGAGAGCATTACTGCCATCCTAAAGGAAAGAAGCCAAAGGGGGTACATTTAACCATAATGCATTCCTCGGTTGAATGCTTTAACACTGGATACCAGGTCCCACAACATTAAGGGTGTGACTTATTCTGTGACATCATTTTCTGGAAAACATACAGTACAATATCCTACTATAATGGAACAAGCGACTGCACTGGATTTCAAACATACACAATTACTTTGGGCCCCACTTACTGTATATGGCCAACAGGAAATGACTTGTAAAGCTTGTTTCCGCGACAGAATAATAAATGACAAAAAGTAATTTTTGCAAAGTAAATATTTTTTATCGCACAATTCTAAAAAAAAAAATCTCACAATTGTGTGATATAGTCTCAATTGCGAGTTATAAAGTCAGAATTGTGTGATATAAAGTCGCAATTGTATTTTATAAAGGTCAGATTTGTAAGATATAAACTCACAATTGTGAAAATATTTATTTTCAGGCAGAAACAAGCCTGACTTTTAACCCAAAGTCTTGTTGGTTCAATCAAGTAAGACAAGCTCAAGGTGGCTTTATAATAAGAATATAACACTGAAACATTAGTCATAAGGAGAGAAAAAAATCATGGCTAAAATTTCTCTCTTTACTTGTGACACTAGAATTGGAAGGTCAAGCTGAGCTCATTGCATTGTGGAATAAAGTATTTCAAATGTAGTAGGTCATCCATGTATTCCCTTCAGAAATAGTGTGTTCACCTTAATTTGAATGTTAGTGTGGCCAACAATTTAATTAATTATCCCAGACAGCAACATAGCGTCGGCCCAGATCCGGCCCACATCTTGTACACGTGGATTCCACGCGGCCCGGATCTGGGCCGACACTATGTTGTTGTATGGGATGGCTTTATTTTAGGATACAGTATTATGGCGAAAGTGTGTCATCATGGTTGTATGAAGGTATTTGTGGGGTACTCACATTGTCCACAACCGAAATGTCACACCCCGGCTGCTCCAGCAGCAAGGAGACAATCTCAGCTCGACCGTGTTCGCTTGCACACATCAGAGCAGTGGAGCCCTCGTCATCTTGGATGTTCACGTTTGCACCACAATCAAGCAGGGCTCGCACCATCTCCTGCCGCCCATGACTCACGGCCAGCATCAAAGCCGTCTGTCCTGCCTAATCACAGACAGGACAAGAGATAGGAGCGTTTAACTAAAGGGTCTTTTGTCTGGCAATCAATGCATCCCTTTCATTAACTTACACTCTAAAAATGCAGTGATCTGTTTTTTTTTTTTTTTTATGTGCACAAAAACTGATATATAGTAGCCCCTAAAGATTATTTAGACAATAAAGCCAGACTGAATGTAATATCCGAATTTAATTGCATTACATGCAAAATATCAAACCAAGTGGTAAATGTTGCAAATCTGCAAATGTTCTCAGAACTTAGCTTTTCTGAGCCATTTTGCCTGTGATTAACTTTCTTTAAAATGAATTCCGTTTTTTTTTTTTTTTTTTTTATCTAATGAAATGACAATGACTTCCATACATTTTTAAGTGTATAAGACTTGAGAGTCCAAACTTTTGGCTGATATCAGAAAATCTTTTGAATGGCACACTACCGTTTGAAAGTTTGGGGTTGGTACGCTTTTTTAATGTTTTTGAAATAAGTCTCTTATGCTCATCAATCCTGCATTTGTTTGTTCAAACATATAATAGTATAGTGAAATATAAAATATGTTTATATGTTTTAATATATTGTAAAATGATGTAATTTATTCCTGTCAGGTAAAGCAGAATTTTTCAGTCTTCAATGATCCATTCAGAAATCACCATCAAAGCATTTCTTCTTATTATCAATGCTGAAAACCTTTGTGCTGCTTTCATTTATGTGGAAACATTGTTCTTTTTAGGATGCTTTACAAAATAGAAAGTTCAGAAGTACTGTATTTACTGAAATAGAAATCTTTTGTAACATTATAAATGTCTTTACTGTCACTTTTGATCAATTTAATAAAAGTATTAACATCCTAAAAACAAAATCTTATCGACCCCAAACTTTTCAACAGTTGTGTACATGTATTCCATATTGAATGGAGAGCATTCTGTTACCGTTTTTTCTCCTTTACCAAATCTTTCCACCAAATGAGTTTAGAAATGTACAAAAATGAAAGTTCCAAAACGGGGTTTTCGCAGTGATGCCATAGAAGAACCATTTTAAGTTCACCAAATCTTTCAGTGAATAGTCCTTAAAACAACATTTTGATATTCTGAAGAACCTTTTTCCACTATAAACAACCTTTTGTGCAATGGAAAGAATCCATGGATGCTAGATTCTTCATGGAACAATAGATGGCAATAATAAACCTTAATTTTTAGGAACATGACTTGAAATGTCATTCTCAAATTAGCAGAGGATATAATCGCAGATGAATATCTAATTAACCGGGTGACTTACTTGGCTCGCCTTGGCATTGACGTTGCCCAGACGGAAGAGTTTCTGGACGACTGCCATGTCGTCCTCTTCCTTCACCGCTGAAAGGGCTGCCAGCATCACAGCTGTATATCCGGCTTTATTCTGCTGATCAACATTGCACATGCCTGCACATGAACACAGATAAAGCTGAATATGCATTGCCTGAAGTTGCCTGTATTGTAACAATGTCCCAAACATTGGACAACTCAGAACAGCTCAATACCAGATAGTGTATAAAGATGCTAAAAGATTATGTGTATTTCAGTTATCTTTAGTCAGATGCATTTACTTTATTAATGTGCCTCAGATGCTATCAACTGAAACTTTGTCTGTAAAGGTGTGAACCAAAAAGCCCATACAGACGTATGGCCCATAGAAACTGATAGGTGAATCAATTGACCTATTCCGCCAGATGGCCCATACAGTACGTCCAAATGGCCCATTGAATTAGAATATCTAATGGGTGTATTGCAGGATCTCCTGTGGAAGGTCCTAACAGCATTGTATCTATTGTTTGTAGCAGGTATAAAGTTCAGTTCCACAGACAGAACTTTAGGTTAAGATTCTTCGAAGGCCAACATGCTATCATTGTTGCTGAAGAACTGTGTGACACTACTACCGTCAATAAATTCTTCTCCCCATAAGAACTCAAGCTTACTTATTTTGTGTATAAGAGAAATCTAACATAATTTTCTTAGCATTAAGCTAAGTAATGTAGCTGGGTGCATTTTCCCATGGTTTAAGACCTGTTCACACGAAGAACGATAATTATAAAATAACTATAATGATAACTATAATAGCGTCCACACGAGTGGACAATATTGTTCTGTTTATTCTAAGCGCACATTGCAGTTTTGTCGTCTGAGGCTTTAAATGATTGAGCTCTTTAAAGCAGGATGGATTATGATTGGCTGTCAATGTTTTTATCCTTCATCAGCTGAAAAAATGGTTCTGAAAGTGATTCCAATAAAATTGTTTCTCTGTGCCATTATTGTTGTAGTTGCAACGTGAACTCTGCTATTCTCTTATATTTAGAAAAAATTTTTGAACTATGTCTTTATAATTATCATTATAGTTATCGTCCTTGGCACGAACGGGCCTTTATTCAACTGTGCAAGCTGTATATTTTAAGGACACCAAAAGTTGATGAATTCTCAAACTTACATTCATTTACTACATTACTTTCTTTGCAAAAGAATGAATTCAGGAACACTATTAGGTACTGGTTGTTATAATCTCATGTTATTCTGAAAGAAATTATTTTAACCTGTGTCAAGCAGCAGGTCCACAACAGCAAAGTTGGAATGGGAGACGCTGTAGTGTAAAGCAGTGTTGCCATTGCCGTCGGTCATGTTGACTATGTGTTCCAGAAGGATGGGGGAGACCTCTGAGAAAGCCATCAGGTAATTTGACACACGTAACGGCTGGACCATCTTTGCACTGGATACTCGGAACCACTCCAGCTGAACGGTATGAGTGCTGGACAACTGTGGAAGTAAACAAAGTTTTACTCAAAGTCAAGTTTTACTGGAATGAATTGATTCATTTGGAATAATAACCACAATGTGAATAAAATGTAATATGTGTAATTTGTTCCTACCACTTCTTTACTCTTCACTGTTTTGGCTCCATCATTAAGATGGTTCTTCACAATTAGACAAGCCTCACGCATTTTGGCACTTAGTTCAAACCTGTAAGATATTGTCCATTTAGTGTTGTATATGTGTATGTGTGTAGCCACATACAATTGCTTACTGCACATTTAAGGTAAACTACTTTTTTAATGATATTTTTTGGTATTGAATGAAATATATTTCTCCCAACTTCATCCACCATTTTTTCCACTGAATTCGACATAAGACATTCTGAGATTGCTTTTTTTCAGGACACATTTGATGCTCATTACTTTTTTTTTAATTGCCAATAGGCTTTAATTATTTCATAGCACTGAACAATGATTTAAAAAAAAAACCTGTAGTAAAAGATGAGTCTATAATATTTTTGGACCTCATTTGTTTTGCTTAAAATTAATTTTTAGAAGTAAGCTGGCAAAGAGATTAATTTAAAGCCGAGACATGTGGACTAAAAGACAAAACTGTTTTGTCATATGTGACATTTCTGTCATTACAAAAATCTTCATGCACTTACTTTTCCTTCACTTCATCTGCCTGATACTTTAAATCTTCAGTCCCAGCTGGCATGTTTTCATCACTATCAGTTTCATCCACATTTATATTCATCTCTTCTTCAGATGTATCCTCTAGAGCTGCCTCTTCTTCCACGCTGCTGTCTGAACATGCACCAGCCTCACTTCCATCAGAGGAACTCTCTTCATCCTCTTCTTCATCCTCTTCACTAGAGGTAGACTCATACCTGCAAGAATTTAGGTGGAGAAATTCAGTATAGTATCATCAAAATGGAAGAGCCAAGTTGAAAGCCAATGATATACATACATTTGTAACCTGACATAAGAATGATTTATTATAATAAAAAAATGTAATTGTCTTTTATCATATTACTATTGTTGCCATTTTATAAAAGCAATTCGCCATGAGACGCAGTCGGTGACATTGATGTTATTATAGTAAAGGCACTTTGTACCATGCCTAACAATATTTAACTATTTAAAAATCTGCTCACCCTCCATTTAGAATTCCAACAAACTTCAAGCTCTTTTTGCCACCACTGGAAGCTGCACCAGCACCACTCCCATCCTTCCTCTTCATGATAGATTTCAGAGGGCCTGCAACTTTATTGCAAAGAAATCACTCTTGAAGGGGTTTTCCAGAAATATTTAAATCATCATGAAACAGCATTCTCAATACTTTTGAGATAAAGGATATTACACAAGTAATAAATGTATGGTTGGATTTGATTTTATCCATTCTAAATTGACTGGATTGTGCCGTAACTTGTTGTGATTGTGATTGTGTGATGATGATTACATGAATGCTAACAGGTTTTAAATTATTGCTGCATTTATAACTGTGTTAACTACTGGCAACATGTTAGAGAGGCTGTATTACCCACAACAGTAAAGTAGCAGTGCAAAAGCGGAGCATTTATCTTAACAAGGCAATTTTTTCTATGGAATAACTGCATAGAATGAACAAGAACATGATTTAAGAAAAGGCTTTAAAAATAACAATGCTTACTCTCTGCAGAAGTTGTCTGCTCTTCACTGTCTTGTGCATCAGTGACGTAGAGACATTCCCACTGGATACCAATGCTTACTAACTCCACAGTTTTTTTCTTTGAAGATTCCACAGGATCTGTTTGAACGCTTTGGTCATTTTTTAAAATGTACTCCGGGTCAGTCACATCTGGAAACAACACTCCAACTGAACAAACTTCAGCAGGACATGTTTGCATTTGGGCATTGACTGCCTCTGGTTTTGCTATTGTCTCTTTGTCCAACATAATCTTAGACGTCCTCACACGTTCCTGAGCCCTTAAAGTTTCAAGATCTTGGCTGGTCTGAGTTAATTGTGTCTCAAGAACCTGGATTGACTCTTGTTGAAATTTGATAGTGTGTTGCAGGGTATCAATTTCTCGTTCTGTCTCACTTTTTAGCCCTAGAAATGACTCTGTTACCCAGACTGCCACATCTTCTGTATCCATTCCAGTCTGAATTCCCTCATCATGCATGACCGTAGCCTCAGTCGCAATAGCTGCATGACAAACATCAATAGTAGTTTCGACAGCAGCATCCTTGAGTGCTTTACGATTGAAGAATACCACAGTCTCAAGAGGAATGTCACTACCTACTGCTATGGATATTTTTTCTACAGGAGAGGTGGTTTGCTTTTTATCTTGTTCATCACTTTTGCTTTCTGGCCTTTTATTCCAAAGTGATGGTGATGGTAGGGGTCCTGGTTGAAAGGCTTCCACTACTGCATCAGTGGAGACTTGTAATTTGAGCGTTGCATCAAGTTCTTCTGTTTTCTTTCGAAGTTCCAGACCCAATCTTTCCTTTTCTGCACGGAGCATGGCAACTTCTCTTTCTAGAGCTGGTACTCCTTTCACTTTCTCTTCCATCTCTCTCAGCTGCCTAAGGGCTGTGGCCATCTGTTCCCGCACTGTCTGAAGCTGCCCAGGAGGCAAAGTTCCTGAGTTGGAGGCTGGAGTGCTCCTTCCAGATGTCTGAGGACTTGCTCTGGTCCAGATCCCAGAAAGGGGTGTCTGCACAACAGGGGATATCTGCAGCAAGTGAGCATCTGAAGCAAGCTGGGAAGAAGCTACAGAGAAGTCCCTATTAGATCCACTGGCTTTGGAACTCACTTTGGAAAGGTCGGACAAATTAGAGCCTAAACCATTTGAAAACTGACTCTGCTCCTGTTGCAGACGAAGGCTAGTTTCGAGAAGTGTTCTCTCTACCCTAGGGTTGCGTGGTGGAGGTGGTGGTGGCACTTTGGACCAAGTAGGTTGACTGGGACTGACCACTGGTAATGGAGAAAGTGGTTGTGATTTACTAGGTGATGCAATTGTGCTCTGGAGATAAGGTTGGTTAGTCTGGCCATTTTCACTGGTTGTTGAGGAAAGGGACTCAGTGGAGGTCCAGCCACTGGTCCGACCCCCAATACCCAAATTCCGCTGGTGCCCACGGTCACCCCGAGATCCCCTCCGAGGGTTCACATTAGCTCTACGAATGCTGTGTCCACTCTCGATTTCTTCAACATACTTGAGAAAATCAAGGTCCAGCTGGAATCCGTAGGGTGTCTGTACAGAATAGGAGCCACCTTGATCTGTTTCTTCCTCAGTAGAGCAATGAAAAGGGGCACTCAGATCTGCAATGCAAACACAGTAGATGCTTAGTTCATCTTGAAACGGTACTATCTATCGAGAGCAGCAAAACATCTACTTACTTGGCAGTTTGGAGGTTATGTGCACCGATTGGGTCATTTTAGGGAGCCTTCTGTTGCCCCTCCAGAAGACAAATCAGCACACCTGCAAGCAAAAGACAATATTTCAGTGCCATAGAAACATCAGACTAATGAAAAAATAGTTTGGGAGCTGCAGAGCTGGTGACCTGCAAATGAACCTAAAAGCATCTCTAGACTGTTTGATTCTACAACATGTTTTTGATCTATATGTCTTCACTATCAAGGTTTTAAGGGTTGAGCCAATGGTAGGTCCTAGATTGTCATAATTGACATGTTGCATTGCATGTTTATTCAGTCACAGCAATGATGGATAAGCCAAGATGACAGTTTCTAGCTGAAACATGCTCTGGTCTTACATAATTGAAATAGCTGTTTTTAGACACATAGTCCTGAGGTTTTTGTGATCATCTGAATATTGTGGTTAGCTCTCCAGCAAACTTAATGGGTAATTTCAAAACAAGATTTGGCTGACAATAAATACAGCTTATAACAAGTAAACTGTGTGCCTTATTGCATACCGTGATCTTTTTACTTTTAATGGGTTATGCATTACTGTTAAACGCTTAGATTGTAGTATTGCACACCTGTATAGTATTGTAGCATTATTAATTTTTCTGACTGATAAATTGCTTGTCTTTTCTCAATTTCTTTCTTTTTTTTTACAAATTCATCTGCAAAATAAATAAATGTGTAATTTTGCTACTTTAAACTCATTAAATGTACTATAATAATTTATCAAGTTTGACCAATTTTGAGCTTCATTCTTGACTACGATTGTAAATATCATTATACAACCCCCTATATAAAGCCAAATACTGTATATTAAATTGAAAAAAAATAAAAAAATTCTGCTGTTCAGTGCATCTACAGAATTAGAATAAAATATTGTTGAGAGGGAATACAAGGGTTTTCTTTGGGCATGGTACCATGGTAATACTACAGATTATATTATTAGCATTACACTTTTAGTGAAATGTTGACATAGTGCTTAGTATGTCATCATAGTATGTCACCCTTTTAGTTTAAAGGTGCAGTAAGCGATTTCTGAGAAACACTGTTGATATTTGAAATCACCAAAACAAACACACCCCTACTCAAAAGGATCACACGTCTATCTTGACAGCTTTGCTCCTAAATGCACGGCCACGCTATGCAGCACAGGCACCTCCTTCTTCATGAGTGTATACAAACCTTACTGCTGATTCGCTACAAGTGTGTTTTGGTGCTCGGTCTGATCCACTTTCAACAGTGTTTCTCAGAAATCGCTTACTGCACCTTTAATGACAGCAACACTTAAGCTGAGCTGACATGAACAAAACTTGATGATCATATTTTCCAGCATGATTTAAGAATGATAAATAGCATTTTGCATCTAAATGAAGAAAATATATGACCTCTTGTACAAAGAAGTTCACTGCTCAATGTCTTAAATTTGCTTTTTGATCAGTGACCTTAGAGCAGAATATTAAATATTTCTCATTCATTAATTATTTCTGAGTTTTCATTGTGGTCCCGACAGTAATTATTACCATGCATCCAATATAGTGTATCACTATATCATCATGGCACCACTACATTCATTTTATATGATTTCAATAAATAACACAAACCTCACATATTATTAATAACAAATATTATGCACATCCTTTAGTATGCTAAATTCCAATACCAACGGACAGAGCAGGCCATGGAAATATAGTTAAAACACACACACACACCCTGTCAGAGGAGGGGAAGCATGTTACACATAACTGTTTTCACAGAGCCCCAGGCACATTCCACCAGACACTTCCTATTTCACACAGTGCTAATATGACCAGGCTCGGACATGTCATTCAAGCACAAAGACTCCACAAAGGCAGCAAACGGCTTGAATGCAGGATATAATGAGCAGAAAAAAGAAAAGAAAAAACAGAAGCACTACACTGGTTTAAGTGGTGCTGGCAAAGGCTGTGTCTAATTAAAAGCATACTGCGTACCGTTTGATCACATTTAACAGGCCAACGCTGTTTTTTCCACTGACTGAGCAAAGTAACGGTACCATGTGGAGACTGAACCCGAATGCTTCAATATGTTTTGCATTGGATAAACTGACTGTATCTGGCGCAATGCAGCATGTTGTGCATGCAGCTGACCAGGTTTCCAGTCCCTGCAACTACTACAGTCTAGCCTGTCAACTCAAAGCGTGTTCTCTTGATTTGCAGCTTGCAGGACTTCCCCGTCCTTCCAGCTGTGAGCTGAGAGGTATCACTGTGTTTGCCTGCTGGTAACAGCCTAATTACAAGGCAAGAGGGGAAAAACACATTCCTGTCTAACTCCAGCGCTTCTTAACCAGCATGCTACAAACATGCCAGGCTCACAAAAACAAAAGCGGTATCCACCATTTGACAAAGAACTGAACATTTACACTACAAGATGAAAGTTTGGACACACCTACCCTTTTTTGTCATTATGTTTTTCCACATTTTGGGGGGGGGGGAGAGATCCACATTTTCGAATCATCACAACTACAAAATAACACAAATGGAAGTATGGAAATTATGTATTGACTAATTTTAGCTTCTCCAAAGTTGCCATCCTTTGCCATCCGGGACACTTGGACATTGATCCAAATTCATGAGGTAAATCCTGGGAAGCATTCTGAACATTATAAAAGAAGTTTCCACGTATGCTGGACACTTGTTTATATTTGTCCACTACAATATTTTAAGTGGGAAATCTTTCGATTTTTAAGAAGACGAAAAGCATAAGTTCATTCGAGTTCAAACGTTTGACTGTTACTGTGTATCATCTATTTCAGTGCTTGTCAAGTCAAATCAGAAGAAATCTGTGTTCTAACCCTGTAACTTTCATTCTTTCACTTAGTTTTGGTCCATAAAAAAATAAGAGCTTTGTGAATAACATTCAACACTTTGAACATGGGAACAGTGACTTCTCAGAGCAGGCAAATAACTGGAACAAATCTTTCACTGTGGCGTTGTCTGAATGGGAGTCATGTTTTGAAAGTGACCTCATAGCACTCCCTCCCGTTTTCCTGCAGAGGAAGCAGGAGGTCTCTATTCCCATTATATGTTATGTGAACTCTGCAGGCTGGGTAAGGTCACATCTTATAACAGGGCCATTTTTATGAGTGGGCACAGGGCCGGCCCTGACCAATTTGCTGCCCTAGGCAAGATTTTACCTGGCGCCCCATGCATCAACACTCATAATAAATCATCATATTAGAATGATTTCTAAAGGATCATGTGATAGACCGGATGTCACATGTGACACTGAAGAATGGAGTAATGATGCTGAAAATTCAGCTTTGCATCACAGAAATAAATGATAATTTAAAGTATAATAAATTGAAAACAAATTAGTTTGTAAAAGTTGTAATAATATATCACAATATTAAAAAAAAATTCGGTATTTTTGATCAAATAAATGCAGGCTTGATGAGCAGAAGAAACTTCTTTCAAAAACATTAAAAATAGTAATGTTTCCAAACTTTTGGCCTGTACTGTATCCCCCAAAAAACTGCACAACTGTAGAGTAAAACATTAATAAAAAAAGTGATAATAAAAAATGCGTCTTAAAACTGACATGATTGTACAAAATCACAGTCTGGGGACTCAGAACAGCTGCTAACATTAAGTTTAAGGTAAAAATAACTGCCATGAAATTATAGTATCTTACTCCTATGCAATAAATTGTTCCTTCACTACATCTCTTTACCTCTGTCTTTATCCTCTTCTCTTCTTTTTGGCACTGTATCTATCGCAGACTGCTCATTTATAATGTGTCATGTAAATTCGGCCTTCCGTCACAATCAGGAAACTTTCACCGTGTCTAGAACTGGCGCGAGCTGCCAGGCCCGTTTCTACGAGCTGTGTGTTAACAAAAGCAGTGCTGTCTACATTGGATGCGGCGTCGGGCACGCTACACAACAAATTACCAACAACTGATCGCGCGCGCGCTCTGTTTCTGACGCACTTCAATCACTCGATGGGCGGGGGAAGATTGAAGAGCCGGATTTTTTTTTTTTTTTTTTTTGCTTTATTTGGTAGTATTTCGAATTAATGGTTTTAAAATAGTAGCCTATTATAAAAAAAAAATGTTAAAAAAAAATAAAAAATTCACTCGTTCACTCATTCTGGCGCCCCTATGGATGAGTGGCGCCCTTAGCATTTGCCTATACCGCCTATGCCGCGGGCCGGCCCTGAGTGGGCAGTCCCATAAAAACCTTTGACAGAGCCTTCTGACGCCAGCCTTAAAGCACTGTCAGGAAACTGTGGATCTCAGGATCACATGACTTTAAGGAATAGTACACCAAACAATTGTCATCATTTATGCACATTCATGTTGTTTGAAACCCATGTGACTTCCTTCAATAGAACATAAAATTAGATATTTACCAGAATGCCCAGGCTTCTCCTTTCCATATAATGGAATCATATAAATAAGTTTGACTTCTACCCATTCCGTTTCGAGCAATAGATGGAATTATTTGTTAAAGTATGATGAAAGTATGATGAATTTAAATTGTTGTATAGATTAATTAAAATGCTTCTTTATTGCCTTTGTTATGTGTAATTATATATTGCTCGAAATAAATAAATTCAATATAGTTACCAGAGGTTTTCAAGCCCCAAAAAAGAAACAGCAAGCACCATAAACGTAGTCTATACAACTTGTGCGCAATATTTCATATATTCTGAAGCAATATGATGGGAATAGATAGATGGGAATAGTTAGACATACAGGCCATTATATATTTCAGTAAATAACTTAAATTTTGTTTATTGGCTCTCAACCTCATTGGTTCTTGCGCGTCACACACTCACATTTGAGCTTCCGTCTTTACCACATTTGATGTGCTCTAAGTGTGTTAATCATTGTTTAGATGTGAATTAAATCTGTTCATCATATAAAGCAATCATATATCTTCACAAGGCTTGGATTAATCTGTTTTTTTGGTTGTGTGGACTTTCAATGGAGGAACAGAAACTTCTCTTAATTTGTGTTTTGAAGATTAATTAAAGTAAATGATGACACTATTTTAATTTTGTGTGAACTAAGAAATATTGGAATATAGAGCACATTTATATGGAAACATGATTCTTTTATGGCATTTGTCATTTCGGAGCTCTGTAATTACTTTGTTTTATGTAAAAGCATTCTGCTAAATATCTCTTTTTCTGTTCAACATGAAATTAATTCATCTTTGGAATTCTTTTATAGTACTTCATAGTGCCCTTTGTCTTCATGACATTAGAGTCTTCATTTTTGGGTGAACTATTCTTTTAAGCTACAGAAAGACTGTGCATTGCATTGTTGTTTTACCAGTGTCCCAGCCTGCGCAGCAACACAGCTGCTCTTTCCTGAAGGGAAGTGGGCCTGATAAGACCCCAGGGTCTCCTGGAAAAGCAGCTATTGTCTTTCAGGACAGTGAGTGCTAGACATTTGATCAATATAGCAAAAGCTGTTTCCTCAAGGACCAGGCTAGGAAAAATAAACAAGGAAATGAAGCCAGTGCAAATGCTCTAAAAACGACATCCCTAGTGAACTTAGCTAATTTTTCAGGATGCAAAAGCTAATGTTTAAAGCTGTAGATGCTCCAGGAAATAAGATTTTATTTTAAAGACCAAAACATGTTATTCAGTGAACATCAGTCACATTTATCATGCATATGTGCACGTCTAACAAACTTCACTCAACGTGAATTGGCTTTGAAGATGGCTGAATCCTTCTAATCTCATATCAGTTCACATCTATGAAAAAAATAATTGATTAACTGATAATAGGGTTAAATTTTTACTAGTCTCAGCATCAGACGGCACACCCAAAGTCTGTTAACTGAACATCTGACTCATATTGCACACAAAAAAAATCACACAAAGAAATGGTTAGTTAAAAAATTGCCAGTTCAAAACAGATTAGCTTCGAGGGGTCAAGGCGCGCCATTTACAATTTAGAAATGTTGTTTTAACAAACATTTGCAAGTTGTTGCTACATTTATGCATTTGGCAGACACTTTTATCCAAAGCAACTTACATTGCATTTCAAGGGACACATTTTACATTCTTATCAATCAAACCCATGACCTTGGCGTTGCAAGCACCAACGCTCTACTGTTTGAGCTACAGGAAAGCTGACAATGAATACTTTTGAAAAAAAGTTCATTTGAAGCACTTACTAGTAACAATCACATATTCATGAGCAGAACTGTATTTTTAGGTTTAGTTAATTTTTTGTAAAATAGAGTGGTGCGGGTATGACATCAGAACCCGGAAGACTACTGTAATTTGTCGCTGTGGGATCCTTTGGGATTTTATAATGGGGGTTTTCGATTTATGTGTAAAATAAAGCCTGTGGTAAACATAACTTGACTATACTTTGACGTTTCATCAGAATGCTCAAATGTGTGACCGTGCTTAAAGTGTGTAAAACAAATAAAAAGCATATTTTAAATGTATTTAAAATTATATAACCAACATACTTTTTTTTTTTTCACATTATTTGTCAGAAGAAAGCATCCCTACAACTTCTGAAAGTGGACAGCAGTGTTTTACTGTAGCATAAGTAAGAGTCATTTTAACATCAGTGTAACCAGGGGGCTTAGGGTTTCAGGTAGGCCGTTTATTTAAAGGGATACTTCACCTCTGGAAAGATGAATGTGTATTTAAAATAGGTCATTTATGTAGAAGAAATGTGAAGACATTTTTGAATTTAGTTCTTTCTAGACTGAGAAATGTATTTTTGGCTTATGTGGATGAAAGACAACAACTCCCAGAATGCACTTGCTTTGCTGCTCTACGAGGCCACTCCCAAGCCACGCCTCCCGGTTAGAGAGCGCAGTTGAAAACAACAAGGTTAGGCTACTAGTGAGTCTCCGTGACGAGTTTGCCCGGGATATCGAGATCGCCCAAAATGTCCGGGATTTTTTTTGTCGGGCGACTGTAGAACGCTTTTGCGTTCTACAGTCGCCATTCAGGACGAGGCTGAGGGGCGCGGGAGAACGGCGCGAGGCCGGTGACGTCATTACTGAGACGCACCGGTCTCCTATCTCTCACGGAGGAGCGGGAATTTTCTTAGCAATGTTAAAACGCACATCAACCGATCACTTGTTTAGCGTTCATGTAAACACTACATTCAGATTCACCAACCGGAATGAATTCAGTTAGATTGAAACAAAAGGTGTGCTTCAGATGCAAACAATGATTGGCGACTGCAGAAAGCAAAAGTCGAATCCCGGACATTTTGGACGATCTCGACGGCCGGACATGTCCGGGAAAAAGAGGGTGGTAACTGGTAACCCCTACTACTCAGCTTTCTCCTACTACTCAGCTTTCTCCACAGAACAAGAGCCTGCTAGCTTAGCTTCCAAAGAAAGACGGCTGATACTATGTGTACATTCTGTGAGTGAGATCCCACCTCCTATGGGCGGGCTGAAAACATGCGGGACAGCCCCTCCTACTGGCTGTAGTCTTTAGCCTCTGGCCAGAAAATCCTCCGATGACGCAATATGACGATTTTTGCGTCATCTGAGGATTTTTTCCAGACAAAAAATACATAAATCTCTCATCTCAGGGGGATATGAGGGTGGAAAGCAGCACGGTAATTCGAAAATACTACAGGTTTTCTACTAATACAAAGCTTAATGCTAAATCCTGAAGTATCCCTTTAACAGCAGAAACTGAATAATCAAATGTAAAAATAAAACGCTGCTTAGTCTTCACTGTATGTATTAAACATACGAAGACTTCAGATGCAAAAGCCTCTAAGTGCCATCTGAAATTTTCTTCTAGAATGATCATTTTTATCAAGCTTGTATGTTTATGTTCAGTTATTTCACTTTAATGGCAATGAAAATTACCTATTAATTGTCATTAAAGTGAAATTACTGAACCTAAATATACGAGCTTGATGAAAATGCTAATTTTAGAAGAAAATTTCAGATGGCACTTAAGAGGCTTTTGCATCTGAAGTCTTCACTGATTCTTATTAAAGCAACAAAAGTTATTCAGTCAAGAGCAGTGAGTGTCTCATGTCTTTTGATCATGACCCCAGTTATTGCAAGCCTCAAATTATGCAGCTTGTTTAGGAGAAGTGTGCTACTACTTTTAAGAGGTCACTTTTGAAGGAGGGACCCCAGACACCAGAAAGTCATGGATACTTGAGGTTGGGCACTTTTGACTTGTAGCAAGCAACCAACAACCACTCAAAACAGCTTAGCAAGCATAGTATGTGTCTAGTATTCATAATGACAAATCTATATGCAAAGTTGTAATCAAACTCACCTCTGCATATAATGAACAGAATGTTCAGTTCATTATATCTAGCACTTTATGTGTTTATTCTGGGGTATTCTTGGCCTTGACAAGCAGAAGGTTGATCTTACATGAGTCTATTTCCAACTTCCAACTTCCAAATTCAGGGTAGGTAGCTGACAGTATGTTTCTTCCACTTCATAGATCATTTGAAGTGTCAAGTAGTGCAAGAGAGAAAGTTTGATAGTCGCTAGGGGTGTAACAGTACACAAAAGTCACAGTTCGGTATGTACCTGTTTTGGGGTCACGGTTCATTACGAGTTCGGTACAATGCGAAGAATGGTCACACTTACGCCGCCTTCACACTGGCAGTTGAAATCAGCTCCGTAATACGCAATACGCCCCCAGCGGACGTCGTACTACACCGTTGAAAAGCTTCGGAAGCGAGTAGAACAAAAATGGCGGAGAGATTAACGGTTGATTTTGTCAGTGTCAGAATGTACAATTCTGTATGATCTCTCTGATGAGGGCTATAGAGACATTAATCGGAAGGCTGCTGCGTGGAGGAAAGTTCCCCAGGACGTTGATATGTCAGGTCGGCTAAATGTGATATAGTGGTATATAGGGCTTTTAATTGTATTAACTGCCCTAATAACGTTAGAAAATCATGAAAATAAAAAAATTACATGACAACTTATCGTTATAAAATCCTTATTTATTTTATTAAAAGTTGAGAATTCAGGTTTGTTTATCAGTACCATAGCAACGCTAACTTCGCCTGGAATTGTCGGATAGGAACCGTCCGTAGCCTTTCGCAAGAGTTCAATTTTTTGAACGCATCCGGATGACCAACGGACACGATTTTTTTCGCATCGCACTCGTTCGGACCTGGTTCGCACCCATTCGCATGCGGTCTGCGAATCTCCATAGGAAATGAATGACTTCCGGTCGTTTCGTAGCCGTATCGGAGCTGATTTCAACTGCCAGTGTGAAGGCGGCGTCAGGGCTCTTACAGAGTCAACGCATTCGTTACGCATACGCGACTGCAAGGCTACGCATCGCTACGCTTCGGCCGCCATTATGCGTAGCAAAATGTGTCGTCCCTGTTTTTGATACGCGACGCACCGTTGCATGCAATACTATGCGTTGTTGGTGGGGGCGATACTGCAAGTTGCTTGCGTCCGACGTGTAGACTATGAAAGGGAGCACGTCGCTCACGTTGCTCGCGTTGACTCTGTCAGAGCCCTTAAGGCCAATTTATACTTCTGCGTCGAGTGTACGCCGTAGTGTACGTCGTAGGCTACGCACGTAGGCGACGCCGTCGTGAGCATTTATACTTCTGCGAATGTCTGTGTTGCTCTGCAGTTACACCGCCGAAACGCTAGTTGGCGCGGGTGGGTTTTAATGTTCCAGTTCCACTGTGTTTACATTCCTCGCGGCTATTTTGAGTTTAGGTTTCTACGAGCAATGGCGACTGAAGGAGTCATACAGATGGCTGTATTTCCTCACTTCTTCAAGCAATCTCTCGGTCACTTGGTCTATTTCCATGGCTCTTCACTGATCTTCGGAATTTAAAAATGGCGGGCGGGCGGTGCAGAGTGCAGAAGATCATTCCGGAAATGCGTAGGAGGAAACGCGATGCTATCCAGCCGACCAATCACAGATCTTGCGGTCCGCGTCGCCGCGACGCGTAGTTACATTTTTGAGGAGGTGCGCGTCAGGGTACGGCGAAGGGTACGACGTATGGTACACGTCAATGCGTATGCTACGCCGTACCTTCTACGCGCACCCGACGCAGAAGTATAAATTGGCCTTTAAATTTAGTGTCCAACTCTCACTATTAACTAACTATTAACTATGACTTTTGTCTAAACAAACCCATAATTACTGCTTATTAGTAAGTAAGTTTAGGTATAGGATTAAGGGATGTATAATGAGGTCATGCAGAATAAGGTATTAATTTGTGCTTTATAAGTACTAATAAACAGCCAGTATCCTAATAATATGCATGCTAATAAGCAACTAGATAATAGTGAGTGTGCGAGCCTTTCAAAGTATCCTCTTTTGTCTGTGAGATGCATTCGACGAGTGCACACTGTCTAGGGGACTTGTTTTCAAGTGCTCAAGTCATTCGCACATGCGCTGTTACTCTTCTGCTCTTTTTCCTGTTGTGGCAGTTAGCAAACAGCGTTGCATTACAGAGCGCGCCACCTTTAGGATTGGAGTGTGGATCACCAGTAACTGTGACTGACTGTATTCTTCGTCTGACTGCATGCACCGAATCATGGCATCTTTACCGTGACGGTTCGGGACGAATGCTTGTACCGTTACACCCCTAATAGGTGTATTGAGCTTGTTGAATCATCAAAGACCAGACAAGGAACATTTCTCTGCCTGCATTTCTGCCATTTTGCTAACTTCATGCCAGACATAACTACTGAATTGATGTCTCCATCCCTTCAAACACACACACACACACACACACACACACACACACACACACACACACACACACACACACACACACACAGGTGTGCAATAAAACCGTTTAATGGTAGTTCCATGTCAGTTTAATCACAGTTCTATATTAATGCGCTGCTTTCATTAAACTCTAAACTTCATTGCTATAGAGAGATGCTGCATAGATGCAATCATTCACACACACACACACACACACACACACACACACACACACACACACACACACACACACACACACACACACACACACACACACACACACACACACACACACACACACACACACACACACACACACACACACACACACACACCTCATGTCTGCCAACCCGATGTCACCAAGCCCTAGATCACTAAATTCAATAATAATAACTATGTGAACAGTAAAAAAATTGGCTGATTTGAACTGATTTGAAAGGCTCATACTGCCACAAGTTTTCTATACATCCAATTGTATTTTCTTCACACTGGATACAAAATGGTTCCTTTATGGAATCACTGTAATGTCACCTTTATTTTTTTTTAGAATTAACGCCGTCATTATTGTTGTGCTAAACATTCAAATAACTTCATGTGGAGACTAAATAATACCCTTCACTGACTTTCATTGAACTCCATTGTATAATTTAACTTCACTGTCTTCTCTGCATTTCTCCTCTTTCCGAGCTTCCCTCCTCGACTGGCTGTCTAATTAACCTGGCATTTTATATTACGAATATTGTTGGCTATTTGACAAACTGCTTTTTGTTCCTCTTTTTTAAATCGCTTTAGATACAAGTATCTGTTTAATACATAAATATAAATGAACTGTCACAGAACAGATAAAAACTAAGTCAAAGACCACTTTAAAATGTTCTATGGTGATGTCTGTAAACATACAGATATAAAGGCACTAACTTTGTGATGTGCTAATTGGTTTAACTTTTTCAGACAGAGCTCTGTCTCCCAGGCTGGTACAATGTTCGGTATTATCCACACATACCGACAAATAATGTGATTTAGAGGAAGAGAAAGTCTCTAGAACATGCTGCTGTGAACACTGCAGGCTCTATTCGCCTGTAAACAACTTATACAAATTCGGATGAACAAAGAACTATTGTCAGGAAAGTGAGTCAAATCATGTCCCACTATTTAACTATATTAGATTAAGGATGAGATTGTATTAGACCACATTTAATAGTGAATCAGTGCAAAGCCTTACTTAGTATGGGGCACACAACAATCAGTTTTTACAATTATGATAGGAAAGCACAATATATATATCAGCATTGTTCTGAATGTAATTATTTGCATGTATTCCACTTAATATGTAAAAGGAGAAGGGCAAGTGGAGGGGCGACCCAGACAGAGGAATGGCCCATAAATAGAATCATGAGACCTGAAGCATGTGATTCTTTAGTGTTTTGGAGGCAAGTTTAATTTTCAAGCTACAGAACTTTTTTGGGACAACAACATTAAACTCTATTGTTAATAGTAGTTTTGTCTACAGATAACATAGGTTATGCAATGCCATAATTCTTCATTTTGAACTGTTTTCTCCCTTTGTTCATATAGCATTCATTATTTTTATTAATAATATTCATTTATTCATTGCGTTCCAAGTAATGCACAAAGAGACTTTGAGTATGCATGGTACAAAACAGTTAAAACACATATCACTTTTTTTCTTTTTTGTATTATCATACATAATTTTTTTTGCAATCCTGTTACCATAATTTAGGGCATGTTTGAATGTAAATTAAAACCCTGATTTCTGTGACATTATTTTTCTTACAACAAACATTAAATAAACATAAACATAATAAATAAATCAGGTTAAATGTTTTAATAAAAGAAAAATGCTTCAGAATATAAGGGTATGAGATGTAACCCTTCACTAGTTTAATCACTAAATAGCTTGTTTGGCACCAAATTGTTTTCTGTAGTTATTGATAAACCTATAATCTTCCCATTCATTTAACACATTTGCAAACACAATAACTTTGCAAACAGGGTTAAATGGTTGAGCTTCATGAATGCAGTGAACACTAGTTTTGTGACCAGAAACTAAATTAATTTGAGCTTATATAGGCCTAAGATATCTAATAGTTATTTACCCCCATGCAAAGACTAAAGGTTTGTGCTTCAATCAATCAATAAATAAACAAATTAATCAATCAATCAATAAAGACATTGGACATTCATTTGTACCATACTGTTGAAGCAATAAAACAGGCTGCACTATGCTACACATATTGACACTAACATACAATTCTTTATCTTGACTTTAATTAATCTAAAGCCTTGTCTCAGTTTAAACTTCATTTATGTTATTCTGCGGATATATGAAAATGCTATTGGTGTTAAAATACTAAACGTGCCAGAACAAAAATAAATAAAAGTCAAAAAGGCATAAAGTCCCGTGTAGCCTATCTCTCATATATTGCGATACAACGTATTACCAAATTATTGCAGTGACAGCCAAGCTTTATCATTGTTAAATCGATTATGTTAAACCAAAACCTTTAACTATCATCAAAGTAAGAACAATCTGGTTATAGAAGAAACAGCGCTCTCCACACTGATAGTCTGCAGACTTTTCGGAAGTCAAGAAAATTTTCTTACCCTTAGGGTGAAGTTTGCTATTTTAGTTTTTTTTTCGCTATAACAATCCGGATATGTTCTGATTAATTTTCAGCCGTCAGACGAGCAGTAGTTAGCGTTCATTCCGAGTTCGTGAATTATTAACGGTGTGTGGCGGGATCCAGTTGAAATAGTGTGTTTTACTGTATATCGCTCGCGCTCATGGGCGGCGCTCGTGGCTTCTGCTGGCATCGCTTTGAATGGGTGGTCCTGATTTCTTCCCACCCATGTAATGTAACTACGTCGTAATCTTCATGTTCAAGAGCTCTACATTTAGACCGATCTGAGTCAGGCACACATATTGAATATCGCAGACTGGAATTCCCCAAGAAACCCAATTATTGAATGCAAGGGGCCCAGATTCTCTCATATTAGGACAGACAGGCAGATGTGCTCTTATGTGTAAAGTATGGTTAGGCCTGAACACAATAAAAGCCTAATATGTAAAATTATACATATTATGCAGGGTTTGGCCATAATATGTTTATGTAATATGGCATTGTTCCATGCCTATAGCAGCAGATCTAATATGGACTGTATATGAACTGTATTGACAGATTTCAGTCTTTTGTTCAATTCAATTCAATTAATTCACTGGGATTATTTATAATTTATTAAATTATTTCATGTAGGCCTATTGAAAATATACTACCAAATAATATTGTGTTAATCCATTACTATGAATGATATAGGCTACATTCGAAAATGCTGCTTTTATACTGAAAACTATGTGACAATATATTTACTTATTGTAATGAACACAATTTTATATTCAATATTACACTTCATAATATATCCAACCATGTACATGTAACAAAATATGGTACTATATATTTGAACATATACTGTAGGCCTATGTACTCAATATATATGTAACAATAAATATTCACCTCCTCCTCACGGTAGCGTGATGTATCCCAAGCAGAAGGAGTTGGATGAAATGTTCTGAATTATATCAATCCACAATCTTACTTGTGTGATGCAGCCTAGAATCATAATTCCACTATGTTCGTTTGTTTAGCCAGAGGACTGGTCCCACCATGGTGGATGGTTTTTCCCAAGTTTTTTTTTTCTCCATTTCTGTCACCTGTTGGAGTCCTTTCAACTGTCACCTCTGGCTTGCTTATTGCGAACACTTAATTTTCAGCAATATTATTGCCTTGACTGCACTGACACTGATGAGAACTGAATTGAGCTGCAAACATGATGACATCACTGTTTTCTCCAGAGCTGCTTTATAGCGGAATTTAACTAATTTCATACACAGTTATTGAACTGAACTGAATCAACACTGAATTGACTTCAGCTGAACAATAACACTTTATCGAATTCTATCTACATCATTGATTATTATTTTCCTGTTTATCACTGTAAAGCTGCTTTGGAAAAATCTGTATTGTATAAAGCACAATATAAAGGTAAATAAAGGTGACTAGGCCTATGGCAACATGTGCAATATAATTATGAGGAAACTATATAGCCTGCCTATTTATATTTGTAAAATCTCATTTTTCACAACATGTTGCCTGAAGTTGTCATTTTTCCCTCATACCATCACATAGCAGCCTATTTTCATATATGAAATGTGAAATATGCAACAACAAAAAAACAACAAAAAAAACACTATAGTTTCGCATATATAGAAATGTATTATCTCATTATAGTTTCAGTAGCTTATATTTCCATATGCTATACTTTTTGTTTTGTAAGGGATAGGATAGGCCATAAATATTGGTCTATCCTAATCTGTTAAATATTCATATATATCTAGATCAGTTATATCTATCTATTGATTTAAACGTACAGCTAAAAACTGTCCTTATTGAGTCATTATCTCTCTCTCTATAAGGATTTAAGTAGCCTAGTTAAATTGGTGATTAATAGTGCTTTAATCTAAATCCGTTAAAGGAATAGTTCACTTAAAAATGAAAACTCTGTCATCCTCAAGTTGTTTCAAACCTGTTTGAATTTCTTTCTTCTGCTGAACCAAAAAGAAGATATTTTAAAGAATGTCTGTAGGCCTAACCAAACAGTTGATGGACCCCATTGACTTCCATTGTATTTGTTTTCCTACAATGGAAGTCAGCCAACATTCTTCAAAATATCTTCCTTTGTGTTCAGCAGAGGAAAGAAACAACTTGAGGTGAGTAAATAATTACATAATTTTCATTTTTAAGTGAACTATTCCTTTAAACAGTCAATGTCGTTAGTTTGCGTTTGATTCGACAGGTGGCGCGAATTTCTGCAGCTCTTGCGGATGTGACGGTCACTGAACCAGAGAATAAGAAAAAGACTTCCGGCCCGCTGGTCCTTTCGATGCTGCTGTATCTGACCCAGGATCAGCTTCACTCCCTTACATTCTCTTCATGGTTGTGGGGTATCGTTCAGCTAAAACTGATTCAGCAACAGATTCACAGTGAACAGCGATTTCACCTTGACACCAAGTATGGCGTCGGCTACGAAACTTATCCAGAGACTGAGGAATTATTTGTCAGGGGTGAGATGATGATGATGATGATGATGATGATTTTAATCGTTTATCAGCCATGCACCGTTAGACGTACATAATGACAACGGGTAGAAAAAAAACGTCCGTGTATTCATGTGTGTATTTGCTTGCTTGTCTCTGAGTTGGTAAGCAGAGGCTACAGGAACTTCACATCCTAATTCTTGACTTAAGGTTTAAAAATATGTATTTCCTCAGGGAAGTTACCATCACCGTTACAGATAAGATTCTGAGTTAGGATGTTTCTGTAATACAGCCACAGCCATTTTCATGTCTAGATAATATTTTGTTCAGTACATTGACATTTCTCGTTCCTTAACAGCAAGATCTCCAATCAAAACTACAACTTCGGTACACCGAAATTGCAAAGAGGTAACGTTAGATATATTTGCATATTTCACATAATACTTTGAGGTCTTGAAACGGATTATCACTTTATCAGTAACACTTTACAATAAGGTCTCATTCCTTAACATTAGTTAATGTATTAACTAACATAAACTAACAATGAGCAATACATTTGCATTATTTATTATTTTTTGTTAATGTTAGTTAATAAAAAATACAGTCATTGATTGTTTGTTCACGGCACGCTAGTTCACAGTGCATTAACTAATGTCAACAAATACAACTTTTGATTTTAATAATGTATTAGCAAATGCCGAAATTAACATAAAGTAAGATTAATAAATTCTGTAGAGTAATTGTTCTTTCGAAGTTCATGTTAACTAAAGTAGTTTACTGATGTTAACTAATGAAACCTTATTGTAAAGTGTTACCGGACTATCTAACTGAAACCAACGTTATATTTTATTATATTAATATTTATTGATTTTTATGAATGGGTAGTTGACAGATTTAGGTAGAAATTTAAGTATTTGTATAAAAATAAAAAATAAATCATTTTGTCTTCATTTCAGTGGATTTGCAATGAAATAATTCAATTTACTTTACTTTACTTTATTCAGTTTAATTTACTTACAACTTTGCTGTCTAGAAATATAAAGACTGGCCTTTTTCTTTGAAGACAGTAAAGTTGTTGTCATGTGAACCCAATATATTTATGTATTTATATTTACTTTAATAACCTTATTTTCAAAATAAGTTATGATGACACACAGTGAGTGCAATCCTTAATCCATGGTGAATATTTATTAATTTCATTTATGGTAGGACTCAGCCACCACCCAAACTTCCTGTTGGACCCAGCCATAAATTTGCAAATAACTACTACTGTCAGAGAGATGGACGCAGAGAGTCTGTTCCACCGTCTGTGATCATGTCTTCCCAGAAGGCCTTAACAGCTGGAAGGTGGGTTGGCATTGCTTAATTTAAATTATTAAAAAATATTTTGTACAGTGTATATTTTATGTTTTTTAGTAGAAATTCCTTTACACAAGCCACCTCAATAGAAAGTACATAATAGACAGCTAATGTTTGATAGGCTGTAAATACCTATTTGGAGAAGCTCTTATGTAAATACAGGGTTATGAACTATTTGTGTATCTAGATTTGGTAAGATTGCATCTACTCAGTAAATTGATATTTAATATGATCTGAATTATCTGAATTACCCCAGTCAAAAAAAAAAAAAAAAAAGCAATAATGTTCCTTGACAATGGAATTCAATATTTGGTTTGTTTTATGAAGATGTTGCTTGCTTGTTATTAACAGTTGGGTGTAATGCATTACTAAGTAAATAATTACTTTTCCCTTGAAAAAGTAAAATAAGGGATTACTCTTCTTTTTTTCTGTAATTCACAGTAGGGGTGGGCGATATGGCAAAAATATCATATCACGATTTTTTTCAGGAAAATCACGATTCACGATTTTATCACGATTCTTTTTTATGTTGGTTTTACTATTTTGTGACTGAGCATTACAGCCAAGCTAATGTCCATATTTTAAAAACAAAGCCTTAGGTAAGAAAATATATATATATATATACAAAGAATGGCAGACAGGGGCGAAGATAAAAATATTTGTCATTATTTTCTTTGTTATTAAATATTAAGATCAAAGATACACATTACACATACACAACTTAATATACAAATTAAATAAACAGTGCTTTATGTTTTCAGCTACAGTAGGTGTATTTAACAGTAGCATTGAAGAAAGTAATTAAATGAACAAATATGAAAATAAACAAAACAGACTTCACTGTATAAATTATACATTGATACTTATTAAAGCTACTATTTCAGTTATCAGCCAAGAGCAGTGAGTGAATTTCTCTTTGCATTTTGTTGTTTTATTAACATTAAAGGGATAGTTCTCCTAAAAATTCAAATTGTCATAATTTACTCTCTCAAGTTGTTAATAAGTTTCTTTCTTCTGTTGAAAATAAAAGTTATTTGGAAGAATGTGGGTAACCAAACAGAGTTGATGTACCCCAGTGACTTAGTATATTTTTCTCCTATGGAAGTCAATGCTACTGTTTGGATAGCCACATTCTTCAAAATATTAATATTAGAAAAAAAATTGAAAATATTATAAGGAAATTAATACAGGTTTGGAACAACATTAGAGTGCGTAAATGATGAGATCATTTTTATTTTTGGGTGAACTATCCCTTTAAGGACAAGCGGCAGCGTGTTTACTATTACTACTGTCTCTTTAAGGGCTGCGCGCGACACGTCTAATTTACACGCATTTGACAAGCAGATTTTCTCTCAATTTTCTCAAGTTTGCTTTCACTTAGACATAACCGACTTTGTTTATGTAAACATTGTGTGTATTTAACAGTATAAGCACAATAAGACTCGAAAGATAACTTAGTCCAGTATCAAGGCGCTGGTAGACAGGCTTTTAGTGCATGTGAGCTTCACATGTACGGGCTGAGAAACGCACATGTTAGAACAGCGCATCAGCACGCGAATTAAATGTTTAACCGACCAGGCATTAAAGCACATGCAAATTATGAACTTTTGTGAACTGTAGTGTCCCGTTCCGCTGCGTTAACATTTTATGTGAATACGTTGCGTTGTTCAGTATGTTGGGACAGAGGCGCCAGAACAGAAATAATGCACGATTCTACGATATTTCTTGAAAAGCAGATCGTGGAGACATTTTAATCGTCCACGATCAAAAATCGTCATATCGCACACCCCTAATTCACAGTTACTCCTGATGTAATTGCATTTAATACTTTAATGCAAAAATTCAACATCTAATGTTAAAATGTATGTTTTTAATGTAACCTTCACCCTTTAAATGCTTTAGTCAGTTCAAGAACATTTTATGCAATTTTATATTATTTATTTGAAAGAATTAAAAGAGCAGTTTCATGTCCATCCTTGTATTGTTAAACTGGTCAAGGTTGATAAAAGTAATTAGTAATAAGTAATGCAATACTCTTTACAGAGAGTCATTTAGTACAGAAATCTAATTACACTGTTGAAGATGTAATGAGTAGCTAGTAATTAATCACTTTTTAAGAGTAACTTACCCAACACTGGTTATTAATACCCCAATACATAGAATAATCCCAAAGTTATTTGCAAGTTTGTTTTTTTCCCAGGCATGTATTTTATTCTTTCCATGATATGCATAAAAAGGAAAACTGATTGTTGTGGAACAGAATTTCTTGACATATTCTGTGCTAACATGATAATGCTATATACGGTTCTCCTCATAAGTTTACACACCCCTTGCAGAATATTCAATAAAAGCCGGGGGTGTAAACTTTTTAAATTGTACTTTTTTTGTTTTTGGGGAAACATCTTAGGTAGCTTCTGAAGGGCATTGCTTAAAAAAATATATATATAAAAAAATATAAAAAAATATAAGAAAAAATGTACACCTTGAGCATCATTGAATGTTCTCACCTTTTTACATAGTTGTGTATGAATCCCTCAATTGTCCTCAATGTGAAAAGATTATTGATCTCAAAATCATAGTCCCTGTTATAAATATGCAGAAGGTGCTAGAAAACCAATGAATATGCAGGACCTGGAGGATTTTTCTGAAGAACAAGTGCTCAGTTTAACTGTACAGGACAAACAAGGGACTCATGAACAACTATCACAAAATGTAAAAACAGTCATGGTAAGCAAACAATCAGTTCTCGTAATGAACATGTTGGATGCAGATGAAATGGCCAAGAATAAAGATCTGACTATACGTAACAAGGGCCAAATTGTTATGGCAAGGCGACTGAGTCAGATTATCTCTGAAACGGCAAGGCTTGTGTGTTGCTCCCAATTAACAGTGGTGAGAATTTACCAAGAGTGGTCCGAGGAGGGACAAACCACAAACCGGTGACAGGGTGTCGGACGCCCGAGGCTCATCGATGCACAAGGACACGAGGCTGTCCTGTCTGGTCCGGGCCAACAGAAGGTCTACTGTGGCATAAGTCGCACAAAATTTGAATGATGGTTATGGGAGGAATGTGTCACAACACAGGTGAATCAGAGTGCCTATTATGACCCCTGTCCACCGCCGAAAGCACGCGAGCGAGCGTGGACGGCCGTTTACATGGGGAAGCGATGCACCAGGAAGCACTGTGGTGAAGGGTGTGTGATGCTCTAGGCAATGTTGTGCTGGCAAAACCTGAGATATGAAGTTTGACATGTGTATCCTACCTAAACATTGTTGCAGAACAGGTAACAGGTACACCCCTTCATGACAGTGTTGTTGCCTGGTGGAAGTGGCCTCTTTCAGCAGGATAATGATCACTGACACGCTGCACACATTGTTCAGGAATGGTTTGAGGAACGTGATGAAGTATTCAAGGTGTTACCCTGGCCTTCAAATTTCCTACATCTCAACAAGTTTCAATTCATGGCGACTCCAACTCGCAACCTGCAGGAATGTTAACATCTTAGTGCCAAATACCATAGGACACCTTCAGGAGTCTTGTAGAGCAGGGGTTCTCAAACTTTTTCTGCTGGAGAACCCCCAGCCCAGCACATTTTGTGTGTCAGACTGTACAAAAAAAAAATGACACGCAATTTTTATGACCCCTTTAATTTTCTTTTAATGTTATTTGCATCTTGCATATTGTTCAGGTGGTGTGTAAAGTTATGAGCAGAACTGTATACATCTATAGCACTTTGTCATTTTATTTTGGTTATTTTTTTAATTTTTTTATGAAAATATGAAAACATCTTAAATGATATATTCATATTTATTTGAATTAAATTTACTTGTTTGAATTTCAATGAGATTTTTTTTGGAAAATGGGGTTTAAATTCTGTCAAATTATGCTTTTCTATATTAATTGTCATTAATATCTTTCTTTTTCTTTTTTTGTTTTTGTTTCACAGTGAGGTTTCTGGAAAACTCAAAGGCCCTGTTGTGCCCGGGCCCCAACCGAAGGAACTTCCAGTGAGCGCTGACTAAATGTATGGTGTAAAATATGTGTAACTCTTAATAAAGGATGTGTATATACAAGAAACATATTCATTGTACTCTTTTTGTTTATTTTTTATTTTTATTTTTTTCATGTGGTCTTCACAGCTTTACTAGTACTTCATGAGTAATTGATGACCAAAAACAAGAAGGTTTTGTTTGTTTTTATTTATCTTTATTTATAATGCAAACCTTGTGACAACCTACTAACAGTGATTGGAGAAAAATGTCTTTTAAAAATAAAATACGATCAAATGGGAAAATCAGTCTTCCACTGCACATCTGTATTGAAAATATAATCTTAATACTCTTCACCCATATGTACAGTAATTATGAAATCAGCAGAAATGAAGTGGAATAAAAGGACATTATTTAAAGCACCACATTCAAATTGTCCCATTATAAATGTAACCGCTCTAGCATGCCCCATTTATTAAATAATAATGATAACCTTGTCCTGAAAACACAGTGCCTTACTGATTTTATTGTATGTTAATTCAACGTCTATAGCAAAAATATGATGAGAATGGGATTTCAGTTTTGGACAGTATTCACAGAAATATAACAGGCTATTTAAGTTTTGATCTAGGCGTTTGAAACTAACATAAGACCACTGCTGGAGAAAAAGCATTTGTGTAATCAAACCTAATTGGAATTTATAATACATAATTATAGACAAACACAATCAGACTAACACAAACGATTGTAACTTTAAATATTTTTTCTAATTGAATACATTGAGGACTTATGCATCCAAGTTTCTGAAGGCTTATATTTTTAACAATGAATTCATGTTTCTGAATCAACTAAACATTTACGGTAGTCAAAGAAGCTCATGCAAAACCAGCTGCTTTTATGTGTGAACCCAATCTTTCAATCTTTGTGAACACGAGATGGCAGTAACAGCTTCAGTTAACCGTGGCACTATGGCAGCTTTGGGTAGGGTTGGTACACATTGTAGGCTACTAATTTATAGTATTTGACCCTTTATTAAAAAGGGTCAATTATATCTAACATTTTTCGGAACTAGTAGATTTAAACGATTATACTTTTTTAGTACAAACGTCTCTTGTAGAGGAAAAAAAAGTCCCGAGGTCCAAATGCGGCTGAATGGATGATTCGGCTCTCTGACTCGTAATTGTCCCTCGGTTGTATCCGTAGAAAGTCCTCCTGGTTACCGTAGTGACGTCATGGGTGAACGTTTTTGAATCGTTCATATGAAACTCATGTGTGTAAAAATTGGGAAACATTAATAGCTCATATTTCTGCAGTCTGGAGTGATATACGCCTGAAAATAACCATGAACGTCCAGCCTTCAAATCCCAATAACCCGATAGTGTTTTTCGACGTCACCATTGGAGGGCAAGTAAGTTTAAAATCACATTGTTGTCTTCATTAGCAGACCAGCTAACTGACACTAAATTACTTAGAGCCGTTTTTTAAACATGTGCGCTATCTACTTAAATAGAAAAAATTTGCATTTGGGGCATCAGAGTAAGCTGTCAAGTTGGCCAAGATGCTACTCTCGCTTGATTTCTAAAAATGCTTTTGGTCTCAACTCTCCTGCTTGATAATCAAGTGTCATTCCATCTCAAGTGGTCCAACTATTTAAACGTTGGTTGCCTGACCATTTCACTTTCTTTATTTCTTTCTTTTCTTTTTTTATTTATTTATCGGCATATATATTTTCATATCGGCGCATCCCTAAAAAACAGTTATGTTGAATAGAGGTTGAATATATAACGTTATATATTTAAGCTGATAAATAATGGATTATTTCCTTCAGCTGAGACACTTCAGATGCACAATGTTCACCATGATGATTCTGAATTGCTTGAAATATGATTGGAATCACTTCAAAAAGGGAAAATGCAGAAAGTTAAAAATGTTCTGTCATATTAGGCTACATAAAATTATAATGAGAAGGATGGCTTTTAATTGTGAGACTTTTGTTTTTGTAATCAGGCTCTCAAAAATTATATAAACATTTGGATTTAGATTTACCGGACAATATATCGGTTATCGGCTTTCAAACATAAAGAATTATCGGTATCGGCCAATATTTTCATATCGGTGCATCCCTAAAAAACAGCAATGTTGAATAGGGGTTGAATAATTATGGCACAGTTGTATTATGAATAATATAATACATAATATATACTATTACATTATATATTGACTATGACTTTTAATATGCCACTAAAGTGTTATAATTACTCTGGATCCTTAGAAAAGCTAACATTTGTACATTTTTACAGACTCTGTAGGGTTGAATAATTTTGTCATCTGATGTCATCCAACATATCCATGTCTTTCTTTTTTCAGTCGAAAAGAAATTAAGGTTTTTGAGGAAAACATTCCAGGATTTTTCTACACAGAATGGACTTCAATTGCAACCAACTATTCCAATATTCAAAGAAGGTTCAAATGTCCGTCTCAATGCAGCTTCAAAGTCTCTACACGATCCCAGTCGAGAAATAAGGGTCTTATCTAGTGAAACGATTGGTCATTTAAAAAAAAAAACATATATATATACTTTTTACCCACAAATGCTCGTCGTGTACCATCTCTGAGATGTGCCACGCATCACGTTGGAAAGGTCACGCGTCATGTCATCTAAGTTATTTGTCTGTGTACTCCGGTTCAAAAAGGTAAGGAAGGGTGAAAAATGTCATCTCATTTTGTCATCTCAACTTCAAAATCGTCCGACATCTTTGTTTTAATTTATTATTATTAAAAAATTTTCGTGACCTTTCCAACGTGATGACGTAATGCAATTTTAGAAAATGACCGATCGTTTCGCTAGATAAGACCCTTATTTCTCAACTGGGATCATGTAGAGACTTTGAAGCTGCATTGAGACGGACATTTGAACCTTCTTTGAATATTGGTATATAGTTGGTTGCCGTTAAACTCCATTCTGTAGAAAAATCCTGGAATTTTTTCCTCAAAAACATTTATTTCTTTTCGACTGAAGAAAGAGACATGGATATCTTGGATGACACAGGTGAGTAAATTATCAGCAATTTTTTTTTAATCCTTTAAGCACTACTTTTGCTTTCGCATAGCGTCTCCACAACATGGCGGCAACAACACTACTACGATAGCTAAAGCCACCCCTTCTTTCTTTGCATATGAATTTGGGTGACATTATGCAAATATTTCCACCTAGTAGGTCGGTGTAGGTCGGGCGTTTTAGCTAGGTCTGGATCTGCCTTCTCTCTAAGATAAAATAAATATTTTTGTGGTAAACTTTGAGCTAGTATTCAAGTAAGAAACTAAATAAACAAATGTAAAAATAAATCACTACATAGACTTCACTGTATATATTACATATATATTGATTCTTATTAAAGTATATATTACATATACATTGATTCTTACTGAAGTTACTCAGTGAAGAGCAGTAAGTGATTTTCTCTTTGTCTTTTGTCGTTTGATTAAAGGATTAGTTCACCCAAATGAATCTAAAATTCTGTCATTAATTACCTTCATGTCGTTCCAAACCAGACTTTCGTTCATCTTCGGAACACAAATGAAGATCTTTTTGATGAAATCTGAGCGATTTCTGTCCCTCCATTGACAGCCTACGCAACTACCACTTTGACCCTTCAAAAAGTTTAGTGGGACATTTAGTGGGATGCTGTGTTTAGTTTTGTGGCTTTGCATACAATATAATGGAACTCTTAAAGGTGACATGACAGTAGATACAAAAACTGTAAGGGTTTGAATGTTGCTTATCAAATTGATCCTGGTTGTATTTGGTGTCGGTCATCTTACCTTGCTATAGGCAGTGGTTTAATGTTCATTTGTGTTTGCGCACCTAAAGCTGCATATAAACACTCTTGAAGTTCCTGGTGACTCTGGGTGAATCTCATGAAAACATGAGGATAGATTTAATTTACAATATTTTTGTACACATTTATTTATATTTTGTAATAAAATGAAACTAACTTTAGGGGCTGTTTACACGACACAATTTTCAACTAAAAACGAATAACTTTTCATGCATTTTGGCTGTTCGTTTACACTATTTGGGTGTCTGAAAACGCAAACTTTTGAAAGCTTTGGAAAATGGTCTCCATGTAAACAAAAAACCGCAAATCTCTGAAAACGATGACGTCATGCACATGTGTATTACATGTTCAATCCATAGTGTTTTAGTGTATTTGATGTGCTTTTTTATACTCAGAATGGCAATTTGGAACGTAAAATAATTATACAGTTATTTATTTTATTAGGAAAATACCATATATTAAGAAGTGGGCTCAATGCAAACCAAATTTTAAAATTGACTTTAAATTATATGTACTTTTTTGGAACAAACTAAAAGCAAAAACTGAAAACATGTAGGCTAATGCTTTGAAAGCACTAGATTTTATGTTTTTTTTTCTTTTTTTCTTTTTCTTTTTTTCATTTCCTGGCAGCTAATGATAATGTGAATATGTAATACTACTTGTTCTCATGGCTGAATAAAAAATGTAATAAGAAAAAAAGAAAAAAAATAGATAAATAATAACATAAATAAAAAAAATAACATCGCCATCTAATAGCCTGGCAGCAGGATACAGTTTTGTTACAGTCATCAGAATTAAGAATTGTTTTCCCCAAATTTTTGTTACTTTAAAGATGCTTTATTTTTTGTTTTCGTAAATCTCATTACTTTTCATAGCTTCATTCACACAACGCTTTAATTCTGTGAAATTCCTGGGAGCCTTTTGCTTAAGTGCAATTCAGACCCGACTTGTAGGACATTCCCCAAGTCGGCGGAACCATGCAATGTAATTGTTTATGAGAGGGCAACAAAAAATGAACGATGGGGGATTTTCTGTGAGTCTTATTGTCTTTACAGGACTGTCTGGGATGTGTGTGAACACAAGTACAGAATACATGTAAGCTCGGGCAGTGTCACAAAATCAAGAAATCCAGTAAGATTATACTGAATTACTTTTCTGTAGATGTTTTGGAATCTCTGTGTGAAAGGATCTTATAATGTTTCCTACTAGATTCTCCTTACTGTAGCAGTCACTTTTACTTCATACAGTGGACTACAGTAATCAGAATTTGGAATTATCATACTCTTTTTGTCTACAAAAGAGGAGTAGGGCCTATTTGTTTCATATAAAAATTAATGTGTAACTACCGGTAACCTAATAATAAAATGGGTTCAGTACAAGTTGAGCTCAATCAATCACTTGTGGTGTAATATTGATTATGACAACAATTAATTTTGTCTTTAAAAAAATCTGGGTTCCAGTGAGGCACATACAATGCAAGTAAATAGGGCCAATTAGTTAATGTTAAAATACTCACTGTTGCAAAAGTATAGACAACAAATGTAAACAATAAAACAATATTATTTTAGTGTGAATAAAAGCTTTATTGCCATGGAAAGTTACACCATAAACCATAAAACGACTGTAAAATCTACAAGAAGCTTAAGTACTACAAAACACACACACACACACACACACACACACACACACACACACACACACACACACACACACACACACACACACACACACACACACACACACACACACACACACACACACACAAAAGAAACAGGTAAATAAATAATGTCTTATATATATATATATATATATATATATATATATATATAAAATCATAAGCTTCACATTCCTTCATTTCAACCCTCCAATAAAATAAAATTTAAAAAAGTCTAAAATAATGGACTTTTGTTGCTAAGGGACATTAAACACACGTTTTTACACATTGCAGCCCAGTTTACTAATGTGATGTATTTGTGGAAAACATTGACATTACTAGATCAGAAAGGTGAAAAAGAAAGAAGGGTTGATATCAGCCAAAATATAATGGTTGTGAAAATGATCTTGCATGATAGTGTGAAGATTAGTGTCCACAATGTTGTAACTCTCATGAAATCTTGAATTTTTTCCAAAAAATTCAAGCTCTACTCCAAATCTTATAGTAACCTTGCTGTCTACTGCTTACAGTATCAGCATCCTTTTCCATTTACATTAACATGTTGCTAATCTAACTAACACTGTAAGTCGGTGGTTTTCAATCCTGCTCCTGGGGACCCACCTCTGCACATGATTTCTGTCAATTGCGGAGTTCCCGCCTGTCCTTATGTCTTAAATTCACTTTTCATAATGTTAAGGCCGTAAATATGCTTACATTTCTCAAAAAGTGTTATAAATGTCTTAATTTCAGTTTGAATAGGACTTAAATTAAGGAAAGATGAGGTGTATTCACCCTGCTGAGGGGGATGTGATCGAAGCCTCACATCCCGAAAGTGGAGCGAAAGCAAAGCATGTACCTCTCTGCACTCTAAAGCCCCTTTCACACAGAGATTCTGGAAAATACACGGATAAAATCCCGGGATCGCTTGATTTTGGTTCATTCACACTGCCAGTGATTTTCCGGAATCTGTAAGTGCGTTCACACACATCCCGTAAAGACACGTCACGTGTCAGGATGTGTTGTAGATAGGCCAGACTAATCTTCCGCTACCCGCTTTTTCCATTGTAGTCGTGCACTTGGTGGATTCCATTCCCGATTCCAAACTGCTCCATGTTCACTCCATTTTAAAAGTTATTCTAATATGTCTAATATGTCTGAATTTATAATTCTATATGTAACATTTATAATACTATATGTAACGGTTTGGAAAGTATTCTACACGTTTAATAAATATAATAGAGTAGTCTGTGTCTATTAGTTTTTAATTGTTTTGCTTAAAAAGTATTTCAAGCATTCCACACCGTCAAAATCATGTCTGATCCACTCCATATGTCGATATATTGCGCATCTAATGATCCTATCTTACTCATGCGCTGTTCACTTTTCATATAATCAGCATCGATAAAATTAGAAAATAACATATTATTTATTTATAATGGCTAGGTTAAAAATAGATATAATATTATGTATGGTTTGTGATAATAGCTCACTTTTCAGCAAAAGCTCTGTTGGCTTTTATTATTTGAGAAATAAAAACTTGTGTTAAAGTTATGCAAATGGTTAATTATTTGTATGACTACATCACAAAGAGTCAAGTCTTGTAAAAGCATTAGATTGAAAACATTTCATATAAACAAATTTCATAAAGTGTGTTTAGAAACGCAGTTCAAAATGGCCTTTCTTTAAATGCAAATGTTATTTGAGTATTTCATTTGTGAAGGTAAATCATGTACTCACTATACTCCTAATTACAAGAAGAAGAAAAAAATGCTCTTAAAGGATTAGTTCACTTTAAAAAAAAAAAATTCTGATAATTTACCCGATGTCATCCAAGATATCCATGTCTTTCTTTCTTCAGTCGAAAAGAAATTAAGGTTTTTGAGGAAAACATTCCAGGATTTTTCTACACAGAATGGACTTCAATGGCAACCAACTATCCCAATGTTCAAAGAAGGTTCAAATGTCCGTCTCAATGCAGCTTCAAAGTCTCTACACGATCCCAGTCGAGAAATAAGGGTCTTATCTAGTGAAACGATTGGTCATTTTCAACAAAAAAAAGTATATATATATAGTTTTTTTTTTTTTTTTGAAAATGACCGATCGTTTCGCTAGATATATAATATTATATATAATATAATATAGTGCACCTTATTTCTCGACTGGGATCGTGTAGAGACTTTGAAGCTGCATTGAGACGGACATTTAAACCTTCTTTGAACATTGGGATAGTTGGTTGCAAATAAAGTCCATTCTGTGTTGAAAACTCCTGGAATGTTTTCCTCAAAAACCTTCATTTCTATACGACTGAAGAAAAAAAGACATGCAGTATATATGATGACATATGGATATGGGCGAGTAAATTATCAGCAAAAATTTTTTGGAAAGTGAACTAATCCTTTAAACTGGGTGTGTGACAGGCTGTGGAATGGGGTTTGGCCGAGGAAAAAAAATTCAGTCAAAAGATTTTTTTTTTTTGCTTTAACCCCTGTATGTCTGTATGTCTCCCTTATTTAATACACACTGTAAAACCCAACAAGATAAGGTAACTCAATCCATTTGAGGAAACTGATTGCCTAATTGCCTAAACTAATATGAGTACTGTGAACTTATTCAATTTGAGTCCAAATATTATATTAAACTATAATTCAACTTGTATAGCTGAAACTTCAGATTCTTCTAAAGAATCAGATTCTTTAATGTAACTCAACTCTTTTACTGTTAACTGCTATTAGCAACAAGCACAACTGCATGTACTAAAGTAATTAGCATAGAGACTGTGCTGAATTGCACAGCTCTTGCTTTTTAAATAAAACAACATATAGAATTCATGTTATTTGGCCAATCCTCGTTCTAACTTCAGGCTCTACTCTTCAGCACAATGGTATCCCCCAAAACTCCCGAGCATTAAACACTAACAGATCACCCCCTATATTAATCCTGAACAAAAACACATAATATAACACTTTAATTTAAAAATTTACTCTCTTTTAACAGTCAGAAAAATAGCATGATGGAAACTCTCCTTATGGATAAATCTCCTGTAACTCATTCCATTTGAGTTCTGCTGCTTAATATAATCAGTTACTGAGTTCACCTACATTTTTTTATAGCACTTGCCAAACAACAATTGAACGTAAAAATCTGCATTGGCAAGCATATGAAATGGTGTTGATAACCAGTTTGGCCGGGTAACAATTTTTTGAATTCTAACAACGCATTGTTGTGAGTGATACGTTTTTAAAATGTAGGATATCTCTTTCTATTTTTCTGACGTTAGTAAATCAAATGTTTTTTTTTTTCTCCAAACACCCGATCACCAGATACAAATATTAAAAATAGCCAAATGTTCATTAATTATTTTTATATGTGAAATGAAATTTAAGTATATCAAACATTTCTCTTGACTTATGTCATGTTGGATGTTTATTTTTTTATTTAGCTTGTAAATAAATACATGATACATGAAATGATACATATACAATACATGAAATAGACATGCGATACTGGCTTAAATTTTAAATGAGATGTCTTAGAAAATGGCACAGTTATGCTGCTTAAATTCATCTATTTTATAAGAGCTTGTTAGATCTTACTGTGAATGACTTATCCATGTATACTTTTTTTTTATTGACCAAGTAATATTTCAATCAAAATAACGAATTCTTTAGTGAAACCATAGACTTATCTCTGAACTTCTCCAATCATTAAATCCACTTAAACCCTCCACAATTAACTTCAAGCTCACATTTATTTTTGAGTTCAACGGCTTATATCTCAAAGTCTAATCAACAACCGATGGATAGAAGCATGTTCCTACATAAAAATAAAAACATTCTGATGTACTTTACCAAATGAAAGAAAAGATCTGTTGCAACATCCATTTCACTGCAACTTTGGAACAGAGCTATTTGAACTTGCTCATAACATGTATGTTTGCAAGAGAGTATCATACCAGCCTTGAAACTTGTTAGACTAGATCTCTTGAAAAGGCGTAGTGGGCATGTGAACAATTAATCTTGTAGGCAGCTTTGTGTCCACTGTCTAAAGTTGGTAATGTTTCTTTGCTCAAGTGCCAGTAGGTGTTCCAAAAACAAGTGTCATCTGGGAGTTTGCTATAAGGTCCAATCCTGTCACTTCTGAACCAAAAGGCAATGCCAACCAGTGCACTGTTGGCACAGGCCATCCATAGAAGGTTGACACTGGCATAAGATGGCACCATAAAACCCACCAAAGCACATGTCAAACACATCAACAGGTAGGGCACCCAGTTCACAGCAAAACCTAGTGTCAGACTGACAAAGAGAGGAGGGGAACTTTCTTGAATTTCCGATTTTCCATATTCCCCAAAATGACTGTAAGTGAAGTCTTGATCAGAAACAAACACTGTGTTTGTCAGCTCTGCCAATTTATTGGCTCTACTGATCCAACCAATCAGTTTCTTAAAATGAAGCAGAAGTATGAGACCCACTGCAATAGATATCTGCATATTAAATTGAAACACTACGTTAGATCCGTGAACGGGACACACTAGCATACTCAACTTGTCTTTGTAAATCTCTGTAGGTTGTGTGTCTGTGAAGTGGTAGGTGAAAACAAAGGCTGATGCCCACATAAACACAACCGTAATGCAGTAACTAACAAGCCTGCTCCGAGAGCTACGGGTAATGTCTAGGTTTGGGTAGCTAGCGTAGTCAAACGCCCCAGCAATGAGAATGAGTAGAGGAAGCAGGGCGTAGACAGCCGATCCATGAGCCAGGATGAAGCACATCCAGGTAGAGGTGGGTAGGTGTTCTTTGAAGAGCCATGTGCTGGAGACCGCACAGACCAACAGCACGTCTGCCACGTATATCGAGACACTGCAGAGCCCCAGGAGTGACTTGAGAATGCTATGCCTCCAGAAAGACAAAACGAATGTGTTCAAAGCTACTTTGGTGCACAGAATTAACAGGTACTGCAGGGTCTCATCATGGGGAAATTTCTCATTTATCCCCTTTGACAAGATGACAGCCATCATAATTGCCGATGAGTGCAGATTGAACATTTGGTCTCAGTTCACCCTAAAAACACAAAATAATCAAATGAATGGTCAAAGTTAATAAAAGACATCTCCCATAGTCTAACAGTGACACTAAGCAAATGTTTTGGAATTAAAATTCATCATATAAACCAATATAAAATTAAAGACCCCCTGTGGTGAAAAATCAAGTTTTTAATGTTTAATTTCTATATATCTATGTGGTGTTTTTAATGTTTTAAGTTAAACCATGAGCAAATTCATAAGTCAACACCATTACTGAGTATTTTCCCCTTAAAACTGCAGTGAAAAAAAGACTAGTTTGAAATTAAGTTATTTTTAAAATGCAGTTTGAAATCGCCTGTGTTTCTTACGTCACAAACTACCTTGTAACCAATCAGATCAGCATGCCGGCGGGCTTTAGCATATCATTACTATGACCGCTCTGAAACAGGGGGGTCTCAAGAGAAGCCAGGTTACCAGGTTATATTTTTCTGTTGATGTGAAAAACACAGCAGCTTGTTTATAAGACTGACCCCACGGGTCGCATTTGAATACCGTCTTTTACCGACTTTGTTTACTGGGATACTTTTTACATCTTTTTGTTTGAAATCGTCCGTTCAAGGGCAAGACGTGAAATAGAATTCAATTCAGTATTCGTGCGCTGTCATGGCAAACACTGATACGCGGTTTTTGGGGCGCACGCTTAGGATGTTTGCCACCTGCAACAGTCCTGTAATAATGTAGGTAACCACTCGTCATACATAAATCACGAAACACTTCATGTTTTACTTGCATATACGATTTAGTTTTAATCCAAATGACACGTGTGCTGAGTAAACGGCCAGCAATCAAGAGCATGCAACAGAAGCTCGCTCGCTCTCTCTCTCTCTCTCTCTCTCTCTCTCTCTCTCTCTCTCTCTCCAGTCAGTTAACGTTAACAAAGTGGTGGATTTTCCCATAGGCTTTTGGATTGTCGCTAAAAACGGGCTCTGTGACCAACAAAAGTTTATGATACTTGCACGTTTTGTCCATCAAGATAGTTATCACTGATGAACACAACTTTTCTAAATTTTGAAGCCTAAATGCAGTCACCAGAAGTAAAAAGCTAAAGGTAGGCTTTAAACGAACTACACCACGGTCCCACAAATTCAACGTCACCACCACTAAGCTTCCAACAACTTTCAGTTTTTATCACAAAAAAAAAATTCCCTGAACGTTTGAGCCTTTTTCCTATTTAGCCTTCAGCTTCAAAAAAAGCACTAGTGGGGTAATACTGATGTATTTTTTTGTCGTAGAATAAAATGTGGAAGTGTCTTGAGCTTGTGTTCACTACAGACCTTATTTTAGCCATTTAACCCAAAATCCCATAAAAAAAACTAAAAAACATTGACTTTGGGAAGATGGAACCGGAAGTGCTAAAATGCTAACTCACGTCCGTGTTTTGGCCTTCAAAGTGATGTCGTACCTGCACCACTCTACCTGCATACATACCTCTTTTTACTTTCTTTGCCATTGACATATCCGACCGAACTACAAACTTTCCGCTGATGTGATAATGGGAAACGGCTCGAAAAGCTTGCGCGACTGTGCCGCTGTGCCATTTATCAGCTCTCCCACCACAGCTATATAGGTGTTACTATATTTTGTTTAATATTCGACTAATTAGATAGATTTACTAAGCCTTCTTTTTTCCCCATTACATACTCTGTTGTCAGTGTTTCTTTGTCTGGACACAAACACTGTACACATGCTGTGTGGTATCGGTATCGGTGCATCCCTAAAAATCGATGCCACAATGTAAAGTTTTATATTAACATTAAATATTAACAGCTAGCCTAGTTTCTTAACTTTAAAGGTAGTTTTCCAATGCCTACATGTTGTTGTTTTTTTGCACATTGTGACATTAACATCCATGTATAGCTCAAACAACATGCATGAATAGTAAATGTATTGATGTAAGTCTTTAAAAAAAACCTTAACGGGTATGTAAATGTTAAACTAGAACACTGCTGATAAGTGATATGAAAATGCCTTTGCCTCTGGTCAAACCTGACAAGCAGGATTTTGTGGTCTGCCACTTTAGTTCTGTTTACAAATGGACAGAGGTACTTCCTTAAAAGAAAATTGTAAAGATGTTGTTTAAAGCAGTGTTTCTTTCTTCAAGTTTTCCAAAAAGCTAGATCTATCCCATGCAGTCATGTAATATAAAATGTTCACATGCCAGCAGTATAATAATGTAATAAAATCCAGTTAAATACCTTCTGAAATTGTAGTTGTCGTGATCTTGATAAACATTCATGAGCTCCATCCTTAGCAAGAGAATCTTTAACTGAGTCTGTAACCTAGTCTTGTTAGGTGAGAAATAGAGATGTCAGAGCACACTCTTTAAACCACACCTATTTACCGGTACATTCATTCTTTCCCTGGACAATAACTAGGCGGTCCTGACTTTTTTGGACTCTGCTTATGTGACCCTCTTTTTAGAACAAGACAGAATATATTGGAAGTTGTGTTGCCTTTTTTACAGCACTCATATCTGGTTTTGCAATCCATCTGAAGATTAACATCTTTAAGTGAGGATTGAGCGTGTCTTTGGTTTATGCTTTTCTTAATGCTCTAAATTATGTATTAAAAAAGCCGGTATTAAGATAATTGCTTGTGAGATTGTGTAATTTAACTAGTAACGCAATTCGTAATGCAACTTGATGTCTTTGCGTTTCTGTCCAGACTAGCTTCCCTTGTGCTATGGGTGGAGATCAGAGCTTGAAGGATTATTAGGAGATATATCATGTTTTTTTTAAAGCAATGTTTGGAATAGCTACAATGCTACTTTGGTACTAAACACACTTCTTTGTGTGTGTGTGTGTGTGTTTAGGAGAGACAGAGTGGTAGAAAGTAAATATTTTCATTTTATCCTATTGTTTCTCATAATAATCTTTGTTTTGTTGTGGTCATTTCGCTGCTGGCTGTATGGCTCTTCAAAAAATATAAGATATGTGATGGAGTGATATGGAACTGAATTGCGTTCCAGACCTGGAATTACTTTGAAGTTGTGCAGCAGTTATAGAAAAATCATCAACCGTGCCGTGTTTGAGGAGTTGTATGCATCAAAAATGACACCGTGGCATAGGCAGAAGTGCTAATATATAAATAACCACTATAAATAACCAACCATATAAATAACCAATATAGCCTATATAAATAGGCTATATATATTTGTTAGTTGGTGTCAACTATAACTGTGGTAACTAACTGTGGCATTGGCAGAAGTGTGTGTATGTGTATGTATGTATATATATGTATATATGTGTATATATGTATTTATATGTATATGTGTATATATGTATGTGTGTATATGTATATGTATATGTATGTATACTACATACATATATGTATATGTATATGTTCAAGGCACTGACGCTTGCTTACAGAACTATCACAGGCTCAGCACCCTCCTACTTTCACTCACTCCTATGAGTCTACATCCCTACCAGACACCTACGATCGGTCAACGAGTGACGTCTCGTGGTTCCATCACAGAAAGCCACAAAATCACTTTCCAGAACATTCTCATTCACAGTTCCATGCTGGTGGAACGCTCTCCCCACCCTCATCCGGAATGCAGAATCCCTGACAACATTCAAAAGACAGCTGAAAACCAATCTCTTCCGTGAGCACTTAACCTTATAGAAAAAAAAAAAAAAAAAATTCCTTTCCCTTTGAAACATCACTTATCAGGCTTATGCTACTCTGAATAATACCTGAACTTCGTATTTTGAGCACTTCTTGCGTTGTTGTTGCTTTTGCCTCTTTATGATGACTCGCTGAATTTTGTCCTAATTTGTAAGTCGCTTTGGACAAAGGCGTCTGCTAAATGACTAAATGTAAATGTAAATGTAAAAATATGTATATATATATATATGAAGAGTTCAGAGGCAAAAGCATCTAAGTGCCATCTGAAATTTTCTTCCAGAATGATCATTTTTATAAAGCTTGTATATTTATGTTAAGTAATTTCACTTAAATGACAATTAATAGGTAATTTGCATTGCCATTTAAGTGAAATTATTTAACTTAAATATACGAGCTTGATAAAAATGATCATTCTGGAAGAAAATTTCTTTTCTTTATATATATAATATGTATGTATGTATATATAAAATGTATGTATGTATGTATATATGTGTATATATACTGTATGTATGTGTATATATATGTATGTATGTATGTATGTATATATATATATATATATATATATATATATATATATATGTGTGTGTGTGTATATATTAGGGCTGTCAAAATTGCTCAAAAATGACGTTCGAATATTCCCTCTAAAAAACACACGAATATTCGAACTATTCGAACATCTGGTTGCGCATTTTTTCAATGACGCGCATTACGTCAATAACAGGACAAATTAATACAAAGAGACATACATAACTTGTATAGGTAGTTAATTTAAATTTAAACATATTTGACAATGTATTACCAACACAAAACCAAGTAAATAAACTAATGGCCAAGACCACAGACCTCAGTCTCGCTCACTCGCAGGCACTCTCTCTCTCTCTCTCGCGCCCTCGCGCTCACGCTCTCTCTGCTCATAACGGTAAAATGAACAACAATAAGCACATGTTGAGTGCTGATCAAGAGTTTTGTGCAAGCAATTTAAGGTCGCGACTCTTGCCCCAAATATAGCAGGCTTCATTCAGTGATTGAAACAAATGTATTAACATTAATTGAAGTTTTACAGTATAGAACCGACATTGAACGCTCCGAGCGAGCTGTACGTGCTGTGGTAAACATGGAACTTTTCTGTTTAACTTTAAATAAAATGAGGCACACAATTCCGAGAAATGTGACAACAAAGAACTTTTACCCTGAGGTTCATAAAAAATAAAGTGCTATTAAAAAAGAAAAAGGCTACTTACATTATTGGTGCTTGTATTAAAAAAGGAAAAACTGACTGCAATTTATTCCATTGTCTTTTAGTGCACTGTCAACTTTCAGCAGTGACGCTGTGCTAGACAGTGCGACTCGTGTGACCTGTCCCTCAAGTCTTGTTTATACTCGACGCGTCCGCACGAGCGCGAATCGCCCCCTATCGTTTCAAAGAATAGTACAACGGCGAGCGCGTCGAGTATAAACGCCTCGTCCGTTTGGGGGAGGTGCGCGCGCAGTCTGCGGAGACTCGCGCTGCGGATACAGGCGAAAGTATAAACAAGGCTTCAGGCAGCGCGCGCGCCCACTCGCAAAGCAGACAGCCGCGCCTCTGCTTCCGCGGGCGTGTTTTTCCATATTCGAAATTCACAATCGAATATTAATTTTCTAGTTCGAATTTCTGTTTTTTAAAACTATTCGAATATATATTCGAATTTAGAATATTCGTTGACAGCCCTAGTATATATGTGTGTGTGTGTGTATATATATATATATATATATATATGTATATATTTATTTACTGAGTTAAATGATTAATAATGACAGTGCAAAAAACTGCACTGTTTTTTTTTTTTTATACTGTCATTAATCCTTAAACTTTCAGTAAAGTGAGTAGTAGTAGGCTACATATCAAATTATCTGTAAAAGCAAAACAATAGTGACACATGGTAAAAGCACTCGGATTCAATATAGTCGGCACTGCATCAACTTTTACTTTCAGTCTCTAGAAAAAGCTAGAACTGTGAACTGTGTCTTGTTTAAAAATGATGTACCAGTATGAAAAGGAGCGGTGTCTTACTGATAAAGTTCAGGATGGCAAGGATGGCAATGGAAAGACTGGTTTTCCACAACTTTGCACTGCAAAAGGTCTTGTAATCCTCAGATGTATCTCTATTGTTTTGCTGCTAGAGAAATCCTGTGTTTATGAGTCTCTGGTATTTACTCACTCCTACATGTGTGAATCGGCGGGCGGGGCTAAAGAGGCAATGATGTAGAAACAGGTGTTGATCTTCTCTAGCAATTATTCTAGTCATACCTGTTACTGCTCCTAATTCAAACATGTGTAATGAAACCCCTAACCCTTGTGACAAACCTGCATAGAATAAAACACCATGGAGAGTTAGTTTCTGTGTGCAAAAAAACCCTAAAATAACTATTCAACAATCTCTAGTGAGCTGACGTTCTGATGTAGAACCCAGGTTTGCACACAAAGTGTTCTCGTCGCTTCATAACATTAAGGTTGAACTACTGTTGTCACATGGACTGTTTTAAAGAAGTTTTTACCACCTTTCTGGGCCTTGAAAGTTGCTGTGACATTGCTGTCAATGGAGGGACAGAAATCTGTCAGATTTCATCAAAAATAACTTAATTTGTGTTCTGAAGATGAACGAAGGTCTTACGGGTTTGGAACGATATGAGGGTGAGTAATTAATGACAGAATTAAACATTTTGGGTGAACCAACCCTATAATTTCAAAAGAATTCTCAGGCTGTTGGAAACGATGTCTCCATGACTATCACAAACATCCTCAGCTATGGATTCAAACAAGCAGCTCTTTGAAGACAGAGAATGGCCACCCTAATCCATGTGGGGGAGTGACAGCTCAGAACTTGTTCGCTTCATTTCTCTAAGTGGTTTTGTGGGACAACAACAACAACATTCAGTCAGTCATTCAAAGCACACAGCAGATGCCTCCCATCCTGTTTGTCACTGCATGTTACACAGAATGCCATCGCATTGTTTGAATGTGACTTGGTCAATGTAAATGTGAATATTTGCCTCTTTGTTTGGAGTCAGCATTTTTTTTTTTATTGGTTATTTCCAAAAATTTAGGAAGTTGGCAGAATGAAGATAGAGCTTTTCGCTGACATTGTTCCAAAGACTGCGGAAAATTTTCGGTAAGAAGATTCCTCAATCCATTTATGTATAAACACCAGAAGAAAGTGTGTGTGTGTGTGTGTGTGTGTGTGTGTGTGTGTTTTATGTAAAATCTTTAACCCTTTTCATTACTACTTGCATGGCAATTTATTGGTTCTTCTAAATGTAAGTTCTAGATTTTGGTTTATTTGTGCCAGTCCTCACAAGAGACATGTGAATCTGTTTTTCTGTCTTTCAGGCAGTTCTGTACTGGTGAATTCAAGTAAGTCAGTCTCAGATTTCAGTGGGTTAATTAAGGGTTGTTCTACTTTAACCACATGTATGGCTGAACGTATATTACCACATACTCATATTAAATTTTTTTATTTTATTATGTGTTATTGTGACTGATGCTTTTGAGTATGTTCAAATCATCCTATAAGAAACATGTGCTGGATAAGGCTACAGATTAAACTGCTCTTTCTCTTTCTGGTTTTGTTTATTTGCATGTACTTTGACCATGTGCTGCTTTTGTTCAATGTAGAAAGGATGGAGTTCCTGTGGGCTATAAAGGCTGCACATTTCATAGGTGAGACACTTTACTCTGTATTGCTCACAGATACAAAATTAACAAAACTGTAGATAGCAAAATTTATTAGAATACTCACTACTTACAAAGCCATTGCTGTCTCAAAAAAAAAACTAAAAAACCATCAAAAAACAAAATGAAGTTTTTGGCAGAATATGGAAAGCTGTGTGTGGAGTGATGAATCACAATGAAACACGAGTTGCATGGTGATGCTCCAGAGTGCTGTCTTTAAAAAAAATCTGCTGAGAAATATAATAATAAATGCATCTCTAGCAAGGTGAAGCATGGAGGAAGAGTGTCATTGTGTGGGGAGCCTCTTTAGCTTCTGGTATTGGTGAGCTGTTTCACTGTGTAACGTCATTTAATACTTTGGAGTACAGGAGAATATTGCAGAATGGCTTGCTTCCCACAAATGAAAAGTTATCTAAAGAGGAATGATCAGATGTTATTTTTCAACAAGACAATGCTCCTGCCCAAATTGCAAAGACAACCAAGAAGTGGCTTGAGAACAAGCCCATCAGGCTCATGCCTGGTAAGAGTCCAGATTGGAACCCTATAGTGAATATTTTCTCTCAAATTAGACTCAAACCAACTGGGAGACAATTTTTCAATGTTTTTTTTTTTTTTTTTTGGCCAACATATTGGAGAAATTCAGTTATATTGGTACTGGCCAAGCCAATCTATTACTGTTGCTCATAATTAGAATTAGAGGTTTGTTCAAATCCATACTCCTAAGTATAAAGTTTGGCTTATTATGTCCTACTGACAAATATTCAAATATTTAGTATTTTTTTCATTGATCAAAGTTTCAATGCAAATACACCTAGAATGATGTTTTGCAATTCAAAACAGTACTATGATATGGTCGTTTTCAAGTCACGTCTGAGTCAATTGTCAGATGGTGAACATGATAATCCTAGGCCAGGAGTGTCAAACTCTGTTCCTGGAGGCCGGCCGCTGTCCTGCAGAGTTTAGCTCAAACCCTATTTAAACACACCTTAACCAGCTAATAAAGGTCTTGGGGATTACTAGAAACTTCCAGCCAGGTGTTTTGGAGTTAGACTCTGCAGGACAGTGGCCCTTCAAGAGATGAATTTGACACATGTGTCCTACGCTATTGTTGGGGACAAAACAGTTACAGACCCAGGACCAGATATGATGAATGAAGACCTGGATTCAGAAGTGCAGTCAATTGAAGACAGTTTTAGATACTAGAAAATTCTATAACTACATACATCTCATAAGCTTAAAGAAGTAATTCAACTTATTTGAAATTTAGAAGGAAAAATATTGATTAATACCTAGATTATAATCATTCATCATTAGATATGCTTTGAAGCGGCAGTGGATTCCAGAATCCACCACCTTCAGTCCCCCCATAATTTGGGGTCCTAAACACTACATCTGGTCTACCAATTGAGGCTGCTTCAAAATTTTCGATGAATGCCTCTATGATTTCCAATTTATTCTATAATACAATAAGATGGATTTATAAATCCAATTCTTTCACTACACCCCTTACAGATGATTTTAGGTTCAAAACACATGATGGTCTAACTAAAAATAAACAGTGAAAAAAATAAGACAAACCCATAATATTCCATCTAAGCACTTTAAAGTTTCTAGTGAATGCATCCTACATTTTACAGTTTACAGACATATAGCATGTACCATATTGATTTCAGAACATCGTATAATTTTGTTTTTCAAAAACAGAAATAAAAGAAAACATAATTTCAATCATTATTTCCACTAAAACTTAATAACCCTTTTTGCTAAGCTTTCTTTTCACCACAGACCCATTTACAGTCATTATAGCCAACATAAATAAAATAGAACATAAATGAACACAAACTTTGTTAATGTTAAAACATTTCATCAAAATAACATCAGTATCAAAGCATATAAATTCAATAATAGTAGCTTGTTCAGCACGCATCTTTATATCATTACATTACTGTTAATCATACTCAATACTAATTATTTTTTATCTAAAACTCACTTTTCATAGAATTCCACAGTAACTGTATGACATTCAAAATCAAATAATTAGGACTTCCTGTAAAGTCAATTTTGTTCTCAATGTCTTGTCTGTTAAAACTCCTTAGGTGCCAGCTACAAATCACCAAAATCTTAAACCCCTTTGTTCATTTGTGTCATTTGGCAGTGATACTTATCATCAAATACTCATTAGGCTTGTCAAAACACCAAAATTGTTATAATTTGAACAAGAACTGACAGATCTTCATAATCTTCCATATCACTATAAATTATACAGATTTTTACTATAAGGCATCATCAATTTCTTTAAAACTGATTTGAAACAGTTTTACATTTGGAAAAGCACTGTCGAAGTTCATAATAACATTAACTTAATTTTACAACAGGTGTTCATAAATGGTTCCATAAATCAGAATTTTTATTTTCATAACATTAATTTTAACTGCTTTACGTCACTGTATTCCTCTATCAAATTGTTAGTCTTCAGATGGAAAAAAATATGATCAGTATTATCTCAGTCCCACTTATCTCTCTACTTATATTTTGAATAGTGACTTAGCCAGTGTGTCACTGTTTCTCTGCCGTCAAATCTGTTATTTACATTTACCATTTTGGATTACTTAGTTGACCGTATTCAAATTTAGACCCTCAGTTGAATTTAGACAAGGGTTTTTAACCCATAATGGACGCAATCATCAATTTCACTCTTCCGATTTACATAAATACACTTAAACATCCTAATCCAGAGAGTAATTCAAATCAACATCACATATGACAAAAGTAGTCATAAATTACCAGTAGCAGACAGAGCTGGATAACCAATCCACTTAAAGCTTGTCCCATGTTCTGTATCATCTATTCATCAGATTCACTCAGAATTATCGGCTTCTTTGAAGTTTGTAGTTTCCCTTAACCCATCTGTAATGATAAAACACTAATTCCAGAGGTTACTGTCACTCACAATATACACACAATCAGGACAGAATAGTTCCCTGAACTTACACATACAAAACATAAAGTGCAGTCACCATCACAAACGCTCATACTAGACGCATGAATATGAACTGCTCAAACATTTTAATGTTGCATTTTTCTGCAGGTTTTACCTAGCTTTTACATGGACTCTTGTCCAGTTTCACAGCATGTCTCTTCAGTCACCTGTTTTTTTTTTTTTTTTGGTTCATTATCATTGCTTTGTTTTGTTTAACCTTACTTAGTAGGCTGATAAGACACAGAGTACCATCCCTGCCTCCACTCAAGCAGTCTCTCTCTCTCTTACTGCACAAATGGTCTTTTCAACAGCCTCATAAGACTGTAACTTAGACAGAATATAATATTAAATCCATTACAGTATAGAACCCTTAATCATTTACAAAGGTTAAAATGTAAATGTTTAACTCTCAAATAAAAACTTGTACGACTAAAATACATTATGCTAGGAGCCTTTATACGGATATCTTTAGTTTAAATGCTAAATTCACTTAACCCTTGTTCTCCAGACTTTCTCTTGAATCTGCAAAAGTGGTCTTCATCTTTAGCCACCATGTCTTGGAATTATCCAATGCCATGTCTAATGACCTGCAGGAGTGAAAACTATGATAGAGACATATTAGTTCAATATCAACACAGCCTCACAGATTCAGGGATTAACCGTAATGCTGAATCTGAAACTTCTATACAGTTCTTGCCCATAAGGCAACCAACATAATGCTCATCATATAAATTAATTAGTTTTGCTATGGTCTACAAAGGAATAAATGATAGTCACCTAATGGTCTCAGCTGGCTCTTGAAAGCCTATTCCCATTAGCTCTTTATCTATAATCTCCTTTTCCTCAGGTTGTCCCCTGTCATAATTGCATCTAGTTATGGACACTTGTCACAATGTAAAACAAGCCATTAAAGGAATGTGGTTTCTGGGGATAAGGTATGGAGGAGCTCACATTTTTGGGTCAGACTGCTGTAACTTCTCAAAGCTCATCCCCCCTCAATGATGCTGCTGGCCTCACAAGCATCTGCTCAACTTTCATACACATCTCGCGTAACACACCTCCCTTCGGTTGTCCCCTGTTTGGCCAAAGAGGATCTTACCCATCTCTGAGAAATCACCTCACACACACTGGTAACCGCTCTTTCCCACCACAAAATCTTTGACCTTTTTCTTCAACAGAATCAGGTGTTTTCTGGAGCTTAGGGCAGGTGCCTTCAAGAGCCACCAGAGCCATTTGGACTGCCTAGTATCATTAAAACAGGGAGACAGGTTAATTACAGCAGTATTTAATCACTAAAATCTATTAGAGACCTTCGAAGCAGCTACATAGCAATGCTGAGATTATACTCAGTGAATTTAGTCATAACACCCATCCATTCAGTGAATTGTTCTGGAACCAGAGCCATCAGCCCTGTATCATGGTGGAGACTAAGATGAGACAAAAAAACGTTCTGGTCATAGAATAAATAAGTCAAAAATGTCACCACCTATCATTTGAGGTCTGTATTATTATTTTAAAGACTTCTTTAAAGTCCTTGAGTTTTACTTTGAAACATTTAACTACAAATTGCCCTCTTAATGGCAACCATTTCTTTTAACATCTATGTGTCTTTGATTTTCAACTGAAACACTCTGCTTTACTATAAATAGCTTATTACTTATGACACGGGCTCAGATAGCAGCTTTTAGCTGACTTTGAATATGAGAGAGAGACTCTTGGGACATTCAGGACTGGTAACTGCATTTTTATAATAAACTTTTAGCATCAGACTTGATCTACTATCTTTTAACTCTAGCCCAGCTTAAAACAGCTTTGTCAGAAATGACATGTGTTTTCAAAGAAACTTCATTTTTATATTTGACTTTTGCCCACACATCAGTTGATTTAGACAGTACAAATTTCCACTCAGATCGAGTCTCTGTTACACTGGCAGTTTCAGTCACAGCACATCAAGTCATGGTGGGGGCCAGATTCAGATAAGCGAATCGTTTCATTACAGCCAAGCACAGGCTTATCTTTTGAAAGCAAAACATCTGCTTCTAAGTTTTTCAGAATGTCAACACCAATTATTATGCCTACCGTATTTTCACCAACCCAGCATTCAGTCCAATCAATAAACATTGCCAGAGTTTTGCAAGAGTGACAGGGACGGGAACAGATTTATGGTACAATTCATAAATTAAAGGACAGTGTTATCACAAGAACAGGAGGCCGCTGACCCCTAATCCTCACCTAACACAAGCTCGAGTGTCTACTACTATGTTTCTTTATTCACCCTGGGTCTTTTACAGGGCTTTGGTTTAGAACTATCATGGGACTTGTGTCCTCTCTGACCACATCGAAAACATTTTATGTTATCTGATGAATTGGTTTCAGCCTCTAGAGCAGCAGACGCTTTGCCTATAGTTTGATCATGGTGAGCTTGTAAACGGCTCCAAATTTACAGCACTCCGTCAAATCAGTGTGTCCCAATTATGAATGTATACAGTATACTGATATGCAGTTCTCTGTATACTTTTGACAGTCCTCCGATGGCGGATTCAATCACACTAGCCGAATCATAATCATCTTCACTATTTTTTAGCAGCACAGTAATATTCATATGCTGTACGGAAACGCTTAACATATTCTAAGGGGTTTTCACCAGGTTTTTGTTTAACTTGCGTCCAGGGAAATGATCCCCGACCCCAACCTCCGAGGTCACAGAACTACGTTTCTAGGCACCAGCAAATCGAAGAAAACATGTAATTTCATCTCCTCAGGGTGCCAGTTGTCCACTCTACCAATACAGGACCTGTAACAGAGAATACTAGCACACACACAGATACACAGGATACACAGCTTCTCCAAGGGTGGGGTTGGTTGAGCACTATAAACAATTTTCCCCATTATTCTTATTCTCTAGTTTGAATAGAGAAAAGTAATGCTTTAAGTATACCTGGCCCCTGTGACCTCCGCTGTCTTGTCAGCTAGAAGAGTAAATTTGTTTTAACGTTTTATGTGCCCCTCAAAAACATGGGGAGTGTACATTCCATTAAACGGACATTTAATTATATAACTACATAAATCTCATATGCTTAAAGAAGTCATTCAACTCATTTGATATTTAGAAGGAAAAATATTGATTAACACCTTAATTATAATCACTTATTAGAAATACATTGAAGCGGCAGTGGATTTTATTACCTCTAGATCAGAAATTTATATCGAACAATATACATTTTTAATATCACAATCAATGTAATAAGTATAATGACAAAAAAATCACAATTACATAATATATTTACTGGAGTGCCCGTGTTACTGCGTACATTACAGTAAGTGTACGATATCACAAAAACTGTTTAAAATCTCACAAAAATAGCCTATGTTACTTTTAATTTTCAACCTGCTAGTAAATCATCATGTCCATCACACTAATTCTAATGTATGTTCTGTTCTTTTGGTAGGGTGATAAAGGACTTCATGATTCAGGGTGGCGATTTTGTCAATGTAAGTTTTGCCTTGTGATCCAGACAATGGGAGTTGAATTTCGCTTGTTTGACATTATAGAAGGTTGTTTTTTGTGCAAACAATGTTTGCACTCGGTGTACTGACTGCCGTACATGACATCCATCAAATCAAATAAGGATGTGCCCTTATAGATAGGCAAATAAGGTAAATAAGGATGTGCCCTTATAAATAGGTAGGCAAATAAGGTAAAAAAATTGTTTTGTTTTTTTTATATGCCCTTATATTTGCAGTAATCCAGCTTCTGTATTTGTTTGATATTAATTTCCCATTAATACACAGGCAAACTATTTCTGACGTTGTCTGTATAGATCAAGGAAGAGCTGTCAGGTTTAATTTAAAAAAAAAAAAATCAATATACATTAAGTTTTAAGTTCTGACATGGCGAATTCTTTTTACATTTTCACTTTATTTCTTAAAAAAACTAATACCAATTTTTTTTTTTAAGGGGTGAGCAAAGCCAACAACAAACAAAAATAACTAGCTTTCAAAACAAAATCACCTAAGCTGCTGAATAAAGAAAAATACAATGCGCTCCCTATAGAACCGTAAAGCAAGAATAAGCATTATATACATCCACTAAAGTTTCCAAAGTCAGATTAATATTTCCAAAAGGTGTTTTATTATACACTCAGTCAACGCAGACAGGTGTATAGTAGATCAGTGGATCTGCCAAAAGTGCACATTTTGTATGCCTCCCTTATCCAGTTTCCTACGGCCCATGACTCTATGCGTGAATTATGGGAGTAACTTAGTAACTGTTAAACTGTAAACAATCAGCGAAATATTCGCTCTATAACGCAATGCTCATTTTCAAAAACTGAGTACAATGAGATGATATTCTACTCACCCCTCAACCATCGAACATTAAAAGGACATTTTAAAAGCATTAACAAAATACTTCCACAGACCCCTGAATAACCCCTGATTATTTACACAGCAATATTACAGACATTAAATATCACTGTATAATATATGTCTGTATTATGTAACACATTGCCTTAATCAAATATGTTCTTGAACTGGAACATTGAGTGATAATAATTCAAAGTGCTCTCCATCATTGTGACAGACTGTAAATATTGTATTTACCTGCTTTAGAAATATTCCAGTAAACACTGCTTATAGTGATTAGAAATGAAAAAGGGGGGACAATTACATTTCGTGTGAAAACTCTTGCCATGGATGTTGTTGTGCCACGTCACATTAAAATACCAAGCGTTACTTTATTCTCTTGAACATGAAGGAAATGTTTCATTTAATTTAGTCAAACTAACAGATAAGGATTATTTGTAACGCAACCTTATGCTTTGAAATGATTTGTTTCAGTCTTTTTGAATAAAACTTCCTCCCATAATCTTAAACACAGTAGACTTGTTAGGAAAAAGGTGGCTATGAAAAGCCAATTTTTTGTCTATTAGTGAGCTGACGAGTTGAATCAGGTGTGTTTGATTAGGGATGCATACAAATGTGCAGAGTTGGCGGGACTCCAGAATCCGAGTTAGGAACCACTGTACTAGTAGACCAATCACGAGTCCAGTACTGCTCCACACACAACCCTAACACACAACAAGAGAAACAGCAAAACATGCAGAGAGCTCCTCCCAGAGGTCTTGCAGTTGCCTTTAAACTCCATGTGCCTTGCCTTACCAGTCATCAGCAAAGATGAATTAACTTCGGGTCCAGTCCTGAGAAGCGGGTGAGACAGGACAAGGAAGGCGGGGGGAAATTGATGTTTATATACATTTTTGTAAATAGTCTGCCATACTGTTATAAAGATCTCATTGATTTACGTGACCGCTATCAGAATTGTATCTGTTTTCAGCGATATAAATATCAACAGCTGCACCAAATTGTGTATTTTTGATCAATCTGAGCATCTGAACAAGTAATACATGTTTTTCCTCCTTGAATATAAGTTCCATATTCTCCTATATAATACATGAGTGCCTGCTGTATCAAATATGATACTAAACAAAAACACACATGCAATGTCTTAATAACTATGACTTTGCTAAAAGTGTTTTAATAAAGGTGGGTCAAAATAAAAAAGAAGGAAAAAAAGCCAGTTCAGACAATCCAGCACATTCCTTGTGTCTGTTTGTCTGCCTCTAGTGGTCATATGAACCTACTGCAGACACACAGCTATCTCTTGACATGTAGTTCTTAACAGTTTGAGTGATTCAGGTCTTCTAAATGTGAATGGTTTTAAATGTTATATTCTTGTCTATCAGGGTGACGGCACTGGCATCTGCAGTATCTACAGGGGACCATTTGCAGATGAGAACTTCAGAATGAAACACTCTGGCCCAGGACTCCTGTCACTGGTAAATCTATACACACTGGCCCTGTAAAGAAACTCTTGCTGTACCTTTACAGTATGCTTTATGCCAGCATATCAGCAGTGTTAGATTAACAGTGCTTAAAGTCTGTTTAAGTTGACTCTCGGTCAGAGTACTGTTATAACGTCAAAGTGGCCCAAAATCTTGTGGAAAAAAATTAGATTTTCCATTTCACTCCAAATCTAATGCGGAAAAAACTCAAAAAAGGAGGGTCATTATATTTTTTTGCATAGATTCTATTTTGTGTCCTTATATATTATATATTTAAGTACGGAGTAATATTAATTAACAACATGTACTTACTATAGGGTTTGGTTTAAGGTTACTTCCATGTAATTATGCATAAGTTACTGTTATTACTACGGTAAGTACATGTAATGTAACAAAGACAGCGTAAAATAAAGTGTTACCTTTTTTTCTTTTGGTTTTGGGTTAAACGTGACCTGGACATATTCTTGACCAATTTTGAGGGATTCGCCAAATTAGGCTTTTAAGATTGTATTACACAGAAATGCTTCAAACAGAACACTATATAGACATATACAGTATAAAATAAAGCCAGTCTAATGTTTAATGTAACTTAAGAATTTGTTTCTCATTTTCCTGACAAAGTGACTGACAAGACCTTTAGTACCTGAGAAGTCAGGCAAACATACATTGATACTATAGGATAAACACACTCCATCTACCTATCAGATTCTTTATTCTCTGCTGTTTCCAAAGGAGACGTTAATGTTTGTTTTTTCCCAATAGGCCAACAGTGGACCAGGAACAAATGGCTGTCAGTTTTTTATTACCTGCACAAAGTGTGACTGGTTGGATGGGAAGCATGTAGTATTTGGTAAGTCTTGACAAGTCCTGTGCTGATTCTGTACTGAGAGAACTCAATCACTGGTTACACGATTAACTGCTTTGGGTTTTCCTTACAGGAAAAGTGGTAGATGGTTTGCTCGTCATGAGGAAAATTGAGGTGAGACGACGATATTTTAAGTTTTAAGTTGATTAATTTCAAGTTTCATAATCCTTTCAAAGGAATTTATTAGTGATCCTGTTGAAGATTTATAATTTTACTAGTGTGGCAAGAGATCTGCTGTGCTTAAAGTAAATTAAGAAATGGGATATGTCAGCACTTACCTTAGAGTCTGAGAGAATTCTTTGTTATGTATGAGATGGATTTCACAGTACTTAATTGGTCTCTTCTGAGTGTTTAACCAAGAGAAAAAAAATCTGGAAATATTCCTGAAAATATTCACTTAAAAGCAGCCAGCTGACTCTTAAAAATAAAATGATAATAATAAAACTACATATGAAGAGTTCAGATGCAAAAGCCTTCTAAGTGCCATCTGAAATTTCCTTCTAAAATGAGCATTTTTATCAAGCTTGTATGTTTATGTTCAGTCATTTCACTTTAATGGCAATGAAAATGACCTATTAATTGTCATTAAAGTGAAATTACTAAACTTAAATATACGAGCTTGATAAAAATGCTCATTTTAGAAGGAAATTTCAGATGGCACTTAGAGGCTTTTGCATCTGAACTCTTCATATATATTCAGATAAATAGAAAATGTCAGATAAATAGACCTGGGACCTGAGTGCTTTTTGTGACATGAATCATATTTCTCCATAATTCTCCATTACAGAATGTACCAACAGGACCCAACAACAAGCCCAAGCTGCCCATTGTCATTGCCCAGTGTGGAGAAATGTGATATGTGATATATGTTGTACTGTTACACATCAACAAAGACACATGACCTTTGCTTTAAAGTAAATAGACAAGCCATTTTGGATGACTTGCCATTCATGATCTCCATTTGCAAATCACATCATTTTGAAATTTTTTTAGTAATTTTGTGGGATTAACTGATTATTTGTGAAAAATTATTGGTTGAACAAGGTTGTAGTTTTATTTTGTACAATGTTAATTACAGCAGAAATGAAGGTTAGAAGTCATCCCTGATTCAAAGCCGATTTCATGATTAGCTCATATGTCTCTTGCAAATGTCCATAAAAGACAAACTTGACATTCAAGACAGAAACAAACATGTATTCTTTATATATTCTGAAGAACAAGGCTTTTTATTGTTGATCAGCCTTTTGAAAGGGCCTTGTTGAGGATTTTTTTTATCCTTCAATAAATTTTGACCCATGTTTTTTAAAGCTTGGAACATTCTTTTTCATTTTAAATTCAGAGAGAATCGAAATCAGGACATTTCCTGAATCATAAAGGGCTTTTCGAGTTTATGATACTAAACCAACACCTTAAAGGGCACGCCACTCAATGCAAATTCAATATGAGTGTACTCCCCTTGTCTTTTTATTGTTACTTACCCTAACCCACATCCTAGCCCAGAAACCCCTTCCCCCATCTCTTGGACCGTGTCCCACTGAGACAAAAGGGCTCTTTCAGCTGAAGTGCAGGAAGAGTTTGGGCTCGGTGGGAGGCTTCTAGGGTCAATGTTAAAGCCTGTCTTTGTGTGGGACAACAGGGCCGGGCCATTAACAATAAAATCACACTTCAACCAGGTCTCCTCAACAGTGCCAAAAACATATTTACATGACAAAGGGGAAGGGGGTAGTTTGGGTCTGTCTCACAACTAGCCAGGATCTGTCTCATCTATGGTCGTTGAGTGCTCCCTTTATAATGCTGTGGGAGAAGTCAATGATGGGATTTATCTAAAAAAACACATCATCCTTACATTGAAACCATTCCCTATGCCTGTTCCGAATCTCTCATTGATGAGTAAAGCCTGCTTTATTTTTGTTCCTTGTTGGTTTGGTGTCTGTTAAATATTTTGTTCATGAGATGACTGCTGGAGAGATAATGTTTTGACAGTATAAAATTAAGACATTTAGATATAAATGGGATTTTAATGATATACAGCTTTGTATTTACATACATATACACCAATTCCCAAAATTATTTACATTAAATTACCAAAATAATTACATCCTTGTCTCTGAACAACCAGCTGGATGTCAACCAATCTGGCTTCAAGAAAGGGCATTCAACCGAGACTGCATTACTGCAGGTCACAGAAGCCCTACGGATCACAAAAATCTAATTCCAAATCTTCAGTTCTCATTCTCCTGGATCTGTCTTCTGCCTTCGACACTGTGAATCATCAGATTCTTATGTCCACCCTCTCATCACTGGGCATCACAGGTGGTACTCTCCACTGATTTGAGTCCTATCTCACAGGTAGATCCTTCAGGGTCACATGGAGAAGCGAGGTATCCAAAGCACATAAACTGACCACAGGGGTTCCTCAGGGTTCAGTTCTTGGACCCCTCCTCTTCTTTATTTACACCACATCACTGGGACACATCATACAGGCACATGGTTTCTCTTACCATTGCTATGCTGATGACACACAGCTCTTCCTTTCATTTTAACCAGATGATCCCACAGTAGCTGCACGTATCTCAAGCTGTCTGGCGGACATCTCGGCATTGATGAAGGAACATCACCTGCAGCTCAACCTGGCAAAGACTGAGTTTCTCGTCCTCCCTGCCAATCCGTCTCTACAGCACGACTTCACTATCTAGCTAGATTCATCATCAATCACCCCATCAAGGTTTGTCAGAAATCTTGGAGTAATATTTGATGACTAGCTGACCTTCACAGACCAAATTAGAAAGACAGCTCGATCATGCAGGTTTGCACTGCACAACATCAGGAAGATCAGGCCTTTCCTAACTGAGCATGCAACACATCTTCTTGTCCAGGCCCTGGTCATTTCTTGGCTTGATTACTGCAATGCTCTCCTGGCTGGACTTCCATCAGGTGCAACTAAACCTCTACAAATGATTCAGGATGCTGCAGCTCGTCTTGTCTTCAACGAGCCCAAAAGGGCCTACGTCACTCCTCTGTTCATCTCTTTGCACTGGCTACCACTCGCTGCTCGCATCAAATTCAAAGCATTGACGCTTGCTTACAGAACTACCACAGGCTCAGCTCCCTCCTACTTTCACTCGCTCCTACGAGTCTACATCCCTACCAGAAGCCTACAATCGATCAATGAGCGACGGCTCGTGGTACCATCACAGAGATCCACAAAATCACTCTCCAGAACATTCTCATTCATGGTTACATGATGGTGGAATGATCTCCCCACCCTCATCTGGAATGCAGAATCCCTGACAACATTCAAAAGAAAACTGAAAACTCATCTCTTCCGTGAGCACTTGACTTCATTAAAAATAAAAAATAAAAATCGTTCCTTTTCCTTTAATCCTCCCTTGTCTGGCATTTGCTACTGAGCAATACCTGAACTTTGTATTTTGAGCACTTCTTGCGTTGTTTTTGTCTCTTCACCATGACTTGCTTATTTTAGTCCTAATTTGTAAGTCGCTTTGGACAAAGGCGTCTGTTAAATGGCTAAATGTAAAAATGTAAATGTTTTATACCAAACAAATAATGGAAAGAAAAGAAATATGCAATATAGCAATAACAATAAAATAGTATTGCAATAGGGTGCCAAGTGATTAAAAATAGGACACAAATAAAATAGACAATTAAAATGATATATATATATATATATATATATATATAGCTTATTTTATATCAACTTTGTACTAGCGATGCTATATTTGTATGACTAGGGATGCTATATTTAAAAATAGCTGAAATGTACATTATAGTTCATGTTCTGGTCAGTATTTTCTTTATGTTTGGGTTTTACATATATGCCAGAATGTCTGGAAGGTTAAATGGGGTCTTGAATTCTGGGCGGTGGTAAAAAAAAATTCTAACCAATCATGGCCAGACTTAATGTTATTTCCATTTGATTGACAGTAATTGTATCCAATACGCATCAGTGAAATAATTGACGTTGACAAATCACAAGTTAACCGACCAATTGGATTGAGGAATGGGTGGAGAGATGTGACAGAATATCGTCCGGCATCTTTACTCAGTCCGTCCAGTTCGATCGGCAACGGGAGCGGAGAAAGGAAAGCGGAGAGCCCGAAGGCAGCAGCCCCCACCACCGCCGGCCCAGGTTACCATCTAGCACCGGGAAAAACACACTAGAGAGCCACCGCCGGCTTTAACAACAAGAAAACAACATGAGCAGCGAGGCCGAAACACAGCAGCAGCCGCCGCAGCCTGCCGCCGACGTGGAGAGCCCGTCCAGCCCGGCAGCCGCAGCTACCGCGGGGGATAAGAAGGTCATCGGTAAGCCTTAGCCCTTTACCCTACGGTTTTCGTTCCTTCAAAATAATATATTTTCTTTCATGCGTCGACGTTTCAAGGTTTTATATACTTTTACGTTAACGGATTTTTCAGTTAGGGAAAGCGTGTGGCCTCACCGCGACTGTGATGTCGTTATTCAGTCACAAACTTACTAGTAATGTTGTATACCCATGGCTACCTGTCTTAGAGTTTTTGTTATGGAGTTGCCAGTCTATTTCATACATATTAGGATTTAAATAGGTTAAACTTTAGACATTAAACGGTCTCAGTAAGTTTAAATGTTCGCTCGCGCGCCGCGTTCCAACACATCCGCGTGTGAATTGATAACCGCCATGACGCGTGCTCGAGCCCGCGGCCTACTAAATTGAACAAGAGTCACAACGCGGTTCTCGCTTTATAGAACTACTATCGTGATAGAGCCACTATCATTATTATTTACTAACGTTATACCAGAGACCCCCAATACGATAATTGTATTGTAAATATACGTATTTGTTTACTAATAAAGGCTGCCCATGAAACCCTTGAGCTTGGCCTTGAGCGTGACATGATGACCCATATCATTTTGAACTATTCGTATAAAACAGATATACGAGTCCAGTTTTCGCGGTCAGCCCGAACCGCGTCGGGTTTTAAACCTAATGGGTTAGTTTGAGGGTTGGATTCTTGGGTAAGCCAGTTAAGCGCTCGCTCACTTTCCCTTTGTTCGTGCGTGTTGTGCGTTTGACGCGTCGTGCATACGTGTCCTCATCTCTATTAACACCATCAACGCCGTCCCCAGAAGATCCCATCATCCCACAGACGATGTATTGTATAGATTACAAAACGGTAGCAATATGGATAATGATAATCTATATCAATCTCACCACACCAGATATAAAATGTCCGCCATGGTGTTTGGATGATGGACGCTGTTTTTGTCTGATCTGCCGATACAAACCCAGAAACGTTTAACTTGAAACGCTAATCGCTTGCCAAATCTATAACTAAACGTATAACGTTAGACGTGTCTTCTCGTAGTGCCTATCGTGTCCTGTATGGAGGGTCAGGGCTGTTTGGCTTCAATCCGGCCACATGGCTGAGGCTAATGTGCTAACTGCAGTTAGCATCTCAACATCATCACTTCCTACTTCAACACATTGGACAAATGAATGTGCTTATTAATATACTGCAGTGTAAACTGAATATATTGAACCAACACCGTTCACCCAAATATCTGGGGTTTTAAAGCCCATTTTAAAACAATTTTCTTTGTATTGTAACAGTTTCGTGAAAATTAGGTCAATTTTATGGATATTTTTTAAACCTGAGTTTCTTTGTAATTCCTATCATCATCAGTGGGGATTCTTATGGTAATGGCTTTTTGGATTGATTGTCAGGAAAATGTGAAGCAAAACCAACAGGTTCATAACAAAGAGATTTTTTTATTTTTTTATAATGCAAAATGTTAATTTATGGTCATTTGGATTGATTGTCAGGAAAATGTGAAACAAAACCAACAAGGTCATAAAGAGTTTTTTTTCTTTTCTTTATGCAAACATTTTAATTTGTAAGACTTCTAGAGCTAGTGGGAATCTCAAACCTTTTTTCCAGTCTCATCAACATTTTTGGCCTCAGCAATTGTTTTTTTTTTAAATGGAGTTTTCCATCTTTTAAATGCCACAGGCCCCCAGATATGAATATCCTTGTGCAAGTGACTCCCATCCACAAATTTAAAAGGCATCCATTTATTTTAATTTATAAAGACACAATTTATGCTGTGAAAAATCAATATTATAAATGTGTAAAACATATTTGGAACCTACTTTTCTATTATGTTTCTATTGTTGTTATTGTTTTTTCTACTTAATATAGTACTGTACGGTTAGATGTTTATTTTAATTAATTTTATTACATTTTTACACTTTCTCCATTGGGTTGCCCCGACCCCAGATTGAAAACCCCTGTTTTAAACCATTTGTAATGTCTTTATTTCTTTAAACTCTTGCCTGAAGCTTAATTTTCTTAATTCTGTAATTGGCATGTCAGTCATCATAACTTGAATAAGATGTTAATAATGTGAACTCTGAGGGTCAGAGCCTTTCATGGTGATGGAGGTTCTTCTGATAAGAGCAGCTGCTTTTGCATCACAATCTATTAAAAGCACGACAGTTGGAGGTTATAAATAGGACACAAAATGAACTCCACTCGCAAAGAGTTGCTTTTAAATGGCTTTGCTAGTTTAATGCATCTTTTTCTGTCAACAGTTGTAATTTGATTCTTGAAAATACTGTTTTTGACACGTGTTGAATCTATCTAAACAATCTGTGTGTGGTTTTCTTTTCTCTTTGTAGCAACAAAAGTCCTGGGGACAGTTAAATGGTTCAATGTAAGGAACGGCTACGGTTTCATCAACAGGTAAATAACATTCAGCCTCTAAAGACTCTCTCTAATATAATATGTGGGTCAGGGAACATCCACAATCCTATTACAGCCTTTATGTGCTTGTAAAGCTAGACCTGACTTGCACGCTATTATTTATTCAAATATTTAACTTGCTCTTCGACTCTGCATGCTTGTTTTCTCCATCTGTCCTCAATTATTAACATTTCACTCTGAACTTTCACAGGAATGACACAAAGGAAGATGTCTTTGTGCACCAGGTGATTATTTATTCTCTGATTGTCACAATATTGACATACTTGGTTTTGGGGGAAGATGTGTTTTCTGATTGCTTTTGCTTTGTATCCAGACCGCCATTAAGAAGAACAATCCAAGGAAATATCTTCGTAGCGTTGGGGATGGAGAAACTGTGGAGTTTGACGTCGTAGAAGGGGAGAAGGTGAGTTTTCTTTGTTGATTTGGAGCTTAACCGTAATACTCAACTTTAAAGTTCCTTGCATAACATTAGGGTTGGGAATTGAATCAATTCAGTTTAAAATACTAACAAATTAAATATTTTCATGAAACTCGTTAAAGGGATAGTTTTTGTTCACCCAAAAATTAAACTTCTGTCTTAATTACTCACCCTCATGTCGTTCCAAACCTGTAAGACTTTCGTTCATCTTTGGAACACAAATGAGGATCTTTTTGATGAAATCTGAGTGATTTCTGTCCCTCCATTGACAGTCCGCACAACTTCCACTTTGATGCTTCAAAAGGTTCATACAGAGATCGTAAAACTAATCCATATGAATTGAGCAGTTTAGTAAATTTTCTGAAGAGACACGATCACTTTATATGATGAACAGATTGAAGTTAGGCTTTTATTACATATAAACATTCATTAACTTACACATCAGTTGTGGTAAAGGGAAGTTGACACCGGGTATTAATAAGGATTATTTTCGTGTTACACAGCACATTTGAGGTTCTCGCGCGTCAAGCAGGTTCGGTTAAGATTCTGGTAATTTTCGCTGATCAATGTGGACAAAAGCCTAAATTAAATCTGTTCAGTGTATAAAGTGACGAGTCTCTAAAGGAAATTTGGACTAAACCACTCGATACATATGGATTGGTTTTGCGATCTCTATGAACTTTTTGTGGGAGTTGCATGGACTTGTCAGTGGAGCGACAGAAAGCTCTCAGATTTCTTCAACAACAACAAAATCTTTTTGTTTTGGGTTTCAAGACGAATGAAAGTCTTACAGGTTTGATACAACATGGGGATGAATAATTAATGGTTCTGGTGCAGAACATTTTTTACATATATATTAGGGCTGTCAAAGTTAACGCGTTAACGCAAAATCATATTAACGGCACTAATTTTTTTAACGCGCGATTAACGCAGCGCGTATTTTCTGTTTGACCCGTGGCCCAACCTCTAGTTGGAGAAATGGAGATATAGTGTTGCCAACTGAGCGACATTGCAGACCCCTTTAGCGATTTTTTTTTTTTTTTTTTTTTTTTTTTTTTTTTTTTTTCTTCTTCAACAAAGTGCCCAAACCTTATTTAGTTTCTGAGAATCTACCGGTACCGCCGGGCGCCGGTACTGCTCTCTCAGCACGCGCGCGCACCTCTAGCTCTCGCTCGCTCGTGCTCTCTCTCTCTGCGTCTCGCGTGGAGGAGCAGCGCTTTAATTCAGTTAAGCACAGATATTATGTTGCTTCACTAATTGTACAAGTATAGCCGAAATCAGAGCACAGATATTGTCTTTATCTTATGTGAATTTGATTTCACCAGACGACGGCTCGATTATCAGAATTGTTGTGCAGATTAACTTAACATCTTGGAAGGGAGAGCTGGTTATGTCTTAATGGGTCGCGTTTCAGTCACCATTTCAAATTCATTCCGTTGTTTGACAACAGAAACAGTAAAATATACCAATGAAAACAGTTTTATTGAGAATTTAGCTTAATCAAAATGGGCACAGAGAGAGACAAACTACAATGTAATAATAAATAATAAATGTACAGGGTGGGCCATTTATATGGATACACCGCAACAACATGGGAATGGCTGGTGACACCAAAGTCCCGTTTGTGGCACACCAGTACATGTGAGGGGGCAAACTCCTCAAGATGGGTGGTGACCATGACATATACTAATGTGCCACAAACAGGACCTCAATATCACCAACCACTCCCATGCCACCATATAAATGGCCCACCCTGTACATTTAGCATTTTAAGAAGAGCTGCCCTGTCATGCAAAATCTAAACATGTTTGTGTTAGTAAATTGCTTAGTGCAAAGAAAGAGAAGTAATGGTAACCTGGCATTTTTTTGTTCTTTCTACATGTGTCTAATAGACATGAACAAGTTCTTTGAAAAACATCTATGACCTTTGCTATATCAAAGTCTCTATTTGCGTCTCGTCCTTATTAGGGCTGGACGATTTTGGAAAATAATCTAATTGCGATTTTTTTTACCAATATTGCGATTGCGATTTAATATGCGATTATTTTTTAAGCTCTTTATCTTTTCTATTTTTCAACAAAAACAAGCAATAAATCATTGTAAAATAGGGAAGGGAATCTTTAGGCACCTCATGAGCCGATACATTTTTTTTCTTTAATTGATCTTATTAATAAAACTTAAAATATTTAATTACATAATTATAATTAGGCCTACTTATAATAATTACACATTAAAAAACTAAATTAATGCAATTACATGTTAATAATTTTAACAAATATAGCTTCAAAACAAATAACAAAGAGGGAAAAAAATATTACAAGCAATAAACAAAGAGTGCTTTCAGTATTTAAGAGTAGGCTGTCTGAACGTGTTCATCTCTTTTGAAATTATAAGATGTGGTTTGTCCTGTTTGTTTAATAACTGACTGTGTCACATTACCGGTAAATTCGCGTCATAAAAGCATTTTGAGATGTAAACGTACATTTAACCACGTAGACTCGCTCACAGCCGCATGCTCAAATGCTCTTCGCAAAACGCACGTGAGTATTTGAAATTGAAAGCAGCTTCTGTCGGTGATTTTCATATTTTTAATATATAAGCCAACTGCATTCCAAGACATATGATGCCTTCGTAGAACATTTGTTAGTAAAATACCGGCGGGCGAGACCGCGCACTAACTTACTGAAGTAACATCACGCAGACCGCGCGTATCTCATATCTTGCGCAATGAAGCCTGAATGTCCTTGTAACTCGCTTCAACTTTTCCGAACTTTATTAAAGATTATTTCTCGTAAGGTTCGAGTGGTGTCGTGTGTGTGTGTGTGAGAGACAGAGGAATTAGAAGCAAGCAGAATACGGTTGTTTAAAGCACGCGCGTCGTACACGTCTGTGTTTAAAACTAAGCTCAGACATATACAATACAGAATCGTTGGAGAGAATCTATAACACAATATAACATAAATTAAACATAAACTGTTATTTCCTGTAGCCAGGTCTATATGTGTCCATAGACTGTAAAAAATAGTATATGTCGCGTGCCAAGTTGATGCTTCATCTGTAAATCAGACTGGTTTACTCTCGCGTGTCACGTGACCAGACTATAATCGCAGCTTTGCGGTTTAAAAAATCGCATTTCATCATATCGCGATATTATCGCAAATGCAATTAATCGTTCAGCCCTAGTCCTTATGCTATATATTGACTATGGTTTCAATAATAAACATACATTTGCATAAAGCATCTATATTTATCCATGCCCACATTGATTAGAGTATTACAAACTTGAAAAGTATTAATTTAAGGTACATTTAGAACAAATAAAAAAAAGTGTGATTAAATGCGATTTAATCGCGAGTTAACTCATGACAATCATGCGATTAATTGCGAATACATTTTTTTATCGATTGACAGCCCTAATATATATATATATATATATATATATATATATATATATATATATATATATATATATATATATATATATATATACATACATACATATACATACACACTATCAGTCAAGAGTTTCTTTGGATATCTTAAATGCATTTTGAATTAAAGCCTTAAATTAATTTGTTTTGGATACAGAAATTGAATTTCTTTAGAATATTAATTTGAATACGTGTGAACTTAAAAAGCTGGTTGAAAGAATGTCGAGAGACTAGATTGGCAGCTTTGAAGAAAGTGACGTTGTTTTTAAATTACAACATTTGCTTGTTCACTACTTAATTTCAATACATCTATTTATTTCACAGTTTGACTTTGTCTAAAATAACAATTAACTGTTAACAATTGACTGAATGTATAGTTAGGACATTAGGGTTACTTCCTCAAAAGTGCAAAATTTGTAGTGGATCCTGAAAAAAAAGGTTCCATTTTCCATTTTAAACTATATGAAGGAGATATTGATTAAATATCACATTTCTGCTCAGACTATAGTAGAGTAGCCCTTTCAGAGTGACTTGCAGGAAATCCCTCCATTCTGTGGCCATTATCCAAACTAAATGTGCGTCTATTGAATTGGCAGACATTTGATATACATTTTGTCTTCATTCTATCAGGGTGCCGAGGCAGCCAATGTTACCGGCCCCGGTGGCGTCCCTGTGCAGGGTAGCAAGTATGCGGCCGACAGGAACCGATACAGGCGGTACCCACGCAGGAGGGGCCCCCCTCGTGACTACCAGGAGAACTATCAGAGCGACGGGGAGGGAGAGGTACGGGAGAAGAGAGAAGGGGAAGAAAATCCCCCTGAGGGTGAGATGGAGCAACAGCAGCGTAGACCCACCTACCCCGGCAGACGGCGCTACCCACCATACTTTGTGCGGAGACGTTACGGCAGACGTCCGCCCTATTCCAACACACCCCAGAGAGGGGACATGACAGAGGTAGGCTGACAAAGAAAAGTTATAATATTGCAAAATCAATATTGTTGCAAGCTTTTTGACTGAGATGCTGTTCTTGGCTTCTAGGGTGGGGAAGTTGAAGAGAGCCAAGGTGGTCCAGACCCAGGCAACAAACCAATGAGGCAGAACTACTACAGAGGCTTCAGACCAAGGTTCAGACCCAGGTTGCATGTTGTGTTTGCAGATGTGAGGCTGTAGCATGTGTGAGAAAAAAAAAAAAAGTTACAATTAACTAGCAATTACGAGTTTATATTCCACAATTCTGAGAAGAAAAAATAATTGCGAAACTCGCCATTGCGAGGGGGGAGGTAGAATTGTGACTTTATAACTCACAATTGCAAGAGAAATTTGGAGAGAAAAGTCAGAATTGTGAGATTAAAAAGGTGCAATTACCCTTATTTTGCTTATTCAGTGGCGGAAACTAGCTTCCATAAGGATGAAATCAAAAATGACACTTCTAATTGAATAGAATATTAGTGTTTATTATAATTGAATAGAATATTAGTGTTTATTATAATTGACTTAATGCAATTATTTTTTTAATTAATTCCTTTTCCCCCTCATAATCTTTAATCAAAATGACCTCTCTGTGTTTACTGTTGTGATGGCTGGACAACCTGTCACTCACAGGAGATTGACCAATAATAAACCACAACGATTCAATCAATTCCTCATGGACAAAAGTCCCACTCTAAAAATGTTTCTTTTTTCTTTACTTGATCGAGAAGCAGTTTCATTCATTGTGTAAATGCATCACAATAGGGAAGACCCCCGTTTCATTCTGATTATAACTCTCCTAACTCAGAGTTCCTCAAATCCTCCCCTGTAGGGCCACTGCCCTGCAGAATTTACATCCAACTCTAATCAAAAACACCTGAGCAAGCTGATCAAGGTCTTCAGAGTTACTGGAAAACTACAGATAGGTGTTTGATCTGGGTTTAAACTAAACTCTGCAGGGCTGAATTTGAGGAAACCTGTCCTGAATACTGTAATTTGACAGGTTTAAAAATCAGACTTTTGTCACTCAAAACTTGCAAAACTAGAGTAGCAAAAATGTAGTTGGCAAGTTTGGTATAGCTCTGTTAATGTCCAAACTGTCGGTTTTAAATAATTAATTTAAAAGGTTTATTCATCACTCACGTCTGCATGGCATTTTGCATATTAAAATGTTTTGGAAATGAACAGCATTTTATGTAATTACGCTTGTATGTTTTCTATGTTGTTGATATACTGTATAATAATGCTGAAAACGTGCCTTTCTGCTTGCATTTATTTATTTTTACTTCAAACCCTAGTGGAAATTAATGTTACCTTCACATGAGTTTCCTAGTGTGAAATTGGACATGAATGCCCTCAAGTTGTATTTGCAACTGGAAAAGTCTGAGAAGTTTGAGTAGGGCGGCCCATAAACTTTAAACGGTGCAGGGGAGAATTACTACTGCGACGTGATTTTTATTTTTAATTAATTTTTTCACATCCAATAGCTACATCACTATATCTCATCTTTAAGTAGTGCATATTTACATATGACAAACCATTTGAAGCATATCGTATCTTTTACAAACTGAAAAATACGTTTTTGACCTTCATTTCTAGAATCGTTAGCAAGCTATCTAGATTGTACTGTGAATGTTAATATAGTTGTCAACGAATGGGACGCTACATTTGAATTAAAATTAATATAGCCAGTACATTTTGGCTTTAATAAGATTTCTTCAAGAAATAGGCAGGAATAAATCTCATGTCATGATTCCAATTCTTTCCAACAACAAAGCACTTGAACAAGACGAGCCCGTAATCGCGACTTAAGAACGTGAAGGCAGAATATGTAGTCAAGCATGACTAGGGTTGGGTATTGGTTGGGTTTTATCCGATACCAGTACCTAATCGGTATTTTTCAAACGGTTCTGGTTCTTAAACGGTTCTTAAACCGGTACTTAAGAAAACGAAACCGCACACACTTTATCAAAAAAAAATAATACCTGTGTGTTTTCTGAAAAAGATTTTCTGATTTCTGATAAAATAAAAAATTGTGCTGATGTAGCCGAAAACACTTAAGTTAAGATCAAAATGTTGTCTTCTCATATTATTTATATATATATATATATATATATATATATATATATATATATATATTGCATATTATATATTATAGACTTTTACAAAACAGAGAAATATCTGATACTGAGCAGAAATATTTAACACGCATAGTATAGCCTGATATAAATATACTTGATATACTTCATACTTGATATGCAAGATTTGCAGTTGGCATTAAAATACTAGACTTACTCAAAGAGGAACACTGCAGCTGAACTTGAACTTTAGTCAAGAGTGTCAGAGGTTTTGGGTTCTAATCCGCATTCGTAGGGTTTTTTATTTTTATTTTTATTTTTTTAAACCGATTATGCTCATCAGTGGTTGTATATCAAGCAGGGACACTTTGTGTGCATTATATGTTGTGACTTCACCAGAACGAATAGATATGTGGCGCCGTCTAGGGCCTAAATCGAACTTCATTCACGCAAACATAAAACGCTTGCATACACATATACTAAGTAGTCACACATAGCCTACATGTATACTGCTGAATGCTCCAACTATATGAAATGCACAACGTCACATCTAAAGACGCTCACGCACACACACACGCAAACTCTACACACCCGAGACCCATACTCATCTGAGACGCGAGCACACACAAACTCTCCGCGCACATACTCATCTGAGACGCGAGCACACACACACACAAACTCTCCGTGCACATACTCATATAGACGGCGCCTCATAAATAGATCGATCTCTGCAACGTATTGAAGCGCGCGTCCGAGTGAAGAAAGTGCGGTGTGCGCGAGCCACAAGAGAAAACACTGGGATACAGTGTTTTCTCTTGTGTGTCTGTGTGTGTGCGTGAACGACTTTAGATGTGACGTTGTGCATTTCATATAGCTCCACTGATCGCAGCGGCAACGAGCACTTTGATCACTTGATTTAAAAAACACAGTTCAGCGCTAGATCGTCTCTTATTTAACAAACGAACTAAATGAATGCTCTGCTGGTTAACTGGATATGTTTTGTTATTGGATAATTCGTGCCGCGAGATGTTTTATAGGGGGCGGTGAAAAAAGTCAGGCACCGAAAGTTGCGTTCTTATTCGGTCTCGATACTACTGTTTACGTCTGAACCGGTTCCCTATTGGAACCGGGTTTCGGTACCCAACCCTAAGCATGACTAAGTTCTGGGGCCGTTGCAGTCTAAGACTAGTCTTACTAGTTAGTCATCTATGTATGTTGTTTCTTTAATGAAAGAATTTTTGGGTGAACCATCCCTTTCATTACTCATCCTCATGTCATTTTAAACATTGATACAAACCGAACCTCCTATGGAAGCTCAAACGTGCTGCGTAACATGAGAATGAACCGCTTTTTTTTTTTTTTTTTTTTTTTACATCAAGCGAACATGCTTAAACATGCTATAAAAACAAGTCTTACAGGTTTGGAACAACATTAGGGTGAGTTATTAGCCGAATCATTTATTTGGGGGTGTACTATTCATAATTCGTACTATATTGGGGGACAGTTCATAACTTTTTCAAAGTCCGATACATAAAAACAGATTGATCCAATTTGATACAGAAAAGACTGATTACCCATAACTAACTGCTAGTTGGTCATACTAGTTATTAACATAATGGCTATGTTTATGCAACTAGCCCCTGGTCCCTTTTAATGGCTCATATGTGGCTCTATGTACCTCTGAGAACTTGACCCTGATTGATCCTCTACTGCAGCTTCTTTTGTGGCCATTTCTCTTATTTGAACCTTAAGGTTTGTTGGGTCTTTCAAGCTTCATGTGTAATTGAATGTGCGTTAGATCCTCATGTACACCAAGTTCCCAGCATAACCAAAACATTTATAATTTTTTAGCAGGGGTCCCCCACGTCCCCGGCCAGTGCGGGAACCCCGGGAAGGGGAGGAGGACAAGGAGAACCAGAGCGAGAGTGGGCAGAGCCAGGAGCCCCGTCAGCGCCGCTACCGTCGCAACTTCAACTACCGCCGCAGACGGCCCCAGACAACCAAGCCTCAGGACGGCAAGGACAGCAAGGCAGCCGATGCATCAGCCGAAAAATCAGCCGCTCCCGAAGCCGAACAGGGCGGAGCAGATTAACCGGCTCCAACATCTAGACCATCCGGCCGGGTGGGTTAACTTCTTCAGATGAGAAGTTTCTGCATGTAAATTAACATACTTGTTTATCAAGTGTGTTGTGATTTTTTTGACTGTAGCGCTCTTTCTTAGCGTGAACTATTCATGGTTCCATTCTGTAGTAGTCTTTTTTTTTTTTAGTCTTTGGGCTGCTCTTTTTCTTTTCTTTTTTGGTAAATAACATGAAACATGTCCAGACTACATAACTCCCAAAATAAAAACAATGCAGAATTTAACAAGAAAATAAAGCTATTTGTTTGAGCATTAAGATTTCTCTTGCATTGCCATTTATTTTCATGACAATTGAGCACATTTTCTCCCAGATTTCTTTTTTTTTTTTTTTTTTTTGTACGTCATGGTAATGTTTTACTGGGTTTTGATGCTGATTACAAAATGTATAATTTTACAGGAAAAGTGCTTGATTGTCAGGAAAATGTCTATTGTAAAATAACTTGTTCTTAAAAATAGCCTTCAATTTATGTATGTATGTTTGTGTGTAGTGACTAGGATGTTTTCATGAGATTTCCATTTGATCAGATTCACATTTGTTTCATTAGCATCAATTATATGTGGGATAGGATGGGTGGGGGGTCTGCACATAATGGATGGTGTTTCAGCTTAAGTTTGCACTTTCATTGATGGAAGGCTAGATGATGATAATGCAGTGGATTTGATTTAGCAGACGGTCTGCTCTGTCCTGGCAAACACTCATGTGCTCATAGCAACTTCTAAAATCAATCAACCAGTAGCACAAGCATGCTAATCTATTTTTGTGTGTGTGTGTTTGCCTTTTGCAGTTTTGTCAAGAAACAACATCCAAGATCTGAGCAATAAGAAACGGATATGATCGTCTAAGCTTGCAAAAATGCATTTCGACCAGATTACCACCGATTGCCTGCAGACTCTATGCAGACCTGTTTTCTTTTCCATTCTTTTTATGTGACAGCTAAAAGTTTTGGGGAAACAGCAGATGTTTTTCTAAATCGGTCTTAAGTTTTTACACCAAATGGTTTTTAAAAGTAATTTGATATCTGGTCAGTTTGACATTTTTAAATAACTTTTTATGTATCCAAACATGAATTTTAACAAAGGCAAGCTGAAATAAAACCAGAAACAGTTCTTCTTGTGTGAGTGGTGTTTGTTGTCAACTAACAGTTCATGCTGACAGTGTTCTACATTACAAGCACTTTAGACACTGTTTACAGAGATCCTAATAGTTTATGTATCAGAAGTACAGTATGTTCCAGTCCGCTCAGACGTCGGTCTCCTTGCGTAGTCGCGCCATACGCTGTATGTTTTTCTCCATCGCAGTGCGGTTCGTGATCTGAGTGGCACAGCTGGCAGGAAACCAGCCCCTCTCGCCATCTCTCATCCGCTCTCCATGACACCAACCTACAACACAGCCAATCACACTCATTCACTTAAAATGGTTCCATTTGTACACGCAAACTCCCGATCTAAAGCAACTCACAAATAAGAAAAAGCATTTAACACTGAGTCAGAGGATGTGAATAGTTCGGAGTAGAGGCACAGTTGTCAACTCATACTTGTTATTCTGACGCAACGGCTGCATCCGAAATCGCATAGTAGGCGAAATAAATTACGTGACAAAAGAAGAATGTCTAATGTCACAGTACTCAAGAGTAGGCGGTTAGATTCTGAAGTGTGCATACGATAAACTTTACTATCCCATGAGGCCACTGGAGAGGATTGTGAATGGCAGTGAAGCAATGTCACTGATGCTGGTAGGTCACATGATGATAACATGGCAAATGTAGCATGTCAAGAATACATTCATACTGCACATTTATACTATATAGAAAGTATTTTTTGTGGTTGTAATTATAAAAAAAAAAGTGCCTACTCAAGAGTATGCCATTTCAGATGCAGAGTTTGCGTGTGAAAGGGGGGTTTGAGGAGGAGGAGGGTTAAATGGTGTGCCTAGTGTATGATTGAAATGATGACAGAAAGCCACCATGCTTACCGTCCACTTCCTGTAAAACGATGACCACTTCTGCCTGCTGCAGGCTCAGCTCATCTGGTGCTTTTGGCATATAGGCTTTGGTAGCTTCATATTGAGGCAGATCTTGGAATCCCCAAACAAAATTAAGTGTCAAAGATACAAGATGTTAACATGACTAGCTTAACCAAAAAGTGGTTTCCAAACTGAATATGCACAAAAATCAAGTTACAAGGCTTTTTTTTAATGACAAATTACATTCAATGAACAGACTCACCATCATTAGCAATGCTATTGCTTTGTTTGACATCACTGAGTCCTGTGACCCATCGAGCTCTGTCCAGCCTACAAAACATTTCAGAGGAATAATCTGAATCAATCTGACACAATACAAGTATATAGGGCAAAAACTAAATATTATCGTCTAATATTTAGATTACAGTAATCCTGGTGAAAAAGTTATATAAAGTACTCTTTCAGTATAATTACCTGGCTAATATAGTTTTGAAAAAATAATCATGCATATATAGCCTTACACACACATTCACTAAGTGATATTACATTAGTTTCATGTTGTGTTTAACCCTATAAGGCTTGAGTCATATTTGATGCACAAATTTCTAGAGTCTTCAGATTATCACCATATTTAAAACTTTAACCCAAAAGTCGCATAAAAACAGGTGGATGGAAACAGCTATTGATAACTTACTTGCTTTCTGCAACGAATGTCATCTGTTCACAACGGCCTTCGCTGTTGGGACTCATCATCAGCTTCAGATTGAGTTTGGAGTCTGTGATTTCCTCTTCCACCTCCACCTTCTCCACAGTGGCATAGTCCAACACAACATAACTCTCCTCACTAAATGAAAACGGAGTGTTACTGACATACCAGCACCACCTAACCCTAACAGCCCATAATATCACTGCAAATAAACCTTAAAGGGGTAGTTCACCCAAAAGTAAAAATTCTGTCATCATCTACTCTCCCTAATGTTGGTCCAAACCCATAACACTTCGGTTAATCTTCGAAACACAAATTCAGATATTTTTTAAATGAAACCTGAGAGGTTTCTGTCCCTCCATTGAAAGTGCAGGTAACCAAAACTTTGCAGCATAAAATGAATCCATATGAATTGAACGGATTAATCAAAGTCTCGTGAAGAGATGTACAATAGCTTTATATGATCAGCAGATTTAATGTGCTTTTATTTACATATATCAAAAAGCAAACATACATATAGCACATCATCACATAAAGTAAATGAAATCTGTTCATCATCTAAAGCGATCTTATCTCTTCACAAGACTTGCTCTATTCATATGGATTCGCTTTACGACTCCTTAGGACCTTTCAGGATCTTAAAATTTTTGGTTACTTGGACTTTCAATGGAAGGACAGAAACCTTACAGATTTTGTTAATAATATATTAACTGATGTTTCATAGATGAGCCAAAGTCTTCTGGGTTTGGAATGACATGAGGGCGAGTAAATGATGACAATTTTCTAAGCCAAGCAAGTTACTCCCCATTAACTGAAAGTGGCAAGGATCAAGATGCTGGCTATGTTCTGTCTAAGTTTGGCAAATACTGATAGATAATATACGTTTACGTTTAAATAAATAGAGTAAAATCCAAATATATAGTTCAAGGCCAAATTTGTATTATTTGCATGTAGGACAATGTGGATTTCTCAGCAGTAAGAAGCATGTAAGAAGTTTGCAGTATGAACTTAATTATGTTGAAATGGTGTCTAAGCTTATTGATAACTGAATGTTTTAGCAAATTATCCAATTACCAACACGGAAGGGGTCTTGAATTCTGAATGTTTGAATTCTACAAGGCCAGATTTCAGTGCAGGATTGGTCATGTAAGAAACAATCGCTGATACACTTCTGTTGAATTATTTAAAACTAATGCACATTTGTGCACATTTACTGCATTAATGTTGAATGATTCAGCAGTCCGGTGTCATTTAACCACGTTTGAATTCTGTGTACGTCAATGTTATGAACAACTTCCTGTCGCCACGGACACAGAGTAAGCATCTTGATGAACACAGCCCAAGCCACTGTAACTACTTCAGAAACACTCTAATGTGGTCAGCAGCACCAGAATGAATGACTGAAAAGAGTGCTGTGTTTTGACGGAGTGGACACTGCATGAAGTTGTCATTTGGTAAAGGACTGTACGGCATCACTGGTCTGACCTCTTTTTCTTTGTGACGATGAGCACATCATTGAAGAGGAACAGGTAGAAGCTCTTGTAGCTGAAAGCCTTCCTGAAAATGCTGAGATCATCAGTGTACGCAGCCAGCTCACCACTCTTTTTTAGCCAGCGAGATGACGACACTAACGGGAAAGGCTAAAAACATACATGAAGTGTAAGAGACACACACTACAGGATTATTAAAATAGTATGACAAAGATTTTAAATAAAAAGTTTAGATTCGAGGAATAATCCTTTTTTTCTTAAAACACATCCCTGAACTTACGAGTTTGTCTTTGCACTCCAAATTACTTGCTCCACTTCTTCCGATCTCACTCTTGTTTTTCAACCCTTTACCTCCAAAAACTTGGGATGTAATGTTCACTTTTTATGATCCAATCAATTCCAGATGCATAAAATCAATACATTTTTTCCATGTAAATTTATTTAGCAACACTTTACAATAAGGTTCAATAGTTAACATTAGTTAATGTATTACCTAACATGAACTAACAATGAACAGCTGTATTTTTATGAACTAACAATGAACAGCTGTATTTTTATTAACTAACATTAACAAAGACTAATACAGTATTGTACTACTACTAATACTACTCATTGTTAGTTAATACATTAACTAGTTACTGTACTAGTTAATCTTTGTTAATAAAAATCCAGCTATTCATTGTTTGTTCAAGTTAGTTCACAGTGAATTAACTAATGTTAACAAATACAACTTTTCATTTTAATAATGTATTAGTAAATGTTAAAATAAACATTAACTAAGATTAATAAATGTAGAAGTATTGTTGATTCTTAGTTCATGTTAACTAAGGTAAATAATTATAATTAACCTTATTATAGTGTTACCATTTATTCAGTCAGAAATACGAGTCGGTCCTATACTGTGGAATAACCTCCCGCACTCTGTCAGATCAGCAAAGTCGTTGTTAAAAACCTACTTATTAGATGTAGCATGGGGGTCAGTCTGAAGTGGCTTGGCCCTTTGTGTGAAAGTGATACAGTATGTATACATATTAAAAATGACATACAAAACAAGCAATGGAATATAAACATAAGACAGGAGACAGCTACTGTCTCCTGTCTTATGTTTATATTCCATTGCTTGTTTGTATGTCATTTTTAATTAAGTGTTTTATTCTACTGTTTGTGAAGCACCTTGGGCAACGCCTGTTGTATTATGTGTGCTATATAAATAATAAAAAAAAAAAAAAAAAAACAGACTTATTTTTTTTATTATGTTTTTTTATTTATTTAGCACACATAATACAACAGGCGTTGCCCAAGGTGCTTCACAAACAGTAGAATAAAACACTTAATTAAAAATGACATACAAACAAGCAATGGAATATAAACATAAGACAGGAGACATGTCTCCTGTCTTATGTTTATATTCCATTGCTTGTTTGTATGTCATTTTTAATAAGACAGGAGACAGCTACTGTCTCCTGTCTTATGTTTATATTCCATTGCTTGTTTGTATGTCATTTTTAATTAAGTGTTTTATTCTACTGTTTGTGAAGCACCTTGGGCAACGCCTGTTGTATTATGTGTGCTATATAAATAATAAAAAAATAAATAAAATAAAATAAAAAAAAATAAGTCTGTTTTTTTTTTAGTTTTTTTTTTTTTAATCTCAAGATAATGTAGAACAAAACCCAGAAACACGAGCATTTGATCACTTCAGGTTCCATCGTCCTGAAGTCAATGGTTTTTTGAATGGGTTTTTGGTAAAATGCTTGAAATAAGGTCTGTGGTGAACACAAGCTCAAGACATAATCACCTTTTATTCTATCATATACAATACATCAGTTATACCCTCTTGTAATTTTTTACAGCTTTCACTTGTCTTGATGATTGGTTGATTGATTGATTGATTGATTGATTGATTAATAGATAGATAGATAGATAGTGGCAACCAAAAAAAAATGGAGTTTTGGTTCCTTGCCACTGTCGCCTTTGGCTTTCTTAGTTGGGGACACTTAATATTCAACAATATTATTGATCTGCCTGCCTTGACACCATTATGAGAACTATTATGAGAACAGCAGAAACAAACTCTGTTGCATTATTCTGTTATCACTGTGAAGCTGCTTTGAAACAACCAGTATTGTAAAAAGCGCTATAAAAATAAAGGTGACTTGACTTGAATTTTTAGGGAAATGTTTTTAAACAAAGAATGAAAAAGTTGTCAGAAGTGATGGTGACGTGGAAGTCATGCGACCGTAGCGTAGTTCGTTTATACTAGCCTACGTTTAACTTTTGACTTCTGACGATTGTATGTGCTTCAAAATTCATCAAATTTGTGTTCATTTGTAAAGATTATCAAGACAAAAGGTGTAAGAATCATAAGATTTTGTTAGTCACAGACCTTATTTTCTGAAATAATCTAAAAAAGCCAATGGAAAAATCATATTTGTTTTTTGTCGCGGGAAACAGGGAGATGCTCTACAAGAATACGTCATTACTGCAGAACCTTAAATCTGAAACTAGGCCTCAACGGGGTCAGAAAAGTGAATTGCTTTCTTTAAATGTGTCCTTTATCAGCCACCTGAGCAAACATGTACCTTGATTTTGCCAAACTCCATCTGTTTCTGGATGGTGTACATCTGCTCCGTCCGCTCCATCCTCCGTGCTCCATCATTACAGTTCTTCACCAACTGACAGGAGTAAAGAGAGAAAAAGCTTGAGAAATATGAAAAACTGCTTCAGTACAGTACAGTTTCTGAGAAACACTCATGAGCACTGTCATATTTTAGGCAACTGGAAGTGCAACAGTGACTGCCAACTTTATTATATTGATTGGGACACTTCTTGCCATTGAGATGACTGGGAAAAAGTGTCCCGATCAACCCGAATTCACCCCTATGAAAATATAAGTAATATAATAAGTAAGCTGTACTTGTGTAACGTGTGGCTTCAACTATAGAATGTATCAGTTGTTAACTTGTTTTGGAACAACAAAACGTTCGGTTATTTATCTTGTGGACATGACTCTAAACCAACTTTTACTCTTGTTAAGTAGACATCCAGACACCTAGCACATTTTGAAAAGGTGTACTTTTTCACATCCCAAGTTGATGGATAGAGAGAAGCACCATACCTTACTGATAGCTTTTAAAGCCCATCGGGCAGCATAGTATTCAGCTTTATCGTGTGGGGTTTTCTGACAGATGGTCTGTGTAGATATGGAAAGACAAACAAAATAGCACATAAGTTCCATACAAATTCTAACTTGAAAATGACAAGTACCCTAGGTTTGCAGCAGTGCGTTATGCTGCTTTCAAGATGAGTGCACATGAACACCAGCAGTTTATTACAGGCTTTTCCAACAAAATCATTCTCTGTGGCAGCACGTGAAGGATAAAATACATAAAGCATTCATTAGATTCCTCATTTACAAAACATTAGCAAAACAAATCATTCATAAAACCATGCTTTTGTAAATTAAAGTTGGAATAATTAAGATAAAATCGTTTTTTAATTGCTCACCAAAGCTACATGTATTTGATCAAACACAGTAAAAACAGTAATATTTTGAAATATTATTACCATTTTTAAAAAGTGCTTTTTTCTATTTTAATGTTTTAAAATGTCATTTATTCCTTTGATGGAAATCATTCTAATAGGGATTTGGCGCTCAATTATTATACATTTTTATTGGTGCTCAATTTTTAAAAAGGTCTCATTATTTTCTCAATGTCAAAAACATTGTTTTTACTGTTTAATACTTTTGGGCAAACCGTGAAACATATATATTTTTTCAGGATATTTTGATGAATAGAAAGTTCATGAGCTTTTGCTTGGTAGTACAACACATTCCCTAAAAATATTAAGCAGCTGTTGATAAACATTAATAATACTAACACTTTACAATAAGGTTAATTAGTTAACATTAGTTAACTACATTAGTTAGCATGAACTAATAATGAACTGCACTTATACAGCATTGATTAATCTTTGTTGATGTTCATTTCAACATGTATTAATACTTGATTAAAATCTTGTTAACATTAGTTAATAAAAATACAGCTGTTCATTGTTTGTTCATGTTAGTTCACAGTGCATTAACTAACATTAACAAAGATGAACAAATACAGTAACAAATGTATTGCTCATTGTTAGTTCATGTTAGTTAATACATTAACTAATGTTAACTAATGAAGTGTTTCCATAATAATAAATACATTTCAGAAAAAAGCATATTAGAATGGTTTTTGAAGGACCATGTGACACTGAAGACTGGAGTAATGGCTGCGGAAAATTCAGCTTTGCCAACATAGGGAAAAAATTACATTTTAAAATATATTCAAGTGGAAACGGTTATTTAAAAATTAAAAAAATTAAAATAAATGCAGCCTTGTTGAGCATAAAATACTTCTTTCAAAAATATTTAAAATCTTATTTATAACTTTTGATCAGTAGTGTATTCCATAAGACTAACTGCAATAATGCAATCTTTAGTTTATTTACTAGCCATAAACAACCTTCTGTTGTTTGCAACAAGCTGTTTGCAAAGCGAAATAGAGAGAAAGCGAGATTTTATTCCAATTTCCAAACTCAAACTCATATAAAGCTGTTGGTAACAGGAGGAATGTGTCTCTTACGTCCAAAAGAAGTGGCAGACGGGTAACTCTCTGCATCGGTAAGATAAGGAAGGAGATCATGGGCAAACCTCCACACTCTTCACTGCCTTCAATCTGCTTCAAACTCTCTCGAAACGCAGTGTTGCTTGACCTAAAACACAAAAATACATCACAGGCCACAATGAATTCCACCTAAACACTATTTTCCAATCTATACCGCTTTGTTAGCATCTGTTGTTTATTTAATATTGCACTGCGTGTATTGGCACTTACAGTAGTTTCTGGAGCGTTCTCTGCTGGAAAGTCTCATTGGAACAATACACAATGTACGGCTCAAAGTGGTGAGTCGCATGATTCTGCACTATATCACTGATGTCCTGAATCACAGGGTGTCTTTGGTGACGCTTTTCCAGGTCTTCAAAAAACCTGAGAAACATTAGATATGGTGTAGAGAGTTCGGTAAAGATATGTGGGTCATTCTATGCAAAGTGTTTGCAAACCAAGTCTAAATAATACCATATTTAAAAATAAAAGTAAATAATGATTTCTATTTCTTAATAAATAAATATTTCCTAACTCTATTAGGTAATAAAAATACTAGGATGTAAACCTGTTTTGAGGGGATAACCAGCCTAACTCGAACCAAACCACCAGGGGGCGCAAAAGCAACTTGTAACTCTCTACTCCACACCCTCTGTGTGTTTTGTTGTGAGGGGAAACTTTTAGTATAAAATGTAAAAACGTCAACATTCAGGTCATGGTGCAACATATCTATTTGCTTTAAATTCTTTACTGATCTTTTAATAAAGTAACATGAGGATACAATTTATATTCTTAGTAATATTTCAACATCAACACTTACTGGACTGAAGCAAGGTTAGGCTTACATCATCCATAGGCAACATGATTTTTAATTTTGTTAGGAAAATCCTGTTAAAATCATAGTATCAAATATGATACATCAGGCTTATGAGGGTTTCTACATCTCTCAGTCATCATTTTATTGAATTTGTATGTTTTGCTCCCAGAACAGAAAACCACAGAGCTTTGATGCAGTCAAAAGTGGGCCTTCTAAATAGAGGGGTTTTTCCTCCCCGAGTATGAACTCCATATTTTTCTTATATCATACTATATAAGCCATGAAAGACTTATGCATCAGCCATAAAACACTTTTTTTTTTTTGCTCTAAAGGTTAAATGACCCTTCAAATATACTGTCATGACCCCAGCCTGCGTTCCTCTGGTCTTGTGTGGTCTTTTATGTTATTTCCTGTTCTGCACTATGTTTTGTAGTCCTTTGTAGTTAAAAAAAAAAAGATATATATTGTTGACTAGTTTTGTTGTTCATAAGAGTGTTTCTTATGCTCCTTGTCTGGTGTTGTCCTTTGATGGATGTTTCGTTGAGGTTCTCTTTTCTGCTCCCTGGTTTTCTCATGTTTACTTTGGTTGTTATTGTTATTATTTTAATAAAGTTCCCCAGCACGTGGATCCTGCCTTGACTCATCTCTGAAAGCACTCTGCGACAGTACCAGTCAAAAGTTTGTACACACCTTCTTATTCAACGGGTTTTATTTTTTTACATTGTATATTAATACTGAAGACATTGAAATTATGACAAAATGGAATTATATAGTCCACAAAAAGATGGTAAATAACCCAGAATATGTTTTATATGTTCAATTCTTCAAAAAAGCCACCTTTTGCTTTGATGACCGCTTTGAACACTCTTGGCATTCTCAGTCAGCCTCATGAGGTCGTCACCTGGAATGGTTTTCCAACTATCCCAGTTCTCAACAGTTCCCAGAGGTGTTGAGTACTTTCTCTTCACTCTCCGGTCCAACTCATCCCAAACATCTCAAGTGGATTTATATCGGTGGTTGTGGAGGCCAGGTCATCTGATGCAGCACTCCATCACTCTCCTTGGACAAATAGCTCTTACATAACCTAGAGGTGTGTTTGGGGTCACTGTCCTGTTGGAAAACAAATGATGGCCCTACTAAGCGCAAACCAGATGGGATGGCATATCGCTGCAAAATGCTGTGGTAGCCTGGTTAAGTTTGACTAACTACAGTGTCACCAGCATGGCACCTCCACACCATCACACCTCCTCCTCCATGCTTCACAGTGGGAGCCACACATTCAGGAACCATCCGTTCACCCTCTCTATGTCTAACAAAAACTCATCAGACCAAAGGACAGTTTTCCACTAATTTAATGTCGATTCTTGGCAAAACAAGTCTCTTCTACTTCTTGTTCTTCCAAAATAAGTAATGGTTTCTTTGCCAGAATTCGACCATGAAGGCCTGACTCACGCAGTCTCTTCTGAACAGTGGATATTGAAATATGCCACATGAACTCCGAGAAGCTTTTATGTGGGCTGTAATCTGAGGTGCTGTGAATGAGGTGGTTTCTGAGGCTGGTAATTCTAATAAATGTATCCTCCGCAGAAGTAGCTCTTGGTCTTCCTTTCCTGGGACGGTCCTCATGAGAGCCAGGTTCTTCATAGCGTTTGATCGTTTTTGGCGACTGCACTTGGGGATACATTTAGAGTTCATGAAATTTTTTGGATTGATTGACCTTCATTTCTTAAAGTAACAATGGACTGTCTTTTCTCTTTATTTAAATGAGTGTTTCTTGCCATAATATGGATTTGTAGTTGTAGTAGCACTTATAGAGCTATTGACTATAGAGCACATTAAGAAGGCAAGAAATGTCACAAATGAACTCTTGACAAGGCACACCTGTAAACTGAAAATCATTCCAGGTGACTACCTTGTGAATCTGATAAGAGAATGCCATTAGTGTGCCAAACTGTCATCAAAGCTAAACGATACTCTAACGTTACACTATCGCTTTGAATCTAAAGCTGTCATGCTCAAAGACTTCAGAAAATGTAAATAAAGTATTTAAATAAAATGGAATTATTGACCACTTGGCTGATAAGTTTGTAAGATAATATATGGTTTGACTTGAACTGCAAGAACAAAGCTAGATAATTCCATGCATGTTCTTTCATAGATTGTACATTAATACTGAAGACATCCAAAGTTGAAAATAATAATAATAAAAATAAAAAAAATCAAGAAAACCACTGAAGGAGACGGTGTGTCCAAACTTTTAACGGGGGGTCACACAAGACCCACACTAACTTGATTGTTTAGACTAGAAGAGACTAGCTTAACCGCTGGCTTACCTTAACACGGTTTCATTTCCAATCAGTTACTTGCCTCTATTTTCTATGGAAGCTTGTTTCCGCCACAGAATAAAAAAAAAGACTTTTTTTTCCTCACAATTGCGAGTCTTCAGTGTCACATGATTCTCAGAAATCATTCTAATATGATGATTTGATGCTCAAAAAATATTTCTCATTATTATCAATATTGAAAGTCAGAATTGTGTGATATAAACTCGCAATTGCGAGAAATTTTGAAAAAGTACCTTTTTTTTCTCTATATCTCTTAATTCTGACTTTATAACACGCAATTGCAAATTTATAATCAAGCAATTCTGACTTTATATCTCGCAAAACTGAGAAATAAAGTCGCAATTATCTTTTAAAATGTTTTATTCTGTGGCGGAAAACAAGCTTAAATAATACAATACAAAGGTAATACAAAGTTGTTCAATTTTATTTAAGCTATATGTGAGATATGCATGTCAAACAGAACATTTTAAGTCTGTTCTTTATTAGCTCTAAGGGCAACTCCCAGACTGGAAGGAATCACTCCCACAGTCAAGCTAATTTAGTGTGCTTGTTTCATAAACAACACCAAACTGCATGACACAACATGTTTCGAAAGCTTTAGTATAGATTACAGCCACTTTACTTTAGCCTATAGAGCCACACCATTCAGAGCTTACAGCAGAACACATGCATAGCTTCTGGGGAAACGGGTATAAAGTTTCACTGTAAATGTGTGAAAGACCCTGTTTTGAGAAACATGAATCCAGGCAGCAGCAAGCTGCTTAACCAGTTCAGCTAGCACGTTTGAACACGTCCAGCAGTGCATTTACTGCACTCAGGTCTGCTGGAAACTCCTGCATGATCCTGCATCCAGTTTTTTATTACTGGTTCAGCACCTTTCTGAGCCAGATCAAATACAGGTCATTAACATAAGAAAGGTGCTGAACCAGTAATTCCACTATTAATGTTACACTATCATTTTATATCTTAAGCTGTCATGCTCAAAGACTTCAGGAAAATTAAAATAATCACAGATGTTTATGCCACCCTAAAATGAGAAGAAACAAACCATATGTGATATAAACTAGCACTCTCTAAGGACCAAATGACTAAAATGTTGAGTAAATAAAATGGAATTATTGGCCACTTGGTTGATAACTTTGTAAGATAATATATGGTTTGACTTGAACTTCAAGAACAATTGTCTGACACTAATGAAAATGATCAAATCAGATTTAAGAAACCGAACCACACCATGATAGAAATCTCTCGACATGCTTCTAAAAACCTTTACTACTTTCTACAATCAGATGTTTATCTACAATGCTTCACAATAAGACATCATGCTGCAAGAGAATGACCTGCACTTGAAGAAATAATATTAAAGTCGCAAAATGGAAGTAGCAACAGATTTAATTTATATATTTAAATATATAAAATATTATTTATTTATATATATATATATATATATATATATATATATATATATATATATATATATATGATTATAGAACTCCATAAAACAAATTTTCTAGATTGTTTTTTTTTTTCCTCAAATGTCGTCATATCATAATCCATATTAGAATTTGGAACATAAGAGGATCTTTGTACCATTTGATCCATATAAAAATTTAGAAGGTAAAAGAATATTCATACCGTTTGCTGACTTCCTGGATGACAGATATGTTGGAGAACAGGTGATGGTGTTCCGTTGCTGTCATGGTCTTTTTCAAATCTGCGCTGTCCTTAAAATGACGCACCAGGATGCTTAAACTGTGCTGGTAGGAAAATTCTGATGTGATGATTTCAAAGATGGCCTGGACAAATACAGAGACACAATATGAATTGTTTAATACACGGGTATTACAAAATTCTGAATAGGTTGTATAACTTATGCTGATTTTTTCCCCTCAAATACCAGGAACCAATACACTGATATGATGTAGAAACATCAAGAACAGTCTCCAAAGAACCATATAACAACTCAAGAACCCAAAAAAACTAAGAAACGTTCATGATAAAAAGAGGATTCTATGAAGAACCTAAGGTAAACGCAAGTTGTTGTTTAATAAAAGAAGAAAAGGCCAGAAACCAAAAACCAAATATGCCTACTTCCATTCTATTATAGTATGCACACGTACACACAAAAAAACAAAACAAAAAAACAACAACACACAGTAAGAGTCACAGTAGGCAAAAAGTACCCAGATGACCAACTACTGAAGCCACAGGATAGGAATTGTGAATGGCAGTGAAGCGACACCACTGATGCTGGTAGGTCACGTGACATGATGACATGGGGGATGTAGTACGTCCAAATTTCATTCATGCTACCCAGATTAATTTTTGTAATGGTTTCAAACCAAATGTAGAAACAACTAAGTCAGCAGTATGTTTTTTTTTAGGTGAAGAAACGGATCCTAAAGAAACTCTGTGACAATAAGAACTCCAAAGAATCATACACAGATGATTTTGGCAGCCTCCATTGAATTCCAAATATCTCTTTAAAGACAGAAAGGAAGAAAACAATCCCCACTTGTCTATGGTTGTCCAGGAGTTGAGAATGTGCTAATGTGCACATGAAGTTAGTTATTTAAACAAATAATATTTGGCACGTAACGTGTTCCATCCCAGTTGTGGTGTGAACTTGAATGCACCTCAGGTCATGTGGGTTAAGGAGAAGTGTGCTTTTCTAAGTGCCAGACCAATGATCTCCACCCACTGGATAACGAAATCAGACAGACTTATTGAAGGATGACCTGAACCATATGTTGAGACAATATCATATGCAGTACTAAGAACTATATTTCTTTTACTCTCCTGAAGAGACTTGTTTTATTCACTAAAACATGTTTTATAAGAGAAGTTGAAAGTTCATGGCCTAAAAGCTTTAGGAATGAATGGCTTTTCCATGAAAATACACAAGACAGCCTCATTGAAGGCAGCAGGTGGAACAAAGGAGCAGGTAAGAGTCAGGTGTCTGGGTGTGTCTGTGTGGAGTGCACAAAGTGAACTTTAGTATTTACACAGCCGTGCGTGCGAGTACACTCATATACAACAGCCATCTGATGATGACTATATGAAAGGACTTCATTTATTAGTGCTCGTCATATTGGGCCAAAATATATTTGGATACACTGATAACTTGTCATTTTATTAGATTGGTCTTTCTCAATCATGTTTCCTGAGGACTCCAAACAGTGCATCTTTTGGATTTAACACACCTGAACCGACGATTGGCTCATTGGTGGAGCTCTTAATGAACTGAACTGGGTGTGTCAAATGGAAACATCCAAATTGTGCTACATCCAACTTTGCAAAAACCTATATTCAGTCTCCCAAAACTACATGGAAACATGTTTTATGCCAGAGCATTTAATTAAAAATTTAATCAGAATTAAACATAGATTAATATTTTTGAGTATTGTAAAAGGTATGTTTGGAGCAAAAACAACAGCACATCAGCAAGACACCACCATACCCACGGTGATCCATGGTGCTGGCAGCATAATGTTTTGGGGCTGCTTTTCTTAAAGGATTAGCTCACTTCAGAATTAAAATTTCCTGAGAATTTACTCACCCCCACGTCATCCAAGATGTTCATGTCTTTCTTTCTTCAGTCGAAAAGAAAGTAAGGTTTTTAAGGAAAAAATTCCTGGATTTTTCTTCAAATAGTGGACTTCAACGGTTCGCATCAGGTTGAAGGTCCAAATTGTAGTTTCAATGCAGCTTCAAAGGGCTCTACATGATATCTAGCAAAACGAAACGAAACGAAACGTAACTAACTAACGAACGAACTAGTTATATATATATATATATACAGTATATATATATATATATATATATATGAGGAAAAAGGGTATATATTGTTTGTTAGTTAGTTAGTTAGTTAGTTAGAAAGCTCAGGTGGTAACCTGACGCAAGCAGAAAATGTAGGGTAGGGCGAAAAACTCCATCTCATTTTCTCCTCCAACTTCAAAATCGTCCGTTTGACTTAGTCTATGCACATTCGCTTTGTAAACACTAGGTCAGTATTTCCCCCTACATCACGCTTGACCTTTCAATGTGATTACGTAATGTGTGGCGCATTGCAGAGCTAGTGCAAGACGAGCATTTGTGGTTAAAAAGTATATAAATGTTTTTTTGGTTTTTTTTTTTAAATGACCGATTGTTTCGCTTGATAAAACCCTTTTTCCTCAGCTGGGATCATGTAGAGCCTTTGAAGCTGCATTGAAACTGAACTGCACTGCAATTTGGACCTTCAACCTGTTGTACCCCATTGAAGTCCACTATGTGGAGAAAAATCCTGGAATGTTTTCCTCAAAAACCTTAGGTTTTTTTCCGCATGAAGAAAGAAAGACATGAACATCTTGGATGACGTGGGAATGAGTAAATTATCAGGAAAGTTTAATTCTGAAGTGAACTAATCCTTTAAGATGGAACTGAGGCTTTAGGGAATCATGAATAGCTCCATGTACTAGTCGATTTTGGCATCTGCTAAAAAGCTGAAAATCAAGACACTTTCACCTTTCATCATGGCAATGATCCAAAACAGAATCAATCTAAATCAACAAAAGAATGGCTACAGCACAGAAATATTAATGTTTTGGAATGGCCCCAGCCAGAGACCAGACCAGAATCCTGTAGAAAATCTGTGGGGTGACCTGAACAGATGCACTTTATCAGATCTGAAAGTTGGGTAACACTTTATTTTAAGGTGACGTAGTTGCACTTTCCTACATGTACTTACTACAGTAATAACAGTAAATGCTCAATTACAAGCAACTAATCCAAACCCTAAACCATACCCTAACTATAGTAATTACATGTAGTTAATTAATATTACTCCGTAAGATAACTGCGTCAACCTTAAAATAAAGTGTAACCAAACATTGTTGCAAAGAAATATTCCCAAGTCAAGATGAGCCAAGCTAATAAGAGTCCTATCCAAATAGACTGTAATAAAAATCAAAGGGTGCTTCAACAAGGTATTAGTTCAGGGGTGTGCAGATAGTTATTTCAAGTTTATTTTGTCTGAAATTTGTCACTTTGGTTTTCAGTGGCATTGCATAGTTTGTAATTTTTGCATTAAAAGTGCAAAAGTTCTGATATGATTTATATTTATTAAATTTTTTTACATCACAAACACCAGTGAACATGCTAAGACTCACTTCTTGTCTTTTGCGTTCTTCAGGAGAGATGATATCCAAAATGCCCAAATCCTTCACCTAAGTTTGAAACAAGACAATAAAAGTACTAATTAGGAATTAGCAACTCTTATACAAGCCTATATATATATATATATATATATATATATATATATATATAGATATAGATATAGATATAGAGAGAGAGAGAGAGAGAGAGATTATTTATAGATTAAGCCTAAATGTCATGTTACTGGCAGTATTTCACAGTCACAACATTTTCTTCCTTCACAGAGGTTTCAACCACAGCTTGATCTAAAGTGAGTGACTCTTCAACAGCATTTGACCCTCATCACCTGTTGTAGTTGACTCCATGTCATGTAAGCTGCTCTGTAGTTCTTCACCACAATGCCCTGATCCTCCTCTGGTGGCTCGGTCGGTGTGAACTCATCATCCTCGGTGCTTAAGTTATTGGCGTTCAGACCTCGCTCCCTTATTTCCTGGTAAAAGCGCGGATCTATGAGAGAACGATGCACAACTTACAACTTGCTGTAGTTCAGCTCAGCTTCTCCTGTTTTTTGGGGGGAAGGGGTGGCTTTGACAAGCACTAGTAAATTCAAGCCTACAGTACTGAAGAAAATGCAATGTCAAAATATGTCGATATCTGGATTTCATTTTATCTTATAAATCACAACAAATATTACAGATTTTACGATCGTTATGACACATTTCTCAATACTTGAGTCACTTTTTCAAAACTCTTTACACAGTGAAACACAACATCAGTCTAAAGGGCTAAACTGTGGATTATTTATCACTGCTTTGGCACAAAATGCATTCAATGACTTCATTTAAATGACTGAATTCACATTTCTCACTTAGACACAACCTACGGCAAAACTTTATATACTACAAGGCCAATTTGCACGTTTACATACTCTTTTCAAAACTGTTAAACTTAAGATCAAAACATAACATAAAACAAAATTGAATATGACAGCAATTTGCTACATTTATACAGTAATAACATATTGAAATATTTTCTGAATCTAAAAAATAAAATACTATCAGAACAATTATATGTAGCTGAACCTACACAGGTGTTAGTCTTTCAATTTCATTAGAGTCTAAAAAGAAGGGGAAACCGTAGAAATAATTTTGTACAGTATTGTAAACACTGCAGTGAATTCTAAACAGTAGAGTGTCATTCTTGTTTTACAAAAGAAAACATTGTATAATGCTACCTGTTGTTAGTGTTTTTTAGGTCAGAGTTGATTTGAGACATGTATGAAGTGTTTTGGTATAGTTTTAGTGCGTTTTAAATGAGATTAACTGTGGTGCCAGGTTGAAAGTTGGTTAGGAGAACTGTGTGAAGAGTTTTGAAAAAGTGACCCAAGTATTGAGAAATGTGTCCTAGCGATTGTAAAAAATTGTAAGAAGAACAGTTTGGGCTGTTAAAAGTTGTACAACAATCCCTTAGGGAGTAACATTCCATCTCATTTTATTTATCCGTTTTCAAACCAAAATCTATTTCTCGGAAGTCAGACTGCATTTATAGGTACACAATATGTGTTACAAAATGAAGAAGAAAGTGAAAGTTCCATCCAGGCAAATTAGAATGTTGTTTTGACAACATCACTTTGCATATGCTTACAGTGGTTCTCCTGGTGACCCACTGCTGTGCACATTTTGTATGTTTCCCTTATTTGACACACTCAGTTCAATTCATGGAGCTCTTTCCGGTCACACTTTATATTAGGCATCTTTAACTACTATGTACTTACATCAAAACTTAAGTACAATGTACTTATTGTGTTCATGTTGTATTGCAAAACATGTTTGCTGCAGGTTTGGTGGTATGAATAGGTTTAAGGGTGGATTAAGAGGTAGGGGAAGGGTCATCAGTGTAATTATAGATGCAATTACTGAAATTAATTACAGATTTAATTGCAGTATTTTTTTTAAATATAAGTAAATATTTATAAGTAATATAAGTAAATATATAAGTGCATTGTACCAAATGGTTAGTTTAAATGTTAGTACACAGTAGTTAAAGACACCTAATATAAAGTGGGACCCTCTTTCCTACCAAACTAATGATCTGAATCAGGTATGTTAAATACATACAGTGGGGAGAACAAGTATTTGATACACTGCAGATTTTGCAGGTTTTCCTACTTACAAACCATGTAGAGGTCTATAATTTTTAACATAGGTACTCTTCAACTGTGAGAGACAGAATCTAAAACAAAAATCCAGAAAATCACATTGTATGATTTTTAAATAATTAATTTGCATTTTATTGCATGATATATGTATTTGATCACCTACCAACCAGTAAGAATTCCGGCTCTCACAGACCTGTTAGTTTTTCTTTAAGAAGCCCTCCTGTTCTCCACTCATTACCTGTATTAACTGCACCTGTTTGAACTCGTTACCTGTATAAAGGACACCTGTCCACACACTCAATCAAACAAACAGACTTCAACCTCTCCACGATGGCCAAGACCAGAGAGCTGTGTAAGGACATCAGGGATAAAATTGTAGACCTGCACAAGGCTGGGATGGTCTACAGGACAATAGGCAAGCAGCTTGGTGAGAAGGCAACAACTGTTGGCGCAATTATTAGAAAATGGAAGAAGTTCAAGATGACGGTCAATCTCCCTCGGTCTGGGGCACCATGCAAGATCTCACCTCGTGGGGCATCAATGATCATGAGGAAGGTGAGGGATCAGCCCAGAACTACACGGCAGGACCTGGTCAATGACCTGAAGAGAGCTGGGACCACGGTCTCAAAGAAAACCATTAGTAACACACTATGCCGTCATGGATTAAAATCCTGCAGCGCACGCAAGGTCCCCCTGCTCAAGCCAGCGCATGTCCAGGCCCGTCTGAAGTTTGCCAATGACCATCTGGATGATCCAGAGGAGGAATGGGAGAAGGTCATGTGGTCTGATGAGACAAAAGGTGGAAACATCATTCTTTGGGGATGCTTTTCTGCAAAGGGGACAGGACGACTGCACCGTATTTAGGGGAGGATGGATGGGGCCATGTATCGCGAGATCTTGGCCAACAACATCCTTTCCTCAGTAAGAGCATTGAAGATGGGTCGTGGTTGGGTCTTCCAGCAGGACAACGACCCGAAACACACAGCCAGGGCAACTAAGGAGAGGCTCCGTAAGAAGCATCTCAAGGTCCTGGAGTGGCCTAGCCAGTCTCCAGACCTGAACCCAATAGAAAATCTTTGGAGGGAGCTGAAAGTCCGTATTGCCCAGCGACAGCCCCGAAACCTGAAGGATTTGGAGAAGGTCTGTATGGAGGAGTGGGCCAAAATCCCTGCTGCAGTGTGTGCAAACCTGGTCAAGAACTACAGGAAACGTATGATCTCTGTAATTGCAAACAAAGGTTTCTGTACCAAATATTAAGTTCTGCTTTTCTGATGTATCAAATACTTATGTCATGCAATAAAATGCAAATTAATTACTTAAAAATCATACAATGTGATTTTCTGGATTTTTGTTTTAGATTTCGTCACTCACAGTTGAAGAGTACCTATGATAAAAATGACAGACTTCTACATGCTTTGTAAGTGGGAAAACCTTCAAAATCAGCAGTGTATCAAATACTTGTTCTCCCCACTGTACAAGATACAAAAATGAGTTGAGAACCGATGTCTAGGGAACAACAGCTAAAAACAAACCATCTTTAAATGAGCCAGCATGCTTCCTGTTCCTGATCCTCCCCAATGTTTTCTGTGAGGAAAGACAGCATATGAGAATGTGATATAAAAAAACTTGATCTCTGCATGCTTAAAAATGTAAAAGTTTCTTTGATATTTGATTACTTGAGAATTATTAGCATTCTTAGTTTGTCTTATCTAAATTGATGACATTCCATGGAATTACATAAACTCTTCTAATGGTTTGAATGAGGACAGAGAATATTTGTTGCCTTTACTGACAGAACAGGATAAAGTGGAAAGCTATATTTAACATTGCTGTAATCCTGTATAAAACTGAGTTTGATTAGGGCTTTTTACACTTGAATTGGGTAACCCTGGGTCATTGTAAACTGAATCCTGGGCTATCTTGCTTCACGTTTCACACTGATCATAATTTACCTAGGGTTAATCCTGGGTATTCATAAAATGCGGTTTCACACTGTACAATCCTAAACCCTGGTTTAAACTAATGTCCTTATTTGCATATTTGTGGTTCACTGATTTGAAAAACTATGAACGCAATATGTCTACATAAATGCTTTACTATCAAGTTTATCCTGAATGGACTTGAAAACTAAAACTGTCTCTTTTTCACTCCAACTGTTGCGTTTCCTCTCAAACACTTAAAGGCCCCTTGAAATAATTTCAGTTTTTCAGCTTTTAGTATGAATAGGATAGCCTTAAGGTTATGAATAAGCTGGTGTGTTCCAAAACAATGACAAAATACGCATTTAGGAGATATAAGCATTCAAAACGTACAGTCTCTCACTTCCGCTAAAATGATCGCGGATTTTTATGATATCAGCTTCTCATCACATCTTCGGTCCAATCAAATGCTCACGAGAATCTTAAGCTCCGCCCCCTATACTATAAATACCACCTGGCCAAAGCGGCCGTTGACACGTCACAGAGCAATATGGGTTGAAGATGTGTGTTCAGTTGCTCAAACACTCGAGTTTTATTCTGTTTTCCAACTGTACATTACTTAGGAATGAAATGGCTAGAATTTATTCACACCTCTACTATTGAATCAAACGTATCATCAGCGCTCGGATTCACTTCCATGGTGCTGTCAAGTACGACTTGCAGTCTGTGAGGTAAACTAAACGTTATTGGATATTTATAAAGGGGGAGGAGCCATTCAATATGTCCCGCCTTAGCTTCCTGTTTCATTGGAAATTACGTCAATGCATCATACAAAGCTGCGCTTTCAAGGGCACTTCAGTGGGCCTTTAATCTCCCGTTTAAATACAAAGCGCAGTGTTTCCGTGACTGTCCAAAGCACGTGAATATGAGGCATGCGATTGGTTGTTTGTTGCCAAGCGTCTAGCTGTAACATTCTAACATCGGATAGTTTCACACTGTACAAGTTTGTAAAAAGCTATGCTAACCCCGCTTCTAAATTACAAATGTGAAACGTTCCTTTACCCGGTGTTAAAAGCGACGATAACCCAGGGTTAAGCGCAGTGTGAAAAGCTTGGTTGTGAATTCAACAAACTACATAAATTCAAAAGCATCCAAGTGGTTTAATAACATAATAATCTGAGAACAAGACACTTGCCTTGCGTCCCGATTTGGGTGCTTGCTTTTGGTTGGCCGCCTTCGCTTCACTGACCAGTGTCAGCGTTTCTGTTTGGAGTTCGCTTGGCAAAGCATCAATATTCAAACTGGTGACTGCAGCACGGTACGACTGATTCCTGCGGTTTCTCCTCAGCGAAAACCCATCAGCTGCATCGCTGTCATAGTCCTCCCAGGAGATATCCGTGGCCTGCAGGGAGACGGGCAGCGTCACCACGGTCGTGTGGTGGCGGTTTTTTGGGCGGCTAGTCACAGCCAGGTTCTTGGGAATGAGCTGTTGAGTGCCCAGCTTCCGAGCTGCATTACTCTGGGTGCTGAGCACTACAGTGTTCCTCTCATCTACTGGTGAACTGACAGTGGACAGGTTGATGCTCGAAGCTGAACGTCCTGGCGGCTGGTCCAGCGTAAGGGCTGAGCTGAAATAGCTCCCCGGAACAAGAAGAGACTTGTCACCCATGGAGCCATCAGATTTTCTGTTAGACATGGCACCTTTACGTGGTTTCCTGTTTGGCTGGTTGAAAGTGTTTTTTACTTATAGAACATCAGCTTGGGGTCCACAGCAGATCACTGCCAAAACCTGTTACAAAAGAGAGAAGATTGTTGGTGGCCGATCTGAATTCTGACTTATGATGCTGCCTGAATCATAATGACACCTTGTTTGTTCGTTGGCCAGAGGAGAACAGGCACCCCGACTGGGCATGGTTTCTCCCAAGGTTTTTTCTCCATTCTGTCACCTGATGGAGTTTGCGTTCCTTGCCACTGTCGCCTCTGACTTGCTTATTTGGGGACACTTAATATTCATCAAAAATGATTGATCTTACTGTACTGAGAACTGAACTGAGATGGATGATGACTTTTTTTGCAGAACTGCTTTATAGATGAAATTAATTAATTTAATAATTGATGATCTTTACAACAGAACTGAATTAACAACACTGAACTGACTTCAGCTGAACAACAGCCGAAATGCATCACTTTCCTGTTAACAATGCAACTAATGCCTATTCACCACCCTTTTTCATTCAACAAAGTACTTAATGAAGTGAAAGGAAATGTTATTATTAACTAGATTTTGAACATTTTAATATAAAAACCATCTAAAGTTAGCCTAATGCAGCAACATATCTAGCTTTTCACTCCGATAACAAAATAAACCAATATTACATAAGTCTTTTTTTAGACATTATTTATATTATAGTGATAAATCAGCATACATTTTAAACAGTATCATAAATACTACCATAAACACACACATACATACACATACATATTATATATATATATAAATTATATATATATATATATATATAGTCAAGTCACATTTATTTACACACACACATACATATAATATATGTGTATATATGTGTATGTATATATATATATATATATATATATATATATATATATATATATATATATATATATATATACACACACACATATATTATATATATATATATATATTTTTTATATAGCGCTTTAAACAATAAAGATTGTTTCAAAGCAGCTTCACATTAATAAACAAGAAAATAACAGTGTTAATGTTATAAAATCCATCTATTATGAAACAAATTCAATTTCAGCTATAAAGCAGCTCTATAAAAGTGTCATTATTCAGTTCATTGTTACTTCAATTAAGTTCAAAACAGTGTAAATGTTGCAAAAGTGTCATTCTCCAGCTCAATTCAGTCCAAATGTTGTTCTCATCCGATAGTGTCAGTGACTTAAATCGATTACTGAATACTAATTTTCTTGTAAAACATTTTATGATGAGAAATGAGAATTAAGCAATAGACGTGTCTTTCAGTTATATGCCACACCAATGTGGGTTTTATTTTAAATCTTAGTTCACAGTCTAAGTCTCCCTGTTCTTGTGCATTGCAAATAAGAAAAATATGCTGCATGTAGGCCTATATCTGTTTCAATTATTTATTTGATATACATGTTTCAGCATTGCCAAAGCGTGATACTGCCACTGCCGCTATTAACACTGCCTGTTTTTTTCCCCCAGGAACCCTGTCTCACATCTGTTTGGAATGTCCCTTGATCACGGAAACAGGTGCAATCATAAATCATGGGAGACATTTGTCAAAGCCTTGCATAATAGCCTCACATAAACAAACAATTATGCCACTTGGGCAATAGAATTAGTTCAGTAGCCATTTACACTCAAAAATAAAGGTTCAAAAAGGTGCTTTTCACAGCAATGTCATAGAAGAACCTTTCAGTGAACATTATTTTAACTTTTTTTTTTTTGTGAAGATGAAGAATGTTTGTTTTTCTCAATACTACAATTGATCTGAAGATCTTTTCAGAGCTTCCATGGATGTTAAAGGAACCATAGATGCCATTTGCCAACAAAAAACATTTATTGTACAGATTGACATTATCAAGTAACGTTAGCCTGTGTTAATGGCACATGGGGGTCGAAATAGATAGGCTACGCTATAATATTTCAAAATGTAATAAAAAGTCCAAACTGTTAGTCTGGCTGAACTTTGTTCTTTAGAGACGTTTTGACATAGCCTATAGCATAACGTTGGATAAAACTATATAGACACGGTGGGGATATTTTAACACACATTACTGATCGCAGTCACCTGGATAAAGAACTCAACTCAACCCGGACAGACATTATCAAAACAACAGCACTTTCAGTCTGTTTAAAGGTCAAACATAAATAATGGCTGGACTTACCCGGCTAATTTCACATGCACTGTGCTTTTAAAAAGTGTGAAGATGTCAGATTTCCCTGCCTGCACGGACCCAGAACATATTATATATATTTTTAGCAGACCTTCAACACATTCCTACGCCGTCTCTGTATTACAACGCAACACGTCACTCCAGGTGAGCCGAGAAACACCCACCGGTGATTGAGTTTATACTTCCTCAAACTCTCACACTTTGCAGACACTTGAAAATGTATTCTTCTTTTCCTACAAATTAGATATTGATTTGAGCACTTAAGACCAGACCGAATATGTGTTTAATTTATTGTTAAATCTATTTTATAATCTACTGGTTTTCCAGTAACGTACTTAACGGTAAAGATGCTTATTGCGCCATCTGCTGGTGAAGTTTGACACTACATTAACACTTCGCTAAACCCCGCCCCCTTAGTTACTGGCTGTTTCTGATTCTGAATTCATGAAGTAGCCTACACCGTTTTAAAGTGAACATGGAAGATGGTGCTGTTTTTTGTCAAATTTCCCCTGAGACTATTAATCATCTATTTTGGGAGTGTCCCAAGACCCAAATATTTAGGAAAGAACTGAATAGAAGTAATTACCTACAAAGAAAAGGTGATAAAAATCTTTTGTTTATTTTTTATTTAATTATTATACTTGCCCGTTTCTATATTCATAAAGTCAAATGAATGAAAAAATGAAAAATTTCGGAACAATTAAAAATTAATAATAAAATATATTTAGAAACAATATCAAAATGTAAAAACTTAAAAGCAAGGAAAACTACACACTGTTTAATAGGTAAAAATTGTTCTGTAAAATGCCTTGTCTTTTTTTTTCTCTTTCTTTCTTAGTTTTTCCCCCTTTTGTTTACCCCTGACATGTACTCCTGTATGTAAACTATGTTTTGTTCTTATAAAAAATTAATAAAAATGAAGTAAACCTTCATTGCAGTGGATTCTTAAAGCGTTATAAAATACTGTCATTAAGTCTGTTCAACGTTCACTTGTCTTGCAATGCCAGTTCAAATGGACTGGATAGGAATATTTACAATTTACAGTAAACAATGACAAATTCTACTAACATCCTGCAATCAGGTTTAAATATTGGAGGTTTAGGATATTATACAAAGGCCTACTATATATAGGCTGTATTTATGTTTATGTATGTTATGTCCTATCACATTAATGTTAAGTTATTTCTTGCTTGCTTTTATTTGTAACATTCAGTCCTGTAACTTAATTTGTATTCATGAACACTCTGTAAAAAACAAATAAATCAGCTAGAGCATCTTTGAAATGTCACTGAAATTGATATTTCAGACTGCTCCTTGTTTAACAGCTGTCACTATATAGGCCTATTGGATGTGTTTTTTTGTAATGTAAATTAAATATTTCACAGGCAAAAATTATTTACAATTTTTATTACATTACTTGTTTTGCCACTGGGAAAATTAAAGTTTACAATTAGTCTGCCTATGAAAGTCAGGCTGAAAAACATGTAACTGATATTATAGGGCCGTAGGAGTTTATAAGCATTTCTGTAAGGAGTAATTATGAATAGAAAATCTTCGAATGGCAATGGCGATCACATCTTTGATTTCAGCATCATTATGGCATTTGATAAAAGCAGAATGTTCCCAAACTCAAGGAGGGCCATGCATTTTTTCTTTTTTTACAGTTGTACAGGAAAACAAAAACAAAAAAACTCTTAAAATACATCAACTCTAACCATCGCACAGTGTATGACACAGGATAGACAAATGACATTTATATGCATGTGTATGCACACACATATACTTTCTCACACATGCACGCACACATACAGATTCACATCCGGCACTTTTCTGATGTCTAGTTACTCTAAACACATTAACAATAGAGAATAAGCAGAGAAAGAAAAAAAATGCTTATTTTTGGGGACCACAGTATGACTGAATACAATGTCATGATTTCATGACATATTAAGCTACCAACATCATTTCCCCTCCCAATGTAAACTTCCTATGTAAATCTCAGCACAGATGACTTTTAATTAAAGATGCAATAGAGTATTTAAGACATTGGCTTCTTATGGGTTTTAGCGCTGGTTTGATGGATAGGTCTGATAAACATTTTCTGGGAAGACTCGCTATGGCCAAATATCAATTGTGATCTCTGACACCATCTTCTGGTGAAATATTGCTGTAGCATTATGTACAATGAACCCATTGTTCTAACACCCAAAGAAACTACTGGTAAAATAAGTATACTTGATATTTCCAAATTGCACAATTATTTAATATAAAGAAATAAAGATGTACCATAACACAAAGCATCACTTATTTTATGCAAGAATACACCTGTTCAGAACTATCATACTTCGTAGATTATGACCACATGAAGTAAATTTAAAAAAGCATTCAAGCAGAGTACATGTGATTTCCTTGACATATATTATCTATCTATACATAAAAATACTACTAGAGATTTGAAATGAGACGTATGTGTGAAGCTGGAAGTGTTAAGCTAACGTATCAGGTGGGGAGTGCTAAAAAATATTTCTCTGAAAAATAACTTACACATCTTTTTAATTCTCAAGACTGCTAAATAATCATATACATAAGACTTGACCATAGTAAAACATTAGTTTAATTCATTTTCACTCTTTAACGGAGCATCTTCAGGGCTAAATAACATTAGGAGACTCTGAGGAAGTGATGATGAAGTGGTCGAGCAAGCAGAAGGTGGTCTGGTGACCCGTCCGTGGTTTGTGTCTAAAGGGTCTGGCAGATTCTGACCCGTGTCAGCAGTGAGTTGTGCAAGAGTGATGAATGTGAGTTTACTACTGTTTCGCTATGTCGCCTTTCTTTAAAATGATCTGCCGTTGCCACGGCGCCAGCTTGGTTTCATCATAGCCTAGTGTTCGTAGTCGCTCCTGTTCCGACTTCTCCTCGTTCTCTTTCTCTTTTCGCCGTCGTTCCTCCTCTTTTCTGCCGGGATGAGAAAAGAAAAGTAAAGGACGGTACATTAACAATTACATATAATACACATTAATACAATCAAAATGTAGCATAGTCTTGATTGAATAGAAACTGCTTCTACAACTACTTTTAGTACTGCAACTATCACTAGCGTCTTACCTTTTCTGTTCCCTGTCCATCCAGGAGTGAACAAAAGAAATTAGAGGATTACACGTATATTTATATATAGATATATATATGTGTGTATATTTTAAAATGTTTGTACAGAAGTCACTACAACAGTCAAAAATACTACAACAGAAAATACTTTACAGTTTTACTTACTTATTATCACTTTGGTATTATAATCCACAAAAGATATTGAGAGTAAAAGACAGAAAATTCATTTGCATGGAAGAAACTTCAGGCATAGGCAGTACTATCTGTCTTATCCATTAGGTTTGTCATAAACAGAAAAAAAATAAAATAAAAAATAAAATAAAATAATATATATATATATATATATATATATATATATATATATATATATATATATATATATATAGCTAATACTTTTTGATATTAGAAATGGGCAAAAGTTCCATTTATCTGTAACCCTCTGGTGCTCTTCGCATGGCGGTCAAAAAAGACAGTTTTTTGTTTTTTTTCAATGAAAGGAATGTACTATATTTTAGTTTGATAATGTTTTTTTATTTAATATTTTGTATTTTTAGGGGATTTTATGGTACAACATTATATTTACGTGGTAGTTATAATCCGTTTATTCACGTTTTGAGCATAGACCTGAACATTTTATTTCAAACTTAAACGGTCGTAAATCTTGAATGCTTTAGAGTACAGACTTAAGTTTGATCTCTTTTCAAAGACGACACATGGCAGATTATTGCTGAAGTAAAAAAAGTTCAAAAAAGTGAAGTGAAGTGAAAAAAAGTTCATTAGTTATAACTGTACGTTTTTTGTTATGAAAAATGCACAAAAATAAAATTTTCAATTTGTATATGAAATCTATATTTTCAAAAACACGTTTACTCTAAAACTGCAAGAAAATCAAAGCCATAAATCTAAACAAGTTGTGTTGAACTTGATATCTCAAAAAATTAGCTTTCAGTAAGATTTTGTTTGGCCGCAGTACCAAAAGTTTTCACTAGATGAAATTCGTCTCCCATTAATTTCCAATGTGGTCTTTTTTTTTTGGTCATTTTTGACCACGATGAGCACAAGTGTGACTATTTTTTTCAGGACCATTTAACCTTTTCGAATCATGTCCATGATTTTTATTTTCTTTTTTACAGAGCAGGTGCCAAAACCTTTACCAAGTTTTATACTATTTCGATGAAGTAAAAAAATGTTTTACAAATACAAAAAAACATTACATTTTTCAGTCAAAAAGGACAGAAGAGCACCAGAGGGGTTATGATTGTTCATAGTAATGAAATAAACACTAATGTGATGAAGGATGTTTACAAACAGTAAATAGAAAAACACAGGAGACAAAAAGAAGGAAAGAGAAAGCCAAAAGCAAGAGCCCTGGCTTTAACTTACTTTTCTTCATCCATCTTTTTCTTCATAATATCTCTCCTCCAGGCAGGCAAGGAAGCCAGACGGGCCGCCTCTTCGTCAGTCTGTCACAAACAGGAAAGAAAGACACATAGCTGAGGATGAGATCAGCAAAGATTTTTTAGGTTAATAACATTTCATGTAGACAACTTCAAGATCATTTTTGATGTCACTTCAGTGACCTAAAAAAAAAAAAAAAAAATCACAAAAGCGTTGGAGTGCAGACTGGTACTGTCAAATCTGCCAGCTGGAGTGCACATGATACCCACCAGAGGGCACTCCTCTCCAGTCCAAAACTATCAGATCATGCACTTCATTTCCCATAACTCATTGCCTGGACTCATTATGTTGTGATTACATTCAGCTGTGTCTCATTACCTTGTTAAACTCTGCCTATATATCCCTGTATTTTTCACTTATTCTTTGTGAAGCCTTGTTAGTGTCACACTGTACTTCTGTGCGTACATGGTCTCGTGTATCCAGTCTTATGATGATTCTGCCTGGTTCCCTGGATTTCCCTGTATCTTGGATGCTGTTACTGTTTAGATTATCTTCCCTGTGGTTTTGATTTCGATTGTGGATTACCCTTAATAAATGGCTGCGTTTGGATCTTCAACCCGCGTGTTTTAGAGCAGCTCATGACAGGTACACTCTCTGAATAAAAGGAACAAAAGCTGTCACTGGTGTGGGACACTTTCAAAAGATACTAATATGTACCTTTATGGTGCTAACATGCAACACCTTTGGGGTAAATAAGGTACAAAGGTGTACCATTTTGAAAGAATCCTAGTGACAGCTTTTGTACCTTTTTTGTTTTGTTTTTGGAGAGTGCATGTACAAGTATCTTGAGTGCTAAAATACTGGAAACACTATAAAGCTCAAGAACTACATTTTATAATGTGAAGTACAATACATAAATCTAAAAATAAATCTAAATAAAAAAAAACAAATCCTATCAGTGTATAATTAAACAAGATATCTTTTTTTAATAGGCCTACATGTGAAAAGGAGATCCAGAATATTTCTATCAGGCCATGCCATATATGTTCAGGCTGTACTGAACATAACGACAATATAGCAAAGCAACTCATACTATTGTGCTTATTAACATTTACAACCAGTCTAAACTCGAGGTGACCTCGGGTGCTCCAGTACAACCACAACTCCTCAAACATGGTAGTATCCTACTATTTAAACAAATTCCATGGTTTTCATACAGAATATGCCACAAAAACCCTTTAACACACTCTAAAAAAACACACACACACACATACACATTTTTTGTATACACTCCCCAATAAAGTTTCTCTTTCTTTCACTCAGACAGGTAGTATGTGCACAGTGTGAAAAGGGATCTTCTTCCTCCATTCAGATGGTAACTATATCCCAGCAGAGGAGGTGGCCATCTTCAGCTTCTCATTTCCCCTTCAAACGGATTGATTACCTCAAATGCTACCGTGAAATGCTATTGGTAACAGCCAGAGTAAACTAATCCATGTATTAATATTTCATTATTCCCCTGGGAATTATATGCCAAAAAAAAAAAAAAAAAAAAAAAGAAACGGAAAAAATACTAAAAATGCCAAAGGTGAAATGCTTTGATAGATGCATAAGTTTAGAGGGTGCCGCTATGAAATGAGCTGTTCTTTCATCATTACGTCAATTAATAATATAGTATTGCTTTTCTTTTAAATGTTGGGTAGCCTTTGGATTTTTCCTAATAATTTGGAAAATTTGAAAGACATTAAATAACAGATATAAAAATATTATTTAACCTTTTCAAGAAAAAGGCTATACTGAATCTATAGAGTAAAAGGAAATCCATTGCTGTAGAGAACACAGTTACTGTTGAAAGTTAGTAGTTGAAAGATTAGTGAAAAATTACCCACACACACACACACACACACACACACACACACACACACACACACACACACACACACACACACACACACACACACACACACACACACACACACACACACACACACACACACACACACACACACACACACACACACACACACACAAACGTTAGTTAAGAACGATACTTCCAGAGATAAATGTATTCGTACAGAGAAATATTTTGGTCTCATGAAAATGTCATATTTTACCTGAAATCAAAAGAAATCATATTTTGCATAAAAAAAATATATTATGCATTTACATTATTTTCATGAGTTTCCCCCAAAACTGTCATTATGGTATGTGTCCAGATGATTTAGATTTTTTTTAAGAATCAGCATAAAGGTATAAAAAAGGCTTAATTTCATTTAATCACAATATAATATTACTTTTGATTTGGGGGAAATATGACCTGAAATACGGCTCTGTGCCATTAAATTATTTGAGTGTCTATGATATAATCAAAAATGAAACATTTTACTTTTACCTTAAAATATACAGCATGGTTTAAACATGGTGCATATTTAATATGTGCCATTATATACTTTTCTAATTGACATTGACACACACTTCCTTCAGTCTTGCCTTCTTAAGAAAATGGCTGCTAAATGCTCTCAAGAACACAGCTTGAGCTTGACTCCAAAAATAGCCGTGATGCCATAGTTAACTCTCTAATTCTTATTTAACTCTTTAGCTAAGTAAGTCCATGGAACCTAACAAGAGTTAATTGTAGGGCAATAAATAACTGTACTAAGCAAACATTAAATGGTAAATTTAAGTCACTAAGTAAAATATATGTTCTTAAAAAGGTGTTCAATCATTTTAATAATGTTATAACAGGAAATCACAAATGAAATGATCTTGACTTATGTACCCAATGATGAACTTTAGATTTATTTATTTTGTGTAAATCTCTCAAAAAATGAATAAACCATCAAACCGACACTTCAAACATGGCTAGATGGAACAAAACTGTAACAGTTGAATAATTTAAACCTCAATGTTATTTGTAAAAAATAAAAAACCCAAAAAACGTATGAATATCAATGGCAATAAAAACCTTTGCAGTTAAGTAGAAATCCATCTGCTTTTTAAAACCTCTCAAAAACAACATTGCCAAACACAACTGCTAACAAAAGACAATAAAACTGAAAGATAAAAAGGTCAAGAATGCTCATACACAAATGCATCATGGTTGAGTAAATAAAAAATATTAATTATTTTCAGAAACTAATAGCTGTGTATTCTTACCTCAAAAGAACACCAAGAAAAGAGGGAACACATTCACTCCTATCCTAAAAAACGATTTTGATACTTTCCAAATAATTACGCAACATGCAAAATAAACCATTGAAAACAGATGATGTAAAACATATTGTAACTGTAATTTATGTCAATGGGCTTATGTGATAGCTTCTGATACACCCAATTGTAAGTCATACAAATACCAAACAATAGTTCAAAGTTACAAAATTCAAATGGCTTCTTTTAATGAATGAATCAGAAAGAATTCAATCAATAAGCAAAATGATGTTTAAAAAAATGGTCAGAATAATTTTACACTTTAATTTCAAGAAAATGTATTTTGTGCTTCAAAGTGTGAGCTGATTATTTTATTGTTTTATATATATACTCACTGAAAAGTTGATGTTCTGCTAAAAAAGACTGTGATCTTTCCTTCACTTCACCCAGTGAGATGAGGTGCTATGATATTTCTATGTATTTATTGTTTTATCTGCATGACAGCAGTTTCCAAAACGTCAGTATTGAGTTTTTACACCCCAGCTTACAGTTGGTTGTATGAAGTCTGATGACAAATGATGACAGGACAGGTTGTTGCTTAAATTCAGTTAAGCTCAACATTTGATTGTTTCTTTTAACAATCAAGACCTCAACATTTTCTAGAACTAAACTGTCTTTCTGACCCAACTGTTTGCTGATCTGCTTAACACAAGCATTTATTCTGTCTCCTTATAATTGTGTTTCATCCTTCAAATAATTTGACCTGATAAGTCATATGTCAAACATCTCAGCTTCCTTCTCTTTCCAGAAGGCGAAGCTTCGATCAATATATCTAATAATTTCCTCATTGCTAAACTCTTTAAGTTCATAAATAAGCTTGATGGAGTCCTCATTGGGCTCCTCTTTGGTGTTTGCTGGGCCCTGTTTGTTCACAGTGTGTGGGGCTTCCGTCTGGGGGCTTTCAACTGTTATGGTTGCTTGCGTTACTGTGTTTTCTGACTGTGGTGCATCTTGTACTGCAATTGGTGGTAGTTGAACTTCAGTACCATTCTTCTGTATTGTTGTATGATTTGTAATGTTCTCCGCTGAGTCTTCTGAAGAGCCCTGTTGGGTGGCCATAGCACAGTCATCTGAAGTTGGACCTGGGTGTTCAAAGGGGATGTCTGGTGGTGAAATACCTGAGAGACTTGCATCTGGAGCCCTTTGTGATATGCTTACGGATGCCTGCAGAACCTCTGGAGGGAGAATGAGCTCAGCAGCTTCCAGCAGCCCACCACCCTCAACAGAGTCACCAAAATACTTCACCTTGATATCTTCAAATCCATCTGACCAATCACGTTTCCCTTTCTCAATACTCTCCATTACCTCTCGGTGGAACTGGCGGATCACTTCCCATGGGTGACTGCCAAGTCTGTCAAACATTTCATAGCAAAGCAAGTGGCGGAACTTCCGCTCAGTGCGGGACATGTTCATCTCAAGAAGCTGGAAGTAGCCAAGCATGAAAAGGTCAAGGGTTAGACTCTCATATTGAACAGGTGACCCGTTGATGTGGGGAAGGAAGTGCTCAGGCCAGTAGATCATCTGAGCTCGACTGAGTCTCCGGATTTGTCGCGTGGGCACCTGGCTCATAATGGTCCTCCAGTGGCCAAGAAGATTTCCCACAACCTGTCTCTGTTTCATGAAATACAGCAGTTGGTCATCCTCTGTTTGCATGGTACCATCTGGCTTAGCTAGGTTCTGATAATACATGGAATGACAGTCATTCTCTTCAACACTTAGAGTCTTCCCTCTTCCTGAGCACTTGTAGGATTCAGTCATTGTGTACTTTCTCCAGTGTTCCAGGAACAGAAACACAATCCTCTCCTTTCGCATCTCGATGCACTCCTGGACGTAGCTCAGGTCTGTTTGCACCTCTAGACTGCGGGTGAGCTGTTCTGAGGTTAGTGGATTCGTAGAGATGTCAGGGTGGTCATGGTGTTCTGAGTCAGATGGTCCTGTTCTTTCAGACCCAGTGTACATCAAAGTTGCATGGGACGGTGTTATAAGTTCCTCATTCACCAATGGTAAATTTGGATCTTGCTCTATTGGTGACCCATCTCCGATTTGTGAGTTGCTCTCACTGAGTGTGAACAGCAGCTCATCCTCCAAGATGGGCTCTGATGGGTAGCTACATTCACTAACTGCCGGCAAGGACCTTGTACGTTTGTATATGCGGTTCATTTTGTCATCCTCATACTTTGACTTGCTATGAATTTCATAATTGGCTTTCAGGTTCTTCACAGACACACCACACTGCTTAATCTCCTTCTCCACCTCCTCTCGAGTGGAGAATGATTGCGATCGACCAATGTTTCCAGAGGCAACTGTATCTGAGATCCCTGTCTGGCCACTCTTTAGACCTTCGTACGTATATCCTTGAGTGATCATTTCCAGAATATCGATCTCCTTTCCACCCAAAGTGGCAAGCAAAATGGCCATGCTTTTGAGCAGTGTAGAGATCTTGCTGCACCAGGCAGGCAAGTCTTCTGCTTGCCCATGAACCTGTTTGGGGTTGACAGAGAAGTGGTCTTGGTTCAAAGCTGCAGACACAGGCAAGAGTTGCTTCAACTCTTGCTCCAGCTGTTCCAAATCTTTCTCCACCTCTGTCACTTTGTGCATGACTTGGAGGTTCTCAATCTGCTTCTCAATGCGGATAAGGTCGTCCTCTGTCATTAGTTCTCCAAATGGACCCAGAATAGCATTGTGCACATGAGAATAATGCCAGTCTTGGGCTTGATAGTATCCACTGCCAGCAAACTAAAGTAGGTTCAGAGGAGGGTATAGAAAGGAACAAAACAGAGGAGGGGGTGCCCTTCAGCTTGTAGATCCGATGCGTTACATACACGCTTTTAAAGTCTCTTCACCCCAAACGTTTCAAACTTTACATGAATTTAGTGGTGCGATGATACTGCCTTGTTTTCACTGAGTTGACTTGCACAAGAAGATTCAGGCAAAATAATAAATAAAAAAACCAGCAAAAACAGCTTATTTGTCTTAAAATTAATTTGATGGTTTTGGTTACAATCTATTAATTATATTAAATTAATAATCTGGGTTACTTTCAAATGATTGTCTATGGATACAATCAGTGACATGCTATTGAATACCGAATATTGAATACAATAATTTAAATGCAATTCAGTTTGTAAAAAAAGAAGAAGAAACAAACAAACAGGGACTATAAAACACATACTATGGAAGTCTGGTAGGTAAGTGGGCCAGTGGATTTAAAAGCTCATATTTTTGTAAACGCACTTGAATTCCTTGAGCCATAAAGTTGCCTAAACTGTCCCTGTGGGTTACCAACATTATCTTTGTGGATGGAGTGTGCATGTCTCAGTTCCATGTAAATACTTCTTGTTTTCACATTAAGCTGATAAATGTGTTATGTCACTTCCTGGTATTCTTGTGCAGATACCATCAAACTGGGTTTATTTTTAGCTGGTCATGACATTAATTTAAAGATTAGTTACAACTTTGTACAGACAGGTTTGGTAAGCAATTCTATCACACCAGTTTAATAATAACGTGTAATATTCAAGATTTGCTGGCCACTTTTCTGCTGGACTTCCGTTGTTAGGGTATTTAGAGTAATATAAGTGTTGTACGTGTTGTACACTTTAAGTGTATTTACAGTACATTTTTCCCATTCAGTTTGATGAATACAAGTCTAAATTTAATACCGGTAATTCCACAGCCTGCCATAGATGCTGTCCATAAAGACATTCATTTGAAAATGACCCAGAAGTTTCCTTACTTTATCTGTAAATTATATTTAGCCTGTGTTTCCAGGGAACTTCACCAATTTCCACTAGTCTAAAATAAATAAATAAATATTGAGAAGTTTTCTGAGTGTTAACAAGATGCATGAAAGTATAAGATAAAAATAAAAGCTTAATGAGTAGAATGAGCAAGATGACCAAGCACCAGTTGCAGTGTGAAGGGGCTTTGCATCACACCACTGAATCCCCATGTAAAAACTTAGAGCTGTCGTGCACCATCGCCAGTAAGCCACATTAAACTAATACTTCCTTAGTAAATGTCAAACACACTTAGGCTTGTCTTTGGATAGTCACAACAGCCCCAAATTAAACACTGCATCACTCAACACAAAGTATAGGAAAAGCCAACCAAATGTCACGCTACACGATACTAACTATGAAAACCAGACCAAAACTAAAGATTGAGTATTATTATTCTTTGCCATAGGCTAAAAACTATGTCTGATCAGTAATATAAAACTCTTTACACTTTAAGCTTTTTCAAATCAGAGCCAACTCTTACATACATGTTTTTTCCCCCAGCTATTTGACTTTGTAATCAAGTACATGCCAGAGGGACACATCGATGTATTCACAATAATTAAATAAATAAATATGTAGAAACAAAGTAGCCTGTAAAAGTGATTTGATAATACCATCTAAGGCAAGTAGAAGTAATCTAGCCTAGCTGACTGATGCATGCTGTCATGTAAAGCAATGTTCCCTGGATAAAATATATACACATATAATAGCCACATAATATTATTGATTCAATCACCAATTAATATCTCATCCCAACACTAATTCTCAATCCTTTCATCTATTAACAACATATTTCTAGGATTTATGTACTGACAATTCCTGCTAACCCATAAAGGGCTGCAGTTATGAAATAATTCAGAGCTGCACAAATGTTTTCTCATTCACACAACACTGCTATGGTTACCCAAAGATCATAAACTCATTAGCCAGTTTCTCATTAGGGTCTAATGGAGAAGTTAATGACCACAATTTGTTTTAAATTAATAGATCTTTTCTAAATGGTTGGATATAGTTTTCTAAAAGAGTGTATACTCAAAAATCAGTCACACTTTAGATTACGGTCCAATTCTCACTATTAACTAAGTATTAACTACAATTTTTGCCTCAATAAACTCCTAATTACTGCTTATTAATAGTTAGTAAGGTAGTAGTAAAGTTTATGTATTGGGTAGAATTAAGGATGTAGAATATGGTCATGTAGAATAAGGCATTAATATGTGCTTTATAAAAACTACTAAACAGCCAATATCCTAGTAATCCTAGTAATTTGCATGCTAATGAGCAGCTAGTTAATAGTGAGAATTTGACCCTAAACTAAAGTGTTATCCAAAAATCACCATGCAGAGACTCATTACTTAGCTATCCTCCATGTAGAAACTGTAGCTCAAACCTCAATTTCAAAGTTATCATTTACATTTTAAATCATAAGCCTTTTTAAAATCTAATGAGGTGATACTATAGCTCACACTACTAAAACTACAGGAGGATACTGTTGATCTCTTAAGCTGAGAAAGTGCAGTCATTTCCAATTATTAATTGTAAATGTTAAATTGTTAGTCATTTTTTTATAAACAGCGGCCTATATAAACATTTAAAAACAATTAGACATGAACTGTGAGATTGGCTATGTTCAGAAGTGAATACTAGCTTGTTACTTAGAGTGCACTGTATACTGCATACTATTAACAGCAGCATGATACATTGTTGTCACACGACCTCCTCATGTTACATGTGAGTGGCAACCAAGTATCATCTTGGAAATAAACAAGGTTACTTTGTATTTTAAATGATAAACTATCTTAACATGTCATAACTTTTGGAAGCCCAATTAAATAAGTAAATAAATCACACCTTATACTACTTTCTTTCATTACAATTAATATGAAAGGTCAAGTGAGGTGCATTCCATGTATAAAGACAGTTTGCATACTGTGCACAATATTCATGTACTGCAAAAACAGTAGTATATTAGTATGCTATTCCGAACATAGTGATTATTTAACATGCTTAAGGACCCCATGAAATGCCTTGACATGCAGTTTTTTCTCTTGTGCTGACGGATATCCTACTGAAATGTGAAGTGGGGCTGGCACTATTGAGGAGCTTATCCCCTTTTTAAAAAATAGCAAATAGCCTTTAGTTTATAAAAAAAAAAAAAAAAACATTGACAAAAGAGTTTTAGAATGAATAAATACCAGCTACTTCCTTTGTAACCAGTTAATGTATGGGAAAGGAAATATATTGGATCGATATTTTTGGGATGTTGGGATTGCATGCAGGTTTTGTCAGCTCTTAGGAATGTAGGCCTTCTAGCATATAGATGACCTTAAACACATGGAGTCAAAGCTGAAAAACTCAAATTGTGATTCTGTGGGGTCTTTAAGTATGTTATGAGGCTAGGATTTGAAAGCTTTGGTTAAAGTGTCTAAATGTTGAAATCTAAGCTGGATAAGAGATGCACTGCCTCAGCTTATGTTTAAAACACCCAACTGATTCATCACTCACCTTTCTCTTGTTCTCTTCCTCCTCCTGCATCTTCACTTGTAGTTTCCTCACCATCACCTGTCTCTTCCACTCTGGGATGGCTCGGCCCTGCTCGTCATGTGTGGGCACCAGATTCTCAACATCCACCACACTGGATTTGCTCTGGCCAACAGCAGTATTTCCATTGACGGTGGCTGCAAGCTGCTCACTGCTCTGTGAAACGGACAGGTTCTGGGGTGACCCACCACTGGTAGTGGGAGTGGGTGGCGTGGGTGGACAAACAGGCGGTGGAGATTCTGGCTTCGCGGATTGGGTGTCGTTGGACTGGGGTTTTGGCAGAGGCTCTGGCGGCGATGATGGACGTTCCTCCTGGAATTCAAAATGATCAATCAGAACTGAATGTTGCAGAAGAAAATATAGATATAGTGACAGCTGAATTGAATAGTAAAAAGACACTCTTAAAAAGAAAGACTCTTCAATGGTTTTTCGTTGCATCTAAGGGTAGGGACACAGCAAACTGATGCCAAAGAACTAGCGCTGATGAAAGCCGACTGTGTTGTCGCCTCGCGTCGCCTGCGTTGGGGCAAAAAATCTGCACTTGAACACACCAAGAGAACTACAGCTGACTGCCAACTAGCATGTGCTTTCTGCGCCTGCGTGTAAATGAGACAACTGTCTATTTCGGCAGATTTATTTGTCTATATTCGTCGTTCAAAAAGGGAAACCGACGCTGCAGGCTGCAGGTACACAAACCGTAACACAAATCGCCCAGGAACACTCAGGTAAGATGACGTAAAATTAGAACAGCCTTCTATCTGTACCGTTTTGACTTCTTTGCTCGCTGTTTTGTTATTATTCTAGTGCACCGACTCATTCTAAAAGCTGAACAGCCAATCAGAGTTCTCTCTCTCACCGAATTGGCCCAAAAAAACCCTGACTAGAGCCAACATTGCAGAAAACACCAAAAAAACTGAGTCGGCTGAAAATTGTCAGCCGATCGTCGGCTTGGTGTGTCCCGGGCTTAAGGATCAGTTAACAATTGTCTTCCTAAAAAGAATCGGGTTCACTTGCAATGAGGTTAAACATGATCTGTGCAAACCATTGTTTTGCGAGATGAATTATTGGCTGTCTAGTTCTTGTTAATATTAATAAATGTCACTTATCTTATAGACTTTTATTTTTATACAATAAATCTTTTCTTTTTGCATTTGCTTTTTTGTGCTCAATGTAAAATCAGATTTTTGAAGCAAACTTGAGAGTCTCTGCTCTACTTTTTAAGAACTATTTTTCTTATAAAGAACCAGGGTTCTTAAGTTGGTTAAATGGTTCTTTGAAAAACATTGTATGTCGCATACATTTTAAACAATGCATTACAAAAATTAAGCAATTCAAAAATTCCATCCTAATTATGTCTTTGTCAGACTCAAAATCACTGTTTGGCAATTCAGAATTTTTTGACCGCTCAGACTTATCCAAATTTACCATTGCTATGTAATAAAACCAGTACATTTCAACTTATTGTCAGTTTAGAGAATAAATGTCTTCAACACAACAACAGAGTCATCTTTTAATTATGATACTTGTAATAGTTACTCAACATTAAACTTTGGAAAAATTGAAACATTCATTTACATAAGTAACCATACATGTGTCAGACCTCTTGTTCTAGTCAAGAAATTACTGGTCAGCAAATTAAGTTAGATGAAAGGATTCGAACGCTCCAACTGTCATTTCCTCAATTACATAACTTTGATAAATTGTGCTATTGTGTTACAGTACCAATAACTGAGTTACACAAGCGTCTCACTGAACTGGTTGAATTATCCTGGACAATAGATTTGGGGCCCGATTGCTGAGCTGCACTTTTATAATGCTCCAAACTACAACTGTTCTGAATTTCATTACTTTTGTGGCCCTAGCAGTTATATTTTGGGAATACTGTTCCATTTTTAATGTATCTATCTCTATAATAATAACTGGAATTTGTTTCTATTCGTATTCAATACATTATTCTTTTCTCATGTTTTTAAAGAAATATCACTCCATGTCTATCTTGTCCATTGGCATCTATGTGACATATCTCATTTGGCTTTTGTTTCTATCGATACATTGTATGGGTCAAAATTATCGATTTTTATTTTATTTATTTTCTCAATGTTTTGATTTTTTTTGCACCCTCAGATTCTCAAATAGTTGTATCTCAGCCTAATATTGTTCTATCCTAACAAACCATACATCAATGGAAAGCTTATTTATCACCTTTCAGATTATGTATAAACCTCAATTTAAAAAAATTGACCCATGTGACTGGTTTTGTGGTCCAGGGTCACATATACATAATACTAACTTATAAGTATATCAACTATATAAACTTATAAGCTAAAAAAAAACTTATAAGTAAAACATTACAGTAATAACAATGCTCTTGACATGCTTCAGGAAATGAAGTGTTTTCACTAGAACTAATTCTAGCCAACAGGTAGAACTAAATTTAGTTAGGAAAAAGTAAAATTAAAAAAGAAAGGGAGTGTGACCTACATTGTTCCCCGCTGGGCCGCTGTTAGAGAATACGGTCGTGTAGCCTTTAGTGTGAGGTGTCGGCTTCAGACTCTTCCCAGCTTTAATTTCGGCCAGAAGCTCAGAATTATCTCCAGTGGGGGACATCATGTTGAAGGATTTATTGCCTGAGATAAAGACAGAGGGAAACTGAGCCAGGATGAATGGATGCGTGAAGAGAAAGAGAGAGACACACCGGACAAGCTTCTCCCCTAAATATTTCATTTAAAACCCCAGACGTCTAACAAATGTCTAAAGCACTCAGTAACCGTGCTAGTACTTAACAGTACTAATTAAAAGAATCCACTTACTAAATAAAGTTTTGAAAAGAAAGGACCAAAAGTAAAGAACATAAAATAAAAAAAACATTCAGGCCTTTGTTGAAGTTTCAACCATCAAAATGATTTAAAACGTACATGACATATTCAAATGCCTTGACCCACTGCTGTGTAGAAAATACTGATTTGTGAAAATTCACAAATATATTACAACAATAATTCTAATTACCATAATTCTTTGCAGAAATTTGGTGAATTTGAAAGAGAACGATAGGATAGTGGCTGGCAAATGAGGACAAATGGGATTTTATGAGACTTGTGGTGTGAAAATATAGAACTTATCTTAAATTTAAGATTGTTATATAACATAATCTACTTGACCAAATGTGGCCTCTGCTCTTTAAGTTTTAGTGCCACAGTACATTGCAGTGCCAGAAAAAAGGTTGTTGTACACAGTGTCTAATAACAATCTCTAAACAATCTACAAATTTTACACTTAACATGATACTCTTTAATTATGGAAATTAGGCCTATATAAAGTGAGAAAAAAATACTTTTAACCATAACGTTTTAAACCACCAGAAAAGCACGTATTACCGAATATAAATGAATGCTGACAGCTACAGGTATAAATAGAACACAAATCTATTCTGCAAGAAAAAAACTACAAAGCTAAATTCTGTAAAAATAAAAAATAAAAATACATAAAAAGTATAAAAGTATAACTATAGACCACTGCACTTCTCAAACTCTCAATGTAATTTTTCAACTTCTTACATATATAAACTGAAATAAATGAACAATATTAAAGAAATAATCAAATAAAGTACATCACCTGGTGTTCTTGATTTAAATCTCCAGAATGCCTCGTAACAGACGTGCTATTGTTTTGTCATAGCTGTGGTTATGAATAAGTCTTCTCAGACCGAGAGAACCAGTCAGATCTACAACCCTCCTAATTCAAACTCTCCTCTCCTCCCCCAAGAACAAAAAACACTGCGTTCGCTTACTGCCGGTGGCTCATCACAGTTGGGGGAAGTCAGAACGGATCAGCGGTAATCAACTCTGACAAGAGACGGCTGCCAAATTGGAGCTGGATTTGAAGTCCACTCACTGACCCTACGTCCTCTCCTCACTCTCACTGACCCTTCTCCTTACTCACAGTTCTGTCCTCTGATCAGCCACCCTCTCGCTCTAACTCTCCAACTCTTGCTCAGCAACCAGCTGAGTGGATTAACAGGAAAGAGTCTCACACATCATGCTGAGCAACACATAAACAGTGAATAACACACCTGAAAAAGATGCTTTCTGTTGATTTTCTTTCATAAGATGTTGATAAATCCACCCATGTCTACAAATTACCTTACAATGACCGTACAAATGACCATTGCCCGCTGAAAAATAAACAACTTAAACCAGCCTAAGATGGCATCTTAGCTGTCTTAGCTGGTTAAAACTGCTCTACTTGGTCTTCCGTCCTGATCAAAAAACCCTTCAAAACCAGCAAACAAGACGATAAGTCATGACAGCATGGCTGGGAGCACCAGACCAAGTGCAACAATGAACAATTACAAAAAAATGTGGCTGAAAATCACTAGTAATATGATTTAATGGTTTATCTCTTTCGACCAATAGGTGACGCTGTGACCAAATTGATGTGGTGTGGTCAGAGGTGATAATGACACATGCAAAGTTTGGTGTCAATATGCCAAAGTATTGCAGAGATAGAGCTTCAGTAGTTTTGGCATCATGCCATCAATTTGTTGATGTGATATACGAGAACTGTTTCATCTATCGACAAGAAATCCATATCTGAAGATAGTATAATTCGATTTTCGTGAAAATGGTACCACCGGTCTAGGATGAGTTTGAAAAAGTACGTTTTTAAAGATAATCAAAATGAAGGACAGGAAGTTCGGCCGACTATGGCAAATTTGGTATCTATGTTTTCTGTTAAGACCAGTTTCATTGCAATACGCTAATTTATTCAAAAGTGATTCAAATTTTTGGGAGCACAGCGATCATTTCAAATTCATTCCTATGTAAGTTGTTTGCAGGTTCCCTATTAGCATTGGGTTTAAATCCATAATATTGCCAAATAGGTGCTTAAACATTTAGCTTTGAAACCAAATATTTCGCCATTGTCTTGTCAGTCAGTTCGCATTCAGCTCGCCTCACTCTCGCCCTGTGATAAAATAAATCTGACTCTTGCTGCTGATCAGTGCTGCGACTCTCGTTCGCGTTCAGTTTTTAATTATAGTGTCTGTTCTCTAACTGAACAAAAAAATATTTTACTATAAAAAAAATGCCGTGATAGGCAAGTGATGTAATCGGTGTGCGGCTGAACACAGTGTAACCGACTATCGCAGCAAGCCTAGCATCAACATAAGTTAAACATTGGACAGTTGGTGGCGCAAAAGCGATTGAGTTAGAGGGCCCTATTTTAACGATCTGAAACGCAAGTATCAAGTGCGAAACGCAAGTAGCTTTGTGGGCGGATCTCGGGCGCAAATCTAAAATGGGTTGATCTGAAGTAGGTTCTTTATTCATAGGTGTGGTTTGGGCGTAACGTGAAATAAACAATCAGAGCGACATCTCACATTCACTTTAAGAGCAGGCACGCTTATTCCATGGCATATTGCTATTATAACGGTGGATTTGCCAGGTGGATTTGCCAGGCGCACGCCAGGAGCGGTTCACAGCCGAGGGGACCGACGTTCTCGTCAGGGCCGTAAAAGACAGAGAGGTGACATTCATTGTATGGGGATGGGAGAAACCCACCCAAATTAGCTTCGGTTAAACAGGCGTATAATAATTTGGGTAAATGTGTCAGCTAGATTTATGCCTATTTTTTCACATCTTCATGGACACAACAATGATTTCCCTCGTGTGTTAATATTTTTCCTTTTAATAATGTATGGTTTTCTAAAAATGAGTACTGCTGCGTCTGTGTGTAGATGAGATAAGCAAAGTGTATGCACGTTGTGCAGACGCTACATTGATTATGGCCAAGCATGCACCCTTAAAATAGCATATGAATAACATGCGCAACGCGCCACTGACTTTAGACTAGGTTTCTCCTGGTCTGTGGCGGAATTGTTTTCTAAACCTGCAAAATAGCACCAGGGAACGTTTGCGCCGGAACACGCCTCCTCTTTTCACTGAACCGTCCCCGGGAGCACAAGTTCATTTCCTAATTTACCGACGTGCGTCTGTGGAGGGAAAAGTCTGCTGTGCACGGGTGCAAAATAGGAATGATACATGCATCGGTGTACAAAGTAAATTGCGCTGGGTGCAAGATAGGGCCCAGAGACTCAAAAATCACTGTGGTTAATGTTCAGACTGTCCTCTATCTGTGTGGCAAATTTCATAACTTTCCAGCAAGCGGTTCTATGGGCTGCCATAGACTTCAAGAGCAGAAGAAGAAGAAGAATAGGAACAGTACGCATCTTCAGTGCTTTGACCCTAATAATAAAATGCAACTTACAACATGTAATTTGCATTGATACGACAGCAATACTATATGCTTAACAACTTTTAAAGTGATGTTTGTACAAACTCTACAGTATTTTGGAACAAATATATCATGCCCTAATCCTCAAAATCCTCATTACCAAAACGACAAAAGAAAATATGGGCCAGATTACAAATACACAGTTTTGCAACTGTGTGGGCTTGCCAAATGATATAAAATGTCAAATCTGGGTTCTGAAGAAACTAGTTGATAACCACCATTGATCATATTCAACAAGTCAATTTCACTAAAATTGTACTTCTGCATTTCGGATATCACTTAAAATGTCAACATGTATAGGTAAACATTGCTATTAATTAGTACTGTATGAACTGATTTATTCATGCATATAAATGAAAATGACTATATATCACTCCTCCCTTTGTTCCAGTATGGAAAACATGATGTTAATCATTCTTTACTTTGTTAACACTGACCATTTACTTGGTAACAATGTCTGTTTGGTTGAAATAATAGTTCCTCTGATTGAACAAAACATCACCCTTTTAGTCATTTGAGAGTAAATAAAAAAAGAAATAAATTCATCAAAATATAATTTATGTTTCAGCTATTTTGCCCAGCATCAGCTATTAAATAAGTCATCATATATCTCAGTAAAAACACACTATACATTACCTTCAACCTTGACTTGACAAATCTTCATTTATGAACTGTAACTAAATATCAAGTTAATAACTTAAACAAAGGCAAACAGAAGAACTTGAGCCTGAATACGAGCAGAAAAAAAAGGATCAAGATGTTAACAATAGCTGTGCATAGTGAGGAATGATGTGACGTAGGTTGAAGGTGTTGCGTTGACGGGAGGGCAGAGTCAATAAGGCCGCCCACTGTTTACACACCTTTATACTCATTCACTACAGTATGACTCTGCAGACCAGTGTCAAATGACAGCACTTTAATAGAGGAATTGCTTCTAAATTCAATGCATTTATCAAAATTGTAAATGATTTTTATTCCAGAATCGATTTTTAAGAGGATAAGTCAACATGAAAACAAAAGTTCCAATGGTTTTATTGTAGATAATTAATCAGTGCATTTCATAATCTTTCATCAAAATATAACAACTTGCTCTGTGTCTGAAACAACTTTACTTATCTGCTGATGTCTTCAAGACCTCTTGGTGTCAACCAACCACCTGTATCCATTCTGGTATGACGCCCACTTTTTATAACAATTTATCATTGACTATCCTGTTTCACTCAGAAATACATCAGTAAAATGGGTTGTGAATGCAATTTCATGTTGACTTTTTTAAATTTGTTAGTGTTTTGAGCCACAAAACGACCTCACCCTCAGCACAATTTCATCAATCAATATAGCTAAGCTGTATTAACAATCACAGCTGATGTGCCAGAGTCCCCACAGCATCTTGGAAGCCTGTGGGCTGATCGAAACTGAAATCACAGAAAAACTCACTCTGGGTGCTGTGGTTTCTTTGGCTATCTGAAGTGACTAGAATATTCATGGTAATATTGAAAATGATTGATCATTGAAAATGAAAATGATTACTTCAGCTTGTGGTCCAGTAGCCAAACAAACAACACACTTAATGCTCTCAATGAAGGGAAATTAGAAGAATTAATGTAAAGAATGAAACATATAAATGTCAACACACACACACACACACACACATACACACACATAATGAGGTTTGGGGGGAAATACTTACTCTTCCTCTGACGGAGTGTTTCTGGAGCAGGGTTGACAGAGGAAGACAGATGCGTAGAAGAAAGATCTACTTCTTTAGAGCGATTGCGTCATAAGAAGAGAATAATATGGAAAGCCAGAAGGCACAGCAAAGTGTCCATGCAAAGCAGACAGCCAGAGAGAAAGAGAGACAGATCCCAGCAGACAGGTGTTCAGTAAGACAGGCGTGGTGAAGGCAGACACAGAGGATGATGGGATAACAAATACAGTAAGGACATGGAGGAGATGAAACAAACAAACAAACAAACAAACAAACAAACAAAAAACGAAACAATGAAACATAATATTGTTTTAATTAACTGTTTGCTTCTTCACTAAATACAACAAGTGCCTTTTAATTTTTAAATCAATTCAAATGGCAAAGAAAAAACTAATAAATTAATTGTGTTCATTATGATCTATATATGCTCTGAAAATATTTGATCGAAAACATTTATTAAATTCCTAAACCAGTAAAATGGAACAGGCCAATAAAACACTGGATCTTTGTCTAAAGTGCTTGCTCGTACAAAACTTGCCCTCAGGCAGATGGTTTGGTTGCTAGGTATTTGCTATGAAGTTGCAAAGGTGTTCTGAGGTCTTTTAGTATGCACAGTAGGTTGCTAGGGTACTCTGGTGACTGCTCGGGTGTTTTGTGTGGTTGCTAGAGCATTGCTAGGGGGTTTCTATGGTCATCTGAATGGCTACCATGGAATTGCTAAAGGAGGTTGCAATGGTGCCCTGGGTGGTTGCTAGAGTAGCAAGTAAGCAGGATGTTTGCTTACTTGTCCAAGCCATTTTTACCCATTTTATTATCTGGCAGGTGAAAATTGCACCTCTCCTCATCCAGTCATACGAATTTATCAAAACTGTGCAGGACAAGTCTTAAAGGTTGTATCAGTGATTTCAGGCCCCCCCAAAAAAATATCACATTCATCTAATCTTTCCTAACGATCCGCTAGCTGCCCGCCCCATAAGCAGGCCGTCAAAAAAACGCGTCTTTGTAGGCAGCCTAGGCTCTGAGATCTGCACACAAAAACAATTGGTTTCACCAACCACTCAAAACCAAAACAAATAGTGTTCCAACCAATCACCGACAGGGGGTGGGTGTTGTGAGGTTTTGTGCTCATGCACGGCTGCACGCGAAGTCGGAGCTGAAGAAGAAGCTGGCTCAAAACCTCACAACACCCTCCCCCTGTCGGTGATTGGTTGGAACACTATTTGTTTTGGTTTTGAGTGGTTGGTGAAACCAATTGTTTTTGTGTGCAGATCTCAGAGCCTAGGCTGCCTACAAAGACGCGTTTTTTTGTCGTTAGGAAAGATCGATTAATGTGATCATTTATGTTTGGGCCTGAAATCACTGATACAACCTTTAACATTTAAAGGATTAGTTCACTTTCAAAAAAATGTTTCCTGATAATTTACTCACCCCGATGTCATCCAAGATATCCATGTCTTTCTTTCTTCAGTCGAAAAGAAATTAAGGTTTTTAAGGAAAACATTCCAGGATTTTTCTACACAGAATGGACTTCAATGGCAACCAACTATTCCAATGTTCAAAGAAGGTTCAAATGTCCGTCTCAATGCAGCTTCAAAGTCTCTACATGATCCCAGTCGAGAAATGAGGGTCTTATCTAGCAAAACAATCTGTCATTTTCAAAAAAAACAAAACAAAAAGTATATATATACAGTGAGGAAAATAAGTATTTGAACACCCTGCTATTTTGCAAGCTCTCCCACTTGGAAATCATGGAGGGGTCTGAAATTGTCATCGTAGGTGCATGTCCACTGTGAGAGACATAATCTAAAAAAAAAAAAAAATCCAGAAATCACAATGTATGATTTTTTAACTATTTATTTGTATGATACAGCTGCAAATAAGTATTTGAACACCTGTCTATCAGCTAGAATTCTGTCCCTCAAAGACCTGTTAGTCTGCCTTTAAAATGTCCACCTCAGCTCCATTTATTATCCTAAATTAGATGCACCTGTCTGAGGTCGTTAGCTGCATAAAGACACCTGTCCACCCCATACAATCAGTAAGAATCCAACTACTAACATGGCCAAGACCAAAGAGCTGTCCAAAGACACTAGAGACAAAATTGTACACCTCCACAAGGCTGGAAAGGGCTACGGGGAAATTGCCAAGCAGCTTGGCGAAAAAAGGTCCACTGTTGGAGCAATCATTAGAAAATGGAAGAAGCTAAAACATGACTGTCAATCTCCCTCGGACTGGGGCTCCATGCAAGATCTCACCTCGTGGGGTCTCAATGATCCTAAGAAAGGTGAGAAATCAGCCCAGAACTACACGGGAGGAGCTGGTCAATGACCTGAAAAGAGCTGGGACCACCGTTTCCAAGGTTACTGTTGGTACCTTTTTGAACCGGAGTACACAGACAAATAACTTAGATAGATGACGTGACGTGTGACCTTTCCAACGTGATGACGTAATACGTGGCACATCTCAGAGATGGTATTTTTTTTTAAATGACCGATCGTTTCGCTAGATAAGTCCCTTATTTCTCGACTGGGATCGTGGAGAGACTTTGAAGCTGCATTGAGACGGACATTTGAACCTTCTTTGAACATTGGTATAGTTTGGTTGCAATGGAAGTCCATTCTGTGTAGAAAAATCCTGGAATGTTTTCCTCAAAAACCTTAATTTCTTTTCGACTGAAGAAAGAAAGACATGGATATGTTGGATGACATCGGGGTGAGTATATTATCAGCAAAAAAAAATTTGAAAGTGAACTAATCCTTTAATACACATGGTTATGAGTTTGTTCAAATGAATAATCAATAAATATGATGAAAGAATTAGGGATTCATTATTTCATGCTTGAGTACCTTAAAACACCAATTCTTTGCAACAGAAGAAGGAAATCAGGTGTCCAGCCAGATAGTGTTGGGCTTTCTGTCTGTGTATTCACTGCTTTTGTTTTCTCTTTCACAGGCCACCATAGATGCAAATGGACGGTGTAAATCAATGGCTAGTGAGTCTGTATAAAGTGTTACATTTCCCTGACATAACACTGAATTGTACAACACATCATGGATATTGTCCTGTCCTGAAGACATGTCAAGTATCCCTTGGAGGAAGAACAATTAAGTAAATGGTAGAACACTAAACCCGATTTCAAAGTAACAATAGCCCACGCGCATTAATTCGTAAATAGACTTTGGAATGAGCAGGCCGCCAGATCTCATGTTAACAGGCTAGAACTTTGTAAGATTTACCTTGTGGCCGTTTCTAAGTCTTCCATCTTGTGCTCTTGGAGAGCACTTGGTGATATCGAGAGTTGGACTGAACATGGACATGTCTACTGATATCCACAACATCTGGTTTAAATAAACGGTTTAGGATAGCAGACTAAACAGCATGAATATTTTAAATTGGATGTTAGATTGGTTGCACATTCACCCATGGCTGAAGATCCAAGCAAACACAAATACGTAAATTGACACCTATGCGCTCACACCAGTCATGTTAAATTTCATAATAAACATTTTAAAGGAATATTCTCTGTTCAAAATTATTTACAATCTGTCAAAAGCATCTGTGACATACTGTTGATTACCACATACAATTATTTTATTGTTTGGCTTTAGATGGTTATATTACAACTGAAACTAAAAGAGCTTGAGAGTGGCTTTTGCGTAATAAAGAGAAAATTGGAGAATCCATACTATTTACAATATTTTACATAATTTTTCCAAGGTCTGGCTCTCTAAAATATACCCTAACATTGATGACAAATGCAACAGATGCCTGGCTTCCACATGTAGTTTTAGTCACATGGGGCCTTATTTATAAAATGTGCGTATGCACAGATTTGATCTTAGACTGTGCGTTTGCTAAAATCCACGTCAACATAAAAAATTTAAAAAACGGTCTTTGACGTGAAAAAGTGCTTATCGCCATGTCAGGTTCTAAACAGATGTACGCACTTTTCCTTGTGGCACAGAGCTGCAGTTATTTGGGAATCTAAGCAATGCTTGCCACTCGCCATTCACAATTAAAGGATTTGGACGTTTACTGGAGAAACCATTCAACTGTGCAATATTTATATATATTTTACATCTGGAAGAGAAACGTACGTACATTTTTTTATCATACATTCGTTCTCTGAATCACACGTAAAATCATTTGAGAAATGATTGTAATATCAAATGTAGGATGGTGCCTATGCAACATTTTTAGACCCCTGGTGTTTTTCCAATGGTCTAAAGAGTTTGGATGAATTACTTTGTTTAAAGTACTCAAATTCAATGTACTGTAGCTATTTACCCAGCTTTAATTTGTTGGTTTCCCCGTATCTGGACTTTTAGCATTTATCTCTGCATTAGTTAGATACTGTATACTATTTCACAGGATATTTCTCAAATCACCAACTATTTAACAAAGGCTTTTAGATAGTCTAGCTGTGTTCTGATTGACAGGATTCACTGCTTCCGGTTTATCAGGATATAAGTAGAAGTTCATTTTTTTTAATAAATGTGTTTATTCGGATCAACCTGCAACATCCTCACACAGGCAAAACTTTAGTCATTTATATTAGGGGAGTTGTATATAACACTATACAAAACACTTTTCTGTGGTAATCGACATCCTGCAAAAGATGCCGTCAATAGCCCTTTACTTGTTTTTAGCCAGAAATATTTCTTTAAGAATAAAAGTTCATCCTGGATTTTGGCACAATAAATGTACTTGATTAGGCCATCCTGGGAGTCTTGTTCCTGAGTCTTCAGCTTCTTATAGACATTTTCTTCCTCAAAAGTGCACAAATGAGTATTTGTGCACTTTTGAGGGCTTTTGAAGACTTGCATGCATGAAAATTGAACAGTGGTGACCTTACGTGTAAATAGTAAACATGAAACACACAAATCTACTGGCTTTTATAAAAAAGGCTAAACAAAAGTATCAACGTATTTACTTATTTTGTACAATCTGTCAAAGCTGTGGCATAGCATGGCTGTATTTGTCATCACTTTCTGGCACTAATAATCTGCCCTCTAGGGATAGGAGAATATTAAAGGGTTCAAACTATGAACAAAGGGTCAAACAAGTGAAAGGGTCAATACATAACCCCTAAGTAAGCATTGTTACTTATTTCACAGGCAAAGAGGTCAGCTAAATATAACTAAAGGCCTTCACATAGAAGTCTTAAGGGGTGCTTGCATTGTCAATGGTTAAATTCATAAAGTAGATAGACAAATCTCACTGCTGTAAGGGTAATATGTGTTCCTTCTCCATCACTGTATCAGGCTACAAATCACTGTCTACACTACCATTAGTAGTCACCGCATTGCACTACTGCTCATTATGCAACTTCATTTGCGTAAATCTGAGCCGTGGTCAACTTTGTGGCATTGTCAATGGTTGCTGTCACTCATGTTGCCTCAATTCGCTAACTGAAAATAACTAAATCCATTTGTCATTGCACATTGCTGGTAGTATGAACACCCTTTAAAGTTACCATAACAAAAACCGCCTGGTTAATTATAAAGCCTGTGACACACCAAACCGACATCAAAGAACCAGTGATGTTAAAATGTTGAGATTGAATACATCGCAAAGACTACTAGTATGTATGTTCTGTGCCTGCGTGAGAGGAAATAACTGTTTATACAGGCAGTATAGAATATAGTACATATATGGTATAGTCTACCTTCGTCTGCAGGTATACAAACCGTAAAGAATGAGAACTTGCTTAACATTTTGAATATGTTGATCAGTTGGTTTTTACTTTCTTCATTCCAGACATCCATGCTGTAGTGAAAATATTTGCATTGAAATGCTCAGATAAGTGAATGATGTAAAATTAAAAGAGCTGTCTGTTTGTACACTCTTAGCATCACATTTTTATTGCTTTCTTGCTCTCATACACTCGTTCAATAAGTTGAACAGCCAATCAGAGTTGTCCCTTGCACCAACTGTCTGACGCCAATTCAAAATACCCAACGGGCCAATAAGTTGCAGACAGAGTCCAAAAAGTGCAGACAGTGTGGAACAGACCGCAAAAAAATAGACTGACAGCCGCTCAACAAAGGCTCGACTTTGGCCAATGGCTGACTGTCGGCTTGGTGTGTTACAGCCTTAAAGGGATAGTTCAACTAAAAATAAAAATTCTTTCATCATTTACTCACCCTCAAGTTGCTCCAAACCTGTATAAATGTCTTTGTTCTGCTGAACAGATATTTTACAGGATGTTGGTAACCAAACAGATATCGGGCCCCATAGGAACTACCATGACTACCATAGAAAAAAAAAAAACTATGATAGTCAATGGGGCCTGACATCTGCTTGGTTACAAACATTCTTTCAAATATCTTCCTTTGTGTACATCAGAACAAAGACATACAGGTTTGGAAAAATTTGAGAGTGAGTAAACGATGACATAATTTTTATTTTTGGGTGAACTATCCCTGTAAGGACTGTTTAATTGAAAGGCACCAAAAACAGAGTATAAAAGCTGGCTTGTGTTGTGCTTTCACACTGACAGTATATTGTTACTTGGTATGAAATATACAATGAAAATGAATGCTGTTAATGCATGACCCCTTTAAACACTTTATATCACCATTCATTTCCTAGAGAGATAAAAGATTGTGAAGTTCTGGATGAGATGGTGTCAGTACTCACTGCTGGAGGAGGAAGACATGCGACGCTGGGAAGGGGCTGGTGTGCTGGTGGATGGGGGAGGAGGGGGCAGATCTGATGGAAGAGGTGGAGGAGGAGGTGGAGGAGGGATGAAGGTGCTGGTGGGTGGGGGAGGTGGTGGAGGAGGAAGGGGTAGATCCTCTGCGGTTCCTGTCCCGTTCTCAGGAGCAGGGGCTTTGTCTGCAGAGTCCTCCAACAGTGCTGAACCCTGTAGAGAGAACAGGTGAGCATGGATCATTCATATGGACTCCACATAACTTATCTAAAAACCTTAATTTGTGTTCAACTGAAGAAAGAAAGTCATATACATCAGGGATGACATGAGTTTGAGTAAATTATTAGAAAGTTTTCATTTTTGGGTAACCCATACCATTTATATACAGAGACCACTGTAATTGAGTAAGGTATTATTTGTAAAACTGTTATTCAAACTGTGAAAATTGTGAACAATGTGCAACAGCCCTTATGAAAAAGAAGTATGCTTCGAGTTCATTTTATAAAGTATACTTAAGTAATGTTCAAGTAGTAAACCTGTAAGTGTACTATTTCAATACTGCTTAGGACTAAATTGGCTCACTTTTTAGTACATAAAAGTATACGTTTGTAGTGTACTATAACAGTAGTAAGCTTTAAGTGCACATCTAGTTCACAACTACGTTTCTCGTTTGTACTACAAGTGAACTTATAAATATACAAGTAGTTTACTATTTTAATGTGTGTAGTACTTTTTTTGGTTTATGAAAGTACACTTTGTAGTTTTATACTGCAAGTATTTTTATACATAAAGTATACTACTGTGTTCCAATTTAGGTATTCATTTTTTATACTTGAAATATAATTGTACTTTAACTCTTTCCATTTTAAAAACATGTTATTCTAGCTTCATGCATGCTTTTTTATCACTACTTGAATGTGGGTAAGTTTCATAAAAAAAGCAACATTTTAAACAAAAAGATGAGAAAATCGCATATTCTTGTCAAAGACCGGATTGGATTCAGAATGATGATCAAAACACAGATGGAGTAGATCGAGTCCATCAACAACCCCAAAGCTTCACAGTCGTTTCCTCTTCATGGGTTCAACATTTCATTCGGTATCATAAGGCAGTTTTGATTTATATGCTGTTTAATGTTTGATGATCGCGTTGTTTTACATTTGCGTAAGCTATCTTCTACTAGTTTCTACTTCTGTGTTTTGATCTGGAGATTCTGTACTAGAAGGCCCTGTCCCAAATGGCACACTTCTTCATATGCACTTTTGGTCTTGTGGACTTACATGAGTGTAGTCCATGAGACCGTAGGGTGTCTCATTTGTCATTTTAGGTTTCAGAAGTGTGCCTGTGAGCTCCCCCTTTGCGGTCAATATGAGCGATGCACACTGATGCGAGCCGACAGTCAGATCGGCGTTACGTCACGAAAGTGCAGACTCGTAGGAAGACCGCGAGTGCTTAGGGTGCCATTTGGGACAGGGCCGAAGATGCGTAATAGCGCCCCCCTACTGTATAACAGTGAAAACATGGACAGCCAGAATATTCCGTCAATGGCGAGGAAAGAGTAAAGTTTATTTGAAATAAATTCCTATGTACACCAGTGGACTAGCCTACACAAAAATGTATATGCTCAGTATTAAAGGGATACTCCACCGAAAAATGAAAATTCTGTCATCATATACTCACCCTCATGTTGTTTCAAACCTGTATGAATTTCTTTCTTCTGTTGAACAGAAAGGAAGATATCTAGAAGAATGTGAGTAACCAGACAGTTTTAGATACCATTGACTTCCATAGTAGGAAAAAAATATACTATAGAAGTCAATGGTATCTAAAACTGTTTGTTTACTCACATTCTTCTAGATATCTTCCTTTCTGTTCAGCAAAAGAAAGAAATTCATACAGGTTTGAAACAACATGAGGGTGAGTATATGATGAAAGAATTTAAATTTTTCGGTGGAGTATCCCTTTAAGAACACGCTTTTTGTTTGGGTGAAGTTCTCGAGGGAGCTGCCTGTGCAAACTGTGAGCGTTTTCCCTTCAGAACGCTCCGCTCTCGTCTGGCCCTCTTCTCAAATGTGAAGATGGTTCAGCATCTGGACCTCGTGGTTCGGGTCCCGCTCGTGCTGAGGCAGAGTGGCGACGAGCATCATGGGGTTCAGCATCATGGAGCATCAGATGGAGCTCGCCGATCGCCTTGAGAGGGGAATAATCCTCTCAGACGACTCAGTGGCTGACGAGGGTGAGCTGCATTTCTCTCCTCCACCTAGCCCAGCAGTGAGTGCTCTTCAGGATAAGCAGGAGATGGCTGATGAGGGTGGTGATAATCAGATCAACTCCCACTCTGCCCGGTGTATGCTGAGCTGGTGGATGTAATGAATCGTGCTGCGGGCAGGCTGCGGTTGCCTTGGCAGTGCTTTAGGGGAGAGATCGCTTGCGGTAGGCTTGACGATCGGTTTCTATCCGGCCATAAACCACTAGCTCAGGTGAGCCTTCCATTCCTTCCTGATCTCCATACAGAGATCGAGAGGGCATGAAAGAACCCATTTTCGGCCCGTATCCACCGACATCAGCGGGCTTGTTTCGCTGATGTTGAGGGCAAAGGAGAACATGGGTATGTGTCAATGCCGCCCATCGACGAGACGTTTACAACCTATCTCGTGTCTGGGCAGGCATCAACACTGAGAGCTCCAACCCTGCCACCCAAACCTTTGAAAGCAACATCGTGTTTGAATGGTAGAGCATACACGGCAGCGGGTCAGGCCGGTGCTGCCCTGCACACGATCTGCTGGGGCATCTTGACCAGGGGGCAGGGATGTCCCCTGAGGCAGTTGCTGACCTGGGCCGCACCACAGATCTTGCTCTTGGGGCCAATAAGCAAACTGCTGCCGCGATCGGCCGGTCAATGGCGATGGTGGCAACAGAGAGACATCTGTGGTTGAACCTGGCCGATATCGGGGAGAAAGATAAGGGCTTTCTCCTCGATTCACCGGTTTCGCCCTCGAAACTTTTCGGCACCTCCGTGGAGGCGGTGGTTGGAAAGTTCAGAGAGACGAAGGCACGCTCAGCTGCATTTAGGACCTGCATACCGCTGAGATCCACTTCCGCGCCCAGACAAGCGGGAGGGCCGGGCCCATCATGGTCCGAGGACCGTTAACAGGAACAGAGAGCCAGCGTCGCCTCTCGTGCGCCCCCTCCATGGAGGAGTAGGTCGCAGAAGAGGCGGGACTCCCGCAAGAAGAAGTATCTGAGGGAGGTGATCCAGCACAAACGCACACAGTGGCTTTTTCCCCTCGGAATAATCCTTCCAATAAGGTCTCCCCAGTACAATGGGTCTTTTTGGTCAGGGTTAGGCCGTCTTTTGCTCTGCGAAGCCCCACTCCCCTAGGCTGGGCATAGAAAAATTTCTGTCACCTCTAGAGCCCCTAGCAGACCAGCACCCTGTTAAATTCTCAGCGGCAGGTGGTTGGTACTAGTTCTGAGTACTCCACACTCAGCTCTGTATCATTCTACCTCACACCACTATGGCTCGGGTCGAGCGGAAAGTTCTAACCTACACTTCATTTTGGTTTTCAAAGTACGCTCCCTTGAAGCCAGAGCATTGCCATGAGCTGATGTCCATGCGTATAGATGATAGGCCCCTCAATCTGGGGCCTCCATTGAGGCAAGGTGACTTATGTTGTACTCCCCTTGCTTAAAGGGTGTTGCGTTTTTTCTGAGTACACTGCCATGGGCAATGTGGTTAGGTACCAGGATACTGTAGGCGCTTATCTGCCAACGAAGGCTGCGCTGTCAAGTAGTAGGTCTCAGCAGGCCTCCTTGACTGGGAGCCCCCAAAAAAGGACTCTTCAGGCCAGCTTGCCTCAGGTGGTTGGCCTTAGTAGTTCGGGCAGAAGACTCACTGACTGGTAGTAGGCCTTAACAGGCCTCCTCTGAAGAGAGTCCCAACGTTGTGGGACATAGCTGCAACCAGGTAGCCAGCCTCAAGAGGCCTCCTGTGGGTGGCCCCAATATTTGAGTTGGTGTAGTATGGTTCCCAACGGTGTTGTGTTCATAGCAGAATAGACTTGCCATCAGCTAGAAGGCCCTACCAGGCCTCCCTGGAAGCGAGTTCCCATTAGTATGGGTAGTTGGCTGACGGCACTGGCGTGCCTCAGTGCTGTCTCATGAGTTTTCAAATGACAGGGTACACAGCCAGCAGATAGGGTGCTTGGCTGTTAAATTCACTGGCCAATCAGACAATTGGCTTCAGTGGGCCTCTCTGGAGGCGAGTCAAGTCAAGTCATCTTCATTTATATAGTACTTTTAACAATGTAGATTGTTCCAATGTAGATTGTAGCGAGCCCAAACCATGATCAGCCAAATAAGATTTGCCACTGTATGGTTGGCCGTTTAGGCCTCCCAGAAGGCAAACCCCCAACAGCGTGGGTAATTTTTGCCAGCTAGTGAGACCGCTGTCAGGCGGTTGGCCTTATCAGGCCACCATGAAGCAGTCCCCAACCTAACTGGGCCATGGCAGTCAGTTCCTTACCTACCTTTCTTACCTTTCATACCTTAGCAGGCCATTTTGGGACTGACACTCGGAAACATAGCAACCAGTTTTCTAGCTTGCTATCAGGTAGAAGGCCTCTCCAGGCCTCCCTGAAGGCGAGTTCCCACATATGGTCAAGTGGACAGCTAGCCTGACTGGCTATTAGGTAGTAGGCCTCACCATCCCTACCTGTAAGTGGTTTCCCAGCGATATGGGGTTCTGGCAGTTAGTGGTCATTCCCTAGAAGGGACCCCTTCTAATTTGAAGCTGTGGTCCTAGGCCCTTGAGCAGGCCCAGGTAGGCCTTTCATTAAACAAAGTTTATGGAGGTTTTCCTGTGAAGCGTATAGCTTGGGCTATGACCATAAGGAATGCTGTTACTGACAGCCCAGTGTGACCTGAGGGTGAGTGGTTCTGGCATTTCATTTAAATTTTGCTGGTTCTGACAGTTGTCACTGCCAATGGGCATGCACTCCCCTTAGCATGGTGGCATTGGTATATCGTTCCCCAAAGCATCATCGACGCAGTGCGAGTTCCCTTTCGAAAGGAAACGTCTAGGTTACGACTGTAAGCTCTGTTTCCCGAGAGCAGGGAACGAGACATCTTTTCGCAATGCCTCTGGGCCTGCCTGCCAAACAGTCCCTTCAGATGAAAGGTGATTGTCATGTTGGCAAGGCACCCTTTTATACTTCCGGGTTGCACGTTAATGAAGTCAGTGTTTTTAATGTGCTTTAAGACAAATCGTGTGCAAATGCAAAGTCAACACCATTGCTGAGTATTTTCTCTTTAAAACGGCAGTGAACAGTCTCAAAAATGCGTTTTGAAATCACTGGTGTTTCTGACGTCTCAAACTACCTTGTAACCAATCACGCCAACGTGTGAATTTCTGAGCTGGTGTGAGTGAGTGGAGGCGGGGCTAATTTGCATATTCATAGAACCGTGAATACTAAATGGGGCAAGGGTGTAGAGTTACATTCAAACTATTTTAATGCATGAATTTTCTTTTTTCAAGGAAAAAAACTTTGAATATGTAATTTTGGTGATCAAAGATGAGTTTTAAGGGATACAATTATTGACTACAGGGGGACTTTTAAAAAAGTGCATTACTTTTTGTATTTAGGTGACACAAGTGTCAGAAACTAGCCAGAACATGTTTTGAAGTGGTCATCTGTCATCTATTTTATTAACCCTAAAGCCTAATGTATCATATTTATTACGTAACTTTATAAAGCCTCTAAATTATCAACATGATCAAGGTACATGCCTTCAGGCCTGTAATTGATACTTTTTTAACAAGTACTAAAGTTTACTAAAAGTTATTTTTAGTATAATTCTAAAAATGTCCCCTTCAGGTCGTAATACACATATGTGTTTGCAGTGAAATCCTTAATGATTTGTATAAAATAAACATAAGAATAACCTTTATATTGTCAGTAATATTTCAATATGAACACTTGCTGGACAGAAACAACTAATGTTTACTAGATTATAGTAGTCTGCTGTACTGTTATTAAGATCTCTGAATTTCATCTTACTTTTTGGCTATATAAATAGCATCAAACTGCATATTTGGTCCTCTGAATAAAAACTTTTTCCCCCTCTTCAAGTGTGAGCTCCATATTGTCCTACTGTATATCATACTATATGAGCCATAAAGTAATAATGTATAAAATTTGATACAAAAAACATGATTTTTTGTTAACATTTTTGTTAAAATATTTTGTCTAAATATTTTGATAACTATTATTTCATATGTCAGGCTTTACAGGGTTAAAAGTTCAATTTAAAAATTACATTTTGGACACTAAAATGATCATAGGCTGAATAAAATAACAAATATACTTCCCAAAACCACTTAATCTGACCCACATACCTCCCACTGCACCCCGCTGTATGCATTACCACTGGTGAATACACAATTAGATCTAATTGAGTGGTTTGCTGGAATGACAGGACATCTGCTAAGCTAAGAGCGGCAGTCCTTTACACTCAGAATCTCTAGAGACCACCCGCCCCTATCGACTGACACCAAGTAAACAAGCCCTGACCTTTCAGCCCATGCACCCCCACCTCTTGGACGCGTGCCACGCACGTGCCAGTTATCCCCTCCCCTCCTCCTCATCATCACTATCTCCACCATATGGTGCGTTTCATGTCCCATGCATGTCCGTGTTAATGGATTCCCCAAAGGGACATGTGGAGTACCATCTGGTTCAATCAAGTGGCCAGATGCCCCACTGGGCATCTAATTGGCTCAATGAAGATTAGATCCAATAGCAGAGAGGGGCTATATGAAATGCTGATATCTTGCAAAATATTCTTTCTCTAGATATGACAGATGTTTCTCCAAAAATTCCTTAGGATTAATTAAAATAAACAAATGAAAATAAAATTGGACCTTTTGGGTAACACTTTATTTAGATAGTCCACTTTAGACATTTTACTAACTATAAGTAACTATGCAACCTCGTGTCAAGTACTAGTCAGTATTAGCAGATTGTCTGCTTAATAATAAGATTAATTATGTTACTAACTATGGAAATCTGACTTTAGATTTTAAACTTATGATAAACTTTTATCACACTTCCCATTTTTATGTCTGATGGTGACTAACTTTCCATTCCAGATCTAACAATAAAACAAAATAATTCATACTTACTTTTATTTAGGATGTAGCCACCAGACGAACTTTCGATATGATCTAACCTTCTAACAAACTTTTGACTCAATGTAACCTTGGTCGAATGGAACTTTGAAAATGGACTCAATGTTCTGTTTATTTTGACTGTATTGTGAAATGATTGACTGAAATATTAACCCCTTACAATGTTTTTGATATTTTGCTGATGTAGCTAACAAAGGGTAATGAAGACGCAAAGAGCTAGAGTATAAGAGTTATTAAGTGTTGATTTGTAGACGCTCTGTGTCAATCAGTAGACGCAACAGATTTATTTATTAAGTGTCGATTTGTAGATGCTAGATAGTCAGATTTAGGAAAAATCCATTACATCCCCCAACACACATTCTACTGACTATAAGTAACTTTGCAAGTACATGTCAACTTATTCTACTAACCCTTATAACCATAACCCTAACCTAACCATCTATTAATACTCTAAGTGTTAGTTGACATGTAGTTGCGAAGTAATATTCACTTAATATTCAACAATATTATTGATTTGACTGCACTGATACTATTGGATGAGAACTGAACTGAGCTGGGCTGCGTTTCCCAAAAGCATTGAATGCCTAAATCGATCGTAGAACCATTGCCACCAATGCTCTCTACGATCAACTTAGGCTTACAGTACTTTTGGGAAATGTAGCCCTGGAAGACGACATCACTTTTTTTCAGCAGAACTGCTTTATAGATTAAATGAACTAATTTAATAATGGATTATCTTTACAACGGAACTGAATCAACACTGAATAGATCTCCACTAAACAATGACACTATTTTCTTTTAGAGCTGCTGTACAGCTGAAATGAACTGTTTGCATCATTGAATCATTTTCCTGTTATCACCGTAAAGCTGCTTTTAAACAATCTGTATTGTATAAAGTGCTATATAAATAAAAGGGGGGGGGGGATATTTTATAGTTTAGAAATAAAAATGTAACACATTTTTGACATTATTTACCCTCATTACATTATTTACCAGGGCTGTGTTTCTCAAAAGCCAAATGGTGCCAATGGTTTCCACAATCTTCTTAAAATGTACAATCCTAGCTGCTTTTCAAATAATAAAAGTGGACAGGGATCAGGAGCATATGTGGTCACTGTTTACTTTAATTTGGAAAAGAGCAGCTTCAACATTTTGCTAGAAAACTCCTTTTTCATTCCATGGAAGAAAGAAAGTCATACAGGTTTGATATAATGTATTTAGTTGATCCTGGAACAACATTCCTGTCCAAAAACATAGTCCTAACCCCTAAATCCCTACCCCTAAAGCTGACCCTACCTAGCCTGGGAAAACCCAGACAACTTCCGGCAAATTCAGATTTGCTCGAGAAGTAGTCTGGCAAAGAGCTCATTCAAGCCCATTTCTAATCCGTCGAAATCGCGGCACCAATCAGAAACGTTGAGGCGGGCTTTACACGATGACGATCGCTCTGATTGGTTTTAGGTCTATCCAATTGCGCCCAAAAGGCATTTGAGCGACGTCCGTTCAACTTTTAAATGCATTATTATATTCAAATTGCAAACACATGAGGACAGTCTCCATGAAAGACCCACTGGCAGATGAACGTGCTACTACATTTCTCTCCGAAACGGTAGGAAATTCAATTAGATTTAATAGAGGATTTTAACTGTGACACGATGATTGACAGGGCAGTTTAAGTGACAGGATGCACGCGACAGATCCGTCCGATAAAGATGACGAAGTAGTAACTTATGTCCCAAAGCTTGCCTACTTTTTTGCTACACATTCAAAAGTAAATACCTTTTCTTCACAAAAAGAGTACATACTTTTATGGCGTAGTGTAACTTAGGCGAATTGGGACGCAGCATATGGCTTTACACGATGACGATCGCTCTGATTGGTTTTAGGTCTATCCAATCGCGCCCAGAGGCATTTGAGCGACGTCCGTTGGTGATGCCCCTTTGGAAATGATTTGTCTATGGAGCTTTGCCAGACCATAACTCAGTTACTACTGAGAATGGTCTGGTTTTAACCAGGCTAGACCCTACCCATAACTTATCCCTAAAATCAGAGGGAAATGATAGATGAATAGTCAAGTCAAGTCAAGTCAAGTCAAGTTTATTTGTATAGCGCTTTTCACAATACAGATTGTATCAAAGCAGCTTCACAGTATTCAATTTAAATAATACAACAAAGTTTGTTTCAAGAGGAATTTATTGATTGATAAAATTAAATTAAATATCCCCAAAATATCCCCAACTGAGCAAGCCAAAGGCAACAGTGGCAAGGAACCGAAAAACTCCATCAAGTGACCTAATGGTGTCCTAAAACTCCATCAGGTGACCTAATGGAGAAAAAAAAACCTTGGGAGAACCCAGGCTCAGTCGGGGGCCAGTTCTCCTCTGGCATTTATGAGCTAGAGGCCGGATTGTAGTTTGAACTGTGGGATTATATGAATGCCTGGCTGAAGAGATGCGACTTTAATCTAGTTTTAAACTGGGAGAGCGAGTCTGAGCAACGAACAGTATCAGGAAGACTATTCCAGAGTTTTGGAGCCAAATGTGAAAATGCTCTCCCTCCTTTGGTGGTTCTGAATATCCTAGGTATGACCAAAAGCCTTGAATTTAGTAATCTTAAAGAGCGCGATGGATTATAGGGCGATAGAAGATCCGTTAAATAGACTGGAGCTAAGCCGTTTAGGGCTTTATAAGTCAGTAGCAATACCTTGTAATTAATACGGAACTTTATAGGTAACCAATGCAGTGATGATAAAATCGGTGTTATATGATCATATTTTCTTGATCTCGTAAGAACTCTAGCGGCGGCATTTTGGACTAACTGTAGCTTGTTTATTGAGGATGCAGGACAACCAGCTAATAAAGCATTACAGTAATCCAGTCTCGAGGTCATGAATGCATGAACTAACTTTTCTGTATCAGAAACTGATAGCATATTACGTAGCTTAGCAATGTTTCTAAGGTGGAAAAAGGCTGTTTTTGTAACATATGAAATATGATTTTCAAAAGACAGGTTACAATCGAGTATAACACCCAGGTCTTTTACTGTAGCGGCTAAAGTAACAGGACATCCTATGATGTTAAAGTTGTATTGTGCGAGGTTTTGTGGGCGGTTTTTTGAACCGATAAGTATTACCTCTGTCTTGTCTGGATGTAATAAAAGAAAATTACGCGTCATCCAATCTTTTATATCTTTAACACACTCTGTCAATTTGGAAAATTTAGCGTTTTCATCCGGCCTTGATGAAATATATATTTGAGTGTCATCAGCATAACAATGGAAACTAATTCCATGTTTCCTTATAATATTTCCAAGTGGCATCATATATATTGAAAATAACAGAGGGCCTAACACAGATCCCTGCGGCACTCCATAGTTTACTGGAGTTATGATCGATTTTTCTCCATTTAAATAGACAAAATGGTAGCGGTCAGATAGGTATGATTTGAACCAGCTTAGTGCTTGTCCTTGAACACCAGTATAATTTTGTAGTCGATCTAAGAGTATTGTGTGATCTATAGTATCGAACGCAGCACTAAGATCAAGTAAAACTAGTATTGAGATACAGCCTTGGTCAGAAGCTAAAAGTAAATCATTTGTGATTTTCATTTGATGAATAAGAATGGCGTAGAAGCCCCTAACTCTTGTTTTAAGCCTAAACTTGACTTTAACTGTAAATCTATCCCTAAAATTGATTGGTTGATCGATTGGTTGATTGAAATGTAAATGTTAATTTTCTTTCCCATGAGTCATCCTTCATTTATAATAGGAGAAATCTGCGCTAGTAAATGGAGAGTTCAGGGGAAAACACAATACTTCTAGGCCCAGCCGTCAGACTTACATAGAACAATAAAGGAAAGGCAGTACTGTTTACCCAGTTGAACTGCAATGCTAGCTCTGGGATGCCACACCTTGCATGGATTTATGTTGCAATGTGACAGGTGATGAAGTGAAACCAGCTTCATTTAGAAAGAAGACAGCTGAATGCCCAGGAAACAGCTGCTTTGTGCTTTGGCAACCATTATGGTTGAGGTTTTCCAAGTCACATGATGTAAGGCATTGTTTCCTGCTATCAATACATTTATCATTCAGTTATTTGCAAGTGTGAGCATTTTAGTGTAGAAATGCATAAAGACAAAGTGTTTGTGCTTTGCATTGTTTAGGATCTTATTAAAAACTATGAAATACAAGCATATAAAGCTTTTTAAAGGGGTCCTATTTTGCTTTTTCAATTTGACTCATTTAAATAATCAGTGCCCTCAAAATACGCAAAAAAGGAGACGAGGCCTGGCTGAGCTGCTATGTCAAAGATACACTGTTTGAAACTCATTTATTTGACCTTCCTAAGGCTGATGAACTTAGAGTGGTTAAAATTTATATTAAACACTGTACTATAGCTTTTGTAAGCTCTCGTTTTTTGTAAGGCTGTTCACCGCCCCTTAGCAAAATTAACCATGATTTTGTGATTGATTACTGTTTGTATTACCATAGTTTTCCAACAAGTGTCATGTATCATTAAATGGTGTTTAACTTCAGATCTAAAATGTATAAGAAAATTACTAAAAAAAAAATACCACTCTGAAACGCCCTGTGAAATCTGTGCTTGCAAAATCCGTGCATTAAATCCGTTCTGGATGATCCTCTTGTTTGTTAACATTCTTAAAGGGTTAGTTCACCCAAAAATGAAAATTCTGTCAGTAATTACTCACCCTCATGCTGTTCCAACCCCGTAAGACCTTCTTACAAACAAACAAAAATAACGACTTTATTCCACTATTAATTTCCTTCTCTCTGAGCCACTGTAGTCACTTGGACTAATTTAATCGATGTCTTTAATGCATTTTCTGGGCCAGCAAGTTATAATGTCTTAGAAGCCTATGGAGGAGTGAGCCAGCTCTCAGATTTAATAAAAAAATCTTAATTTGTGTTCCGAAGATGAACTTACGGGGTTGGAACAACATGAGGGTGAGTAATTACTGACAGAATTTTCATTTTTGGGTGAACTAACCCTTTAAGTCTGAATCAGGCTTGAACTGGTTTGAAATTGACACCATACTAAATAGTTACCTCTGAGTAGAGCTTATGGCAAGGGGCATGACATTTCCTGAACGCGCTAAGTGGTACCAATCACAACACACTGGGCTAGCTAACCAATCACAGCACATTTCATATTTCGGAAGGAGGGGCTTCATCGAAACAGGAAATAATCGGCACGTTCAGCATAGACTGGGGAGAGAGGAGCTGTAATAATGTAAAATATGTGAAAAATAATGTTTTTTTAACAATCAAGCATCAAAAGCATATTCTAGTACACCCCAAAAACTAAATCAAGACTTTGCAAAAGGGCATAATACTACACCCTTAAATGATAAAAAAGCAAACTGCATGATCAATACAACTTTAAAATGTTTAAATGTCTTTGCATTATTTAACAAAATTGAACTATGAAGCATTTGTTTAAAAAAAGAAAAAAAAAAAGTATTAGGTTGTGTTTGTCGTACGTTAGTGAAACATGTCTATAGTCATTGTAACAAACCACACATCTGGACACACTTCTGCCATAAAAGCAGCATTTGTTTGCAGATGACACTTAATATTTCATTATCTAAAAAAATGACACTGAGAGGTATTTAAGGCGAGACACTACAAGTGAATAGGGTATAATTTTTAACTAGCAGATATCACCATGAAACTTTCCCAGTTGATTACCTACATTAAGATGAGAAAAAAATGTATTACAAGTTTTCTGTAATTTAATGTTTAAATATGCAAATTAGGCATTATCTAATTAAATATGCACTAATTTGCATATATTTTAAAAAACGAAATCTGAGTTTTGGATAAAGCCAGGTTCAAAATAATTTTTTCATTGTGTTCACATATTAGATGGGGAAAAAAATTACGGAGGGATTTATGGATATCTACTTTTGTTTTCCTGTAAATCAGAATATACAGTCAATAGCCTTGTTTTTTGGAATAAAATGTTATATAAATCAGGCTAGGAATAATATATTTACAAATCCCTCTGTAAATGTCTTCATAATATAACTAGGTACAATACTGGAAGGTTTGGAGTATATAGGTGCTACTGAAGTGGAGATTTCGGACTTGGAGTATGAGAGAAAAGTCATTTTGAGAAAACGGGCTTTAAAGATTTATATCAGCCAATGAGATTGCGCATTTAGAGTAAAATCCCCCCTTTACTTTCACGATTGGTTGCTGATAAAAAGGAAATGATCATATTTGGATCCGACAGCATTGTACAGGAGAGAGAGAGCTTTCTAACGGTGTGTGTGATGACAGGGTGCAGACAGCGATCACGGAGCAGCGGGATGATTTACAACGCCAACTTTTGTTGAGTTTAGGAGAAATCTACAGACGCAAACAGACAAAGTGTAGTAAAATCAAGACCTTAATGTGTATTTCTGACTTTTTTTCACCACAAGTCTGAAAGAAGACATGTTATCGAAGACAAATATCCCAAAATCTCAAAATTGACCAGTGAAAAAAAAAAACGATGTTTTTGCCTGCCGTGTCTCGCCTTAAGTCTCCAAATACTCTTTGGGGGCCTCTGTATACCTGAGATCACTAAAATTACTAAACACTTGCCTAAGTATAACCTTTTGACCACTTTTTTATTCTGTGGCATTGTTAGTCTTACAGATATTATTTGACGTCCAAGTCCTGAGTCCAGATTTAAGATGTAGCAAGCATACAAATAACCATTCATCCTCTTACTGAAACAGAAAAAAATATGAACATGAATATGTAACTCCTTTACCTCCTCGTTGGGTGCCATGGCTCTGTTGGGGTACTGGTCCGTGGTATCGCTACCCAGGGTTTTGTAGTAATCCCCAGTGCTGGGCTGCTTGCTGAAGCTGCGAGACTTCCGATTAGAGTCGACTCTTCGAAGTCTTTCGTGGCTCTCGCCAGGATTCAACTCCTGCCGAAATGAACAGCACATGTTCAGAGATGGAAACAAAATAAAATGCAGAATTTTAACAATCAGTCATTGAAAGAAAATCATACGAATCAATCACTTAATCTCAATGTTGGGGAACGTGCTTATGGTCTACGGCCCTACCAGTAATATTTGGATATCTGTAAAATCCAAAGAGTTAAAGTCACCATAAAATCAAAATTGACGAATCATATTTTTTTCTTTTAAATGCATGTGCCCTTTTTTTTTATTATTATTCAATAATAATAGCTCCCTCTTGCAACAACATCTCTTCTCTTCGCGTAAGGTGTGTTTACTGACATGTTACTCACATGAGATTGATGCAAACAACAATGATCCAATGATCCAATCAATTCCATATGAACAAAATCAAGTATTGCCCTACATTTAAGACTTTCATTCATCTTCAAAAAACAAATGAAGATATTTTAAAATTGTCCCTCCATTGACAGTCCACGCAATTTTCAATTTGTTGCTTGAACTAATCAACTAATAGTAAAACTAATCCATATGAATTGAGCAGTAAAATTTTCTGAAGAGACTTGAACGCTTTATATTATGAACAGATTGAATTTAGGCTTTTACTCAAATATAAACATTGATCAGCGAACATAAACAGAAGACCATACTTGCATGATGCTTAAGAACAAACCTCATTGGTTCTTCCGGAAACTCAAACATTCTGTGTAACACGAAAATGAACCTCATTGGTTCTCGCACGTGAAGCGAACATGCTTGAGCTTCCGTTTACCACAACTGATGTGTGAGCTGATGAATATTTATATGTGAATAAAAGCCTAAATTAAATCTGTTCATCATAAGCGATCGTGTTTCTTCAGATTATGTGGACTAAACCACTCGATTCATATGGATTGGTTTTACAATCTCTTTATTAACTTTTTGAAATGACAAAGAGGTAGTTGTGTGGACTTTCAATAAAGATTTAATTAAAATATCCTCATTTGTGTTTTAAAGATGAATGAAAGACTTACGGATTTGAACGACATGAGGGTGAGGAATTTCATTTTTGGGTAAGGCACATTTTTGGTTTCCATTGAAACGGTTAAACCATTGAAGTTTAAAAAACAATATTTATGAGTAGCCTACTGTTAACCTATTTCAAGAGTCCATTAAAAAATATATATTTCTATAATTAAATTACACTATAAACTCTACTCAAATACTCAGAGTGACTAAAACTTAACTGAACCGAGTAAAATCCTTAAAATTAGAAACAGGGGTGGTTGGGGTGGTTGAATATGATTTAACTTTTCTAACTTTATTTGGTGTGCAATGATACTGTTTGAGCATAAACAACATCTGCAAAGTAACAACGCTCAAAGTTCAAAGCAAAGGGAGATATTTTCTTTTAAAGAAATTGCTTTTTAAGGACTACAACAAAGGCTGGTAGGGACTACACGACATTCCTGTGAAATCACTAACCCTAAAATTTACATAAACCCGCCCCCGAGAACGCGATTTATAGATTATCAAGACAGAATATGATAATCAATGACTAGAAGATAACTACACATAAGCTACATAAATTCACCAACTAACTAACCATTCAGAAATGTTGTCTACATGTTGTCGGTTCTTCTTGAGTCTCTTCATCTTTCTGACTTCGGTTTGAACATAAAAGGCTAAAGGTTTTTGAAATTTCCAGTGCAGGTCTGTGTGAGGTAAAAGGACACAAGCTATTGTAGCTCAGCCCTCTGTGCCGGGAGCAGCAGCTCATTTGCATTTAAAGGAACAGACACAAAAACGGTGCGTTTTTGCTCACCTTCAAACAGTGACAACTTTAACATGCTATATAAAAATATCTGTGGGGTATTTTGAGCTAAAACTTCACATACACACTCTGGGGACATCAAAGACTTAAATTGCTTGTCAACTGCTTGCTAGCAGTAGAGCACATGCTAACATAACTAGCAGATTATCACTGTATTAGTTTGTGAACAATTATTGTGTTTTAAATAAAACATCACGCAGCAATAATATAATCACAATATTCTTTGTTCCATCCTTGACCAAACCACAGACCCTACCCTCCAGCACAATGGTAACCCTTAAAACTCCAACATTATAGAAACAACTTTAAATCCTGACAGAACATTAACATGTACACATCTCCGCCTATATTTTTATTGTGAAAAATTTTTTGTAACATTTACACTCCTTATACAGTGTCAATTTTTTAAATGGTATATTTTAGGGAACTGGTCAACATTTTTTACACTCTTTTTAATAAATGTGTATGGGTTTTTTTTTTTTTGTGGTTTTTTTGGGAAGAGGAGGAGGGGTGTAGCAAATGAAATATATAAAATATTATGTGTTTATAAAAACCATATGAATAATAATTTTAATACAAGAATTATACAAAATATTGTTTAAATTAGTTTTAGAAGAAGTCGAATAAGTATAGCAGAAAATTAAGCAACACTGTTGAATCTGCTGTCACTTTTTGAAATGACATGTCACCTTACATATTTGAATACTGACTTCCCACCCCCACACGCACGCCATTAATACTAAATAAGGTTATATTAACTTTGTATGTGACAGGCTTTAGTGTCAGTGTGAGATTTTGACAATTCTACTTCCCACTGTTGATAGCACTGCTTGAAAATTCCACAAACCAATGCCAGATCTTCTGTTTTTACACAATTCTAAGTAATCTGAAACAGACTATTACAGTAATTGAATTTTCATCCCATATTAAAGTTGCTCCACTTTAGAAAAACCTGACAAATTAAGCCTCATAAACTCTCAGTAATTCCCCTTGAGTTTATGTGGAAAAGCCTCATGTGACCAGCTGATTTACCTGAAAACAAAAAGACTTTTCATGGCACAAAAGCTGAACTGTAACATGGATTTCTAAGCCTCACCGTCTTAGTGGAAGGCAAACAACACAGCAGGCTAAAAGAGAGACTGTCTGACCCCTTGTATGTTGTTTCAGTATCAATGCACTGAACGGTTTCACTTTCTACAGCTGTCACTCACTTGTGTATGATAGTGAATCTTCATCACTGATCTAAAACCATCACCTGCCTTTAGTAAAGGCTTAACATCACAAGAACAAAAGAAATTACATTAGAGCAATCTCAGACGTGTTTTTCAAGACTTTCTAGAAATTTCCAACACAAAAAAGGCAATGCTTTGTTTTCTCTCAAGATTTCCCTAATGCAAAGTCCTTGAATTTGCATAGTAATCAACCTTATGCAATGCAATTCTAAATACATAATGTCACAGAATAGTTAAAGAAAAGCACCAAATATGAGACATTAATCAGTTGTTTGATGTTATATTATGATTTAAAACATTAAAGGTACCTTTCATAAAATAATTTTAAAAAACACGTCTATTTTGGGATATAAAAAAAGGAATACAGCATGATCTCTGCCTGAAAGCATATCCACACATCTATTACAATGAATTTGAATTCTGTCATATAAGGTTTTTATGTCTCATGCCAGCTCTGAGGATGGTATTATCCATGCATGTTCTTCCAGCATCCAATTTGCATTATTGTCTAAAGCACTGTCCTTCATGCAGAATTACTCCCAGTGTAACTTGATTCATCCCAGTGCAGATGGTTTGATTATCATACCTCAGGGAAATCGCTGCTTGAAAGGCTATAGCTGACCTCTATACAATGTGGATGGACCTGAGCCTATTTAAAACCTGCTGAATTTTTCATCACCAGTCACCAATACTTATTCTTCAGGCTTTTGAAACACACAGGGACTCAGCTGTGACTGATCTAAAGAGTGTGCAGTAAGGTTAGATGAAGACAAATTGAGTGAAGAAAATGAATGCAGAATGCAGTTGAACGTATATCTGATTATGCATTCAATGCATTTGAAAGGTTCTCTAGGTTATCACAGGTTACTAACCAACCAAACAACCAACCAGAGGTTACAATATGTTATAATAACTAAACATAAGTAATACTGAAAGTCTGGAAAACATTCCTGACAAAAACACCTTTTGCAGCTGCAAAGGCAATTACATAATTACACACAAAGCTCAAGTAAATACAACTAAACCAAACCAACACAGTTTTAATGCTTGCCACCATCATAATTTCATAACAAAATAACACTGAATAGCAGTCTTACCCTTTCTGACTGCCCTTATTTCTTTCCACAGTGCTGTCACCTTACGCGAAGGTTTAAACTAAGAGCCGGTAGACGCACAGGTGTCACAGGATCTCCATTCTACTGTGAGTCATTCTACCTGACACACGACTTGCCTTTCCCCGCCCCTTTCAAACAATCACATCCCAGAGCCATGACTTCACTGCTCACCTGTTAACCAACCACAGGTCACAGCGCTCATGGGCTCTTATGCAAACCATTGTGACACAGTGGCTAAGCATGGCCGTTCCGACTCGGCTTTCTCACCGGTCGAAGGATTGCATTATGCACACCGGCCACCGAAGGGAATCTGATTACAAATAAAAGTGGAGTTCTCTCTCAAAGGTAGCTGATTTACAAAAATAACAAGTGGCAGTGGGTGATAAGAATGTAGCAGAACAGTGTAAATTAGAAATATAACATAATGTGAATCTTTTGTGTATAAGAACACAAAGTGTATAAGAATTATGTTGAATGAAGTGCCGATCTTGGATTAAAAATAAGCCTGAAAGTGAACTCAGGTGAACTTGTATAACATTCTAGTGTAAGTTGAACGAATCATAGCCTAATATGGGCCTGAGTTACTAAATGGTGTGGTATTCAAATATATTAGAGCTCTATAAACAAACTAACCTTGAGCGAGTTGAACTACACTAAACACAACCCAGAACTGTATGCGGTTGCAATGCATACTTGTTTTACCATGTTATTCAAGCAAGGGGATGTTTTTTTCTTTAATACACATTATTTCTTAATTTTCCCCTCCAAACTTTGATAAATGTTCGTGTGAGAATAAGCGCAAAATAAACAGTATGTATTATATTTCTCTTTGCATATACGAGTATTATTCACCTCTTCATGTAACATGGGCATTACAAATCTGATATATATGATTATTAAAAATACATATGAATGTTATATCTCCATATCTATGAGCATTACACACCTCACCTGTAAGGTTGAAAAAATAACATTTCTGATATGCAGTAAGAATATAGAGAATAATGTTAATAGCAGCACAGATAATTTGATGAGATGTTCAAATTGAAATATTTTGATTGCAGAGTTTGACAAATTGTTTCACATTGTTGAGATCTCTTCTGAAATGTTAGATGTTAAGGTCTCCTTTTGCTCTTATTCAATCCCATTGCTGTCTAGGAGAAACAACTGAGATAAGAACTCGTTTATGTGATTTCTCTTTTTTAAATAAATTCAATCCTGAAAGGTTCCATCTCCTGAAAAGTACATGTAATCTGTTAAGTAAGTGTATGATTGTCATCTCTAAATCCCTCCTCACGATCAACCCCGCCCAACAGCATTACAGCAGCTCTGCAGCCTAAAGTCTTTGACCATAAAAGGAAAAGCAGACTGCATATGATTTGAGACGATGGGTTCTAGAAGATTTCTTCATGTCTTATTAAAGTATTTATTTTCATTAGAAGGAGACTACATTTTTTGCTCTGTGTAGTTAATTAAGTACTGAATTAGTCATGATTTGGTCATGAAATATTTATATAATGTATAACATATTTTCCAGTTTATGGGACCTATTGAGTCACAAATATTTAAGAAATGTGAATTACTTGAAACTACATAAAAACCCATGTTGGACAAGCAGAATTCCCAAGTGTGAAGTGCTGAGTTATATTTACAACCTTTAAAAACTATATCCTATAATCATTATTATATTAAATTGTTACATAATTATATTATTATATCATGTGTTACTAACAACAATTATTAAGACAGTAGTTGACATAACTTAAAAATCTAAATACATCATGTTGACTTGACGTTTTTACCTTTTTATCAATTCCTTTTAACAGTGCAGTACAATAGAATTTCAAGGCATTTCAGAGGGTTAAATGGCAGAAATTCAGGTTGTATTTTTAAGTTTGTATATTTATTCTTCCATACAAAAATTTTTATTTGACCTGTCTAAATCATCATGAAAGGAATTATATTGGATAAAACTATAGACAGACAACATTAGTAAGTGATTCTTAGAAGTAAGTGCATTCCGGTAAACAACACCTTTTTTACATATTGAAATTTGAGGGATATTTTTTCAGCATATGTGCTACTGAACCACTAGCAATTATTAAGTTGAAAAGGTTACCACATCCCTAGGATACACTAAACATACAGGGACAATTTTTCTTCAAGAGACTATTCACCGTCTCTGCTCTATGGCCCAGTGGAAGAGATACTGTCTGAGAGGAGAGACAGGGATCAGGCAGAGGGTCATTCTGGGGGTCAGAAGTCATAGACAGGGTCTAACTGAAGGTTTCATTATGTTTGGTGGATAAAGTAGTAATGGATGCCACTGCAGTGTTGGGGAAAGTTACTTTTAAAAGTAATGGATTACAATATTGCTTTACTCCTTAAAAAGTACTAATTGCATTACTTAGTTACTTTTTATGGAAAATAATGAATCATGTTACTATTGTATTACGTTTTCTCACCTGGGTTGAGGTTGCTTGTTTGTTTTAGTTACTTTTAATGGAAAGTAATGCATAATGTTACTTTTGCGTTACGTTTTCTTGCGTTACAAGGTTGCTTGTTTGTTTTTTAATAACAAAAATAAAAACAAAAGTTCTATTTTGCCAAATGTAAAGACCCTTTCACACCAAACGTGAAATGAAAAAGCCTCAGGCTGAAGGAAATGCTAATTCACGTCTGTACACAGTAGAGGGCGCAGCTCAAACAATCCTTTCAACTGCGCTGCCGCAAGGAGAAGAAAGTTTGGTAACACTTACTGTAAAAGTATACAGTAATAAAGTACTTACAAACTATTAGTTTATAGTTAATTTAGTTAATATATTGTAGTCTCTACATTGTTAATATATTACAGTTTTTCTGAATTGCTAAAACACTAAATCCCATTCTTTGAACCAAATTCTTAAAAGCCTAAACCAATTTGTTGAATAAACCTGCATAAGTCTTTTTGCAAAACTCTAAACACTTCCTCACTCACTAAAACACAATTTGCACTGTGATGCATTTATGTTTCAAAATGCTAAACACAGGCAGACAAAAGTTAAACACAACTACAACACAGTTGTCATCGTTTACACACAACGACTGAAATTGTTCACACTTATTTCTAATGATGTGACCAAACCAACTGTTCAAAATACAAGTCAGTTCAGAGTGCCAAAATTTACTCAAAATGTTGCACTGAATGTTGATAAAAACAATGTAAGTTTAATGTACAGTATTTGAAAATATTTTAAGAAACACTGAAAATGATTGCAATAAAGGATAATAATCTATAATCTATAATTTATAATCTAATAAAGAATGGTTTAAAGCAAATTTAACATAGCTCAACATTTTCCCATTTTTTCCATGACCTAATCTAAAGTGAGAACTATTTACTATTAGTCATCATTACTCTACTCAACTATAACTCATTATAACCAAAGAACAATTCCTTTACTATGAGCTAATTAAACAATACTAATTGTGTTAAAGGTACAATCTGTAATTTTTTAGTCGCGAAGCTCTCTCCATCTCGAAAAAGCCATGCCGATATTGATCCTTGTTTTATTTCTCTGTTTGTCCCAAAGCCTGCTTGCCTCAGTTGATCTACGTTTACGTTTTTTGGGGGGGATTTTCTGTACTCGCCAATCAATAGTCGTGAACCATCACATGATGACTGAACGACACAACACCGGCGAGCGTGATATTGTCTCATAGATATGTATACATTGATAGCTCATTAGCGGCTTACGTATAGCGGCCCATTGAAACTGCCACTAATGAGTGATCTATGTATTATTCTATGATTTCTACAAGCGGAAACTGAGGATAGCGTGATTGATTATGCGATTGATATGCATATTATGTGACTGATATGCGACAATGATAAGGGACGAGCCAACATTTAAAAACTGGAATTTCTCTGGATTTACAAATCCTTAGGAACTTTTGGGATAATGTAAGTACACAACTGCATGAAATATATCACACTGTGCAAGTGGTTTAACTATAAACTAATAGTTTGTTAATGATTACTTTGTAACTGTATACTTATTATAAAGTATTACCGAAAGGGTATTGCTCAAGTAAGAGAAGAACCCTCTTGTGCAATAATAATAAAAAAGCAACACAAATGTGATGTTTATCTAAAGTAATTTTTTGCTTGGTTGAAGAATGGTTGAATTGGATTGTTAAAGGTGAGCAGCAAAGACAATGGTTTACAAAGTAAGATTAAATAAAACAATTTTTATTATTTAATATTTTTGCGGAATTTTCTGAGTTTGCATTTCACTGTTTTCCATTCATTTTGAGGAATACTGAATCTGTTTATGTGCAAGCGAGATGAGTAAGGCTTATATTTAGTCTAAAACTACAATCATAATATAAACTGAAATGTGTTGTGAAGCAAGCCAATGAAAATGAATAAAAATTACACTCAGACATTTTAAGTGTATAGTTAATTTTTGGAGCCTCAGAATACATATATTTATTGCATACTAAGAGAAGTGTTAAGTTCTGATGTTTTTTTTTTTATGAGTTAGTCCACCATAAGGTACAATGGTAATCATGAAAACAAGGTTTGATAGGAAGATACAAGCTATTACTTCAAATGCTTAGCAAACAGGCCAGACAACAAGTGCATTATCTGCTCTTCATATTCCAAAGATGCCATTAGTACAGTTGAATTCCCAGTAATGATCTGAGAATTTGTGTGTTGGGATGTGCTTGCATATCTGACAGTTTAATTAGTTAAATTAATGTCAAATATGTCATGCAATGCATCAATAGAGCCTTTGGGAGGTCAGCTTGGCTAATGGAAGCCCTCATTAACGAGAACACAAAAGTAGCATTGTATTTTTGTCTATACGAGTGTTTGAGTCCATATCGTGTATGTGCACCTGCTCTGGGCTTAGCCGCATTGTGTTTATTAGTGTGCTCAGGGTTGTGTGGTTTTTTTTAGCACAGATTGAAGTTTGTTGGCCAGGCAACAGAAGATGCACTGGTGGCCTGATTATCCAGCTTTCTAATGGCCGCTGTGCACCACTGTGTGCTATTTGTGACAAACCGCTGTGATTAAGTTTATGGATGATTAATTAGAACATATTGTGTTGCTTTACTGTCAAAGCTAACTGAGGTGTTATCTTACACCTACATTTGTATTTCATGCCAATTAAAAAAGGATGAGATTGTGGTAAGTGTGTGTTAATTAGATGTAAAATCCACAGGGAATGCTTTGCTATTATGGGCCTATACGCAGAATAACTAAAGCTCTGTGGAATATTTAGTTACACAAGACTCAGAAGGGATGCAACTAACTCGGCAAGCTGGTCTTTGTAATTAACTGAGCTGTATAATTATATCATATTGCTTGAATGCATTTATTTTAACTTTATAAGAGGTTAAGTCATTAACATCATAATAGTGAGTGAAATATTATTAAATATTATGGAATCTTTAGTTCTGTTCTACAACCTAGTGAGCTGAATATCTAGTCAACTCATGACTTTAAAGACAACATTATAAGGCCTTCACAACCCATTTTATTTCTGTATTGTTAAGTATTTTACAGAATGCACTTCGAAAAACTCCAAAAATAATTTTAGATGGAGGATGAATCAAGAGAAATGTAGATTATAAATATACATACATTTGATTCAAAACTTGAAAGTATTGCATTTTATTTAACAAATTACAATTATTACAAGTATTTCGTCCAAAATGTATGTGTGCTGTGTAATTTATGTACACTTCACATAGCGCTGTTTTGCGTGCCATGCAGAGTTGCCTATGTAAAGCATTTTAAATCAGTCTCCATTTTATTTGGGCTGCCTTTTGTGTTGTGGTACATGTTCATTTGCAGTTCTGTTCTGATTGTGAGCCTTACATGCATAAGAAACAATAAAATGTATGAGTCCTGTATATAAGCATATAGGATCATAGCTTTACTCACTCTTGTCCACTATTATACAGCAATTCATGTAAAGGCTTTTATTCTATACTGTCCATTAGTACAAATAACACTCTTTCATGTTCTATGAATAAACATTGTGACTCAGGACTTTAATCCTCATGGCTTCATATCTGTTTGATCAGCAGGAACACACTACAGATGATGACTCACTAGAGACCATGTGCGCAGCATTCAATGGATGAATTTTCAGTGTAGCTCTAGATTAAATAAACAATGATCTTATTTTTAAAAGGGTCATAAAATGCATTTTCAGATCTTATGTTGTGTTTCTGAACATTAGCTTATCAAGTTAAGTCAAATTCTTAAGTCAAGCCTTTCAGTTATAAGGGCTCATAAGCCAAATGCCTTTCTAAGTCAAAGAAGAGGAAAACGTCTAGGCTACCTATTGTTACCCCTGTTCCCTGAAGGAGGGAACAGAGATGTTACGTCAGTGACTGACTAATTGGGATCTCGCCTGAGAGATCATCTTCATCATCTTCGAGTGTCAACAGAACCGGCCAATGTACTTTGAACCCGTGCTGCGGGTATAAGAAACCGTGCAGTACTCACTCATTCAGGTTTTTCGCTGAGGAGCCGAGCCAGTGCCCGGCCGCTCAGCGGTGGACACAGGGATTGTGGCGATGGGACATAACGTCTTAGTTCCCTCCTTCAGGTTACAATAGGTAACTTACACGTTCCCATTCAGTCAGTCACTACGAGTTACTTCAGAGACTGATGAATTGGGAAATGAGCCAGGGAGGGGCTGTCGCGAGGAGCATGAGTTATGGGAATCAGGTCCGGATGAGCCAATACAGCGCAACCGGCAGGACCTGCTCCTGGTCCTACCTGACCTTGAACAGGGTCTGTGCGAGTAGGCTCACTGGGTGAAACGCATAATTGCGTAGACCCCGGGGCCAGCTGTGTACCAGTGCATCCATGCCGAGGGTCCCCTTAGTCAGCGAATAGAACAACTGGCAGTGGGACGTGTCCAGAGTGGCAAACAAGTCTACTGGAGCAGCTCCGAAGCGCCTCCAAATCAGCTGGATCACCTGGGGGTGGAGTCTCGACTCTCCCGGGAGTGTGAGTTGTCGTGAGAGCATGTCGGCTGCATGATTGAGCAAGCCCGGAATCTGAATGACAGGAGTGTAGACCAACTTGACGGTTGATGTACGCAATGGTCGATGTGTTGTCTATCCAGACCAGTACATGCTTGTCCCGCAGCCACAGTAGAAACCGGCAGAGGGCAAGGAATACTGCTAGCAACTCGAGGCAATAGATATGTCACTGGAGTCAAGGTACTGTCCACGAGCACGAGCCAGCATGCCTGTTGCATACGGCACCCCAGCCAGTGGTGGTGTCATCTGTTGAGACAACAACATGCTTTGACACTTGTTCTAGGGGGACTTGCCCATAGAAAGGCAAGGTCTGACCATGGGAAAGCTCGGCGACAGGTCAGAGTGATGATCCCCTGGACCCGGTCGTGTAGCCAGTGCTGAAGCGATCTCATATGAAGCAAACAGAGCGGCGTGACCGGCCGCGCCTGCGGATAATGCCATATGCCCCTGGAGCCTCTGAAATCGTTTCAGTGGAACTGCTGTCCTCTGCCTTTGAATGAATTCAAGCAGTTCAGCACTGACTGAGAATGCTCGTTCGTGAGACGAGCAGTCAGGTTGACCGAGTCCAACTCCATTTGAGACATGAAAGTAACGCATACTTACCTTCAGGTTGATCGCTGCAAACCAATCTTGGGAGCGAAAGCATTCGAGAAGGATTTTCTGCATAGCATTTTGAACGGAAGCTTGTGTAGGGCCCGATTCAAAACACGCAGATCCATGATTGGTCGTAACCAACCACTCTTCTTGGGTATTATGAAGTAGGGGCTGTAAAAACTGGAGGGACCGGCTCTATCGCATCCTTCACCAGTAGGACTGCGATCTCAGCACACAGAACAGGGACGTCTACTATAGCCACTGAGGTGAAACGAATGCCGCTGCACCCGGGGGGACGCCGGGCGAACTGGACCCCCCCCCCCAATACAGTAAAACTGCACATTTTAGAGTGGCCTTTTACTGTGGCCAGCCTAAGGCACACCTGTGCAATAATCATGCTGTCTAATCAGCATCTTGATATGCCACACCTGTGAGGTGGATTGATTATCTCGGCAAAGGAGAAGTGTTCACTAACACAGATTTAGATAGATTTGTGAACAATATTTGAGAGAAATAGGCCTTTTGTGTACATAGAAAAAGTCTTAGATCTTTGAGCTCATGAAAAATGGAGGCAAAAACAAAAGTGTTGCGTTTATAATTTTGTCCAGTGTATAAATATGTATACTTGCATATAGATGCCTTAACAGAGATGAACTAAAGTCACAAAAACAATTTTTTTAATTTATCCCTGTAAGATCAGTTACAGATTTTGAGAATGAGTCATTGGGAACTGAGGAGGACATTCTGAAAGTATATTAAGTATAGTATATGCGTAAAACATTAAACTCTTATATTTTATAAGATGAATTAACATGCAATTTTTAAAGATATTACAACAAGATCAATGTTTTGAAAACATATTTCCTTTAATTTTTTTTACTGGTTTACAAATTTTGCTTTGTAGTTTTAAAAAAGGGGATCCTAAAAGGAGGATGCGCAAACAACAAGAAAATGTATAGCATACCTCTTTTTTGACAACTTCATTCTCCACTCTACGAAGGTTCCTCTTCACCTTCAAGTATTCGGCGGACGCTTCCTCCTCAGGTGGTTTGGGTGGGGGGTAGGCAGGTGGGGGGGGTGGTATATGGGAGGAATCGGACGGAGGTGGGGGTGGGGGAAACGTTGGAGGGGGCGGCAGGTGTGCAGGTTCTTTTGCATTCTGGGAGCTTCCTGCTACATCAGGGTTCAGCATGTCCATATAGGTCTGCATGTCTGTAATGGTCGAATCTGCACCTCCTGCAATAAAACATGTTACTAATTGATTTAGTCAAACATCAAAAAATCTTATAGAGTAAATAAAATATAATATAGAGTAATGTAATATAAAAAAATATTACGTTATTACCATATTATATTTATAAAAATTATATTTTAATGTGATTTTTTTACAGGATAAATCTCTTATAAATATAGTCTTTTATATCTTGTCTCTAAATTGTTTGTATTCACTGCAGTTTTTTCTACTTTTACTCAGTTGGCTGGTGTGTTATTTTTCATTTATGTATTTATTATGTAATTTTTAAATTCTTTCTTTCTTTCTTGGATATTTTTATTTTAGCCACAGAAGTGAATGGCTAACTATGGTAACTGTAATTGTTTCCCTCAATACTAAACCACGCCCACCGAGGCAGAGCTATGGATACTACTAGGTTGAGAAAGATTTTAAATATCATGTAATATATTTTAATATGTAATATATTTTACTTATTATTATTCAATAATATTATTCATTTTCAGTTCTTGTTTAATAAACGTGTTCATTTTATTTATTTATTTTAGACTTGGGAGTATGTTACACTTGGAAAAACTCTTATTTATCTTATTTTAAAGATTAGCCAAATGCATTCTATATTTATGAAAGGTATCCACAGTGCTTACACCAACCTAATAATATTCACTATACCAATAATAGTCGAAAGTCTGGACACACCTCATTCTTAATTGTTACCATTGTTCGACATTTTAGAATAATAATCCTAATAAATAATCAAAACTATAAACACAAAATGTAAGTATGGGCATGTTGTAGTGGTGAAATTTTTTTAATAAATCAAAAGGTTTTATAAAAACATAAATTCAGTCAAGTGTGTCCAAACTTCTGACTGCTAGTGAAATCTATACCACTGTTGTCTACTGTTTCCAAATGTGTCCACTAGAGGACATTACTGGGAAGGCTCACAGCAGGTTTCCTGGACAATGCTATGGCAACATGGTTCTGAATGAGTTCTGCTTCAGTGAGCTCAGCTTTTCCCACCATTGTTAAGACAATGCTTCAATCATACTGCACTGAGCAAACATATGCGCAGTGAACATGGGGTTTTGTCATTTCAGAGGGAGTTCTATTCAAAACACAGGAATGCAGGAGATGTGAAGAGAACATTTTGTATCAAGTTAATGATATAAAATAAATGGTTCAAAAGGTTCAAAGTATCGGGTTGGTCGTTTTTTTTAAATGTTTTTGAAAGAAGTCCCATATGCTCACCCATATGCTCATTTGATCAAAAATACACAAAAAAAAAAAAAACTGTTTTCTATTTTAATATATTTTAAAATGTATTTTATTCCTGTGATGGCAAAGCTACATTTTCAGCATCATTACTCCAGTCTTTAGTGTCACATGATCCTTCAGAAATCATTATAATATGCTGATTTGGTTTTCAAGCATTTCTTATTGTTATCAATATTGAAAACTGTTGTGCTGCTTAATATAAAACCGTGATGCATTTTTTTCAGGATTCTTTGACGAGTAGAAAGTATAAAAGAACAGCATTTATTTGAGACAGAAATCATTTGTAACATTATAAATGTCTTTACTGTCACTTTTTACAGTGTAATATCAAATGACTGATATGTTGGCTATAAATGCATGTTTCTCTGACCTGTCGGTACTCTTGAGGGAGGCGTGCCACTCCTTTTCTCTCCAGTACTGGATTGGCTGGAGTTTGCAGAGTCGTAATTGGACAGCGAGCTGGAGGGCGAGCAGATGTCAAAGTGGGCTGCAGGGGGGGCTGGGGTGGGCAGGGTGGCGTTGGGAGAGGAGAGGCCTGAGTCAGGTTGCTTATACTCCAGATCTGCTGAAGGGTCCCGTGACAAGACTCTGTGTTCCACACTCTGAGATGAAAGCTAGTGTTATTGTTAGGCATAGATTAGTGGCACTTATTTGGCAGGTTGAGCTTAAAGATGCCTGTAACTGTTTAATGAACTCTTTGAGGGTGCTTAAAGGAATAAATTCCTTTTGATAAACAAAAGTTAATTACAGGCAGTAACAAATGAGATTGCAGCTGATGAGGTGGCAAGAAAACACATCACTACACTGGGGACATGCAATTATTCTCTACACACTCACAACAACCTACTTATAATGTATAGCCTACATGTACAATTAGAGGTGCACTTAGTTGTTCCTCATTAAAGTTTTACACATACAGAAACAGGCTAAAATGTTGTGCAATGTAAAATGTATTATTATTATTTAAAAAAATTGTAGTACTAAAAATGTAAACAGAAATATGTGAGCATATGTGATGAGATTTTAACATTTCTTTTGTTGTACATCCCTTGTTTAAGACTGTGTGTGGTTGTGTTTGTACTGTATCTCACCATGTTTTCGACAGTGCGGAGGTACTTGGCACACTGTTGATGCCCGTTGTATTCAGCTAGGTCTGCTGCTGAGAATCCATCCTGGTCCCGTAATCCCAGATCCACTCCATTCACTACCAGAATTTGACAGCACTACACAGAGAAAAACACATTTACATCAACACCCAGATAATCTGGGACTGCTTTATTAAATATATTTACTGCTGTCTGCTAAAGCAAGCATTACTACTCCTATTGCTCATTCTTAAAGGGATGGTTCGGAGTAAAATCAACCTAGGGTCCTTTGCACCATGACCTCAAGCCAAACACCCCCCCAGAAGCCTTTTTTTCCCTTGACTGAACATTATTAAAGTTAGAGCTTATTTAGAGAAATCAGCCAGGTGGCTTAGTGCAGGCACTAATGGATCCTATGATGTATACATCCTTATAGGGTAACTAAACCCTAAACCAACTTTTTTTAGTTAATGGTCTGTAAGAATGGGGCTTTATTAGTGCTGTTCATTGATTCAAGTAATTTTTTTGACATTTCGTGAGCTTAGAATTATAAGGTTCTATCTCCACTTTTGGTCAAAATTGAGTTTTTGACATAATATGATCCATTAGGTGTTTATTAATGCCTGTGTGGTGTTATTTTTGTAAAACAATATTTTGTTAGTAGTTATTAATCAAATAAAAAGGTTCCATCTCTCCATTGCCAGCTGGGATGTAAAAACTTTGATGCTCAATATCTCAGAACTACCCTAAACGGAGATAGAACCTTATAATTCTAAGCTCACGATTTGTGTTTAAAGTGTTTTAATTTGACAAAATATGGTGTAAAAACGTCTGAGTGCTGCTGCCCTCTTCAGGTTGAACAGTGGCTACTGCAGTTGAATTTTCCTATTGGAAGTTGTGGTACCCTCTGACATCAGAGGGTACCAGCTAACCACGCCCTTGCCTGCAGAGAGATATGTCACAGATGCACGCCCCCTCTCCACTGGGCTCTGCCTACTTTTCCAGCATTTTTCAAATATTGCCAGTGGGTGGAGTCAGGCTCTGACCAGGGGTTTAGTTACCCTTTAAGCATCGCTTTCTGCCAGGACTTTTACATGCTTTTCCCAAACCACTGAAGTGACCTCGACGTCCGGGTTAGCAGTAGCATGAGCCGTCAGGCAAGTGTTATTTAAATAAACTCCTGATGTACTTACAAACTTTCCAATGCCTCCTTTTATGAGTACATAACCTATTTGTACTACTGTATTAGTTTGGTACCATTCTGGGCATTATTAGTGGGGTAATTTACAAGATACATCATGGGATCCATTAGTGCCTGCACTAAGACACCTGGCTGATTTCTCTAAATAAGCTCTAACTTTAAAAATGTTCAACCAAGGGAAAAAAGGCCTCTGGGGGGTGTTTGGCTCGAGGTCATGGTGCAAAGGACCCTAGGTTGATTTTACTCCGAACCATCCCTTTAAGGTTAGGGATGTGAACAAACCCTTTTTTAAACTATGGAGCATAATCGGACATATATATTATACACAGAGTTTTGAGAAAATGTTGTTTAACTACATAATATATAATATTTTTGACTGATTAGATAATGCTTCCAACTATCAGTACTAGTCAAGTCACCTTCATTTATATAGCGCTTTTTACAATACAGATGGTTTCAAAGCAGCTTTACAGTGATAATAGGAACTTAATGGAACAAAGATTGTTTTAGTTGTACTGCAGCTCTAGAAGAAAGTCATTGTCCAGTTTAAGTACGTTTTTCATTAATTAATTTCCATTGTAAAAATCATTAGTTATTAACTTAGGGTTATTAACTTTTCAACTGAAAACAGATAACTTTTAATTCGTTCTGGCCATTAATTTACATGACAACAGTGGCCTGAGAACGCAAATTTTGAAGTAGGTTTCAAAGTGCAAGTTTTTGAAACCAAGTTTTGAAAACGATACCATCATCATCACCGTGTAAACTTCAAAAACGTGAATCTTTGAAAACGGTGATGGCATGCACATACGTATTTCGTGTTTAGTCTATAGTTATGCGTGTTTGAATGCGTATAAGCGTGGGCACATAGTCTTTCTTTACAAAGTGACATTGCATTGTCTGGCATGCATAATGCAGCGTTTTTAGTCGTTTCCGCAGATCCATGTGAACGGGAATCATTTTGAGAATGTTTTTATCTGTACAGAGGGAAAGTGAAGGGGAGGAGGCCCGAGGAGGCCTTTGCAGGGGATAGTCTAGTTAACACGGTCTCTGCTGACACTTCAGGGCTGCGTTGTGGTTGTGTCTAGGCATAGGTCCTTCATCTGATCTGGATTCTACAGTACTACTATCTATCAATACTTCTATCGATACATAGTACTCAGCTGAGTATTACACAGCCTCTTACACAGAATTGTGCACATATTTTTGCCTAAACATCATCAGTTAAAAGAGTGTGTGCTCTTCCTGTAGGGTGTGAATGTTTGTCTGTTGACATTTGAGAGTTTGAGAAAGACAGTTGAGTAAAGTATAAGTGGTTTTAAAATATATGCAGTAAAAGAGTTATTTTAATGACAGCTGTCATGTGTTTAGCCCTCAGGTGGAAAACAAGAGACAATACTCTGACTGTTTCTGTGCCTCACTTTTTCTGTCAACTACCCTCAGACGGATCATGTTACAACGAATAGTATACCGTGCTTCTGTGCAAACTTCAATGCTTTCTGCAACCTGCTTTACAATAATCTCATATAAGTTATGACATAAAAACACTTTTCTTTTACTTAATTTTAATTTTAATTAAATCTTTTACTAATTCTTTATTAAGAATGTATTTATTTTAATAATAATAAATTGTTATTTTAAAGGTTCCTAATTTTGTTTTGGAAGCCTCCTCAATTGTCACAACTTGATGTGGTCAACAAAAAAACACAGGATCACAGGAAATAGAAATACAAGAACAAAATGAAAACTAACAAGTGCACTAACAAATCCTTCTGAAAGCCACATCCCTGCAACACAAACAGTCCAACTGTGTACGGTGGAGGGGGGTTCTTGGAGGTGGATGAGTAGCTGGCGATGTACAGGGAACTGGAGAAGCCGTCAAAGGGGGGGTGGACCCCTGATGGACATTTCAGGCAGTGGCCGGGGGCCGACTGACGAATGCATAGCCAGAAGAGGTGGAGACCCAGGTGGAGCTGAGGGTGCGATGTTCCTGGGCGATATCGCAGGCCCAGAAGTCCAAGGCCTGAGGACCAAGGTGGAGACGGGAGCCCGGAAGACCGGAGTGAAAACATAGAAGGAGCTGGAGGGAAGGAGGAGCCCAGCAAAGCCGAAGAGGTGGAGGGCTGAGGCACAGCCGGAGGCCCGGAAGTCTGCGATGGAACCAGAACGACGAGTGACCAAGGTGGAGCCGGAAGGGCAAGGGACCCCGATGGGGCCCTAGGGATGACGGATCACAGTATAGCCGATGGAGCACAGAGCCAAGGCAGAGCCGACAGGCTGACAGGCCAAGGTGGAGTCATGAGCCTAGAGGCCCGAGGTGCAGCCTGGTGATCAGCAGTGGGGGAGGAGCAAAGGAGCAAAGCAGGTGAGTCCAGGGATGTGGACTGTGCAAGCGGAAAGGATAAGAACAACAGGATGGACAGGATATATGGAGGGACTGGGTTAGGATTGAGTGGAATGGGTTGAGAAAGAGAGAATTCAGGGGTGGGGACATAAGTGGGAGCTGGTTCCATGGTCCGAAAGATAATGAGCCAGTGCTCCTTCTCTGGTTCTGAGGAGGACTGCTCAAACGGCGCTGACACCTGGGTGGACCTATTGACACGCTCTGGCCTTGGGACGGATCTGGCGATTGGCTCTGGCTCCAGGACAAATTCTGTGGCTGGCTCTGTCTCTGTCTCACTCTGGGCTGAGAAGATGAGTCCCATCTGGAACGGTCAGAGAGATGGCTGGTGGAGGCTGTACTGGTTCCGGGGAGTCGGAGATGATAGTGTATTCCTCAACGGCTCCATCGATGAGGGAGGATCCTCATACCCACAAGGCATAATTGATGAAATCGGCGAAGGGGCTGTGATCCTCCCTAAACAGCAGTATCTGGCCAAGAATGTCATCTGGTCCGCTCCAGAAGATGTATTAGAGTGTCTCATCATCCCAGCATGCCTTTTGGTATAGTCCTAGAAATTGCTCCACATATTCCTCCAAAGAGCGTTCATTCTGAAATAAATAGTTTATAGCAATCCCCTTATTTCTTCTTTTTTAAGGTCAACTTGTTGTGGTAAGCAATCACGCACAAAAAAAGAATTTAAGTTAAATCGTCTTTTAATAATCAAACTAAACGCGTAGGAGAAATGTGGAGAATCACAGGAGTAATCATTCATCAAATCCACAAACGAAACAGACGAGAACCGAAAAAGACAAATAAAAACTTGGGCTGCCCCCTAATAGTTGACTAAATGTTAGTAGACTAGAAGAGGCTTAGTCGACCAAAATTATATTAGTTGGTTAGTTGCAGGACAAAAAATCTTGTGGTGAAGTCACACAGTCTGTGAGGGACAGAGAGTTAACGGCGGGGTCTGGCGGGCCACATTATCTCAGATTAAACAATTTGAATGGTTGGTTGCTCTAAATTTGTACCACAATGACTCTGTTATCATATGTTGCATTTAGTTGCATGCATCATATGTTGAATGGCAAGAGAGATGTAAGAAACATTAATGTAAAGTAATTTTCATGGTGATTTCTTTTACATACCTCCAGCTCTCCATTCTCAGCAGCGTCATGAAGAGGCGTACCACCCCAGCTGTCTGTCACTATTTCCCCTCCATGCAGGAGGAGCCAGCTGAGAACCTTGGAATGGCCACGGCTGGCAGCAAAGTGCATGGCACTGGCCCCATCATTGTCTCTGTCAGCTAGGCTGATTTCTGTGAAACTCATCTATAGAAGCCAAAAAAAGTGAAATTCACATGAAGTCAGAAGTGGTTTGTACAGAAATACTAAAATGTCTCAACCCCCAAACCATAAGCCTGATCAAGCATCTATAGATATGATGTTAAACTACAAATATTAAGACAACCAGCTTTATGGGACTTCAGAATCCTGCTCACCATAGTAATCCATTTAGCATATAGTGGCTCAAATGATGCACCTTTAGGTTCGATTCTCAATACCGACAGGAAATGATTGAGATGCCTTTGAGCACATAACCCCCAATTGCAGCAAATGGCTGCTCCGGGTGTGTGTCCATGGTTTGCTGTGTGTTTATGTGTTTACTACTCGCTGCTCCTAATGTGTGTGCACTAACTTGGATGAGTTTAATGCAGAGGACAAATCATGCCAATTTTAGTAATTATACTAAATTAAGTAATTAAACAGAATGAGGGATAAAGTAGTCAAGTCACATTTATTTAGAAAGTACTTTTTACAATATAAATCCTTTCAAAGCAGCTTCACATTAATAAGTCAGTAAAATAGCAGGACAAAGCTATAAAGCAGCTTTACAGAAGATAATAGCGTCATTATTATTTAGCTCAATGTTATTTCAATTCAGTTTGATAACTGTGTCAGTATTGCCAAGTCCATTAATCAAGTTCAATTCAACTATAAGCAGCTATCAATCTCAATTTATTTAAAAATTTGTTCTCATCCTATAGTAAAACCACAGAAAACTCAGGTGTTCTAAGGAGCTAAAGCTGTCCAAAAATGTGAAGTTTTAGTTATTCAACAATAACGAAACAAATAAATTTCTATATTTTTCATTTGAAATGCTCACAGATTTTTATGTTTTTCTGTAACATTTGCTTATTTTTGCTGGAGCACTTGTACGTATATGTGGTATGTATATTTCAGCAGAGTGAAAATTATTTTCTGTGATAATCAGCATTTTCTCAATAAAGCTTAACTTGTGTTGAACCCGGGAAAATTCGATAACAACATATTTGAAATTGTATACTTTAAATAATAAAGAACTCATCCAACAAGGCAGCTCACCAGCCAGACAATGACAGTGTTGTGTCCCATTTGGGCAGCAGCGTGCAATGGTGTCATCCCATCATTGGCTCTGATACTTGGCTCCGCCCCGCAGTCCTTCACTAGGTACTGGACAACTTCCAGGTGGCCCTCCTGACATGCAAGGTATAGTGGTGTGGCACCATTCTTGGTTTGAAAATTGACAACTCTAAAACACAAAGAAAAACACAAAATCAAGGAAATTATAGCCCTACAATTAAATAATAGGTGATTAGAGATACAAAAGAATGTTTAATGTTGTTTCTATATGAACAGTACCTCTATCTTAGTCACGTAAACACCCTTCTTGGTATAAAAATGTGGAACTGCAGCAAAAACCTAACCCATCATAATTATATGATTCCATTACACGGGACTCCTGAATGTTTTCAATTGCAGCATTGCTGCACATTTTTGTATACTGATATTTCTGATGACAATATCCAGTTAAGACAGCTCTAAGTGCCAGATGATCGACAGCAGAAAGCAGCGAGGGGGCCCAACTAGATTTACAGCAAACTGGATAATATTTTAGAATATCTCACCACCATGATACTAGGATATTGTGAGTGTTGAGCCACTGGTTGCAAGGTGGATGCTTGTGGTGTTCTGAGTAGTTGTTAGTGTCATGTCATGTCTTGTTTTGGTTTTATTTCATGGTCTTGTTTCATGTCTCTGTCATGTGATTCCCTGTTCTAGTCTTGTGATCCTGCCATGTGTTCATTGCCAATGTAGTCATTGGTTAATTGTCTTGATTATGTTCACAGGTGTCCCTTGTCTTGTCATTTAGCCTTGTGTATTTAGCCATGTGTATTCAGCAGCCATGTCACCCTGTAGCCCAAGACCGGTTGCCCACTGAAGCTAAGCAGGGCTGGGCCTGGTTAGTACCTGGATGGGAGACCTCCTGAGAAAACCAGGTTGCTGCTGGAAGAGGTGTTAGTGAGGCCAGCAGGGGGTGCTCAACCTGTGGTCTGTGTGGGTCCTAATGCCCCAGTATAGTGACGGGGACACTATACTGTCAAAGAGCACCGTCCTTCGGATGAAACGTTAAACCGAGGTCCTGACTCTCTGTGGTCATTAAAAATCCCAGGATGTCTTTCGAAAGAGTAGGGGTGTAACCCCGGCATCCTGGCCAAATTTGCCCAGTGGCCTCTGTCCATCATGGCCTCCTAATCATCCCCATACACTGATTGGCTTCATCACTGTCTCCTCTCCACCAGTAAGCTGGTGTGTGGTGGGCGTTCTGGCGCAATATGGCTGCCGTCGCATCATCCAAGTGGATGCTGCACATTGGTGGTGGTTGAGGAGATTCCCCCCTTCTATGTAAAGCGCTTTGAGTGCTGAGAAAAGCGCTATATAAATGTAATGAATTATTATTATTATTATTATTATTATTATTCCATGTCGATGTCCATTTCATGCCTTTTTTTTAAATGTTTGATCGTGTTTTGAATAACATTAAACTGCACTTGGGTTCTGCAAACTTGTCTCCAGTGGATCAATGTTACAGTTAGTATGGCAGTACCTGCCATTGTGGTTCCAGAGGTCTGGACCTCTGTATTTTTCCGAGGTGTATATTAAAAGTCATGAAATAATTGCCTAATAATACCTATACTTTGCTGCTATAAGATGTTTTATAACGCCAAAATCTCATGAGCTGATCAGTGCTTCTCAATGTCAAAATGACTAAGATGCTGATGACAATCAAATCAAAGAAAGAGGTCATTATTGTTACTTTATACAGAGGAAGAGCATGAATTCCAACATGCTTCCGTTTTAACAGCCCAAAAGTGAGATGTAAGATATAAGATAAAACATTTAATATTTGTGTTACAATAAAAATGTTAAACAACCAACAGCGATATCCAGGCATGCAAACCAGAGCCATTTTCAGCATACTGGGCATAGCTTAAGAATGAACGTGTGCATGAACTAAAACATGGTAAAATAGGTTGCCTGCAGAAATATACAGGATTGCTGGTCACCACAAAAAGGTATGTTTGCATGTTGGGACCAGCATGAGATGCTGGTTGCTGGTTTGCTGGTCGCCAGCATGGGAAGCAGTAGTGTTGGTGAACCAGATACACCAGTTCAGTTTTGCTTGAGAACAGCATGACTAGTCTACCAGCTACACCAGCACTATACCAGCCCTAACCTAAATAAATGAGCCTGGACCAACATTGAATTTATGCTGGTTTATGCTGGATTTTTCCGCCGGGGTTGTGGTCAGGTACATGCACACGCACTCCTTTGCCATCCTGGGCTAAAGATGCCCCTATGGAAAAGCATATTCATTCTCCCAGGTGTGCCTTGTTTTCTTGTTACCCTTGTTAGCCCTGTGTCTATACTGTATATAGCCCTTGTCTTTCTTTTGTTCTCTGTCAATTGTTGTATGTAATGGTTGCTTGTGTTCCTTTTTTTCTTGCTTTCTGTGTTTCTAGTTTGGCATTTTGTTCCTAATATTAAAACTCCTGCAAATAGATTCCAGTTTCTGCCTACTTTCAATTGCTCCCCTGTTACAATGATATTTTTATATATTTACATTATTGACGACAAGATGGCAAAGTCTAAATACCTATAAATGCTCAATCACATTTCATTCCAAATAAAAAAAAAAGGTCCCAATATTGTTGAACCTCTGAGACAAATTGATACAACAGTCCAGTGTTTGCCTTTCTGAGGGGAAGCATCCAGCATTAATGTCTGTCCCAGATCCTTCCTCAAAGTCACAAGCAGGAGTTCCATGAGAGAACAGGATTCTTCCTATAAATACCATAAAGCTCAGCTTTATTTGGACACAGACTGACAAGGCATCAATGAGTCTCTTAAGAGGATCAGCGCTACTTCACTCACTGTATTCATTCGCTGTAATCACTGGCTCTTTACAGGGGACAAACTATGAGGATTGTTACTAAAGGAAAAGTTATTGTTGTTTTCTCTGTAGCTCATTTCCAACTTTACATATTTTGCTCTTGTATCCCCTCATCCCCTAAACCAACTATCTCGAGAAAAGTAATGAAAAGAATACAGTTACAGTATGTATCTGTGGCAAGCAGGACGAGGCCAAGGGCCGTGAGAGAATGGCGCAAGGCCGGTGACGTGATTACTGATGAGCGCCACCTGTGCACTGCACAGGTCTCGTATCTTGTACGGAGGAGCTTCGGAAGCATAACAGGAGGAGCGACGACAGTGAAGGATGAAAGATGACCAGGCCTGGACTTTACATTGTGTTTTATGATTATTAAAATACGTTGAACGTTCACCGGTTCCCAACTCCTTCTTCTCATAACAACATACCTTGCTACAGTATCTTTTATGTGGATTCAATATGGACTTTTCAGAATAGCATACTGCCATACTATTCTATTGTTCCAGCAATGTAGTATGTATACTGTGCAAATAATTTCTGTATAACCCTAACCTAACATTTCTATAGTGACATTTAAATCCAAAGTAACATTTTGTTAAATATTTTTTCAGAGAAAGTTGAATTAAAATTGCGATATAATATTTACAATTAGGATTGGGCGATATACTGGTAGACACGATTAACCGATAGAAATTTGTCAACCGGTAGAGATTTTGGACTATCATCTCTATCGTGGACTATCACTCATGTGACATTACTGTGCTGAAGAAAGAAAGCTTATCGTTTGCATGTGTTTTTAAGCATTGCGATTTAAAAACAAGTGATTTATAAAACCGTTGAAATGCAATAAGCAGCGAAAGAGAAGTCATTTCGCTATATGTGCGTGCTGTCCGAGATGTTTTATGAATGCTGTCAGAGACACGCGTGCACACATGAAGCTGTAGCTCATATGCCACATACATAAGTTTCAGGAGGGACAACCACATTTAAATGCAGGATTGAATCCACTACATTTTCGTTCCACGCAACATGACTCACTCCCGAAACTGTGGTGATTAGCCGCCTTTCCATTCCAGTCTGGCCAGTGCGAGCCAGGGCTCCAAAATCAAGTTGCGTTTCCACTGTCGGGCCAGTACCCCCGCAGCGATACCCTAAAACCCGCCCTTAACACACCCTCCATAGAACAGATGTCACACAACCTCACCGCTTCACCAACTGACTGAAAACTAGCTAGATCGCAAAATAAGCATGACATAAGCAAACGTTTGGTCCTTACTTAAAGACTTAAGATTCCAGCATCGATATTTGACCAATGTTTTACAATAGAATTTTACAGAGACTGTAATTTATTCATTTGTGTCAGGAGTGCACATTAATCAAGCAGAATCAAACTGGTATTTACCATTTCACATAAAAAGAGAACAATTGACAACTAAAATACATTACATCTATAATTTGTATTCAAGAGAAGCTATTGTTTCACCAATGAAACCAATAAACCAATATAAAGTATTGATGGTGTCTCATTCTATTCAGGTGCACCTACTTAAATTTATTTGCGATCACAAGAATGCACAAAACAACTCCATTAAGGCTTTTAAGTCCAAAGGCTTATACGTTTAGAAAAATATTGATAAAATGTCATGTTTATGTCACATTTCTTTAGACATTTAGAAAGAGTGAGCATTTATTAATTTTCCACGAAATGATGTGATCTAAGGAGGTTTGAGTAATCTCTTCTCACTATACTGTTATCCTTTTAGCCAAAGCAACAGAGGGAGCTCACAGAGAGATAGGAAGAGTGTAATTTATCATGTAGATGCATTAGTCAGGTATCAATAAAGGCACAGGGAAGAGCGAGATGGATAAAACATTAAACATTAAACATTAAATTATTATCGCAAAGGCATATGTAGCCTTCAGCATCCCATATAAATATTTTTCTGATATTTTAGTCTTATTTTCAGTATAAGGCATTTGGATTTATTTTGGTTTATTGTGGGCTTGTTTGCTGTTTTTCTAGGAAGATTTGGCAACATGAATGAGTCAAAGCTTGTGCCGCTTATCTTGTGATTTATTGCACCGCACATTAAAGTAAATGGGCTTGTGCGGTTAAATACACATACTTATGTGTTAAAATGCCCGTCTTTTCAAGTATTCTCATAAACACAGTCATTTATGTCTTAAGTGAACGTGAACAGTTGAGAAAGAAAACATCTTGGGTTACTTGACTGCAACCCTGTTCCCTGAAAAAGCAAGAACAAGATGCTGCACGAACAGCGCTATGGGGGAAACCGTCTTCGTTTGACCGGTTGTGAACACGTGTGGCAAACGTGCCCAAGAATATGGCTTAAATAACCTCTGATGATGATGTCAGAGGGTACAAATAGATGTGTGTGCGCACAAACCCTAACAGGGCCAAAGAGTAGCAGGACATGTGCCTGCTGACAGCTTTTCCTGCAGAAACTCCATCACTGAAACAATCTGGCAGTGGACTGGTTCTGCATGATGTATAGTACACCACCTTTCAAAGACATGCCACTTAAGGGCGTACATCTTTCCCAGATCTGACTGACTACATGGAAGGTTTTCGGTGTGGCTGGATGAATACCTCTGCTTCCTGATGTCCTGCTGGATGGTACCTGCTGGAGTTTAGATGAATACACTCCATGGGTGGATGTAACTCCCTTTACCGTCAGCAAAGCGGAGGAGGAGAACAGAGCCTGAGATGTGGACAGAGCCAACCATTGCCCCCGAGCGCAAGCCCAACTGTGACTCTGACCTGGTGTGTAAGGTGGCATCACTGTGTATTGCCATGGAACATTTAGTGGTATACGAGGGAATGGAGGAAAACCCTGACCACAATCCCACCGCTGAGGGTGAGCTAAAACTTGCCTCTGTCATAATAATATAATTATTATGAAGATTTGCATTTGCTTAGTCTCCCATCCCCGATGGTCCTGCCCAGCACTATGTCTCCAATCTTAGCTTCATTGTCACCGCTGGTCACACCCAGCTCTAAGTCTTCTATGTCTTCATCACCCCTGGTCTTGCCCAGCATAAAGCCTTTTTTTGTCGCCCTGTACAAAGTCTGTCATCGTCACTGATTCTACTCAGCCTCCCTCTCTTGCTTTCTTTTCATGATTCAACCAGTCCGTCGGCCCCGCCTCCGCTGGTACCTTCAGCCCCTCAACTTTTCCCCTAACGATCTCAGTTGTGTGGATCTGCCACGTGTCTCCAGCTCTGCCCAGTCAAGTTGATCTCATTGCTCTGCCTCAAGCTTCTATGCCCATCACTCCACCTCAGCCTGTCGACCTGTCTGCTCCGCCTTGGCTCCTCCCTCCCTTGGCTCCACCAGATAACATTGTCCTCATGCCTCCACTGCATTCGCTCGTCCCTCCGGCTCCACCTTAGTCAGACGTCAACTAGTCTTGCGTAGTCCGACCTTCAGAATGACGGCCCGCACAAGAGGACGTTTGACTAACATGTATTGCAACCAATCACAGTTCATTTTTTTCTGCATCATGTTTATGGGCGTGAAAATGTAAAGTCAATGTCCCTACAATAATAGACAGGGATGCATCTATAAAGTATTCATTCCAGAACATTGTGCAAGTTTACTGGAACAATGGAGCCGCGAACTGCACATACTTCACATACTGAAAATTCAGCGTTTAGTTGATCCTGGTAAGCGGCCATTGTCACAGTTGTAAACACAACGGCGTCCTTCTTTCACAAGGTGGTTTGGCGCCATGGAATTTGTTTCCAGGCGGACCGTTAAAGAATGTGACACACACGTCTACCAGACATCCTGTAAAATTCAACCAACCAGATGACGACTTTGAAACTCCTGAAGTGTTTCCAGATAAGTGTGCCATATGAGGCTGAGACTGGATGTCACCCTGCCTGTGCCATGGACTTACAGGCCTTCAGCTATGCTTCATCCCTACACCCATCCCGCTGCCTTCCTTCCAGCTGTGCTTTGGTCCTCAGTCACACTGGCTCCGCCTCAGACCTCTGGCACCCTGGCTTCACCTCGGATGCTTGTCACAGTGTCTCCAAAACTATCGGTGTCATTCAGTCCCATTAGCTCTCTGTCTGCACCCTGGTCTCCTCTTCCATCAGCTCCATCTCTGTCTGTCGTTTCCCTGGTGTCATCAGCCAAGATTCCACCATGGCTCCTCTCTCCATCGACTCCACCGAGGGTACAAATAATACAGCCAAAATTGTTTATAACTACTAATATTACTACTATTATTGAAGCATGGTGACCATGCCAAAAGCACCCATTCTTATAAAGATGTTTAACCTTAATTAAGGCCAAATTACCTTAATATGGGGACTTTTTGTACTTGGTGTTTTGTTGCACTGAAAAATGGCCTTATGTCCGTTTTTCTTTTCTCTGTCGTTTTCTCTGGCCATTATAATTATTCAATTATCTTGTGTCCTCCAGTATTTTAGGTTTCGTATGGGACAGAGGACGTTTATTACTTAGATATTTAACTGCAGCAAGCCCACTAATCTGTCACTTCACATCATACCTCAAGCTAGATACTGTTATAATCGCTAACATAGCGGACTCATGAAAAAATACATCGGTTATTATAATTTTTTTGACCCAACTAATTTATAAATGACTCAGCATCATCTGTATTAAAGAGAAAAGAATCACTTCATCCGATATTTAAAGTGAATAAAAATAGCCTTGACAGCCTACTTGCTGAGTTCCACAACTACTGAAGAACTTTGTTCTCTCCCACTGGACTTGTGTGTGTAAGTGAGGTACATAGGGAAAGCAGGCAGTGTACCAAAGCACTGTGAGGTAAGGGAGGGGGGACTCAAAATGTTTCTAAACGTAAAACAATTTTTTTTTTTTCGTTTGCATTTGTATTGTTGTACTACTTACACAATTATTTTAAGTATAAATCATTATATTGTTTACAATACACAGCGTGGTTTTTAATTATATTTTTTATGGGGGGACAACCCTCAGAGGTCCTAAGCAAGGCATGCTGGGAACTACACTTTTTGTTACGTCAACATCAAAAATCATTTCAAGCTAAGCTTGATTGGTTCACATTCGCCCTTCATAATATGTTATACATAATATTTTACAAATGCACAGACTTTCATTAATAACATTACTTTTTTGTGTGTGTGTGGCTATTTACAATTTAATTTCAAAGCTAAATTATAATTGAAGAATTTTTTTTGTCAATTATTCATTTTGCTTACTTATCATTAATAAAGACAACTTCAAAGGACCTTTTTAAAGTATACATGACATTTTTGTGTTATGCACTACAAAAAAACAATCCATAATAATTTCTGTCAGTAAAGGTAGCCAGTATGTGTTCTGCCAATATGCCAGTATGTGTTCTGCCAGTATGCATTTCACTCTGTCAAGTGAAAATACAATTTAAACAAAATTGTTTATTTAGTTTTTTTCTATAGAGAGTGTTATTTGCTTTTAGTCAAACCGAACAAATCAGGTTTAATGATTTGATTTTGATTCAGGTTGCATTGTGTTGCTTGCTCTCTTTGTTGACAGAGTACACACATACAGTCACACACAGGATTAAAGAGCAGAATTTAAGCCTGTGAGTAACCAGGTAAACAGTCTGACTGTGGAAACATCTAATTCAGCAATATGACAAAACAACACAGCCGTATTAGATATTCAGCATATAATTGGTGTTTAAAAAATATATTGACAACATTACCAGATGATTCAGATAAGAATGGGTTGTTAATCTAAAAAAAACAAATAGAAAACAAACAAACATTTGACTGTGGTGGAGGGACTTCCAACGAAAAATAAAGAGATGGTGAATTTTTAAAACAGGAAGAGGAATTAATCAGGGACTCAGTCATTAGGAAGTGATCAGACATGTGAATCTTTCATGAGTGTAACCCTAACAGGCACAGTCATCCGTGCCCTGGGGGCGCACACACACACACACACACACACACACACACACACACACACACACACACACACACACACACACACACACACACACACACACACACACACACACACACACACACACCAATAGACTTATGTAATGACCACAAATACACATACACATTATTTATATGGCTAAAAAAGAATTACAAATTAAAATACATTACATCTATAATTTATATTCAAGAGAAGCTATTGTTTCACCCATGAAACCAATAAACCAATTTAAAGTATTGATGGTGTATCATAATCAACATTATTTTCTAATTTACAGTCTATATTCTGTCTATACAATCTCTACATAAACAATGTTTGTAATGACATCATAACACTATTGTATGTTCACAAAGATCCCTGACCTGATACAGCCTTATTTGAGGCACAGCTGTCCTTCCTGTATGAATAATTTAGGCTCCAGTGAAAAGGTAACAGAAGCAGCTGTCAGAAGATGTGGCAGAGCAAAGCACTTCAACCAACAAAGTCCCACTTGACCTCTTTTTCACAAGGCTCAGTTGATCAGCTTTTTTAAAATGTAATAGTAATGTTCTCTCAAGAGGTAGACCTTGATAAAAGAGAACATGTCAGCCAACTTTAAATGATACTAGGAAGTAATGGAAACACACTGAAATTGGGCAAAAGGACACATTTGGAATTATGTACCAGTAGCTCTACTCCTTGCATTTACAGTGAATGTCCTGCATCCAGATAATTAAATCAGTGAGCTGAATTTGAGAATTCCATTCTGAAAGAATCATTCACTTTCTGTTAACTGAATGAACAGATTAAAATAATCAGACTCTGCTACTTCTCTCAGAGGAAAGCTTAGGGAAAGTGCGTAGCTATACCAGAAGTGTAGATGGGACAGTCACATATTTACACAATAACTTCCGTTTTACACTTCCAGCAATGGCCGTACGCACATTCACAAGAAAGTCGTGTTCTGGCGGAAGGGTGACCTCTGAAACAACTTAGGACGTAGCTTCTCTTCTCTTTTATTGAAATCCTCTCGACATTTTTCTTTAAAACTTCTTTTTATTTTAGACTTCTAATTCGTGACCAGCATTTTGTCTTGCTCTATCTTGTGCACTATCTTCTTCGTGCTCTGGAGTTTGACAGATATCAAAGGGTGAACAATCTGAATTAACTTGACTAATATATTTAACACAAATACAGTATATCAACAACACTGTCATTTTTGATTCTTACACTTTATGACACATGAGGTAATTGAAGCAAGTTAATGCCCCTAATCTGTATTAGCTGGTTGTGTAACGTCCCCCACCCCACCGCCCCTTTGTGGCACCTTATGTTTACATTGAGTTTTATGACCAATGCATTCATGTCATTAGCTTTATCACCAGAGGACCATGTCCTCCTCGGCCTGTGAGAACAAGATATACATGAGCAACACCCCAATTTGTCCTCTTCTCATAAATCACTGGTTCATTCCCTTTATCTACATCTGTCCCGGCACATTTTCTTCTTTCACAAAAGACACTGATACCCTAATAATGCCAACAGAGCGCTTCATTGAGCAGTCAGTCTTACATAAGGAGATAAAGCTTGGTGTGTCCAGCCATGTTCAAAAGACAGTGAGATAGCATTAGACAAAAGACAAAATTGTGCACTAGTCTTCTGCTTTTTTATGCTCTATTATATATTGCATGGTAAATGAAAGTTGCCTTATGTTTTCACATATCTGCAACAAGATATGTTTTGTTATTAATGTGTTGTTTTAACTTTTCACAGCAGTAATACAGTGTCTTTGAATTTTATATAATTTTATGTTATGTTATTTCTTGTATTACAGTAGTGCAGGATGATGTCAGAACCCGGAAAACTAATTCGCCGCTGGTTCCTTCAAGATTGTCCTATGGGGTTTTAAAACAGAGCTCTCGTTTCCAGGTTTTGGCATACAAAAATGCGTCATCCCTGCAACACTCTATGAGTAATGAAATATTTTAATTGACGCCGGTCCAATTAATCATCATTCTGCCTGTAGGCTCCCAAATCTGTAGTGCATTTTCTGCTCAAACTATGGAAGCTTGTTTCCGCCACAGAATAAAACATTTTAAAAGATAATTGCGACTTTTTATCTCACAATTGCGAGTTTACATCTCGCAATTCTGACTTTATTTCTCAGAATTGCGAGAAATAAAGTCAGAATTGCGTAAAATAAAGTCGCAATTGTGTGTTATAAAGTCAGAAATGCGAGATATAAAGTCAGAATTGCGAGATATAAAGTCAGAATTGCGTGAAATAAAGTCGCAATTGCGACTTTATATCACGCAATTCTGACTTTATAACACATAATTGCGACTTTATATCTCGCAATTGCGACTTTATTTCTCACAATTGCGACTTTATATCTCGCAATTGCGACTTTATTTCTCAGAATTGCGACTTTATATCTCGCAATTGCGACTTTATTTCTCACAATTGCGACTTTATTTCTCACAATTCTGACTTCATATCTCGCAATTCTGAGAAAAAAAAGTCACAATTCTGACTTGATATATCGCAATTGTGAGAAAAAAAGTCATAATTGTGAGATAAAAAGACACAATTATTATTATTTATTTATTATTCAGTGGCGGAAACAAGCTTCCATATCAAACAGCTCAAATCGTATGGATTACTTTTATGATGGCTTTATGAAGCTGAAATTTTGGGTGAAATGGAGGGAGAGAAATCTCAAGAGTTTCATAAAAAAAAAAAAAAAATTGTTTTAAAGAGGAACAAAAGTCGTATGTGTTTGGAACGTAACAAGGGTGAGTAAATTATGACAGATTTTGTCATTTTTGGGCAAACTATCCCTTTAAGATGGTATGACATATTGAATGGTACACCTATAATTTGTTTTCAAGCAATTTCAATTTGGCCTCTATCTGTTTATTGAAATAAAATAGTTTAAGAGTAGGTATGATGTCACAATATTGGGACATTAAGCTGATTTGCCTACCCTGCCAGAAGTATGTGGCTAAAAAAATCTGTGAAAATGGTGTGTTTCAATTGCAAAATAGCTAGGTATGCAAGGAATCGAGTGTCACCACCATTAGTGTCATTTTCTGCACTCCCCATTAGGTCAGCCATAGTGTTCTTGTCGACAGCTGTGCTATGGCATTGTCAACATCAGTAAGCTGCTTTGCTATAAATCATCACAACAACGCTATGTGGCACCTACGTAATTTTACCCACCATGTCAAGATTCATGACCCCTGACCAAGAGACATTCCCTGTAATAAGGAAAGGACACAGATACAATACACGTGCCCTGACCCTCTGACATGAGAATGTTATCTCTACCCTCCAAAAGCAACCTTATCATCACAATGCAGAAAACTCCTACATAGCGGACCTCTATTCAAGAGTATTTGTTTACCTCATTAGTTTATCACTTGTGTGATACTGACAGTCACCATTGAGACAGGAATACACTGTGCTGAATGAGCAAAAGCAACATCTCTCTTACTGATTAAACTTTCAGGGGAGTTTACTAAGGATTAACTGATAGCATTGTTTATTTGCAGCCACTGTCTGTGTTGTTTTAGCACCCAGTACGCTAAATGTATTATGCAAATCAGATAACAACACAAACTGCTGAACTTCAATTTACACAGCACAGTGCTCCATATTATCGGTCAGTTTTAAATGCTAGGTTGTGCACTGTAAGAAAAATGGAAAAGGTACTGGTGATTTTCTGTCTGGAGGACATTATCCATTAAGTTTACTGACATTTCCTTTAACCCTAATACACTACACAATGCAATGTGTAATTCAAAATACAGGTGAAACCTTAACCCTATCCTATGAAAAATCAAGATGGAAAATTCCTTTATATTAACCCAGTACATTTTGCCCTATGTCACTAGGACAGTACATTTAAAGGTATAACTTTGTACCTTATCTACCCCTAAAAGGTGCACCTTAGAGTGTGGCAATATGTATCCTTGAGGTATACAGTTATGAACCATTTAGGTTCAAGATATAAAGATGTAACTTTGAGGGAACTGACAGGCCGTTGTTCCTCTAAAGGTTTAAAAGAGCTTAATTTTATATGCCAACTCCTAAAAGTAAAGGTTCTTTATTAGCACAAAGAATCTTTAACATCTATAAAGCCTTTCCATGCACAAAGGGTTTTTTATAGTGGAACAAGTTTCTTCACACTTTAGAAAAAAATATATTTCTAAGAACTATTCACTGAAAGGTTCTTTGAGGAAGCTAAATGGCATTGCTGCAAAAACTTTAAGAAAATGCTTAAACTATATTGCAAATGTTTGTGATGAAATACCACACGCAAAAGTGAAGCAATTTGTTTAAATTCAAAATGTTTAGTGAAGTTGCGCCTCAACAGTTTTGCATTTATCCTGCTTAAAGTCAATGTGACATCAAAACTGACCTTATTTACTTAATACACATTCTTGGTCTTACTGTGCATGGTTCATAATCACACCATATTCCACATGATCTTAATATCAAAATGTGTCAACTTGTTGAATGATTTACCCTTTTGATCAAATCCCTTTCCCTTTTCAACATCTCCCCTCTAACCACTTCCATTCTAGTTTACAACAGACTTTTACAATCCAATCAATTATAGGATAAAACAGTCCTGATGTCAGGAGTTTGATGTGTTTCAGTGTGTTTTAAAGTGCCCCTTTGGTGAAAATCAAGTTTTTAAAGTTGTTTATATGTCTATGTGGTGTTTTTAATATGCTCTAAGACAAACCATGAGCAAATTCTTAAGTCCACACCATTGCTGAGTATTTTCTCTTTAAAACTGCAGTGAAAAAAAGTCAGTCTCAAAAAAGCGGTTTTAAATCGCTTGTGTTTCTGACGTCACAAACTACCTTGTAACACCAGGTAATACTTATCCCATGCGAATAGGGCATAAGTCATGTCTTCCTTCAGTTCATTTTTCAATCAATCAATCTCAAGGTGTGTTTTGTCCATTTCCCTGAGTTCTCCTGTAATATATTTGGATTAAATTATATTTTGTTAGAATTTTCGTCTTTGTGCGCTTCCTGCCAGCAGACACCTGAATTATATTTGTATTCTTATGAATTTCCTGTTTCACTCACTCAGCCATATCAAAGACTGTAAATTACCAAGTCAGTTCACTCGTATGAATGGGAGAAACTGCAGCTCGCAATATGGCGGCTCTAGAAAAGGAAGGGCTCACTTTCTAAATAAAAGGACCAAACACCAAGTACAGTCATCACATCACTGCTGATTACACACTTCCCACCTGAAATATATGCTGTTTTTAATGTTATGAGTGAGAAGGTCTGCTCACACCCTCACAAAAATTCAGTGTGATAAATAATTTCCTAAATATCTACAATATGGACAGAATCAATTGTATCACTTAAAAAGGACATCCAGCAGTAATAGCAGACTAAACTCAGCGTTCAATGATAGTGGACATTGATCTTGGCATCCGGCTGCAGTGCAGACTGTATAGCAATAAACATGACAGTCCTCATATACAGCAGGAAATGAGGTGTAATCATATCTGTCTTTACAAATAATTATGCTCTTTTGAAGCCAAGAGCCTTTCCTGAAAGACTTAACAATTTTTCATATGAATAGTGTAACATTGCTGGACTGAATGTTGGATATGATGTAGTTAGTGTTTACAAAGGCAAGCATGCAGCACTATTCATGTTGCTCATATTTACAAAAAAGCTCAAATCCCAATTTTTAGTTGTCGGAAAATTAAATGGGCAAAAATAAATCCCAGTTACTGGGACCAGAGCCATGTCAAAAGACCAGAATATCATAGAGACTTAGTGGACGGACTCTTTTTACTCTTTATACCAGCGTACCAAGCAGCCATCAGAACATTCTAGTAACCCTGTCAATCATCCACAATTCCCTAATATTGTGAGTTTCGCATGGATAAGCACCACTCAAATTTTCTTCATATAAAAAAAGTAAAACTGTCAAAGTAAAATCTGATTCTGCTATTGAACTGTAAGGTTAGGAAGCAATAACAAATATTAACTTGACATTAAACTATTAGATACATTCATGAGGCAACTTCCTTTATTGTAAATTAATTGGTTTAAAGAATACTAGGAGGTTTCGAATCTGTTTGAATAGTAACGCTTATAATACCAGTGTTGATAACAATGAACATGATCTTAAAACAATGCATATGTTATCTCAGTAAGAAGAAAAGAAAGTCTGTTGCAAAGAAATTATGTTAAAGCTACACTGTGTAATTTTTTTACGTTGATTCTTAGCAAAAAACACTTTGTTCTTTCAAAATGATATGTGTTCATTAATGTGTAATTACTTCTACCAACTAATCAAGTATTCTCGTAAGCGTAGAATCTGCCATTTAGAATACATACGAGCGAGTCGCTCGAATGGCGGCAGCCATGTTGCGCCTCCATCTTGAAAATACATTAGCCAAAGAGGGACATACCTGGAAATTCAAGCTTCGCCTTTCGCGTTTTTACACTCAGTGGCACCGTGACGAATGCGAGGGGGAGATCACTCGCGACTGCCAGCAGATTTGAAATAATACGGCCACCGTAGGAGTTAAAACGCCCTCGAAATGGGAGGGGCTAGAGAGTAATATTCAGTTGGTAGTCATAAACAATTTCCCCGCTAGATGGGAGAAAATCCTACACAGTGTAGCTTTAATGCATGCTGATATAATGAAAGTAAAATGCTTTTTGCCAGTCATCAATAATGTAAATACAATCCATCTTTGTCACAAAGACTGTAATAAACAGATAATCTATAAACAGATATTTCTTTGCCCTGTTTAACTATGTCTTTATAAATTTTCACTTGTAAGATTTTATTCATTTCCATGAATTTCATTTATCTCAAGAAAATGTCCAGATGCAAATTTCTGACTGGGAGTCAGTGTAAAGTTTGAAAAGCCTGTGGCTACCCAGGCTGGGCTTTTCTGTGAAAAGAGTCCTGCAGAAAATAAAATGGTTGACAAAGGAAACAACAAAATATATAGAATATCACTGCTTTTCCGCATATAAACAAAACATTTCATGGCATGCCCTATGTGTTTATACCTAAGAGCCACTTGTTTAAGAACATTCACTGATCTTAAAGTTCCCCTGTGGTGAAAATCAAGCTTTTAAATGTTGTTTATTTTTCTATGTGGTGTTTTAATGTGCTTTAAGACAAACCATGTACAAATTCATGTCAACACCATTGCTGAGTATTTTCTCCTTAAAACTGCAGAGAACCAAAGACAGTCTAAAAAATGCGGTTTTAAATCGCTGGTGTTTCTGACTTCACAAACTACCTTGTAACCAATCACGTCAATGTGTGATCATCAACGAGTGGATCTCTGAGCTGGTGCGAGTGAGTGGAGGCGGGGCTAATTTGCATATTCATAGAACCACGTATACTAAATGAAGCAAGGGTGTAGAGTTGCATTTAAGCTATTTTAAGGCATGAAAAAAAAAAATTTCAAGGACAAAACGTCATTTTGTTGATCAAAGATGAGTTTTAAGGGATACAATTATTGACTACAGGGGGACTTTAACAATCACTAGTCTAATAAGATTGTGACATGTTTATGAAAATGCTTGGATGAGAGTCAAAAAAGGAAAATACAAAGTCCTGCTACTTAGGATGAATTCTACCAAACACAATTATTTCACACTCACACTATTACACACTGTATGATCTTACTTTGGGCTGTGTTCCAGTAGCAGCCTGAGCGATGGCAAGTCCCCTTTAGCTGCAGCATAATGAACAGGCAATGCACCCGTATCCGTGGCAACAGTAGGATCCCCTTCCCCACTTTTCAGCAACCAATCAATGATCTCATGATGGCTGAAGCGAGAAGCCAGATGCAGGACAGTGGCCCCTGAGCTGTCCTTATCCTGCAAACAACACAGTTCATAATAAATAACATATGTTAAACTATATCAACTATAACATTCAACTGGAATTCAGATATGTAATTCTATGGTACATTTCTCTATTATTCAAGGGCATACCTTCAATAAAAATCACTGACAGGGACCATGGATGCATTTTAACAGATTTATTCATATAAGAGACTATATTTTTATTAGCAAATCATTTTCAGCACAGCCGCTGACCCAGAGTCTTTTCTGGATCATATTTAACTGGCCAAAGTTTTGTAGTCAATCAACTTCCTGTGCAGGTACGAAACACAATAATGAAATGTGAAGCCCTGCTGTAGGTGTCCCGCTCCCCATTGATGTCAGAGATAACTTCCACTACTGCATGTACACAGAAGGAAAAACGGACAACAACAAGACCTCTACTTTCTCATTACGGCAGCTACATTTTAGTTTAGGGTCCAATTCTCACTAGTAACTAGCTATTGACTACAACTTTTGCCTCAATACAATTACTGCATATTAATAGCTAGTAAGGTAGTTGTTAAGTTTAAGTATTGAGAAGGATTAAGGGATGTAGAATATGGTCATGCAGAATAAGGCATTAATATGTGCTTTATAAGTGCTAATAAACAGCCAATAGTAATCCTAGTAATATGCATGCTAATGAGCAACTAGTTAATAGTGAGAATTGGACACTAAACTAAAGTGTTGCCATTTGTTTGTTTTTTTTGTTTTTTTTTGTTTATTGAAGTGATAAGGTAAGATGTACCACTAGACCTAATTATTGGATATAGACTAACAATATGAATGTTACTTTTACATGTAATTTTTTCCCCACAAAGTTCTAGTATCTGCATTATAATGGCAGGAAAAAAACTACTACATGTTGTTACTATAGAGTTAGGATTAGGGTTTGGATTAGGGTTAGCTGCATGTAATTATGCATAATTTATAGTTATTACTACAGTAACAACATGTAACGTGTAACAAGAGCACTGTAATATAAAGTGTTAACAAAATGTTCCACCTATTGAGAATGATGTAGTGTCATCAACACTGTTCTGTCATTAATTACTCACCCTCATGTTGTTCTAAACCCATAAATCCTTTGTTCATCTTCGGAACACAGATATTTTTGATGAAATCTGAGAGGTTTCTGAACCAGCCATAATACGTCATTGCAACTTTCAAGGCCCAGCAAGGTAGTAAAGACATCATTAAAGTAGTCCATAGGACTAAAGTGGTTCAACCTTAATGTTATGAAGCGACGAGAATACTTTTTTGTGCACAAAAAAACAAACAAAAATACCGATTTTATTCAACAATTTCTTCTCTTCCATTTCAGTGTCCTACATTGATCATGTAGTAAACACAGTGCAGCACTTCTGGGTTCTGCATCAGAACGCCGGCTCATTGGCTGGCTCCTGCGTTAGCATTAAACGCATGCATCATGGTGCTAATGTGAACAGCGTCGGCCAATAATGAACTGGCATTCTGACTTAGAACCCGGAAGTGCTGCACTGTTTACACTACCTCAACAGCGTAGGAGACTGACATGAAAGAGAAGAAATTGTTGAATAAAGTCGTTATTTTTGTTTTGGGTTTTTTTGCGATCAAAAAGTATTCTCGTCGCTTCATAACATTAAGGTTGAACCACTGTAGTCACATGGACTATTTTTATGATGTCTTTACTACCTTTCTGGGCCTTGAAATTTGCAATGATTTTGCTCTAGAATTTCATCAAAAATATCTTAATTTGTGTTCCGAAGATGAACGAAGGTCTTACGGGTTTGGAACAACATGAGAGTAATTACTGACAGAAATGTTATTTTTGAGTGAACTAACCCTTTAATTCACGTACTTTCAAACTAAATTATAATCACGTACTACACATGTGCTTTAGTATGTTAGTTAACACATGTAAATATGTGTACTACTTTAAAGCTAAAAAGGTATTTTAGTAAAACTTTTTGACAATTATTGGTGCACTTTTTTTTTAAAGTGTGTGCTAGGAAACATAGTTATGAGTTATTTCAGTAAATATTATATTATATACAAGAATTCTTCTTTTTCACAAGGGCCCAATAAAGCTTCACAACAGATTATTGAACAGGCGATTTTCTGACGCATTTAACTGGAAGATGTTAGCCTGGCTAACGTCAGACCTCTTTCTCATTGAGACGTGGTCTGGGAACCACATGTTCATTTTCTCGTATTTGAGGCGTGGTTTACGAATGCCCAGAGCCGTTTATTGGACGCTACGAATGTCTATCAAATGCGCCTGTACGTAGCTCATAGCCAATCGTTTCAATTATACCAGATGATGTATGTAGAGCGACAGAAATTCGACAAGGAAGAAGACGAAATAAACTTGCGTTCTAAACTACTTAGAACCATGCTTAGAACACTATCTAAGGCTGCATCGAAAGGTAACTTCGCGTCTGATGCCATGTTAGATCCATAGATATAAACAAACTGCTTCGGTGTGTCGCATAGACGTTGTCATCGTCTTTCTGCTCCCTCCCCGTTCTGTGATTGGTTCCCTCGCTGAGGCGAAAATCTAGTCCATGGAATCCAGGCTGCCTAGCAGCGTGAATAAAATCGCGCTGCGCACAAGGCAGCATGGGGAAGCCCAGGATAGGAAGATGTATAATCTGTATAACTCAATTCCAGTGACTCAAAATAAAACTCCTTGTGGGCCTGTGCTGTTTATGGAAGCTATCTGAGACAACCTGAAAACAGCAATTAGACAAACACACTAACATGGCCCTTCTATCTCATTCCACTGAAATCTTTCCTTCCTTTTGTTTGGCATGGGCAGGTTATATCTATCTGAACGCTTGTAGCACTTACAGAACACACTGGCTTCATTCCATAATTATACTCACTGCATGAATCACACACTTGACTCCATGAGGACGGTATTATCCACAGCCCGGGTCAAGCGGCTAAACTGAAGTCACACTCTTAATAAGACCTCAAGGAACACTGTTGAGTAAATTCTTTGACCATGAGACTGAAGGTTAGATGAATGTTATAAGGATCTTCTACTAATAAGATGGGATTTCTTAGCATACGAGGTGACGATTAGGCCATGAAAGCATTTTATGCACCAGTGTGGATGCTTTATTAGACAGAATAAAGCTTAGTGATTTTAAAAGCCAAATTTGGCATAACTGCAGGGTTGTTTGAGGACTGAGTACAGGAGATCCAGAGACCCTAAAAGCCCCCCCAACCCCCACCCCCCATTTACTCCCCTTCATGTTGTTCCAAACCTGTATGAGTTTCTTTCTTCTGTTGAACACAAAAGAAGAAATTTTAAAGAATGTTGGTAACCAGACAGTTGATGGCACCCATTGACTTCCATAGTATTTTTTTTTTCGTACTATGGAAGTCAATGGGTGCTGTAACCGTCAACTGTCTGGTTACCAACATTCTTTAAAATATCTTCTGTTTTGTTCAACAGAAGAAAGGAACTCATACAGGTTTGGAACAACTTGACGGTGAGTAGCTTAATGACAATATTTTCATTTTTGGGTGAACTATTCTTTTAATATCAGCATAATTTTAAATAACTGTTTATATATAGCCTACATGGACACTGTAATGTAAAGTGTTACTGAAAAAGAAAGTTAAATACTCACGGCCGCTCGACATCCTCCGTGCGTCACGAGCCACTGTAGGCAAGTCAGGTTGCCCGTGGCTGCGGCGTCATGAGCAGGACTCGCGCCGTTTCTCGCCAGGCTGTTCGCCGGTAAACCCGCTTCCTCAACCAAATACCGCAGACAGGTGAGCTTCCCTGCTCGAGCGGCGTGGTGTACGGGAGTCGCTCCCAGCACATCTTTCACATCGCCGTTGAGTACTTTCTCCGCTAATTGTACTTTTAAAGTTTGAACATCCCCTTGCCTTGCTGCGAGAAGTGTCCTCTCAATCACCATGATGATGTATCCTCCAAACAAATGACTATTAGCGCACCATTAAGCGTCAGTTAGAAGTCTTCACTACAGAAAGCGTTCTCAGCGCAGCCTCCCGTAAGCGAGTTACATCGTTCTGTCCATCCCTCTTTGTTTGAATCACCAGAACATAACGGTATAGACATATATCTAAGAAATATATTCAGATGATATAGTATTAATCAGTATATGGCATTTTGACAAAAATTACCTTCATTTACCGCGTAGCTCCTACCTACAGAAAACCAGCCACGCATTTCTTTACGGTCTTCTTTGAATGTATCCACTGGCTATAGGATACTTTATATTCCACCTGTTATGTCTCTTAACTAAACATAGACACAGGGTAAACTAAACAATAACACCGCAAAACCAATGCGTCTATAGGGTATTTGGCTTGTTGTCAAACGGTTCGTTCAGAAGTCTTGAGGGACTGAACTTGTGAATAATCCATTAAGGGGAGGAGAACTGACATGTTGGCCCCACTCAAATCGGCTCAGATGTTAAAGGGACAGCGCTTCGTGATGACGTTGTTTGGTTGGAGCCTTCGAGTATCTCATGTTTTCTAAAATAAAGGATAGGCCTATTAATTTGATGCATATTATAGTATTTCTTATTGGTTTGTCATGAGTTTATGTTTCTTTAATCGACATGGTTATTATGCAGCAGAAGAAGACATAGCCTAGATAATAGTTTATTTTCCTCTACTCTTCATCTACTTAAGTATTCAATAGAAAAAATGTAGATTGCAAACTCTAACATAGGCCAATACTCATTTATAGCTTATATGTATCCGATATTAATGTTCATATATAATTTGGAACGGGCAGATGCAACCGAGTGATAGGCTATAATTACCTCAAAGGCCTTACCAACAGATGGCAGGCTCGCACAATATTTGTTGTACAGTGGTAGCCAAAATGTCAGCAATATAAAACAGCCTATTTTCTTTTACATTTTAGAATTAGTTTGTTCCCATATCACGTTATTGTATTGTCGTGGAGACCTGATAACGTTAGCTAGGCCTACGTGTTCTTTACAAATCGCTTGCTCATTATTTTTCATGATCACAAAATGTTTCGCCAAAAATAATAAAATATAGACAATATGGATTTTGGGTTCTCCAGACACTTGGGTTTGTGCTTGTTTGGTTGGTCACTTAATTCGAAGTTAACGGTATATGTGCATGTACTCATTTAGCACTTGTCCATCTTAGGCTATAGGTTATGTTGGCTTAAACATCATGTAGGCCTAAGGGTAAAACTGTTGCAGTGTCTTGAAAAAGTATTCTTAGCAATACGTATGAACATCAATGTTTGTGAGATTTATGTGAACAGTTGATCTACAATCTTGAGTCACTGAATAGTGAAGCTGCGACATTCTAAACGGGGTAACTGTTCTCATCAGAATTGGGTGGGGGAAAAAACAGTCAGTTGTTCGGAATATTATTATAATTGACAAATTATAATAATTCATGATGTTTATTTGATTGATTTTTAACAAACCCTTGTGTTAGATGTAGCCTACATTTTAAACATCCCTGTTTATTTAGGCTATTTTGGGGGAATCAAATCTTAATTATGTGGTGTCAGTGGTGATATTCAGTAATTCATTCATTATGACCTACTTTCAATTAAAATATGGATGCCTCAATATGTAATTCATAATATTGATACCTTTCAGAAGAATCTATTTGTCTGTGATTCTGATTTAAACTTGTCAAAACGCATCATAGGCCTGATTTAATATTGTACATTAAAGTCACCTTTAATATGTGTAATAAAACACATTAATAAGAACTACATCAAATATGATGTATAGCCTACATTCTGTAAAATTAGATGATTTCATGGCCCATGACCCTTTTTTTTTTTTTTTTTGTGCCATGACAATTAAATAAGTAAATGTTTCTATTTATATCTCCCATAATATATTGACTAATTTTTCCCTATTCTAAACTTTTGTAAATGCACATTGTTCTTAAGGACATCTTTCTTATATCCCTCATGCATCAGGTCTATCACGTGGATGCACATCGTCTAGGGCAGGCCACCACTTATTTATTTATTTTTATTCTCGAATAGGACTAAAATGCTTTAATAGTGTTTAGGCTATGGTGTTCCTTGCTTCCGATAAACTCTGAAAATACTTGAGATAATTGAAATTGCCCCCATTGGATTTACTAGAAGTTTGAGGCTCTCGTTAATTTACAACATTGTACTTAGATTTTGTTTATGGAAAATTAAGAAAAAATAAGAAACTAACTAGGCTATTTCGTGAGTAGAGGCCTACGTCTAGCGCTCCAGCCTACTTCTTTTTAATCGAAACACAACACCCCACAGTCAGTCTCCATATGCTGGACAGCAGTTGTTGGAGCTGGCGCGTGATTTACGCTGACATCTCCCATTTGGCGTCAGTCTCGTGCCTGGCGCGTGCCATCCTCATCTATTTAACTATACAGAGACGCACGAGCCAGGCTTATTAATGGATAATCCCTCAGGGGCTGTGCGCAACATGTCTCACAGGACAGCTTAGATCTTTGGTTGAGTGACTGTTTATTGTTGAGCAGTGCTTACAAAGATATATATATATATATATATATATATATATATATATATATATATATATATATATATATATATATATATATATATATATATATATATATATATAACACAGTTGCATTTACCTTACATGAGGTAGGCAACTCGGATTTCATTAAATATTTCAAATGTCATAATTTATATTTAAAATGCATTTAACCAAACTTATCTTTGTAAATTAACTATGATTTATCGTGGATATTAACTTTCCAACAGAACACTGTATAAAAGTAGTAACCTGCTATGCTTACTACGCTGTTAATACTAGATTTAAAATTTGTAATGTATTTATGTTGGGGAAAAAACAATAAACTTTGATATTTTAAAATGAAAATTTTCAGTGTAGCTATACCCAGTTGTTTTAGCTAGTAATAGGTTCTATACTTGTCACAATTAAGTGCATATTTTAAAGGTGGTGTTCCTTTGACCCTGGTTTACTGATTCACTTTCATTTAGCATCATGTTGTGAACATCTTTGTGTAAAAAAATGTAGGTCACGTCAACCGTTAAATGAGCTTTGTCTTCTCTTCCTCAAACGGATAGCTATTCAAATTCCTCACAAATTACTCGTGTGAAAATAGGCTACCAAGTTGTCCTACAATTCAAATAGATAATCTAACGGTCACTTTCTGAAAGGCAGAGGGCGTGGGAGCATGGAAAAAAGTGGAATATAAACTGCACGCGTCGAGCGTGTGACAGTTATTCAAATTTCCCTCCAATTAGGCCAACCGAAACTCTATTGTATTGGCCATCTGCTGCCGGTCCCGCATGGGACTGTTCTAGGACAGTTTTTAACCTTATCCATGAAGAGTAGGAAAACTAGACACTGTAGCTTTGGTATGGACAATCTGCACTTCGAGCCACATTAACATGTTTCACATAAATTACACTCTGATTCATACTAATCCCAGTTTTTATGAAGGATAGGCTATTTTCCGATTGATTGAAATGCAATGCATGCAACATGTCCTACATGCATTGCACACAATATTTGTTTGTTTATTTATGTTTTTTGTTGTTGTTGTTTTTTTGTTGTCTATTTATTTACTTCCTTTGATTTTAACGTTACAGCGCATCATGGTGGATTTTAATAAAACAATATAGCTTTGGCTATATGATTTATTTTATTTTTGTTTTATTTTATTTTATTTAAGATTTTGCAGCCTGAAGTATATATTTTGGTAGTTCAATTTTCTATCCTATCTCAAAATTCCTACGCAAGTTGTTTATTTGCCGTTCCTTCACACCACTGTGGCTGTGGGCCATCTGCCACCCCTGCACGTGTCATTCATTAGCACAGGCTCAGGCTGTAAGAAAGAGTGCGTGAATTAATATAGAAGACTTTGAGTTTGTGTTATAGCATATGCCCCTATTGTTTGAATTGAAGTTAAAAAGGCCTATATGCAACGGTTATCTATTTCAACAATTCCTCTCAAAATTACCATAATTGTTGTATGCAGTAAGGTTGAATCTGCATGTCATATCAAATTTTTTTTTTTTTTTTTTTTTTTAACAGAAGTAAATTTCAGTTAATTCTGCCACATGAAGGTTTTCTTACTGACAAAACATTTTACAGAGCATTGAGAACAACAGAGATTGCAGAGGTGCAAAGACAAGATTTAAGATTAGCTTTATGTTAGTAGCTAATACAGTAAAATATTATGGAAACAATTAAGCAGAGATTTAAATTAAAGAAGACAACACAGAGGATAGAAAAGTACTTTATTTTGTGTGCATGTTTATTTGATATGATGTTCATGTTCGCAATAAAGACTCAGAGGCCAGGTGGTCAAGTATGTTTATTTCGCAATCTCTCTGCGCACGCGCGTACGCACGTACGACCCAAGCACGCACACACACACACACACACACACACACACACACACACACACACACACACACACACACACACACACACACACACACACACACACACACACACACACATCATTGTGAGGACAGTTATTATATTGTACAAACTGTACATTCTATCCCCCTAAAATTACCATACCCCTAATCCATCACAGAAAACTTTATGCATTTTTACATTTTTAATAAAACATTGTTTAGTATGATTTTAAGCCATTTTAATTACGAAGACTCAGGAAAATTCCTCATAAACCAAGTTTATGTTGTAATACCAGTGTAATATGTGTGTAATTCATGTTTTATGGGGACTTTCCGTAGACATGCTGTATATTCTATTCCCTAACTCTAACCCCAAACACAGCCCTCACAGAAAACATTCTGCATTTAAACATTTAAAAAACAATGACAAATAACAAAACAGAATTTATAAGCTGTTTTCATCATGGGGACCAAAGCAATAGTTTGCTTTTGATGACAAAGCAAAATGTCATCCTTGTGGGGACATTTTGTCCCCACAGGGATAACCGAGATCACACACACATATATGAATATAAGTACTTACCTAAATGGGAACATATACAGTACTATAGATTTCTGGTGTTTTTAATCTAGGATACCGTTATTTTACAGTTTATATAGGCTAACATCACCAGATTTCCCCAAATGAGGTTTTGTCAGATGTAGATCACTTCTGGGGTAATTTTTTATTTATAAGGAGGTATACACATATATTTAATGAGCAGACCTTTTAGTATGGTCTGTGTTTTTGATAGGCCTAAATGCGAAGGCTTACCATATAATTGCAATAGTGATTTGCTATATCTGCCATTAAAAAAAACGAAATAAAATCAACAACTTATTCTTCTTACATTGTTTGAGGGAGATATTAATTATAGGCTAAAATATAATAGCAAATGTGGTAAATGTTTATTCCAATAGAATACATGATGTTAAAATAAATGTTAGAATACACAATATTTGTGGCCATAGCTTTTGAGTAAGAATTTAAACATTGTTGCAGTTTGCAATGCTTCATTTTCTCAAATTCTCCTAGAGGCGCGGTGGTTAGCTTCAGGGGACAGTGGAAACACTCTGGAGTTGTGGGAAGATAAGGCGTTAATTAGGCGTATCTATGCGCTATAGTTTTCATGCGTGACCGAAAGTGACTGACATGTTTTTGTATCAGCCTGCAAATGCATTTGAACATTTCCTCCATAGATGTAATATTATGTCTATTTATTTACTTCCTTTGAATTACATGTCCACATGTACCTAACTAACACTGCATATAGAACTCTACAGTAAAAATGACTAATTGTGCTGTGGTGAAAATTTTATTAAAATCCAAAGATTCAGTTAGAACACTAAACTCAAGGTGCTGGCAATTGCTGCATGCATGTATAATATTTTTTAACGTCATCAATATCTGACGAGTTTTATGGTAATGCATTTAGAAGATAGCAAGTTATCTTTGCGAAACGTTCAATCTGACATTTATGATCATTTATCTTAATTACAGTTTAAAATTAGATAAGATTTTTTTTAAACCAAGTCACTGTTTGAGCGTCATTCTTTATGATATTTATAATGTACTAATGATAGTACATAGATTATAATATCGTGCATGACCCTGATAACATTTGCATACAACACTGTTCAATCATCATAATGTTTAATTTGATCAGAGTGGAACGTGACGGTAAATCGAATGTTTTCAATGTAAAGAATAAAGGTAAACCTATTTAAATACTTTTTAGATTGATTGCGATATGAATGTCATAATCTCACAAGAAACATGTCACACAAGACAGTTTTTGTAATATGAATCAAATTTGTCACGATTTGACATTACAATGATCATTGACATTTCTCCATAGTTTAAAGGTATTTAACAATTACATTAGCTACAACGTGTACAGTAACAATTATAGTAATAATGAGACTGTATACAGTGGTTGGTCATCATGGCTTCTTTGTCAGAATAAGAAGCTGTTTTAGTAGCCTATTTGTATAGGAAAACATCCAGTTGTTACATCAAGGCAAAACATTACCTGACTCTTAAATGAATACAGCTTCTGCAAATATTACATCAACGAAACTCGTCAAAGTAGCCTTTAAGCTATTATTATTTTACTAAAATCAGTTCATTTAAGATATTACTCGTAAACACAATATGTTATGTGACAAAGCATTTTACAGTTAACTAATCTGTCAATTAACACAAATAGTAGCTAAAGTATCTACTGCAGTAGTCTATTTGCAAGATTTCTTTCATAGGCTACCAACTAAACTGGCATTGCTTTGAAAAAAAGAACCACTTACCCACACTGTTACTTACCTGCTTTCAAACGCGAGCACATTATTGCAGGTTTTGCGGAAGCCTCTGGATGAAAGCGTATTGTTAAAGCTCAATCGTGTGCTTGTATTTAGCGCCCATTTACGCGGAGAGCCTGCTCGCAAATGAAGAGAAGGCACGCGCTTTGTGGGCGTGGAGGGTGTCCGCCCTTTCTGAGGTCGCCATGCTATCAAACTCGTGTAGTGTCTAGCGCGAAAACTGAACAATTCGATACTTTACGCAAACACTATGTACAATTTTAGCAGCTATTCGTATAATTGCACTAGATAGCTTACATATAAGTGATATGACATTGCTATCAAAAATAAAATAATAAAATTGTACATATGATCCATAATGTAAATTAGATAACAAACAAGCCCTTTCGTAGCCTATCTATAATTCATTATAATTGCACAGCCATCTGGTCTTTTGTCCCCATGGCTCGTGCCATTCTCGTGCCTTGCGCGAGCGGGGACCCAAGAGCCCCATGCGCACATTTACAAGGAAAACGCGTCTTTTCGTTGTTTTTCCCTGGTATTTTCTTTAGGGGCTGAGGAAGTTGCTAAAAAAAAAACACGCTTCTCACATCTACCGTGCTGTTGGCTATGTGCTGATGAAGTTCTCACTCAAAGTATTACAATGGGGAAGCTTTTTTACACAGTCTACTGCTACGTCACAAAATCATGCACTATGGGCGAATCATTATAGGGGAAAACAAGTCTTTGTGTGAAAAGTTACATCACCAGATGTGCATTCATTTGGCTTGGCTTTTGGCTTGGGTATTTGAATTAAGACTTTATGTTGTTTGCTAGATATGTTATTGATGGGGTTTGCGATATTTGGGTTGATATTCACATACGAATAGCCTAATTGTTTGGCTGATGGACGCGCATGTTTATCTTTCAGCTTTTGTCTGGGTTCTGATGATTGCAAACACTGCTGAAATACATTTCAGACTGTTTATTAGTTTTGATAAATTGTTTGGGTTGTCAATGTAGCACATTCTACTTTTTACAAACTGGGTCGTAAGAAGCACGAAGTAGGCTATTTGAACCAGAGAGCATTACGATATTATTCATAGAAACATAACGTTGAGCATTAAGATTTGTCCATGATTTAAGAAGAAATAAACCTGTGCGATCTCAATGAGTCTTGCTCAATTGCTCCATTAAAATTTAAAAGGCCTCACCAGTGATTTTAACAATTGTATGCCTATTTAGTTTTGTTTATGCAATATGCGATCAAAACGACTACAAACGCACGCACAGGCAAACAAATTCTTGGTCTGGATTCTCAGCGTGATGCTGAGAGAGACGCGCAGCTTTGCGAAACACCACATGTCTGCTCATCCGGTCCACATGAACATATTTGGTTTTAGGTTCCAAACAACACAAATTATGTAGTGATTGCTAGTAAATCTATGCAATATTGCGTGTCAACAGCTGTTTGCAGGCAGCGTTGGTTTTGGCTTGGGAAGCATACTTTATTTGGGCTTTCTTTCATGTCGCTCTGCAGCGTTTGCTTGTTTTTCAAGTGAAATAAATAATATATGTATATGATTTAATCCACATGTTCCTGAACATAAAGCTTTATTAAGTTGATTCTGTAATGTTTTGTAGCTACTTTTCATTTTCTAACATGTTTATCTGTAAGGATCATTTAGAAGTGATTATTTGGAGGTTGGATTTTATAATCAAACATCATACAGTGTCATGCTTTTTGATGAAATATCTATCTTCACCTTTTTATTAACTTATATATTACAAACTTATATATGATTATGAGCAGCATGCAGTTTAAATAAATGAAGAAAAGCAGGACACACAAAAGAAGGAAAGTCACCATAAATTTAATGTACGTAGATAAGCGTATTTAGTTGGACAGCATAGATCACAAATACCCTAGGGTCAGCTGATACTGGCTAACTTTATTTTGTAGCATTTGAAATATATCTTAATATAACTGTTTTATCTAAATGACCTTTGCTGATGACTGGTTGCATTCAAAAATGTATAGGACATGCATTAAACCATAAAGCTGTGTGGCCATTTTAACATGATGCAATACACTTCAAAAAGTACATTTCTAAATGATGTTCGGGACTGCTCAATGTGTTTTCATATTCATATTTTATAGATTTAATATTGTAGTTACATAAATGAGACCGCAATCATCTGAGCTATAAAAGGATTTCAAATCACCATCATATTTCTTAACCTAAATCTTAACTTTCAGCTATTCATCGTATCAGTCATTACTAAAATGGTTTAAATCTTCCTTATGAATATTTCTAAATGTGTTACTTTCTATACGCATAAAACTCATTGCTTTATCTTTCCAAAGCAAGTACACTGTTAATTCGTTTTAAGCAATAGAGAAAGATATTAATTTTGTTCCCCAAGTGTACAGTGTAATGATTGAACTCGACTGTCCCGCATTAAAAAGATACTCGATCTGCTGCTGTACGAGTTCAGTTTTTACCCTCTGGTATATATATATATATATATATATATATATATATATATATATATATATATATATATATATATATATATATATATATATATATATATATATATATATGGTCTGTTTATTCAATTTATTCAGCTTTAAAGATGACTCAAACGGACATGACCAGTACAAGCCAACAAGTACATTGAAGGTTAATTGATGCGCTCTTGGAGACAGTGACGCGTGCCTGCCTATGATGGAACATTCAAAAGGTCTTCAACCCACAAATAATAGTTTTTGCTCTTATCACTTTCATAATGTGTAGCCAATAAATAAATAAATAAATAAAAGCAATAAAAATAAAGACATGTTCGAGATTGTTCTAGTTTCACCAATCAGTTTGACTGTTATATCGCAGACAACACACCAAAACAAGGCAAAAGCTGTCGAGATACATTTTTGATGGTGGTAGGCCTATATAATTATAATTTTGTATGCGTGTCACCCTATTCCCTACTTCCCTCAGCCCCCAACAAAGAAAAAAAGAAGAAGAAGGGGGGAAAAGACCTTCTCTTCGTGTCACCCCGTGAAGCTTTATTGTCATATTCGGTCATATGGCTCAGACACAGACGCCAATAGATTGGAAAGACACGCCATAAATGCAGCAACGTGATAGGGTAGTAATATAGCAAACAGGTGACTAAAGAGTTTGGCAGTCTTTACTCAAGGGAGTTGGGATTCAAACTAGTGGCGCGCTTTGTTGGGATTGGAGGAACAGACATCCATCTGTTACATAGTAACGGCGCGTGTCAGGCGCGTGAGATCACCACTGATTTGAAATATGAAGTAAGGCCTTTAATATAAACCCCTGAACAGCTAAAATGTATGGCCACTGGTAAATAAACCAGAAAGAAACCAGAAAGAAATGTTTAGGGAGGAAAACATGCAAAGAATTCATAGAACATAGCTGTTCTATGAATAAAACCTTATTTATAAACCCATAGGCATATAATTGATATATATATACAAATATATATTTTTCCTTTTTTATATAGGCTATTGGTGTTTTTTTGTGTGTGTTTTTTTACTGTGTTGTATTGCAAACCTCCCTACTCTTGAATTAGCTCAATATTGACTTAAATGTAGTCTACTTGCCAACGTATTGCTTTATGACATTAGAGTAACTTATCCAACATGGTCCGAACGTAAGCAGATGTTAAGTATAGCGTGGCTTGGTTAATTATTGCGTGCATCATGCCCTGTATCAGTAGGCCTATAGGCCAATACATGGCGGATTTCTTTGTGAAACAAATATCTTACAGCACAAATTTTAATAGAGCAATGCCAAGTCAAAATGAGAGTAAACAAATAAACTTTAAATGTATTTTGTAGGCTATTGTAGTTTGTTTTGCAGTAAACATTAAACCAGAATGCGATATAGAAAACGAACTTGTATTTTGTAAATTGTTTTAATCTCCACGTTTTATTGTGAATTACATACGAATTTATATATAATACTATATAGTTTATAAGCATGCAAACTCATGCGGAGATCTATGAAACAATGAAAATTGTTATCAATGGCATGCGAATACCAGTGGTTTGGATGAAGCTAACATCAATCAACAGATGGTAACTTTCGGGACAGTCAGATCAGATCTCATCCAGCATCCCCCTCTGCGTCAAACCGAAGGCACAATGGAATAGAAGCCCTCCCTCCACGCCAAAGAGCCCTATAAAAGACCCCTCTCGCCCACCCTGACCACAAAACTCTACTCTTCTCTCTTAGAGACACCAACAGATCAAATCATGACTCCAAACATTATTACCGAAGCTCATTCCCACTCAATCGGTACTCGAATGACTGTAGCTCAGAGAAAAGAGGCACATGAATTGAGAAAGGTGAGGACGATTTTGAGTTCCTTTTAATGAACACCCCTGAACCATTTTAACGATAGACCTTGTAGTCACTAAAAACGCACACTTACATTAACCGATTTCTTTCTTTTTTTCAGACTCTCAAGCCATTGATGGAAAAGAGAAGGCGGGCTCGCATTAACGAGAGCCTCAATCACTTAAAAACACTAATACTCCCTCTGGTCGGCAAAGACGTAAGTATCTTAACTTTGAAGCTTGCATGGTATTACTTGCAATACATCAAAGTGCTCGTCAGTGTCTGAACAATATCCTAATGTGTCAAATCCTTTTCAATTTGTAGGCTTCACGTTATTCAAAGCTCGAGAAAGCTGACATTCTCGAAATGACTGTCCGGTTTCTCAAAGATCTGCCTTCCTCATCAGCTAAAGGTGAGTGATCTATAGTGATTTACTTTTGTTTACACCATTCTCAGCATTTAATAGGAATCTGAGTTATTTCAAATGGGCCAAGTATATTTAATGAAAACAAATTTTTTTTTTCCAAAGGTCAAACAGACAGCTACAAAGAGGGTTATAAAGCCTGTTTGCAGCGCATCTCTGTGATGCTGCCTCAGTCTAACCTAGGAACAGAAACCTCTCAGCGCGTCAACGAGTTCATTCAGCACTCGATGGTGTCTGCGGCATCGTCCTGCGAGAACTGCTGTGGTCAGAACTCCAGAATGATTTCACAAATGCACCAGAGACTTGTGAGCTTGAGGAACAACAGCTCTACAATGGAGAACCACTCCACCAGTAACGCGTCAGCGCCCAGCCAAGCTCAGCCTGCGCCACAGGCAGCTGTGGACATGTGGAGACCGTGGTGACCAAACACGCAACAGGAGGCTTCAGGGAAATTGTGTATTATTAACTTTGTATATTATTTATTTGTCGTAATAAGCTTGAGAAATGTAAAGCCTGTTATTGAGATTACATGTAAGGAGTTTAAGTATTTATTACCTAAAATATGGCTACTTTGTAAATGAAAGAGAGCCAGCTGGCACAGATCATGGAAGTAGTTGTATTCTATGAGCATAACGTTATGCAATCCTCGTTGGGGTTTAAATATTATGCGTTGTAAACAACAGAATTGTAAACCCCAAGGGTTAAAATGTATTTATGAGGTTTGCACAATTGACTTTATTTCATTTCTGTGCAAAGAAGTTGTAAACACTGTGTGTTAATTACTATTGGCAAAAAGAATGTCCCTGAAGGAAACATAATCACAAAAATGTTAAACATTGTGAAGCAACAGAAGAATAAAATTATTTTGCTTTGAAATTCTTGAAATCTTGTTATTTTTCCTTCAAAATGTCTTACTGGAAGAATAAAGCAACTGGACGTTGTAGACGAAAGAAAACAATATGTTAAATGACAAAAATGTCGAACACATACATAGCAAAAGTAGTTCGTTATTCAGTAGGCACACATTACGCACTGATCTGGGTAAGAAATCTGGGAAACAATATAAACAATCGTCGATTTAGCATCTGTTATGAGGAGATACACAGGGGTGACTTTGGAAGGGTTTTTTGTACTTTCAATTACTTTTCAGATTTATGAAATATAAAATATTTTATGACTCAAAGAACATTAAACACTTCATGTTTCCTCCAAACATTATTTTCTTCAGTATCAAGTAAAGTAACATTTATGATATGGCACAAACAGCTTCATTCAACAGAATCTCTGCTTGGATATATTTACCTGCCTGTTTTATTTAGGCCAAATTAAAGATAGGCTACATTGGAATCTGCATACACAACCCGGTGCATGCAGAGTTTAACAGGCCACACAATTTAAAGAATATTATTTAGTTGATCTCCCCCTCTTTCTCACAGCCCGCTTCATCAAATGTGGTTACTATGCTGTTTTCACTAATCATTTTGTGGGATTTTTTCAGTTGGCCAAACCTTGCGCTGAGACGCGGCTTTCTCACACAGACACTTCTCACTCACATAGTACCAAAATGAGTCCTCTGTGCAAACAATAGGTTGAAAGATGCTCGGGACAGTTGACGGAGCTCTACATCAACCCGATCTCATGAAATGCGTCTCTGGCACTCCATTTTACAAGAGAAACGAGACGCATTTCATGAGATCAGGCTGCATGGATAATTTTAGATACCTAAATTGTCTGTCACTTTGAAAGAGTGTAAATAATCTATTATTATCCCGTCATTTAAATGTTCATGTTTTAAATAGGCCTATAATAATACTTTTAATAGCCTACACATTTTAATTAATCACATTTTCATTTTCATTTACAAACGTACAGGACGAGCATTTAGGCTGTATTATGCATTTATTTATTTAAGAAGAGAACAGATGAACAGATGTCACCTTTTATGTTCAACACCATGTTTTTTAAACACGACTTTAGTGCCTGAACAGGGAAATATCATCCACGCAATATTACAAAATACAACTCCGATTATAATATTCAAAACCTAAAAGAAAAATATGAAGAGAACTAAATTCAATCGACGCCCTGTATCTGCCAGAACTCAAATCTTCCTCCTGGTTCGCATCGACTTAAACTGGATATTCGGGGACATTCTAAAACGCTTAACGTGAAAAAGGCTTAATGTGGCTTAATGTAATAAGACAGTGATATTAAAAGACCAAACTCATCAAACATCCTATTAATAAACCATACTATGTACAAAAAATCAGATATGAGCCCAGAATATGAACGCAACGCGTATAATTACACGTTAAGTTTTCCTCCCTCCCATAGAAAACCATTAGGCCTAAGAAAACGCTTAATGTGGCTGCCTCAAGGAAGAATGATGCAGAGATGTAATCAGCCTGTTTTTATTTTTTTACTGGATCATTGGACTCAAACATTTCCCGGAGTTTAACAGCTTAAAATGATCTGATTGCAAACAGAGAAGCGAAATGGTTAAAGGGTTAGAATAAACTTGAATTGCCATTGTAGATGCTCGTGTAAAAATCTCCCGACTTCAAGTTCACCTGCATGATGTAGCTACATTACATTAATAGTGCAATTACATGTGCTTCAGAAATGTATTTGCATTATTTTAATTAATTATTTAAGCGCGTTACGAAATTTTGAATTATCATGCGTTAACGTTTGACAGATCTCAACAGAAAGAGAGTGGCCATGATGTGCCACACATTTTCAATAGAGACAGATCTAGACTGCAGGCACACCATGTAAACATGTCCACTGTTGTAGAGTGCTTAAGAAATCACTCTGTTGTAGCATGTGCAGAATGAGGCCTGTCATTGTCTTGCAGCTTCCCAGGAAAGATGCCATCTTGATGGCAGTATTTGTCTCTATATAATCCCAATATACTTCTCCATGTCAATGGTACCTTCACCCACATGCATGTCACCCATACCGTTTGCACTGATGCACCCCCATGACAGATGTTTGCTTTTGCACCTGTCACTGATGAAAGTCTGGTTGGTCCCTGTCATCTTTGGGACTGAGAACTCAATGTCTGTTTTTCCCCAAAACATGCTGAAATGTGGACTCATGACCGCAGCACACATTTCCACTGTCTTTTGGATCATCTGAGATGAGCTCGGGCCCAGAGAACTCAGCGGCATCTCTGCATAGACTTATTCATCCTTCTTTTTGCATAACAGAGATTCAAGTTGCATTTCTTGATGCAGCGGCAGACTGTGTTGAGTGACAATGGTTTTCCAAAGTATTCAGTTCTTTAAAGGTTCTTAACACATAGTAACAGTTCTATTTAGAACCATATCGTTCTGAAGAACTCTTTATATGCTGAAATGGTTATTTGTGTTAGAGTTTAGGGTTCTTTATTCCCGCCTTTTTGTTTTTTAAAAAGCCACCCCAGACAGCAACATAGATCCGGGCCAATTCTGGTACATGGATGGCGCGTACCAGATGTGGACCAGATCTGGGTCGACACTATGTTGCTGTTTAGGACCTCATTACTGATTTTATGGAGCTCAGCTATACAACTGCACATACTGTCAACATAATCTCAACAGGTGAATTATTTCTTTCTTAAAATGTCAAACAATTCTAACTTTAAAACCTTTTTCTTATACATGTCTTTTTCTCTTTTTAGTTTGAGCTAACTGAACATGTAAAGTGTGAGCAGCTCTGTTCAGTTAAGGATACTCATCTTCTCCTCTCCACAAAGTAAGTAACAGAGATATGGAATTTATGATCCATATTGTTAGATTTTTGAATAGAGTTGATCAGGTTGTTGATTGTGGCCTGTGGAATGTTGGTCCACTCCTCTTGGGCTGTGCGAAGTTGCTGGATATTGGCAGGACCTGGAACACGCTGTCGTATACGCCGATCCAGAGCATCCCAAACAAGCTCAATGGGTGACATATCCAGTGAGTATGCTGGCCATGCAAGAACTGGGATGTTTTCAGCTTCCAGGAATTGTGTACAGATCCTTGCAACATGGGGCCGTGCATTATCATGCACCAACATGCGGTGATGGTCGTGGATGAATGGCACAACAATGGGCCTCAGGATCTTGTCACGGTATCTTTGTGCATACAAAATGCCATCAATAAAATGCCCATACCATAACCCCACCGCCACCATGGGCCACTCAATCCACAACGTTGACATCAGCAAACTGCTCACCCACACAACACAATACATACACGCTGTCTGCCATCTGCCCTGTACAGTGAAAACCGTGATTAATCCGTGAAGAGAATACCTCTCTAAAGTGCCAGATGCCATCGAATGTGAGCATTTGCCCTCTCAAGTTGGTTAGGACGACGAACTGCAGTCAGGTCGAGACCCCGTTGAGGACGACGAGCATGCAGATGAGCTTCCCTGAGACGGTTTCTGACAGTTTGTGCAGAAATTCTTTGGTTATGCAAACCGATTGTTGCAGCAGCTGTCTGGGTGGCTGGTCTCAGACGATCTTGGAGGTGAAGATGCTGGATCTGGAAGTCCTGGGCTGGTGTGGTAACACGTGGTCTGCGGTTGTGAAGCCAGTTGGATGTACTGCCAAATTCTCTGAAACGCCTTTGAAGACGGCTTATGGTTAGAGAAATGATTCACGGACAACAGCTCTGGTGGACATTCCTGCAGTCAGCATGCCAATTGCACGCTCCCTCAAAACTTGCGACATCTGTGGCATGATGTGCTGTGTGATAAAACTGCACATTTTAGAGTGGCCTTTTATTGTGGCCAGCTTAAGGCACACCTGTGAAATAATCATGCTGTCTAATCAGCATCTTGATATGCCACACCTATGAGGTGGATGGATTATCTTGGCAAAGGAGAAGTGCTCACTAACACAGATTTAGACAGATTCACGAGTTCACACTTACATCATATTAAACTGAGTAAAGATTATGCGTATTTGGTGTGCTGTCCGGGGGAGGGCTCCGGGCTCGGAATTTGGCCCGAACCCAGAGTATGGGGGCAAAAACAAAAGTGTTGCGTTTATAATTTTGTTCAGTGTAACTCTAAACTCAATTGTGTATTTCAGATGCTGTCACATATCATAACCTCATCATCTGCACAGAGAAACTGTCACTCAGAATATACACACATAATAAAGGACGGAAAGACATCATGTGGAATTGTGACGATATTTTACTGGAACTTGGTCTTCATTACATCTATATCATGTTCAATTGTCAATTGTTATTTATTAATGTATTCAGCTAACAACTGTTGTTAGAGCACTGTCATTTTTGCTACAATCTGCCATGCCAATAAAAAAATAAATGTACATAATTGACACAACATGCTGTTTTTAAAAAATGCAAAGCCCAAATAGAGGCAACAAGATATAAGACCAAGCAGATAGTACAAGCTAAATTTTATTTATATAGCACATTTACAACAGTCACTAGGCTGACCAAAGTGCTTTACAGAACCACAAGATTAAAAGAAGATAAACATGCAAAACAAAAAATAAGAGCAACATACATTGTCAAAAAACTGAATTTTTACAGAAAATAACAGATTTTTTTTGACATTCATCTTCTTTCATTTTAAATTGTACTCAAAATTCTGTAAAATTACAAATAACATCTGTAAATTTAAAAGTCAGCTGTTATTTTAGGTATTGTGACATTAATGACAAATTGCAGTAATTCACATTTTTTTAATACAGAAAATTTACTGTATTTTTATACAATATTTTTTCTGTTTTCTTAAATTACATAAAATGTATGTAAAATTACAAATATAAACCAGTAACATTAAAGTAAAACATCCTAAATTAAATAAACTGAAAAACAGTTATTTTACATGTATTTCCTGAATTATCACGATCATTTAACTTCATTGTAAAAAATGTAATCGTAATGGTCAAATGACTGGCAGCTATGGCTACCAAACAAAAAATGCTTAGCATAAAATATGCTAATTTAAATAAAGGGCAAAAAACCTTAACAGAAATGTCATGTCACCATGATAGAGATCAGTGTTTGCTTTAGTTGGGCTTATGACCCTTGCATTTTTAACATTAGTTTTTTTTCCTGGCTGCTTTAACTGTGTGTTTCTGATACACATTTGTTATGGCAAAAAAATCAGGAGATAATCTCATCAGAAGAAGTTGGTCACTTGTTGATGATATTATAGTCATCATGTGGTGGCCTGATTCACTGATATGACTTTGAGTCAAATCTCTGATTATATTAGCTGAGTTTACATAATATATATATATATATATATATATATATATATATAAGAATTACATTTTATATATAGAGTATGTTTAATGTCACAATTTTTCACATGACCCTTGTGATATTGTGGCATCAGTATTATGACAATCTGATATTCTGAAATTAAAAAAAGATAGGTTATATATTAAACAGGAAATGTTTTGAGCTGGTTTTTTTTTTTTTTTTTTTTTTGAGTATAGAGACATCAAGAATCAACATATGAATCTTAACAATTGTGACAATCAGAATCTGAATCTGGTTAATCAGAATTTTTTTCATTGTCACCTTTGTTGCTATTCATACACTGATTCTTGATCAGAAAGAGAAAAAGACATGATTGTTAGGAAATGATTGTTACAATTTTTAAAGTTATAATTTATAGACATTTTAAGAAAGAAATAATTTACCTGTTGAGAGTATGTTGACAGTATGTGTAGTAGCTGTAGTTGTATAGCTGAGCTCCAGAACATCAGTAATGAGGAGGCTTTGACAGTTACAGATTTGAAAAACAAAAAGGCGGGAATAAAGAACCCTAAACTCTAACACAAAGAACCATTTCAGCATATAAAGGGTTCTTCAGGACGATACGGTACTAAATAGAACTGTTACTGCGTGTAAATAACCTTTAAATAACCTTATTTTTATAGCTTTTAGACTATAGGGCTAAAACAGTATTATTAAACAATATATAAAATTAATAGTAATATTAATAATATGAATATTAGTACAAATATACTAATATTAATCAAATCAAAATAAATATTGTTGAAAAGGTTATTTATAACACTTGTAGCATTTGTTTAAAGCATGGTTCTTTATGGAACCTTATAAAAAGCATTCTATTTAGCACCAAAAAGGGTTCTGCTATTGTTACAAGCCGAAGAACCCTAATTTGGTACTGTTTAGGACCCTTTTTCTTAAGATTGTATATTTAACACAGTAGCATGATAGTTTCTCATGCAATGCCATCTGAGGGCTCGAAGATCACACATATTCAACAAGGGGTTTCCTGCCTTGCCCTACACAGACTGAGATTTCTCTGGATTCCCTGAATCTTTCACAATGTTATGTATGGTAAATGGTGAAAGACCTAAATACTTTGCAATCTTGCATTGAGAAATGTGATTTTTGAATTGTTTGATAATTCTCTCATGACATTTGACACAAAGTGGTAAGCCATTACCCATCTTTGATTGCAAAGGCTGAGCCTTTGGTGGATGTTCATTTTATACTTAATCACGACACCCTCACCTACTACCAATTCACCTGCTTATTGTGGACTGTTTCAAAACATTTTAACTTGGATATTCTGTAATCTTTTCACTTTTATTTTGCCTCTGTCCCAACTTTTTTTGGAGTGTGCTGCAGCAATTTTATTTTCATATTTACAAAATACAATTCATTTGGCCAGTGAAAATATTGAAAAAAAATTCTTTGTACTTTTGTCAACCAAATAAAGGTTCAAGAGAAATAACAAATGACAGATTCCTTTTACGAAATGTCCCAACTTTTCTGGAATTGTGGTTGTATGTGTTATTGTCCACCTGGGGAAATCTATAGATTAGATTTTTTTTTTTTTTTTATTCAAATAAAAAAAATTACCAGTACAGCTCTCCTCAGCAAACTGAATGATTTCAACCATGTCTTGAGCCATAGCACAAATGGTGTGGGACCAGTCAGTTTAATTCATAGTTTCAGGGTTTTGTTCAAATCATTAACAGCAGTAAATAATACTTACACTAATAAAGACCGCTATTTGTCAAAGTTTTTATGTACAACTATGAATCAGAACTGACATTGAGTAACAAAACTTTGAATATAGAGTAGATTCTGGTTATGACTGTATGAATGTAGGCCTAATTAGTGCTTGGGCAAGCATCATAAATATTGTTGCTTAAAGATTTGAATAACCACCCAAGAACTACGTTTTAAACATAAGCCTATAAATCATCCCACTCTGCTTGTTCCACAGGCAAGACTGATGCATCAAATAATGCAGCTTGTTAAGGAGATCTGTGACAGTTGTCAGAAAACTGAAGAAAACTTTGGACAGCGGTCCGGCTTGTTGACAAGTTGTTAGAATGATTAATGTCATGTGCTGGACAACAAATCTGAGCGATCAAAATCTCATAGACTTTCATTAATGGTGGGACCCAAGCAATATCCAGAGACCATGAATAATAAAGAAGTGGACTCTTTTGGCTTCACTATAGCAACCAACCAAACAACAGCAGTAACACTAGCAGAACACCCATTAGTCAAAATATTATTTAATATTGCTGAATCAAACTAAATACAATAAATTACACTAACAAAATTCATTTGTATTGGTTAAATCAAGTAAAACACTGATAAGGTTATCACTTATTACAGTACATAGTATTTCAATAGATTGTTTTTTTTATATGTTCAAAATAAAACATGGGGGGGGGGGGGGGGGTGCTTATTGTTGCATATGGCAAGTAGTTTCTAATCCTCTTGAGAGAGGGGGTTGTCTTACTGAAATGCTTGGGTTGAATGAAAGAGAACAATGAGTTCATAGTTCAGACAATTTTGGTAAGGATGTCTAGTCCCAGTGCACAGCATCATGTCACAAGCATGGAGGAGGTTTGAATTTAATGGAAAAAGGTTTATCCTACAAGATTACATTGAGAACAAATAATATGTAAAAGCGAATTGTTTTGAGTACTCAAAAGAATGAAAGCATAAATTAATAATTTATATAAACGTTCACCATCCCTTAATTAATACATGAAGACATAATTGCATTATTGTGAGGATCTAAATAAAGAAATATAAATCACCATTACATTATGTATTAATCTGATTAATCTCTTTGTAAATTGAAATTGGCCCTGAAATTGGTCGTCACCTTTATTTAAATAGCGATTTTTTCCAATATTGTTTCAAAGCAGCAGGAAGACAGGATAACAGGAAAATAATGCAACAGAGTTGGTTTAGGCTGTACAGCAGTTCTAGAAGAAACGAGCGTCATAGTCCAATTTAACTAAGTTCAGTGATGGTTCATTTTTGCTGTAAAAAAGTTATTAATTTAGTTCAAGGCACACTACGCAAGATTTGTACCTTAATATAACAGCTTAGAAATCATTTTGATGGTAAACGAACTCGTAGTAGGGCGAATCATCCCGATAGCAAAGCAGGTGGGGGACGCCGCTGGAAAAACCAGCAATGCAAGTTTGAGAGGTGGCATCCCGACAAATCTCGGGAGAATCTGTCACGGTGTGGGTTTATGTCTGGTTCCTTGTTCTTGTCTGTCATGTAATTCCCTGCTTGTCATGTGATCCTGCCATGTGTTTTGTCCCATGTTCAGCTGTTCCCCGTTATGTTGATTAGTCTTCCCAGGTGTTTCAGTTTAACCACGCCCCCTTGTTATCTTGTTAGCTTGTGTTCCCTTGTATTTAAGCCCTGTGTTTTAGTTCAGTCCTTGTGAGTTCTTCATGTTGTAATGGTTGCTGTCGTCTTTTTGTTCCCGTCGTCTTTTTGTTCCCGTCCTGAGTTTCCGATTCCTGTTCTGAGTGTTCTGTTGTGTACCCTGGATTACTTGTTTGTTTATTAAAGTGCTTGCAATTGGATTCACTCTCTCCGCTTCATTCCTGCCAGTGCCGTTACAGAAGAACTCACCATCACTGAATCCAGCAGCATGTTCGCCAGTGTCTCTTCCCCAGCCACCGAGCGGGAGAGAGGACAATCTTTTGAGGGGACCCGGTTGGTCATATTTCGCGGGACCCGTGGAGGCCGCAGTAGAGGAGGTGGTCGAGAGGAGTCCCGACACCACTCTCCACTCTGGCCCCTCTTTGACCCTAGGTTGGTGATGTCCAGCCCAGCACCCCATTCGCCACGGGTTCCATCCAGCACAGAGCCTGTTCAGGTGGTCCCAGTTCCGGTGGCCCCGAAACGGAGGAGGAGAAGGAAGACTTCCTCCATGCCAGTTCCGGTGGTTCCTGTTCCGGTGGTCTTGAGTCCGGTGGTCCCGAGTCCGATGGTCCCAGTTCCGGTGGTCCCAGTTCTGGTGGTCCCGAAACACAGGAGGAGGAGAAAGGCTCCCTCCGTAACTGTTCTTGGTCCCAAGTCCGGTGGCTCCTAACATGGAGACCATCCCGGAGGTGACTGCCGTTCCTGACGCACCGCCCAGGCGTCTTGCTCTGCCCGCACCGCCCAGGCGTCTTGCTCTGCCCGCGCCGCCCAGGCGTCTTGCTCTGCCCGCACCGCCCAGGCGTCTTGCTCTGCCTGCACCGCCCAGGCGTCTTGCTCTGCCCGCACCGCCCAGGTGTCATGCTCTACTGGCCCCACCCGAGCTGCCCGTACTGCCTGCACCACCCCAGCAATCCGTCACGTCTGCCGAGCCTGTGTCTTCGGACAAGATGGCCGCCACAGAGACTGTTCATGTCACGTCTGCCGAGCCTGTGTCTTCAGACAAGATGGCCGACGCAGAGCCTGTTCACGTCACGTCTGCCGAGCCTGTGTCTTCAGACAAGATGGCCGTCGCCCGTGCCTGTGTCTGTTCCTGAGCCTGAGCCGGTGGCGCCTGTTCCTGAGCCTGAGCCGGTGGCGCCTGTTCCTGAGCCTGAGCCGGTGGCGCCAGTTCCAGTGCCTGAGCCGGTGGCGCCAGTTCCAGTGCCTGAGCCGGTGGCGCCAGTTCCAGTGCCTGAGCCGGTGGCGCCAGTTCCAGTGCCTGAGCCGGTGGCGCCAGTTCCAGTGCCTGAGCCGGTGGCGCCAGTTCCAGTGCCTGAGCCGGTGGCGCCAGTTCCAGTGCCCGAGCCGGTGGCGCCAGTTCCAGTGCCCGAGCCGGTGGCGCCAGTTCCAGTGCCCGAGCCGGTGGCGCCAGTTCCAGTGCCCGAGCCGGTGGCGCCAGTTCCAGTGCCTGAGCCGGTGGCGTCTGTGCCGTCTCCGCCCTGGCCGCCCGATGGACTGTCGTCTCCGCCCTGGACTCCCGAGCTTTGTGTGCCTCCCTGGCCTTCTGAACTTTGTGTGCCTCCCTGGCCTTCTGAACTGTCCATTCCCCTTGTCCCGCCCTGGTCTGTACCTCCCGTCCCGCCCTGGTCTGTACCTCTCGTCCCGCCCTGGTCTGTACCTGCCGTCCCACCCTGGTCTGTCCCTCCCGTCCCGCCCGTCCCGCCCTGGTCTTATGGAGCGTCTGGTAGCCGCTCCGTAGGGAGGGGGTAATGTCACGGTGTGGGTTTGTGTCTGGTTCCTTGTTCTTGTCTGTCATGTAATTCCCTGCTTGTCATGTGATCCTGCCATGTGTTTTGTCCCATGTTCAGCTGTTCCCCGTTATGTTGATTAGTCTTCCCAGGTGTTTCAGTTTAACCACCCCCCTTGTTATCTTGTTAGCTTGTGTTCCCTTGTATTTAAGCCCTGTGTTTTAGTTCAGTCCTTGTGAGTTCTTCATGTTGTAATGGTTGCTGTTGTCTCTTTGTTCCCGTCCTTAGTTCCCGATTCCTGTTCTGAGTGTTCTGTTGTGTACCCTGGATTACTTGTTTGTTTGTTAAAGTGCTTGCAATTGGATTCACTCTCTCCGCTTCATTCCTGCCAGTGCCGTTACAGAATCACGACTTGCTTTATGGCACGACGTCACATACATCAACAACATATGAAGCAGCCTCTATGGAAGACACTATAGCACGCATTTCAGACGTGAATCATGGCAGAGGCGATGAAGAAAACGCGGTCGGAAGAGGATCCAAGGATGTATCTCGTAAATTACCCCACTAATAATGCCCAGAATGGTACCAAACTTCTACAGTAGTACAAATAGGTTCTGTACTCATAAAACGAGGCATTGGAAAGTTTGTAAGTACATCAGGAGTTTATTTAAATAACACTTGCCTGATGGATCATGCTACTGCTAACCTGGACGTCGAGGTCACTTCCGTGATATGGAAAAGGCCCGTAAAAGTCCTGGAAGAAAGCAATGCATAAGGATGTAGTGTAACATAAGAAACATAAGGTGAATTAAGGTTGATTGTGACACTTTTTCTTAGTCTCCTCAATGGCAAAAACTAAAAGTGTCGCAATAAACCTGAATTCACCATATTCAAAACAATCCACACTGGAACTTGCACGGCAAGAGCAATTAAAGAAATGGTTTGTATGCCAACTATTTCATTTTCAGACTGTAAACCATTATGACTCCTAATTATCTTTGGGAAGAGGTGAAAAATAAAAGCTAAATCCAGGCAAATGACACTAAACTCCCTGTTGAAATGGGTGAATTTGCCGTGGCATTGCGGTTCCAATCTGCCTCGCTGCTGAGTGTTTTGCTATTGTATTTCTATGTAAAGTTGTTTTTGAATCTCTTTCTTACTATCACTCTTTGTCTTTAAATTGCTAAATATAACTTAATCATTGCCATTTATATCATATTATCTTACACGTTAATCTGACACCTGTAGCTTTTAATGTAAAACGCTATCGCTAGTAAAACAAGTTAGCATTTTGCTAGCCTGTTAACTTGTGTGTGCTTACCATCTCTTTTCTCAATTGCGCTCCATCTTTTATGAGTCCATCAAACAACTGTGGTTAGTCGGAATCAATCAACAAACACGGTGAATCATGGCATCTTCCAAACCTGTATGACTTTCTTTCTTCTCCTGAACACAAAAGAAGATCTTTTAAAGAAGGTTGGTAATTAAACAGTTGCTGGTCCACATTGACTTCCATTGTATTTTTTTTTTCCTACTATGGAAGTCAATGTGGCCCATCAGTCGTTTTGTTACCAACTTTCTTCAAAATATCTTCTTTTGTGTTCAGGAGAAGAAAGAAAGTCATACAGGTTTGGAACAACTTGAGGGTGAGTAAATGATGACAGAATTTTCATTTTTGGGTGAACTATCCCTTTAAGTCTAATTGGCTTTATCACTCTGTCTCCTCTCCACCAGTAAGCTGGTGTGTGGTGGGCGTTCTGGCGCAATATGGCTGTCGTCGCATCATCCAGGTGGATGCTGCACATTGTGGTGGTTGAGGAGATTCCCCCCCAATTAAAATTGTATCATATACTGCTGCTACAATAACGGCCCATTACAACTGTTTACCTGCTTTCTTCTTTCTCCTTTTTGTTAGAGTAAAACAGTAGGTAATTTGGCCGGGGATTTTTACGCGGGTGGGGGGAGAAAAACACTGACATTCTGGATTCGGACGGCAATAAAAATCACAGACTAACCCCTGTAAGTGTTGAAAATGCTGTACGACCCCATGAGAAACAATCACCGTCCGAATAGGGCTTAACTGACAGTATGCTTTCACTGGCCTTTGAAATAGCCCCGCGGATGGTGCCGTTTTTTAGAACAACTATTTGCTGTCTCGCTGCTATAGTTTGAGCAAACTCCCCACCACAACCATTCCTTTTAAATAGACTCCCTTTTCTGCCTAATGGTTTGCCAGCAGATGGACCATTGGATAATATAATTAAAAAGCTAACAACAATCAGTGTAATGACAATTTTATTCTTTGCATGAAAACACCAGCCTAATTGAACACTGGGTGTAGGCTATTACAACTTCCGAATTATATTCGTATAGACGGTCAACAGTAATAAGGTAAAGCTAAGAGTGGTCCAGACCAACCTTCCGAACGAACACCTTACAGAAGGTATACTGAACTAAGAACGTTTCGGGAAACACATATTAACGATAAGGTACAGCTTAAGGTAACTTAAGAACGACATAGCGTTAAGAAGTTTTCGGGAAATCCAGCCCTGACCTGTTAAAAAAGAGATATCTTCATCCCTCCTGGGGTGGTGCCACTTTTCTATGTAGTAATATGGCACATAGTCTTAGAGTTGGTACTTGACTAACTGGGGCCCAGGTCAGGAAGCAGAAAGACTGGCTAAACTGACTGTCTGCTAGCTGTCTCACATCACAGAAGTCAGATAAATTTACATTTACATTTAGTCATTTAGCAGACGCTTTTGTCCAAAGCGATTTACAAATTGGGACTAAATTAAGCAAGTCATCGTGAAGAGGCAAAAACAACGCAAGAAGAGCTCAAAATACGAAGTTCAGGCATTATTCAGAGTAGCATAAGCCCGATAAGCGAGAATTTACAGGAATACATATATATACAATTTTTTTTTTTTTTTTTTTATGAGGTTAAGTGCTCACGGATCCCAAACAGAGACCCTTTTACTTAGATATTATAATATAGAGAGACTGAGTAAATACATGTAACACAGTGAGGGTTATTATTAAGCACGTTAACAGCTATTTACTGATTAAATGGGTATTTATAAGGTTTTATGATTCAGATAGTAGCCTATCATAATAGTGCCTGTGTGTTAATTTGATATATGTCACAGGTGGAAGTAATAGTGAAGCAAGGATTCAAGTGCAGGAATGAAGGGTCTTTAATTAATAATAAAAATGAAACAAAATACAAACAAAAACTCTGTGGGGGAAAAAAGGACAGGCATCAAGATACAACAGAACTATGGCAGGAAACTGGACTGCAAACACAGGGAGACTAAATAGGGAAGCAAACAAAAGAGGGTAAAGAGGAAAGCAGGTGGGGCAAATTAATCAATAATCAGATAACAAGATGGGAGGGGCTAGATAATAGACTGGAGAGCACATGGCTCAAGGAAACACATGAAAAGCCATGTGCTCACAACAAACAGGACTATAACACAAGCACATGACAAACCGGGAGTGTCAGAGCTCTGTCACCAAACCAAGATATAAACTAGACAGAAGTAACAGAACTCTGACAACATATCTATGTACTGCCCCCTTAAGAGTTACGCAAAACTATAAAGTTTGTTTAGGATGTACTTGCAAAAACGTGTCTTTGCCCAGCATGTTTGTTCCTTTACAAACAGGAACTTTCTGTATTGTAAAAAGAAACAATTTGTTCAGTTCAGTTCAGTTCAGTTCAATTCAATAACTTTGTGAAGTTCATCAGTTATGAAACAAGTTTAATTCAGCTATTAGCAGCTCTTCAGAAGACAATAGTGTCGTTATTCAGCTTGTGTCAGTTTGATGTTGAAAAATGCTGCAATTATTAAACGAATTTGATCTCCACAGAAGACAATAGTGTCATCATTCCACTCAACTGAGTTCTCATTTGATAGTGTCACAATTTGGTAACATTTCTGAATATTCAGTGTATTTTAAACCCCAACTAAGCAAGCCAAAGGAGATAGTGGTAAGGAACCCAAACTCCACTAGGTGACAAAAATGGAGAAAATAACCATGGGGAAAAACCAGGCTCTGTCGGGGGGCTGAACATAGTGTGATTTATGATTCCCGGCTGCATCACAAGTCAGATTTGTGGATTGATATTTTTTTTTAAATGTGTCTAGCTCCTTGTGCTTTTAGAGTTTAGGATATGACACTCCGACATTAGGTGGAATGTAAGAGTTGTAGTCTGTCCAGCAGGTTGAAGTAGTAGAGCTACCGTGGATGACTGGCTTGTCAAAGGTCGTATATGCAAAATGACCGTGTTTGTTAAAAATAAAAAATAAAAAAGTCCTAGCTGGTCCCGGCATGACTCGTTCTTAGCTGACCATAGGGATTTGTGCCAAGGACGTGCCTGTTGTCGGGGTCTTTGCTGGCATTTCCTGGATGCAGGTCCACCATCTGGTCTGGATCTAGCTGACTATGGTAACCTTGGGAAGGAAGAGATAGGAATAAGGAAGAGACAGACAGACATACCAATATAAGTGTAGATGTCATTCCTCTTTTGATGTAACAGGTACTTTGGGAAGTTATGGGAAGTGTTCCTGATTCCACTTGCAGCCTAAGGGGCCTTTCACACAGAACGTGTTTTCCAATTCCACTGTGCTGTGTAAACACACGCTAAACTGTGTATGACCGTTTCGCTCTCGTCTTTTGGCGCATGACCTTGCGTTTTTTCCCTATTCCACTGTCCGCATCTTGCATTTTTGTGTGAAGGTTCTGTGTGAATGGCCCCTGACAATCCCTAATGGGGTTTGAATTATACAAATGTGATACTGTTATTTGTATGCTAGGTTAACAGATCTTTTAACAGGTCTTTTATCTAGATTTAAATTAGAGTGAGTCTGTCTCCTGGACAACGCTAAATAGTTTGGGAGCTGAATAGTAAAAAGTCTGCTACCTGCATTTTGATACTCTAGGTATTATGAACTATTCAGAATTCTCAGGCCACAATGAACTACAGCTTGACCAAGTACTGAGGAGTTAACACATTCAGGGCTTTATATGTAATCAGCAAGATTTTAAATGGTATTCAATGCTTAATAGGCAGCCAATGCAGTTTTGATAGATCCGGGCAAATATGGTGATACTTCTTGGTTTCCAATGATCCTTCCACAAGATGGGCTACTCATACATCTAATCGGAAAGCCATATCTGTTTCCCAGCTTCTCTCAAGGAAATGACATGGTCATTTAGGATGATTCATTTCATTTAAATTTTGTCTGTACCTTCTGTTTCACTCCTCTTCCATCCTGCTGTCCCCTTCCTCTCTGTCCATGTCTTCTTACAGTTTCTCCTTGTGCTCTTTCCACAATGCCTTCCACTCTATACTCATCTCTTCTCCCCCTTCTATTCTTCCCATGCCCTCTCCTCGTCTTACTCTCTTTCCTCTTCTCTTTCTCTTTCAACCTGTTCAACTCAACCTCTCCCTCTCATCATCATTCATGTGCACTTGAGAGTTGTGTTTGTTGATGTGTTTGGACAAATGTTACATAAATGTTTGTGATTTGTATAAAACCAACAAAAAGAGCTTCAATTGTTTTCCCTGATATATAAAAGTCTTGGTTGGCTGTGTGAACTATATTGTGAAAATGTTGAAAATTATGCATATGATTTGTAATTTGTATGAAATGAATGAAAACGTACATGTTTACGACAATTACAAAGTGTTCAGATCACATTGTGTTAATTGTTTGTTATCGTAAGTTACCAAAACTGCAAATGGTTAACCATCACATTATAGCCTATATCATTTTACTGTAAAATACTGTTAAATTTATAGTTTTTGTAAGTAAAACTATATGAATTATATAATTTATGGTGAAAAATAGGAAAATAACATTTCCAGGGGCTTCTGTGTGACACGATATGATATTGTATATAAATTATTTAGCTTCTTCTCATTTATGTAATCAGGAATGTTTTGTGTTATGTTACTCTGAATTCTATGGACTCTGATGTGACTTTCTGTTGTACAGCCTTCATGGTTAACAGTACATTTTAAGGTAAAAAGCAGATTTTAGTTTAAGTATATTTGTTTATTAACAATATATCACTCAATGAAATAGATGGTTGTAAAATATATATTAATATGCCATACCATAATTCAAACATTATCACCAATTTTTATAATGAATTTCTGGCAACCACAGCTGCCAGTATTTACTGTAAATTGATATGTGGACACCCCCTTCTAATGAACAGATTTGGCTATTCCAGCAATTGCTGTGAAAACATCTTAATATTATCGTAATGCTAAATGCAGTGACATTATAAAGAATTATGGGTTACACTTTATTTAAAGATGTCTTTGTTACACTGTAATTATATATTTAAGTACTGAGTAATATTAAGTAACTACATGTACTAATAGGGTTAGGGTTTGGTTTGGTTTAGGGTTAGTTGCATGTATTTATGCATAATTTATAGTTATAACTACATGTAACATATGTAACAATGACATCTGTAAAATAAAGTGTTACCGAATTATGCACTCTCTGAAACTTGTCTTTCTATGTCTTTCTATGATGTTGCAACATGTTCTCACTCGCAACTCGTCACATATGGAGGCTTGTTGGGAGCGAGAGCGTGTTGGGTAGGCTATAGCATTAAGATTTGTCCTCAAAAGAAAAACTAAATACTGAAAACCATTTATCAGGAGAGGTTGTCCACATACATGAATGTGTCCCTAAAGAATGAGTATAGGATTAGTATGACATTGTAAAAAAGGCTACGTTGAATTGAAATAGAGCACAATCACAGAACCCAGTTCTAATGAGTAGCCTAAACATATTTTTTATATAAAATCAGCATTCAAATGTTAACAGCATATGTATATATTCTTCTGAATAAGGCAACATACTACACTATTTCAGTGAGCATTTATCTTCCGATCTATGACAGACAATCTGACACAGACAGACCAACTAACAATAAGAAGAGTGTCTTAACATGCTAAATGCCGTTAACTGTCATTTGTAACCTCCCCCACTCGTATATTCAAATGGTTTTCGACATGGGGTTTTGTGCAGCTAGTGCAGCTCATCTTACTGGATTTTGCTCCTTAAAACTACCTTTTTCCCACGTACTGGAATGAGATTAGACAAAAGGTCTCTGTGTGAGTGTACGCTATGATGCCACAGATGGGGCACCCACGCTAAAATACAAAAAAGGAACAAAAAGAGTTGTAACTGAACGCATCTTAAGTGAAACATTGGCTGACACGCTCCCTAAAGGCCCCTTGGGGGAACGGGGCGCGTGCAGGGCACTACTGGTTACCAAGAGACATCGCAACTCTGACGCTCCCTTGTGTTCATTTTATTATTACAAACGCCTACCTACACGTGTAAAGAGAATAAAACAATAACTAAAATAAAACAAATGTCACACTACTAAAATTGCATATCACTAGCTTAAATAGGCTAAAGATCAAATCTGTTGTCATGGGTAGGGTTCGCAGCCCCCGTTTCTTTTTTTCCTTTAAATGTAGCCTAGTCGTATTTTGAACACGTTCTGCATCAGTTTGAATATAATAAAATGGCTATATCTGGTATAAATTATGCTACAAGACGTGTATCAAGCAGAAGAATAGCCTATGAATGGCGCTCTTCATATTCACCGAAATGGATATGGAAAAAACAGCGACATGTCTGCGCGCAAAATAAACGAATAACGCTTCTCTTTTGTTTGATCATTTGTAATCCAAAACCATTGACGTGGCGTATGCAGATGGGCCAACGACGCCAAAAATGCTTTTAGAAAACAACGAAAGACTGGAACTTTAGAAAGATGAGGGTCACAAGTTACACCATCATTAAAAGGGGAGTTGGTTGAGGGGAGGCCATCTGGAGACCTCTACATGACGCGTGCAGGACGCGTGGATCCCATGGGGCTCCAAGGTCCCCTAGCTGAAAATATTTGACAGCCGATCATGGGTTAAACGTCTTTTTGGTTTTCATCTTTCATGCAGATAAATATAGTCTAAAAGAAAGTAGACATAGGCGTGCGTACGCAAACATTGCTTTTTGCATAGTCCACGTCTTATAATTTAAAACAAACAAATTTACGTGGATGATATGCTTGAAGACAAGCACTATACGCTAAATCAATGTTTGTTGAATGTAGTGATCACATATTGGTTTGCATAGCAACTTAGCGGTCTGCTGGGGGACGCGTGCGCTCAACCCCTCCCTATGAACGCCAGCGGTATAGCTACAGGTGTTGTAAGACCCACGTCATCATAAGAGAGAGAGAGAAAAAAAGCTATTGTTTATCACAATTTACAGACAGATGTTACTTTAAAACGGCGTGGCTTGGGAATCTGTCTGTTTTATTTAAATTATGAATGCTTATCCCGCCCTAAACTGGATCCCAATCCCGTGTCCTTACGCGTCACCAGCTTCCCTCTTCTTCTCATTAACATGTTTTCTTCGCAAGCATCTATGTGAAAGAACAATAGAAAAAGTATTGTCAATAAGATATAACGTTAAATAATAGATGCATATTATCTATTTTGCACCTGAACAGTTTCAGCCTTTTATTCCGTCCAACAGTGAAAAAGACGCGTATGAAAGACGCATTAACATATGTTGAAAGTTTGGATAAATTAGTCAAATAATAAATATAAATAAACTAAGGTAGTTTAAATATATAATAGCAAACATGTCAAATGTCTCAGTCTAAATATAACACGATGGGGAAACGAGCAAAATTTGTATTACAGCAGGATATCGGATATAAACCCATATATTATCGGATATAAACAAATATATGTTGGCTTATATTGATTTTCAAACTGAGATTAAGAGTGGAATATAATTTATACACGCTACAGACGCGTCCTTTTGTTCTACAGTCTAAAGTTATTTGACCAGAGGAGTTGTCTGAGGCGTGGGGGCGTTCCCATGACGCGCCGGTCAGGAATATAAACCCCGCGCGGGTCCTCAATCCAGCATACGATCTTCCCACAGCAACCTCAACATGACTCCCAACGCCACTGCTGTATCTGCTCTGTCTTATGCGCCCCGCACCGTGGCCATGAGAAAGGAGGCAAACGAACTGAGAAAAACCTTAAAACCCTTACTGGAAAAGAAACGACGAGCGCGCATCAACGAGAGCCTCGACCGATTAAAAGCGCTCATTCTCCCGCTCACAGGCAAAGATGTAAGTTTTGTTTACGCATATGCTAAACACATTATATTTGGATAGTCTGTCTTCAACGTGAAGTGCTGATGTGTTACGTTTTTTCTTACCGTTCCCTGTTCTCCATTTCAGAATTGCCGTTATTCTAAACTGGAGAAAGCTGATATTTTGGAGATGACCGTTCGATTCCTGACTGATATTCAATCCACTCCGTCTAAAGGTCAGTTTTCTTCAGATTGGCTATCTTTTCCATTTCAACTCATATTATGTTCGTCTGATATAAAATAGTTTCAAAGTAAACTAACTGTATGCCTATTTATTGTTTGCTTACAGATGGTACCATTAGTTTTAAAGAGGGGTACACAACCTGCATTCAGCGCGTTTCAGCTCGCCTCCCGCAAACCAACCTCGACACAGAAACGCGCCATCGCGTCAACGAGTTCATCCAGCGTTCGACGATGCCCAAGACACCAGCCTGCCAGAACTGCTGGTCACAGAGCTCCAAAATGATGTCACAAATCCAGCAAAAACTTCTGAATTTGAAATCTAGCAGCTCAAGAATCGTGAACCCCAAAAAACGCTGCAACGCTGATATTCGCAGTCAACAGCCTGTGCCACTGATCACCGATTCCGAAGTCTGGAGACCTTGGTAGATCTAGGCTACCATACAAATGACTGTTATGATCTTATAATACAAGCCTTTCAGAATTGTAGGCTACATATCTGCAACCTATGTCTCTTTTAAAAATTAGGCTACTTGATGAATACGAGTGATCAAATAACATATAAGTATTGTATACTTGTTTTTCCCCAGTCCAGTGTATAGTAATGGAACAGACCCGTTCAAATAGTTTTGTTTTCATAAAGATCCTGCGCGTGACCTGTACATAACGTGGTTATAGATTTATTCGCAAATTGCGAGTTAAATCGTCGGTGGCTCTTGAAAACGCCTTGTAAAACCCCAAGGGTTATTAATTGTAAAATATTTGCACCTCACACTTCAGTATCCTGAGTTGGTGCGGATTATTTAATTGTAAGCACTCTGTGCTGTTCACTGAAATCTCTTTTTTGGGGGATGTGCTATGTATTTTGACTACTTGTTTATACATTTATGTGTTGTGCTATACACTTTATAATAAAAATTGCGGCATACACAACTGGTTTCCCTTGCATCATTCTTTCTGAACAAATAGCTAAAGTAAAATAAAAATGGGTTTAAAAGCACTAACAGAGCTAGTCCACAAAGGAGAAGCACGGACTCGCTATCAAAAATAACAATGACATGATTTGGGCGCGCAAATGAAGACAATGTGTATCACATGGAATCAGAGATAAGGCCTAGGCTAGGCCTACTGATAAAACCATTATGCTTATTCATTGAATGAACCATGAAGTACGAAAAAGCGTCTGCTAAATCTGCCCTGATCATGAAATGCGTCTCTAGCACGCATAGTATTTCGTGCAGTTTATACGCGAAAATGAGTTTTTACGTGTATCTAGATATAGGCTAGTTTTCGCGTGCATATGATAGGCCTACGCACTTTATGGCGTGTACGCACGTCCCCACACCACTAATCCTACCCAAGGGGTTTACAGTGCGTATCATATGCACGTAAAAACTCATTCGCGTATAAATTGCAGATCGGGTTGGCTAAATAAAGAAATGCAAACAATCATTGACAGCTGTTTGACAGCGTCCTCTTTATGAACGCTCGCAGGAAAACCTAGTCTCTGGTGCCACCTTTCGGTGGTTTAGTTCAACTATGAAAAAAAGAAAAGAAGAAACGATCGAGCATGTGTAAAACTTTTACTATTGATACTCATTTAAAACATTTATAAACATGTTGGTAAACCTAAAGTCTATATAAACGGTTGATTTTTTTTAGGCTAATATAAAAACGTTTCTTTGCTTTATAGAGAACAACAAAGGGACAGTTTAAGCGATATATCCTATCTCCACACGTGTACCTCCGCTAATAAACGAAAGTAAACTTTCTAAAACAGTTTATGAATCGATAAACGATTCGCGCCCCGTACTTAAGCTAAATGATCAACAACAGTTTGATTTTCATCATGTCTTATAGGCTACCGCTGCAGTGGAAGAAGCTGGCCAATCGATTTACCCTTCAAACCTGCAGCTCTCGCTCCGCCTGACTCAGTCTATTTCATTACGACACACGGAATCGGGGTTAGACGAGCCTCGACGCAAGCTCATATAATGTCTATTTCAAATGCACAAGCGACACCATCCATCCAGATATGCAGGTAAGACGCTTTTATGTAGCTCTAACCTTTAGTGACTCAATGAATGGATCTCAATTTTACGTCCGATAAAGCGGCCCAATAATCCGCCTGCTCCACAAATAGAATAATATCTCCTTTTCGGAGATCACTAACACGTTTTACAGAGAACGAAATACGAGGACGTTACTTTTGTTTAAATTGAACATGACTGAAAACAAGTTTCGGATGCTGGAGCATTTTTTTCTCACACCGTTCATGCCGGGAACCTTCGTATGTCGCATGCGATGACCTCAACAGTGATGCTGACGTAGAGCCCTGACTATAAAGCACAAGGTTATCTAGCAGCTAGGTGGTCAAGAAAGAAAATGTATATTCAAGAGATATACGGGACTTATAGCGTGGCAAATTAGATTAAGCTATGATGATAGTTCTATATGCATGCTATGATAATAGAAGCGGATCGTGAAATAAACTGGTGAATAGAAAGTAGAAATGAAATCGAAAGGGCTGTTATGCGTGATATTTTCATAGCATAAATGTTGGTGCTCATGTGTTTATCCCTTTGTTTCAGTAATCAGGATTAAATGTAAAAAAAGCCTGTCTGTGATAGCCGATAGCGCGGTGACAGAATACTTCTCTTGTCATTCGATGCTCAAGCGCGACTGCCCTCTCGTGCTTTTAAGTGGTACAGCCTGCAACCATGTGCAAATTTTATGAGATTTTGACGGTGTGTCGGTATTTGTTGTCATCTGTCACGCTCGCATAAGCGGCAGTGTGAATTTGCTAACCTACATGTTAGCTAATGGTGCTATGAGACACAAACAACTCCAGCACATGTGGAAACAAACCTGGGGGGCCAGAAGTTTGTTCTGGGGGGCCAGAAAGCCGAATTCTACATCGAGGTTTGTTCTCCGGTAGTTTTTTGGGGAAACGTGCTAATGCTAAAACGTATAATCGTATAATTCTGTTTATTCCAAACCTGATTTACAGATGAAAATCCGCGTTGGTAATCTCTATAACATAATCCAAACGACTGTGATTGGTTAATCCTGATCAACGCTGAGAAAATGAACAGGTATCATGTGACAACAACACAGTGTTGTTGCAGCAGTGGTCTGGACAGTAACAATGACACTACTACTTTAATAGTCATTGAATTGTTAAGTTTCGCATAGTACAATTGTACAGATATTCAGGATATAAGATATTTTGACCAGTAATTCTTTTGAACGTTTCCACTTCGTCAAATCAGACTCAAATAGTTATTCCGGCTGAGTTCTTGTAAATTGAAAAGTTTGATTAATCATTTGATCACCAATGTTTTCCAGTATGCTTATGTGGTGAAAGAAAGCTTAGACTCAAGGATAATTTTGTATTTTCAGAGTGCATTAGCAATAAGCAAGTTTTGTCCTTATTCCTCTATTGTCAGTGTAAATAGTTTTTGCTTGTGGATGCGTTTCACGACGAGAACCTTTTATAGACTTCTATGGCCGGATGTTTCAGTATACTGGTGCATTAAAGGGTAAGTTCACCTAAAATTGAAAAATAGGTCTTCAATGACACTCTTGTGTCGTTCCAAACCCATAAGACTTATTTTCATCTGTCCCTCTCTTATGTCGAAGTCTGTTCCCCCAGTTCCCCATGTGTTTAAGTAGGAATGTTACAGGTATGTTTAGGATTAGACAGTCCATAGGAAACGTAGGGGATACAGACTTCTACACAAAACCTCTTTTGACAGTCCATACAACTATCTTGAGCAGTTTAGTCCAAAATATCTTAAGAGACAATAGCTTTGTATGATGAACAGAATGAATTTAGGTTTTTAATCGCATATAAACATAAATAGAAGTTGTCATTGGTTCATTACGGATGCTCACACGTGCTGCGTTACACGAGAATGAACCTTGGTTCTCGCACGCGTCAGTTGAACATGCTTGACTTTCTGTTTACCACAACTGTGCTCTGTAATGGTAGTTGAACAAACATACAGGATTAGTTTCAAAACCAGACAAAAGTTGACAAAACCAAACCAATTCAATCATGCTTTGTTTGTACCATAACACTGATCATCAACGTTCTCTGTCAACTCAGGCTTTGATCCTGAGGTCATGGAGTGCGTGTACATGAAAGTGTGACATCAGTAGCAAACAGCCAATCACATGCTTTGAAACAGAAAAACTGAGATTCACTTCTTGCGAGAGAATCATCAAAATATTTTTTTCTCTTCTGCTGAAGATGAAGAGATTAAAGAAAATTATGTACACAAATTAATTTACACAGCATGAAGAAAATATCTTGCTTGGCTGCGTTTACATGGACACTATTAATTTGATTGTAATCGGATTGATGGCTCGATTGTACTGAAAAGCCTTCATGTAAACACCTTAATTGATCCGATTGAGCTCGTTCCAAATGAAATTTCGATCAGATTGAAAGGGGTGGTTTATTTCCTTTCTAATCCGATCGAGAGCATGTAAACACTTGATCGGACTGAAAACCAAAACTGGAAAGGACTGCGCATGTGAAATGACGTAGAAATGGCATAATGACGTATGACGCATGGAACCAGCTGTTGTTGTTTTTGAAATAAAATGTCAGAAATTACTGTCATGTTATTCTAAAATTCTCCTACCACTCATCGTCTGTGAAGTGGAGCAGAACAACGTCCCACCAGTCCTTGACTCTCATCCACAGATGCTTTGTTTTGGGCGTGGGATGGGGTGTTTTTACTGTTTGATCAATATAAGCAGGCCGAGCCCGGCATAACGGTTCATGTGCTCGTTGTCTCCTAATAAGGATCCGAAATAGATACGTATTAATTCTGCTCTTTAAAACAAAGAAAAGCAATGTAGAATAGTGTGCACAAACAGCGGGAAACTCTGTCGGCCATGTGTGCGTATGCCAAAAAATCAATTCTGATTAGAAGCTTGTGACTTATAAACGCGCACATCAACCTGATCACTTTATTTACTGCTCATGTAAACACTATGTTCGGATTCATCAATCGGAATGAATTCAGAATTGATTAAAAAAATAATAATTCTGATTAGAAGCTTGTGACATATAAACCAGTGACCATATAAACCACTGTGAAATATAAACCATCAACCAGATCACTTTATTTTCGTTCATGTAATCACTTTTCGGATTCATCAATCGGAATGATTTCATTCCGATTGAAAGAAAAAGTATCCATGTAGATTGAACGAAAAAGTGTACATGTAAACGTAGCTAGTGCAAGTGAAAGTTAGTTTGTATAGTTGACAATATATATTGCCTAGGGAGGGGCAACTTCGGCCCTGGAGGGCAATAGTACAGCAGAGTTGAGCTCCAACCCTGATAAAAAACTCAGCTGCCTGTAGCTTTTTCATAACCTGGAAGACACTGATTAGCTTGCTCAGGTGTGTTTGATTAGGACTGGAGATAAACTCTGCAGGACAGTGGCCCTCCGGGACCGAAGTTGCCCTTCCCTGGCCTAAGTATACAGAGACTTGAGAACATGTAAGCTCACATGTAGCTAGTCATTTAAAAGCTTTATCTATCAATTCTAAATCTTATTTATATTACACATTATCTGTATATCATTTTGTTCATTTAAGCTAAATGTTAAATAATTATTCAACTAAAATCGATCATGTGTAATGGATAAGGGGTATAATAGTTAATTATATAAATAATAAATCATATAAAATAATTATAATTATAATAAATAATCATCGCTAAAAGCCAGACAATTTCGTATTTAAGAATATTTTACTATGTAGTGACCTTTAATTTGCAGCAAGAGAAACTGGGGGAGTGACTTTATTGTGTCAGACGTTTTACTTTACTCACAGCTGATTGGTCCGATTTCAGTTTGAGATCTCTCACCTAGAACATAACCTGCCTCGGAGCAGGTTAGACATGAAGCGCAAGTTATACTATGGCGATGTATGCCGATAAAAGATGAACCAGTTTCATGGTGCCGGGTAGGAGCCGCAAACTAAACTGAAACACACTGGCTAACCACCTAAACCGGCTTCATAGAGGCCCCTGATGTGTGCGTTCATGAAAGTGTGTATGTGAATAAAGGTCTAAAAATTCAATTTGTTTATCATATAAAGCAATCGTGTCTCTTCCAACAATTTTTATTAATCCGCTCAATTCATATGGATTGGTTTTATGATCTCTTTATGAACTTTTTGAGGCGTCAAATTGGTAGTTGCGTGGACTGTCAATGCAGGGACAGAAATCTCTCACATTTTATTACAAATGCGTTCATTTGTGTTCTGAAAATGAACAAAAGTCTCACGGGTTTGGAGAGACATGAGATTGAGTAATTGATAACAATTTTATTTTTATTTTTGGGTGAACTAACCCTTAAACACATGGTTTACTCCCAACCCCCCTTTGTATTGTGTTCCTAAAAATATGTATTTTAATTTATATTTCCTTATTACTAATTTGACAGAGTAAATCATCATAATTGTGTGTGACATATGGTTTATATAATGTAGTTTTTTCCTTCACATTGCATTTTGTTTTAACACAGTTAAACCAAAACACATAGTCAGTATAACCAAACACATTATATTCACATGCAAATGTTGCGCAGATACCACATTTACTCAGAGGTGACCAAATTTACTTAGCAGCCAGGGTGAATCACTTAGTGTGGTTAGATCCATTTTGGTAGTGCTTAACAAATCAGGTCATTTTGTTACTGATGTGTAAAAAAGGCAATATGCTACATTTTATTGAGCCTGGCATTTTGGTTCTGAGAGAGATCAGACGCTTTTGTCATTATCCTCATATTCCAAGGTAGGATATTTGCTGTTGTGCTTTTTGTTTCGCAAGACACAATTAAAGTATCAGTGATGGGGAAAAACAACTTGAACCAAATTACATGTGTCTCTTTTGAGCTATTTTAGTGAACTAAAGCAATGCAAACTGAATGCAAAAAAAAGTTTTTGAGTGCGATGTGACCAATATAGTTAAGACAGTTGACAGTATGGCATAGACACAACAGCATGACACCAAAATAACTCAATCCTTGATACTTTAATACTTTTCATTACATTTGTACAAGTTCTCAATATCCAAAAGTGTAATCAATGGGTGAAGGAACAAGAGATAAAAAATGTCCTGTTAATGATAAACTGTGGTTTGATCAATCAGTCGACAGAAATCTGAACTTTCTCGTTCTTGTGGTTACTTTGGGAAATCCTTTACCTTTTTTTTTAGATGGTTGGCATGACCACATGCAATATTGTAGTAAGCAAAAGATTCAAAGTGGGTCCTTTTCACTACATTTTCCATGTCTGCTCTCTTATTGGGTTACCCGTTACCTGTCAAGAATGTATTCGGATCACATCTATCCCCCAAATCAAAAAATTATATTTTTTTTCCTAAAGAAAAGGAAGCCAATTGTTAGACCTTTATTTTTATTTAATTGTATATTTACATTGTGACACTTTAATGACAGTTAAGCACCTTTTTACTTTAATGCGAATAAAAATGGTAATTTTTTCCATCATGGTAGTATTTGTTCATGTGTGTAAAGAACTTGAAAAATACTTAATTACTTGAGAACTCTTTTTTGGATTTCTATTTTTTCTTCTTCTATTTTTCATGTCTGTCAAGTGCTATTGAAACATCATACTTCAATCCTTTTACCTATGGTAAAAACACTTAATGCAATGATTTGTATTTATTACTTTTATACAACAGAGGCATTAGCAAAACAAGACACAGATGTTTAATAAACAATTATTAGTAATTATTATGACTAAAAATCAGAATAAAAATTTTTTGTACCAAGTAATATATTTTATTAGCGTAAGTGTAGACTGTCTGCTGTTGCTAAACAATGTGGTAGCTTTGCACATAATTATAGAATGTGTCATCGTGTTTATTTTACAACAGTGTCAACAATTTTGGGTAACAGGTTTAGAACTAATATAATAGTTTTTTTCATTTTAGTTAACATCTAGTGTGTTCTAGAGCCTTGTACTGTAATATTCAGGACAAAATTGTGAATGTGTCATTGCTAGTGAACTGATTGAAGACGCACAGAATTTGAATGAAGGTGGTGGGTGGAGTCTGAGTCAGTGTGGAGATGATGTCATGAATGAATGATGGAGGAAATGAAAGGAAGGATGTTACTATCGCTGAAAGTCACTGTTGTGTTGGGAACTTCTCAAGACTCTCTCGTCTAACTTTTAAGTCATGGCTTCTCTTTATGAGCTCAGCAGGTAGAGTTGACTTACAGACACATCATCATACTCTTCTAAGCACACACTTTTTCATATTAATCCAGACATAGACACCCTCATGTTTTTCCAGATTTTCAGCTTTGTGTGTTTGTAATATTGTGTTTGACATGGATTTTTATGTTCAACAAAACAATTAAGTGAACTTTTCATAACTTTTGTTGTTTCATGGAGGTTTATAAGAAGTTTAATATGATATGTTTTGGTATAATATGACTTGGCAGAATTTCTCCCCAAACTGGTTGTTGATGTTATAATGTCTGTTTTTGTTTCACTGTATGTTGTCATTTGTTGTGTGTCATTTGTACTTGAATGCTTTTTTTCCAACGTATGTCTTTTATGATGACACCAATAGACCTCCTACTGTATGTGACAGTCCATTTTTAGAGTAGTTGAAAATATATAATCCCTCTAAGAATATATAAAATATATAGGATCAAATGTTGCATCTCCGACTGACAAACTGTTTGGATTGCGCAAACACAGAAAATGAGTAATGTAAACAGCAAAAAGTTTCAATACGGCTTGACAATAGGGATGGGAACTTATATCAATATAATTATTTAGTATAGTAATGCTTGTAGTCATATACTGTATGAATCATTAGAGTGCCTGGGGATTGAGTCAGTGTGATCTAGGCCTATATAGGCTATTTCAAAGTTCCCTCCTGTTTACTGTACATGTGTGCAGCAGAAGATATATATAAAAAGATAATGTAATTTAATAATATTGTGAGCACTTGAATTGTTACAGTAATTTATTCAAAAGTATACATCTACATGTTGGTCTATAGGTCAATACTGAATTTGGACATCAATAAATAAATCTCTATGAAGCCTAGGAATATGTAAAGGTTTTTAAAACAATTTTTTTTATAAATCTTTCAGGATCATGCGTCCTGATGATGCCAACATTGTTGGTAATGTTCATGGTGGCACTATCCTGAAGATGATTGAGGAAGCAGGTTGCATCATTAGCACACGCCACTGCAATTCTCAAAACGGGGTGAGTTCCTCTTCCTGATACCCTTTAGACTTACAGTTCAACATTGGAACCACTATCTTTTTTATATATAAAGTGTGATGTATTTTGTGCTTTTCTAGAACAGATGAGCATGGTAAAGATGTAACTGATGGACATTCTGATTTTGACAAGTGATTGGTGAAACTCACAAAGCCTCTCAAGAAATGAGTAGTCATATTTTGCTGCCAGATCAGCTATGGCCATTTTAAGACCATTCAATTTTTTTATTTGCCTTTTACTGCACAGATTCTCATTACATTAATGCAAAACAATAGCTTTCTCATTACTGTAATGTGAAAAAAATTATATATTATTATCATTTTAGTAAATGCTTAAATATATACTTAAATCTTTAAAAAACGATAAAATGTGATAAATATTTTTTTCTTTCACCTTAAGGAATAGTTCACTTAAAAACGAAAATTCTGTCATCATTTACTCACCCTCAAGTTGTTTCAAAACTGTATGAATTTCTATCTTCTGCTGAACACAAAGGAAGATATGTTGAAGAGTGGCGGTAACCAGACAGTTGATGGACCACATTGACTTCCATAGTAGGGAAAAAAAGTACTATGGAAGTCAATGGGGTCCATCAACTGTTTGGTTACCGACACTCTTCAAAATATCTTCTTTTCTGTTCAGCAGAAGAAATAAATGCATATGTAAATAATGACAGAATTTTTGTTTTTAAGTGAACTACTCCTTTAAATCAAGCCTTTTGCTAAAAAATGGCCATTGTCTGCTGTAGCCAGTAGAGGGCACTACATGTATGCGCAATCAATGTACACACACAGTTCAAATGCATCTATTGATTCAGACACTGAGTTGTAGTATCCTGTTAGTAAAGTGCAAATAAATGACAATTTCCTTTGTCAAATAGGATCACTGTTTAGCTGCTTTGGCCCGGGTGGAGCGCACAGACTTCCTGTACCCAATGTTCATCGGTGAAGTAGCCCATGTCAGTGCTGAGATTACCTACACCTCCAAACACTCAGTCGAGGTGCAGATCAATGTTCTCTCAGAGAACATAGTCACAGGTCAGTGAAAAGTCATAAAGGATTGCTTAAATGGTTCACACAGAAATAAAAGTTCTGTCATTTTACTGACGCTCCTGTTGTGGAACAAAAGGTATGTTCATGTTCCATACATTGATAGCATACAGTGAACAAAGGCTGTCAAGCTGTTAAAATCACAGAAATATATATATATAAAAAAAAAAAAACTCATGATAGTTTTCCATAAAGTAAATGCACTATATTTCAAGTCTTTAGAAATTATGTTATTGACTTATGTGTGGACCACACAAAGTTGTTATTCAATAAAAACGTTCCCCTGCGGAAACGTTCCTTAGCTCATTCACAGTTTTTGCATAATCAAACCAAAATCGTGCCATTAAATATGATTGACATAAAACCTGACATGATCCATCTTCACATCTACTCATTTAATAGTTAAGAAAAGTGTAAACACTGCAGCTCTGAGGTGTTCTGAAAACATTGTTCTTTTTAAGCAGCTATAATGTCAACGTCTGGCTATTGTATGTAGTCCTCACAATTACAGTTAGTGTAACATAAATTACAACAGATTAAACTAAACAAGAATGCAAGACTAAAAACCTTAAAACCATAATAGATACTAACACAAAATGCAAGGAATTTTGATAAAATTTGATGGCTGTATGTATCAACATTGGACATGGACTAAATTAATCTAAAGATGGCATCAGCTTGCATGAATATTTGCGATTCCATTGAAGCTAGTTAAAATAGGTGTTTTGCCATCGTGTACATTCATTTTTCTGGGTTAAAGGTTATCTTTTATTATTCAAGAGTCCTTTGTCAAAGTTCAGTGCGGTTTGAGACACTGCCAAACAACAGTCAGCCCAGCATATCTCATTATATTAGTAAAATGAGCTGCAAATGCAATTTCATGTTGACTACGAAAGTAGCAATTCATAGCTCATTTCAAAGCAGCCAAACACCCTACTGTTGGAAATACTAGGTGCTTTGCCATATTCATGTGAGTAAGATAGTTTATCACTGTTTATTGAAACAAATATTGCAAAAGCTGATTCTAGATAATTTGTCTTTCTGACCTCATCTCAAGAGGGAGCTATAGCTCAATAAACACTTTAACTAATCTGAATATAATGTGATGCTAATGTGAACTTTAGACACATATAGACAAATATGTTGCTTTATAATAGAAAACCAACCTGATCACCACAGATAGTGTATCAAAGAAAAAAAAACATTATAAGAGAAAAATAAACTGTACGGCTAAAAGAAAGGCGCTATCCCCAAGACACATGTTGTTACCACAGCAACAGGGTTGTCGTGGCAAAAAGTGATCCAGCTTGGCGTGGGCGAAGTACCCAGTTAGTAGTAGTGGAGGAAGTGACTGCGGAAGCCGCTACAAACAAGACACCTCTGGGCTCCCTCTGCTTAGGAGTCGCCACATTTGATCACTTGCAATTGTAGCAGGGGCCAACGTAGGGAGGGCGCTAAGGCCCAACAACTAGAAATAGAATAATACAGCTTTAAGAGAACTGACTACGCCAATCTGACATCTCACAGAGAATGACTGAAACTAAATTCTAATTTAAGGCACACAGGTTCTATGCACTAGTAAGGAACAGAGACATGAATACTGTACAAAAAGGTTCTTTATTAATTCAAATCACATTCAAATGAACAGTGAGTGTACCATAAAATGTTGTTTCACATGAAAAAGGAATCACAGTTAATCAACAATAATATATCAACAGAAAATAACAAAAAATACAATGAAACAAACACTCTAAATATAAAAGATAAGGCTGAGGGCTAAAGGACAAGGAAAACGTCTCGGGTTACGACTGTAACCCTTGTTCCCTGAGAAGGGGGAACGAGACACTGCGTCGACTATGACACTTTGGGAAACGCCCTTAGCGTAACGCATCTGAGGTATGAATGAAACTAATCTAATCCTGATTGGTGCTGCATCATGACGTAACGTGACGGCATACACGGAAGCTACAAAGGGACGCCAGCACACAACAGAGTTAGCTTCTGCGATGAAGCAAGTCACTCCCAAGCAGGGGAAGGCGTGGCGGAGGGACGCAGCAAGGGAACTCGAACTGCGTCGACTACGACACTTTGGGGAACGAGTACCCACTATGCCACAACGAGCCCTGCCTGTCCCAGTGTGAAGCTACGCATAGGCACACTTAGGACGAGAGTACTAGAGTGCCTGGCGTAGAAGGAATGTCCAGGCTATAGAATCTGATAAAAGTATGAAGGGTGGCCTATCCTGCTGCATCGCACACTTCTTGGATCGGGGTCCCTGAAAGGAGGGCTCTAGAGGACGCCATGCCTCTGGTTCAATGAGCCCTCAGGTCCAAAGGTGAAGGCAAGCTGCGCACTTGATAGGCCATAGAGAGAGCCTGAACAACACAGTTACTGATGGTCTGTTTGGATGCGGGAAGCCCCTTCTTGGGCTACCTGAAGCACACCAGCAACTGGTCTGACTTCCGCCATGAAGAAGACCTCTGGACATGAACTTGAGAGCTCTGATAGGGCAGAGCAAATGAAGTCTTTCTTCATCCGCCGTCACTTAAGGTGGAGGATGAAAAGCCTGCAGAATCGTAGGCCGTGCCACATTAGATGGCACTTTTGGCACGTAGCACGGCCTGGGATGCAAGATGGCCTTAATGTCGCCTGGAGAAAACTCCAGGCACCCATAAGACATAGAGAGCACCTGAAGGTCTCCTACTCTCCTCAGAGAAGTAATGGCTAATAAAAAAGCTACCTTGAGGGAGGGATCTTGGTCTCAGCCGACTCCAGAGGTTCGAAGGGGCCTCGACCAGCCCTTCGGAAACCACTGCTAGCTCCCATGTGGGAACTCTGGTATGAGGTCAGCATGCACAAAAACTAGGACATTTTCAGTAACCAATGTAACCGAAACTAAACATTGACTAAACAACTCTGCGCATTGAAAGGCTGTCACTCAGCGCGCACATTGTTACGGCAACGGACTGTCTTTGAGTGAGTCATTATACTGTTCGTTCAACGAACACGTTCAAAAACGCTGATTCATTAAAAGATAGATGTAATGAAAAGAGGTGTTAATTATTTTTAACTTTGAGCTCCACTTTTCAAGGCTCAGCTGACCAGCAATGCGTCGCATGGGTAACGCTGAAGCTGATGCTTCACTTAAAGGTCACATATTGTATACCTTTCTGAAGTTTTATTTTAGGTTTTGATGTCCTTAAGAATACATATTTGCGGTATAAGTACCAAAAACCATCCCAATATATTTTTTACAGCTCCTTTCTCAGGAGCTCTGCTAAGAACAGGCCGATTTTGCCCTTCCTAATTAATATTCATGAGTCTCTCTTCTGATTGGCCTGTTGTTTTCTGAGTGACGCACGGCCAGGCCAACCACAGGTAACTAGGGTCATGCATGCTGTAGCCTGCTGTGGCTTGGTGATGCTCACAAGTAAGGTAAATAAAACACCTGTAATGATGGACTTTGCTGAGGGAAATGTTATCCGGCCTTATATGTTCGAGCCGGATTTGTAAATATATAATAACGTACTTTCTGTGTTATTGTAAGAGTATTATAATTACCATTACATCAATGCTGTACGCAGATTTAACGTTAACACTAATTAAAACTGTCTGTATACAAACTCAGACTTTTTTGGGGTCAAATTCGATTTAAATCTCCAAAATATGTTGATAGCTAGTTATACACTGATTTTGAAACACATAACTGCTTTATAATGTAACGTTAGCAGACAGACACTGAATGCAGTAAGCTATGTAACTATTGCTTTCCTACTGATACAGTAAGTTGACGTGCTACAATTTCTTTTTCAATGTTACTTTTTTCTGTAAAAGGTGTACTTGTGGTAAATGTGCAAAGATGCACACAGAACACGAGAACATATGCTGCAATTGACGCCCATGGTAAACTTGTAAAACTATGAACTGTAGGGACTGCAGCCTCTTTGAGGAGTGGCTTCTTTGACAAACCGGCATTGAACTGTGCCTGATTGACGAAGCAGTCACTTGTGAAATATGCAGAACAGAAGTTTAAGGTCGAACTAAATTGCTGTGGCGTTTCTGAATAAATAAACATGAGCCACTGTTCTCTTATATTAATGTTGTTCGGAAGCTTGTGCAATGATGTAGTTTCCTGACGGTGGGCAGTGCTCGGGGTGGTGACTGAAGGCAGAGACTGAGTAGTTCTGACATCACATTTATACGGAAGTCACAACGGCTCGTGAAAAGGCTCAGCTACTTTATGCAGGCTGTGTGCATTTGTCTGTGGATTGATTGTTTTGAAACTTATATGGTAGTTTCATAGCCCTTAGAAATTTCAGTTTTGACAATATGGGACCTGTGCAGGTAATCGCACATGCTCAGTCAATCTCTCATTCAACTGTCTGTTTAACTAGTTTAACATTCAATACACATGCACACAGTTCAAAACAAGAAGGGTATAGCCTTATGAAAAAAAGAAAACGTGAATATTGCTTTTGCTGCGGTTACTTGCATTCCTCTGCGGTTGGCTTGTCAGTAGCCCGGTACTACAATATTGTAATATATATATATATATATATATATATATATATATATATATATAGTATGTCGTATACGCCCATCCAGAGCATCCCAAACAAGCTCAATGGGTGAAATATCCGGTGAGTATGCTGGCCATGCAAGAACTGGGATGTTTTCAGCTTCCAGGAATTGTGTACAGATCCTTGCAACATGGGGCCATGCATTATCATGCTGCAACATGAGGTGATGGTCATGGATGAATGATACAACAGTGGGCCTCAGTATCTCGTCACGGTATCTCTGTGCATTCAAAATGCCATCAATAAAATGCACCTGTGTTCATTGTCCATAACATACGCCTGCCCATACCATAACCCCACCGTCACCATGGGCCACTTGATCCACAACGTTGACATCAGCAAACTGCTCACCCACACAACGCCATACACGCTGTCTGCCATCTGCCCTTTACAGTGAAAACCGGGATTCATCCGTGAAGAGAACACCTCTCCAAAGTGCCAGACGCCATTGAATGTGAGCATTTGCCCACTCAAGTCTGTTACGACGACAAACTGCAGTCAGGTCGAGACCCAGATGAGGACGACGAGGATGCAGATGAGCTTCCCTGAGACGGTTTCTGACAGTTTGTGCAGAAATTCTTTGGTTAAACAAACCGATTGTTGCAGCAGCTGTCCGGGTGGCTGGTCTCAGACGATCTTGGAGGTGAAGATGCTGGATGTGGAGGTCCTGGGCTGGTGTGGTAACACGTGATCTGCAGTTGTGAGGCCGGTTGGATGTACTACCAAATTCTCTGAAACGCCTTTGGAGAGACGGCTTATGGTAGAGAAATGAACATTCAATTCACGGGCAACAGCTCTGGTGGACATTCCTGCCGTCAGCATGCGTTTGGTTGTTTGGGAGTTTGGTTGGGGAAAATTGACACAAACACTTAAAGGAGTCATGGTGTTCATTTGTTTCTTTTAATGGCAGCAGTGAATTAACTGAACAATTTATTTGATTTTTTATCTTTTTAAAATTGACTTTTGCATTTGTTAATTTTTATTGTTATTTGTTAATATTAATGGACCAGAGCTTAAATAGTTTTATTTTTTAACTAACAACTAAAAAAAGATTTATAAATACTAACAAATATATTGCTCATTCATTGTTCGTTAATGTTAGTTAATACATTTATATGATAAACAAATTTTAAATGGGCTTTTTTTGTGAGAAGGTTTTTTTTTTTCTCTATGATGCATTTATTGGAGAGAATAGTCCTGTCAGACGCAGCACTGCTGTGAACGCGCGCAGGACATTCCCTTACAACACAAAGCGGCCCTGCATAGCGCATGCGTAAAAAAAAAAAGCATGCATTCGGATATTTCGAGATCGGTTTCAGGCCTCATTCATATGTGGAAATAAGTCGGATATGTGCCAATGCGACTGTCATGTAAACAGGCAGATTAGGCAACGTCTCCGCGGTTTAATGACGAGAGAAACCCCGACGTGCATCTGCAAAGGGACGGATGGCCCAACGAAACTTTGTGATGTTGTAGGAGAGGAATGTGAATAAACGTACACAACAAAATTTCGGACCCACTGCTCCTCCTTAAAACCAATATTTAAACACAATATGCTCCCACCAGTCCTGAGATCTCTCTCTCTCTCACACACAATAACTGAAGCATATGTGCAATGATGGCACTTTTCGTCCTCCTTCGCCTCAAAATCATGGTGATGTTTGGCGAACTTCGCATTTATCGCAGAGCTAGCATCAAGCATATTTCGCGTCCGCCCATCTGTGAAAGAGAATTTAACCCTTTAAGCATGCGCGATGTTTCAGATAGTATGGCAAGTGTAAACACATGAATCGGATAACTTATGGGTCACAGTTGAAAGAACGTGTAAACGGACGGTCAAAAAAATAGGATAAAGGTAACAAATCAGAAGTGGGCATCAATACCTGCGGCTGCTACTCGCAGTAGAGCGAGTGTTGCCATCTTCAGTTCCCTGTGAGCGTTTAAAAAACGCAAATATTTTTGTCTGGTTTTCATCTAGTTGACGCGACATATTTCCCGCCGAGCGCTCTCTGTCCGCTAGTGCTCATCTGTATGTGACGCAAATGTTTGTTTGTGTGTGAGTTCGCGCGCGTGCGTACTCATTGGGATAATTGTAAACGCGCAAACACAGACAGAAAAGACATGCCATCGTGGAAATAAGATAAATAACATATTACTTAAGGGCAATTTAGTTTGTTTAATAAAATAACAAATTGTAATCTGGCGCTATAAAGAAAATCAAATCAAATTTACTTGACCTTCAAGGGGGGCGGGGCGAGCCGTTAGGAGGCGGGGCGCCCCCCTTATATATATATATATATATATATTAGGGGTGGGAATCGATAAAAAAAAAAAAAAACGAATTAATTGCACAATTTCTGTAATTAATTGCAATTAATTGCGTTTCCCCCAAGCTTGTAATCATCAATATTTAAAGGAATAGTTCACTTTAAAATGAAAATTCTGTCATCATATACTCACCCTCATGTTGTTTTAAACCTGTATGAATTTCTTTCTTCTGCTGAACAGAAAGGAATATATTTAGAAGAATGTCAGTAACCAGACAGTTTCTGGTACCATTGACTTCCATAGTATATATTTTTCCTAAAGACAATGGGACCCAGAAACTGTCTGGTTACTGACATTCTTCTAAATATCTTCCTTTGTGTTCAGTAGAAGAAAGAAATTCATACAGGTTTGAAAACAACATGAGGGTGAGTATGATGACAGAATTTTCATTTTAAAGTGAACTATTCCTTTTAACTTAGAATCACCTAATTAAACAACACAGGGGGGAAAAGGAACAGAAAATAGCCCTATATTAAAATATAATCAATTTAACAGATTATTATTATTTTTAATTTTTTTAACTAATTATCAAAATAAAATATAGTCCTACTATTATTAGCAGAGCATGTGATCAAAGCAGGTCATAATTTTACCATTGTTGCCCAGCATGGCTATACCAGCTCAGCAAACAGAAGTCTAGTGAGAAATTTCACGTTATTTGAGCGGACTTTACTTTTCCAGTGCTCGGTACATGATTGAAGCGTTTGGGCCGTTAACGACAGAGCCGCAGACACACACACACACACATACACGGAACTGAGAGCGCGCCGCTGGGCCGTTAACGACAGAGCCGCCGACACACACACACATACACGGAACTGAGAGCGCGCCGCTGGGCCGTTAACGACAGAGCGCGCTGACACACACACACACGCGGAGCGGTAAAGACCCGCTCATGAAAGCTGCGCGAGAATGAAACCTGATAGCCGAACACGGAGAGGCGGGAGGGCATATTTCGGTCTTTTCAATAGCAGCCGCAACAGGAAATCATAAAAAAAAAAAAAAAAAAAAAAAAGTGCTGCGTTAATTGCGTTATTTTTTTTTTACGCGTTAAACATTTCAAATTAATCGCAAAGATTAACGCGTTAATTCCCCCAGCCCTAATATATATATATATATATATATATATATATATATATATATATATATATTAAAGGGGCGCCCCGTCATTATATATATATATATATATATATATATATATATATATATATATATATATATATATATATATATATATAATTATTATAATGTATTATAACTGTCATTACAATTATTTTTTTTAAGATATAATGCATTACAATGTGTAAAGGCATAATGAGTTAAAGTGTTATGAATACACGTACAGCAAACTCACATTAAGCTTGCTTAAGCTTGTTTGCATTAAGACCTATATATAATGCAGTGTATACAGAGGCTTTAAGTGAAGTGATGCTGTTAAAGTTACTCTTAAACGACTGCTACATTATTCCTTGACAAGTAATGGCTATATTCCATAATTTATCCAATGTAAGAAGCAGTCCACACGTTTCATTTTCAAACTCTGTACATGTTAATCAGTCATTGTCCTTAGCGTGTTGTGTTAAAGGCGGCTCTGTGGAGTGTTCTCAGGCTGTCTCAGTGCTGCCCCTTTAAAGGCTCGTGCTGAGCCGCAGAGAACCGAGTGGAATGGGGGCATACTTTATGTGCTTCTGTCATGTTAAGTTAACGTCACGTGTCACCAACACAGGCGGCAGTTGCAGAGCGATACCTACATAGGAAAGCAGTCTACTCTGTAAACACAGTGTCTTCCTCTAGAATTTAAACAGAATTTAGAAAAAAACCTTTGCCCACCGAAAGCAGTACCTGCATGTTTAGACAGACAAAAACATATTAAAGTTGTTTTGCTTGTCAATAAATATGCATGCATGCATCCAAGAATGTAAATGAACAGTGGCCTGGAAATCTCTTCCCCTTTATGCCCTCGTTCATATACTCTTTGCGCTATTATTGGCTGGCTTCATTAACAGGGTTAACAATGAACTACTGCCACCTAAGTGCATAATAGCAGCAGTAACTATCATCATAGATGGTGTCGACAGTATTATTTCTAGCTCTCAATGTAACTCTCTTTTTGCAAAATATACAGTTTTTTTCCCCATACATTCCATTCATAACATTGTCTTCAGCATTACATATCCTTTACATGGCATCAATATACAGCAAAGAGGCAATGTTCTGGCAAACAATCTTTCCATAAACCTTTGTTTCCTGGTCTGACACACATTCAAAGGCTGGGTATGTGTTTGTGTCTGTTTATATACATGTGTGAAGGCTAGGCCATCTCATGACTCTTCTCTTGGGTTACACATACACACACACACACACACGCACACACACGCACACACGCGCACACGCGCACACGCGCACACACGCACACACGCACACACGCACACACGCACGCACACACACACACACACACACACACACACACACACACACACACACACACACACACACACACACACACACACACACACACACACACACACACACACACACACACACACACACACACACACACACACACACACAGTCAGGGCCAATCTTGTCAGCCTCGTCTCGCTCACACTCCTTAGGGGTCTCCAGACTCGGAATGCAGGGGCCGTGATGATTGCATCGGCAGGGCAGCCATCTACACACGTGTTTATACAAATGCAAAATCACATTAAAATGAACACATTTGCTCTCAGTCCATCACTCTCTCTATTAAACAAACACATTTACCTACTTATCTAAATAAGGACATACCATAGACTTTGATTATACACTGTATGTTTTATATTCTCTCACTTTTAATTATAAATGAAGCTTATTATAAATGCTGTATGAAGCTAAATATAAATACTTCTAATTCCAACACAAACCATACAAACCCCTAAAAGACCCCCCTAATCCTTTTATGTTTTTATAATTAAAATATATATTACACATTTATGAATTGCATTTCCAATTGACAATGTCCCCAGATGAAGGGTTTGCTAGATTTAGCTTACTTCTTGCAGATGTGTATCTTTAACTATAAATTTGTCAAATGAACAATCATTTAGTAATTAGACTGATGTACGTTTAAATTGACATTTTTAACATTGCAAAGCTACATATTCCTTGTAAAAAAAGTACAAGTTTAGCATACTTTTAAAAAGACTACTTATAAGTTCAACTGAATGTAATGTTTCCGGACACTTCATTTCATGTTAATTGAAATTAAGTGAAATGTATTATAGTTTATATCTGTATTAAATGCAATCAGTTGAACTGAAGAGTGTTTTTGAACCACTTAAGTAAGACTTAATTACGTTTTTGAATAAATATGATGTAGCTTGATATTGTCCGCAATTGTGCCAAAGTTCCAATGCAGAAATTTACTTAATAAACCAAGCCTTATGAAATATTCATTAAAGTAAAAAGTCATAATATCCCAGTCTTTTTTATATTAAATAAACATTGTGGCGTAGGAAAACTGATACAGAATATACCCGTTTATCACCTCATTTAATCAAATGTATAATAGACATAAACCACCTGTCCTCAGATAAAAAATATAATTTAATAGTTAATGTAGATTCAAATCCAAATTAAACTTGAGAAAAGTTCAATAGGTGGGTGGGTATACTGCAAAAGGTGGGTGAATGCGGGTTGGCAGAACCTTTAAAGGGGTGGTTGATTATGAACTTTATTTAGTGTGTAATGTTGCTGTTTGAGCATAAACAACATCTGCAAAGTTACAATGCTCAAAGTTCAAAGCAAAGGGAGATATTTGCTTTTAAAGAAATTGCTTTTTAAGGACTATAACAAACGGCGGGTAGGAACTACACAAGCTTCCTCCCGAGTTAATGACATCACCAACCCTAGAATTTATATAAACCCCTGAACACGATTTATAGATTATCAAGACAGAATATGCTAATCAATGACTAGAAGATAACTACACATCAGCTACATAAATTCATCAACTAACCAATCAGAAATGTCCTGTTGCTTCTACATGTTGTCACTTCTTGGGTCTCTCCATCATTGACTCCGTTGACATCATCTGGCTCCGGTTTCAACATAAAAGGCTAAAACGTTTTTGAAATTTTCAGGTCACGTCTGTGCAGAGGTGGGCACAAATACATCAAAAACTATTTTGTTACAAACTACAAATACTGGCTCATGAAATGTAACAAAATAAAATACAAAATACTGATGTGAAAAATGTATTTAAATAAAATACAAGTAATTAGTATTTTGAAAATACAAAAATACTCCCACAATAATCTTAAAGGGTTAGTTCACTCAAAAATGAAAATTCTGTCAGTAATTACACCCTCATGTTGTTCCAACCCCGTAAGACCTTCGTTCATCTTCAGAACACAAATTAAGATATTTTTGATTAAATCTGAGAGCTGGATCATTCCTCCATAGGCTTCTAAGACACTATAACATGCTGGCCCAGAAAATGTATTAAAGACATCGTTAATATAGTCCAAGTGACTACAGTGGCTCAATCTTAAGTTTATAAAGCGACGAGAATACTTTTTGTGCGCAAAAACAAAACAAAAATAACGACTTTATTTCACTATTCATTTCCTTCTCTTTGGGCCTCGAGTTTTTTCACGTAGTGTTTTAGCGCAGCGCGTCTGTGTTATACGTCACACGCATCACACACATGACAAGCGTCAGCCAATAGTGAGCCTTTCGTGTGACGTACAACACGGACGCTCTGCGCAGTTATACTACATGAAAAAACTCAAGGCCAAGAGAGAAGGAAATGAAAAGTGGAATAAAGTCGTTATTTTTGCGCACACAAAGTATTCTCGTCGCTTTATAAACTTAAGATTGAGCCACTGTAGTCACTTGGAATATATTAACGATGTCTTTAATAAATTTTTTGGGCCAGCAAGTTATAATGTCTTAGAAGCCTATGGAGGAGTGATCCAGCTCTCAGATTTAAAGCTACACTGTGTGATAATTTCCCCCATCTAGCAGTGAAATTTTATATGACTACCCAGTGAATATTAGTTTCTGTTCCTTTCAATTTCGAGGGCGTTTTAACTCCTACGGTGGCCGTATTATTCCAAGATTAACATGGCTTCCAGTTCGACTTCGTCCAATTGCGCCTTTAAAACTATCACCTGTGATCCGTCGCAGCACAGATTTATGTTACAAGGTAAACAATACTTTTTCACCATTGACGTGAGGAAAAGTAACGCAAGGTATACTAGAGGTCATTCTGGCGTTATGCACAACCATGCTATGGTTAGACAAGCAACTATAAAACTTCGAATTTACACAAATAGGCTGGATTACCTGCCAAGAAGAAAGCAGGCATTCTCTCTTTCGCTTCCTTGGCGACTCTGCTACATGTCTTCGAAAATAGGCGTGATCCTCTATCAGCAATCCTTCAAATCTGCCGGCAGTCGCGAGTAATCTCCCCCTCGCATTCGTCTCTGTGTCACTGAGTGTAAAGCGCGAAAGGCGAAGCTTGAATTTACAGGTATGTCCCTCTTTGGCTAATGTAGTTTCAAGATGGAGGGGGCAACATGGCGACCGGCATTCGAACCCCTCACCCCTCACCCAACACATGTACATTCGATGGCAGATTATAAACTTACGAGAATACTTTATTACTTGAAAGAAGTAAATATACATTAATAAGCACATATATTTTTGAAAGAACTAAGTGTTTTTTGCTAAATATCAACTAAAAAAATTACACAGTGTAGCTTTAATCAAAAATATCTTAATTCGTGTTCCGAAGATGAACGAAGGTCTTACGGGGTTGGAACAACATGAGGGAGAGTAATCACTGACAGAATTTTCATTTTTGGGTGAACTAACCCTTTAATGCCGTTTTTAAGAGGAGCAGCGCCACTTCTCCTGTGTTCAAAACTCAACAGGGTGTCACGTGATTTTTGTGCATCTAACCTGGACATTGCCATTGCCAACATCAGACCAAATATGGCAAAATCATTTACTATGGTGATAAGCATATGGTGATTTTTCTTAAGTATTTAAGTATTTGAAATACTCTAAATACACTCCCTCAAAATATTTTGTTACAAACTACATTTTATTTTTTCCACACCTGCAAAATACAAATTACAAAATACACTAAAGTAATTAAATACGTATTTAAAATACATTTAATTGAAATACTGCCCATGTCTGCGTCTGTGTGAGGTAAAAGGACCCTGTGCTGGGAGCAGCAGCTTATTTGCATTTAAAGGAACGTACACAAAACTGTGCGTTTTTGCTCACCTTCAAAAAGTGACAACTTTAACATTTTATATAAAAATATCTGTGGGGTATTTTGAGCTAAAACTCCACATACACATTCTGGGGACATCAAAGACATATTTTACATCTTGTGAAAAGGGCATTATACCACCCCTTTAAAGGCTACTCCATCTCTAAACAAATTGTACAGCACACCTGCAATCACTCAAGGTTCTGTACGCACTTGTACTGCACAACGTCTTTTCTCTTGTATCTGACCAATGGCTCCATACTGAAACCAGTGATTAAAATGTTGGCTGGCAGCAATGGAAAATCTAAGATCGTAATCAAGACCAAACTACTCTGGTAGACGTAAGTCACTAAAAAAACATTTATTAGATCACTCTCAACAGACTTTTTTGTTATCTATAGTCAGCACAGTCTGTAAAAAGGAAATGTACATATTAGTAATTAGATAAAATAAAGTTGAATTAGCAGTGTAAATCAGCAAATAAAACCACCACTCTTCACAAAGTTGTTAGATGGAATAATGTTTGTTGCTAAGAGACAAATTTGTCAGATAATTGTTGGGTCAGAGTTTGACTAGATCTATAGTACCCTGTAAAAGCTATTTCCTTAAAAAAGCTATACCTTAAAAATGTCTTTCATTGGTGTAACCTAAGCTACTTTACTGTAGGTAGCTACACTACTCACTATAGTCATACTCTGAAGCTGGGGATTAATATTTTTATTATATTATATTATATTATATTATATTATATTATATTATATTATATTATATTATATTATATTATATTATATTATATTATTTTATATTATATTATATTATATTATATTTTTCTCTGTAGTATACTAGACCTAGATTTTACCCTGCACCAGACATTTAAAACTTTGTAAATCATGAGGTGAAAATGTAAAATATATTTACAATTAAAATTTTAGATTCTACATCAAGGATGGGCAACTTCGGTCTGCAGAGATTAGCTACCTCCAACCATATCATGCACACCTGAACAAGCTAATCAGTGTCTTCTGTATTATTAGAAAGCTAAAGGCAGGTTAGTTGATTTTTTTTTTTTTTTTTTTTTGGATCAGGGTTGGAGCTAAACTCTCCAGGACAGCGGCATTCCAGGACTGAATGTGCCTATTTTTTTCCTGTTGTACATTATATATTTTACAAACATTTTAAAATTCTACCTACTTCAGAACATTTCTGAGTATAAAGCAGTCGAGTTGCTGATAGTAAATCTACATTTTACACTTTTACTGTAAGAAAATATTATATATAAAAAAAAAAAAATTATATACTTATACTATGGTATCTGACTTCATCTGTCCAGTGAGAGAGCTATTTTTTGCCCATGATTCTTTGCTTGTGGAGAACATGTAAATATCCTGCTGTGTAGAACCATTAGACAAGCTGCTGTGGAAACCAATTAGAGAAGCCATTCTCTCGCCATGGTAGCCGCAGAATCCCTGCATTGTTGTCATAGCAACCGGCTTGTCTGGTTGACTTCAACAGTGTGTAAAATCAATGCAAATGATATTCCCAAAAGCAGTCTGTCAGAATTAATCCTCCTGTTTCTGCTGAATTGGTACAGTTCAGTCTTAAATAATTTGTTTTGTGTTCATAAAATGTAGAAGAAACAGCTTTTATTTATCCGCCATATTAGTCTCTGTATTGTAACCTTGCAACGTTTGTCAAAATTGGGTATCAAAATGGACAGTCTACGGCCCCATGCCACTAAGAGTTAAAAAATTTTAAATAGTTTCTATAGCATCCAGGCATTACTTAGAAAACAAAATGATTATGAATCTTAGTACTACTATCATTTCAACATTTACTATCTAACTTGAGAGGATCTCTCATGAGGGGGGGGGGGGGGGGGGTTATGCATAAATACAATGCAATGTATATTCCTAAAAAGTCAAATTATTGTTAATTTTAATTCTGTTCTCTTAAAATGTAAATTATTAGTTGCATATATGCGAAGATTACTTTTCCCATATAGTATGCTTTGAAGGAAACCAAACCTTAAAAATCTCAAGATTTTAGAATGCTAATTAAATCCAGAATTTCCTTATGTTTGGTGTGTCATTATCACACTCATTGATGGTTTCATTAATTCAAGGTTTGCCATTCTCTGTGACGGCCTTAATTGTGTACTTATCCGCTCAAGCACATAGTTTTCCTCTCTCAAATCTCTCTCGTGTCTAATAAACACAGCCTACCCAAAATAACCTCACTTGCTCTTTAGAGAGCAAACCAGCTTCACTATGAGATGCTGAAGTCTCCATGACAACACCAGAAACTTAGTGGCAACGTATCACGTCCCTAAGAGTTTTTTGGAAGATATGGTCTTTTCTGGTTATTGAACATTTTTCTAGTATATTTTTTGGCGGTAACTTTTTATGACCTTTTAAAAAAAATTATCTGCAGCTCCTGTGCTTTTTGGAGAACCTCAAATGCAACAAACTTGTTACAAATACTATAACTAGGGTCTCCTAGGGCCCCCTTTGGTTGAAATCGCTAGAGTCGTCACCATCTTTTGCCCCTTTAGCGATGGCCCTGTTTGCAATTACTATACTTTGTTTTACTTGACATCACTCTTTATGTCATAAATGCACTGAATTTGAAGAGATTTTTGAGTTCATATTCACTTCTGATAATGCTGATATTGTTTTTTTGCATTTTCATAGGTGCCAAAAAAGTGACCAACAAGGCAACGCTGTGGTATGTCCCACTCTCCCTTCAAAATGTGGCCAAAATCATCGAAGTTCCTCCTGTTGAGGTAGGAGTCTGTACATCAGTAAACACACTTGGGTCTCGTTCACTAAGCATGCGTACTTGGGCTGCACGATATTGAAGAAAAATGCGAGATGCGATAACTCATTAAATAATGCGATATTCGATATGCAATACGATAATGTGTGTAAAATAAACTTAAATTATCTTTAAAATATATTTCAAATTATATAACCTACATACGTGTTTCACATTCTTTTTGTGACAAGAAAACATCCCTACAACTTCTGAAAGTGAACAGCAGTGTTTTACTGTAGCATAAGTGTTATTTTAACATCAGTGTAAACCACAGGGTTTAGGGTTTCAGGTAGGCCTACATTAGGTTTATTTAACAGCAGAAACTGAATAATCAAATGTAAAAATAAACACTGCTTAGTTTTCACTGTATGAATTAAATATATAGGCTACTGGTTCTTATTAAAGCTAAGTTATTCAGTCAAGAGCAGTGAGTGATTTTCTCTTTGTCTTTTGTTCATGACCCCAGTTATTGCAAGCTGTTGCGATATGCATATCGCAATACATTTGCGATATTTTGATAATTTCGATATATTGTGCAGCCCTAATGCGTACCCACAAATTTGTGCGTGAAATCTGTGTAAGAACGTTTTCATGAACAAATGATGATCCAGCAAAAACCTTTGTACTAAAATGTATTCTAAATTTATGAAAAAATATATAGGAACAACTGAAACCACACGTTAGCAAAAAGCACTTACTCTGTGCGGCCTTATAATCATGTTAAAAAATTATATTTCATCTTAACACAGCTATAATTATATTATATTATATTATAAAATAATACAATTTAATTTAATCTTATACAGCAAAAGAGTAAGAAAAGCTGCTTTATATCTTCAGCTGGAAGGTTTCTCTGAATAAAGCAGCAGATTTATGCATATGTACAGCTGGCTAATCAGAGGTCTGTATGAAATGTTTATTGTGTTTGCACTGGTTTTGAGAATGGCTCACTTGGCATTGCTCGAGGATCTGGCGAGAGCGCGTCTGCAGAGAGCGACGAAAGGCTGTAAAGGAAAGGTTGCGCAGAAAGCCCTAATATGGAGATGGTTCATAACCATGTGCATGTGGTCACATTTAGAATCCTCCAAATTCACTAACATTAGAATGAGGATAAGAACAAATTCATGTGCATATGCACGTGTTGTGAATTAGGCTGTGATTTTTCGTGAGAAGTTCTGTGCATACAAATACGAAATAATCCACACAATTATTAGTGAATGAGACCCATTGTATCTTCTCTAAGGAGTGACATTAGAACATACAGATTGTATCGATTCAAATTTCAAGATTTATCTATATTTTATTATTGTTACTAATATTCACATATTTTCAAGTACAAGTAGTTTATATTAAAGTTATCTTGTAGTTTACTTCAGAATTTACAATTAGACATTACTCCAATGTTATTTTGCCAAATAACTTAGCTTATATTCACCAGCATTTGTCAATCTGGTTGACTTTCTTTTTACAAGTTAGTTACTTGTCAATCTGTCTGCTGAGCTGACATGTTTTTGTCCATTGCAGTACTCCAGCTCAGAGCAGGAGGAAGCAGGAAAAAAGAGATACGAGGCTCAGAAATTAGAGCGATTAGAGACCAAAGAGAGGAATGGTGAGATCATCATGACTGTCTCTCTTCCAGGTAACACTTCCTCCTTCATGTCATTACACATCCTTATCCTCATTGAACTCATGTTTTTTATGTGTTAGTGATCACATGGATTGACCACATCTGGGTCAATATTTAGCAGATGTTAAACATGTATCTTGCAAAAAGCACTGGCAATAACATGGTACAGTAATAGTATCAGGTGGTAATACAATGGTACTTTAGTTCCATAATATTGAATGATTAGAATAAGAATGTACCATGGTACTTTAAATGGTACTATTGTACCTAATCTGTATATTCAAAAACATGGTGTCTCTATAGTACATGTCCAACAAACATCATAATTCCTAAGCATGTTTAATATTTTAGTTTTATGAATAGAGTCTCATTTTGACATAATTGTATGCTATTTTGCTCTGATGCTGCACAGATAGACAGACAAAGGGTATGTATACATTTTATTTCCAAAGAACTATGAAGTTAATTGTCAAATAATACATCCAGGAGTATGTATGTATGTATTTATTTAATGTCTCAGGTAATGATTTTTTTTTGCTTGCAGATATTTATAGTAAATTATATTAATATGTGTGTATTTTTTAGTTTTTACTCCATTTTCTCTTTTTCTTTAGAGCCCTACACTGTTGCATTTAGTCAGTCAAGTCTGATCCACCTCGTTGGCCCATCTGACTGCACGCTGCATGGCTTTGTACATGGAGGTAATCAATTTAATAACACTTTTATGATTATTACACCTTATTATTTCTATTCAAACGGTTTTAAATAGTTCTGACAAAAGTGTTTAGAGTCATCGTAGAAACATGCTAACATTAGACTGTTGTTATCTACTGTGAATTTAAGTGAAGTCTCTGGTGCGCTATTTGTCTGCCATGTATGGGTGACCCTTGGTAAAGTTGCTTCCCATGACAAGAATTTCAAATCGGTCACTTGTGAGGTTCTATTTCAGTTAGAAATCTGTAATCTTGTTTAAATCCGAGAGTGGTCTGGTAGTAATTATAACTAAAACTTGGCAACCATCAGAACCATGTATGCATGAAAATTTACAAATGCATATGTGTCATATTTAACAGAACTTGGAAAATTATTGACTAATGGCAATGCTTAAGAAACTATTGGTCATACATTGTGTCTGTAAACTAATATATCTAATAGATTATTCAGACTAATAATAATAAAAAACGAAACAAAAGAGAATGGCATTTTCATTTAGTGCGTCATTCTATGTGTATGTAAGACTCTCTCGCTTTCTCTTTCTTTGCATGTGAGGGGGAAAAAAATTCATTCTAAATGAACAAATCATTTATGAGCGACCCATCACTAACACTCAATCAGAGTGTTCTAGTGTAGGCGGTCATATGATACAATACGCAGTGAAAATATATGTTCTAAACGTGTTCCTGTCCTCTAACACAGTCACTTGTGAGTGAAATCGAACAATTTTTTGCCAGTGGATAATGACAGACATTATTTAGAAGCCTTGAACAAAATGTAGTCGCATTTACTTGCAATGTAGAGGGTTAGCTGTAACCACCACTGCCCCATTTATACATGCATGACAAGAAGTCAACTCACTGACCTGAATGAGTTACATAAACACAAGAACTTCAGCAGCACAGTCCATGTAAATGCTGTAACAGGGAAAATGTTACACATACAGTTAAATCTAAACCTTAATTTTAGATCTTTACAATGTCTCCTACCAGACATTTTAATTTAATTTAATTTAATTTATTGCATTTTTTTTGCACACTAAGCTCAAGCCCAACAATTGAGGTTTTAAAACTGGTATGCTATATGCACACACACACACACACACACACACACACACACACACACACACACACACACACACACACACACACACACACACACACACACACACACACACACACACACACACACACACACACACACACACACACACACACACAGTGTATTTATCACATGTTTGTAAGAATAAGAAGAAAGGGAGGATAAAAGTAAAACTAGTGGTGCATCAATAATGTGAGAAAGGGAAAGCAGAACAAGAAATGGGAGGACGTCTGTAAATGACAGAACTGAGTGCTCACTAAAAACTACATCAATCACAGATCAGTAATTCAAGTTCATTTGATTCAGATGAGGCTGAAAGTGAGTGGGTGAAGTGTTTACTTTGTAATTAGTTCATTTCTGCCAGTTTGACCCATTGAGATTGATTTGTGGACTGACTGTGAGCATAATAGGCGGGCATTATTGCATTGTTAGGATAATCAGCCAGTTGAAGTGCAATGGAGACTGACTATTTTCTGTGTCTAGCAGTTCCCTCTCAAATTCATGACATGCTTTATAAGAGCTCACTGAGAAAACAATGATCTCCATGGAGGCAAAAGAGACATTACATTCCTCTGATATTTTATTTGCTAGTGTAGCTGTTAGACAGTGATATGTTAGGTATGTTTTATGCAACAAAAAATAAATAATATTTTATAATAAAGCAAGAAAACGCCCTTGCTAGTGACATGGATATCATACAATCTTGGAAGTGGACCATAACCACTATCCCAGAACACACTAGCATCCACACCACACCAACAACCACTCGGAAACACATTCGCAAATGCACAGCAACACCCTGAAAACCATTCACAACGCTAGCATTGCGGCTGCAAGTTTTGCATGAGCAAGCTCCTAGGTTTTTTTGTTTTGTTTTGTTTTTGAATTGATGCATGAAAGTACCTGGATGTGTTTTGATATTGATGATGTGTCGAATGAAGACTTGAGAGAAGTGTTAGTAATCACAGAATTCTATTAAATAATATAATAAATAATGACCTGGAGAAAGCCTGCAGTACATTTTATCGGCTTATTAATTTTTTTTTTTTGACAAAACATGAAATACACACATTAAATATACATACTCATTTACACATTTACATGTGGTAAAATAAAAAGATAAAATTATATGTAAATAATGTAAATATTTTAGTTGGTTATGACATTTGTTTGTGGTGTTATGTGTTATTTATTGTGCATTGGGTGGTGCTGTCACACTACTTAAAGGGATAGTTCATCCACAAATAAAAATTCTTTCATCAATTACAAACCTCATTGGATCTTTCAGAAGCTTAAACATGCTGGTGTGACACACAAGAATGAACCTCATTGGTTCTTGCTCAAGCATGCTTGAGCTTCCATTTATCAAATTTGAGTACTCCATGTATGTTCGCTGATCAATGAATAACAGCCTAAATTAAATCTGTTAATAATATAAAGTGATTGTGTCTCTTAAGAAGACTGATTAAACCGTTAGATTCATTTGGATTTCTTTTACAATCTCTTCATGAACGTTTTGAAGTGTCAGAGTTTAGTGTGAATACACTTTCAATCTCAGATTTCATTAAAAAACTATCTTCATTTGTGTTTCAATGATGAACAAAAGTATTTGGAATGACGTGGGTGAGTAACTGATGATAGCATTTTCATTTTTGGGTGGACAGTCAGCAACAAGATCACAGCACATTTCAGTTCTCACAAATATGCGTTCTGTGTCCTTCCGAGTTCGTTCTTTCAAGGTAGCATAGCAAGACCGTTCTCCACAAGAACTCAAGTCCATTCTTTGCATTTTTAAAATTGAGAAAAAGCCACACATAATCATAACAAGATATAACCAGCTGACAGAAATTTCCAGCTTATTCCAGGTCATCTATGCGTCGTCTATCACTGTAGCCATAATCCACCCTCTTTTCCATTTATATTTTATGGGAGAATATCCCTTTATCATCATGAATCTGGTTCTCTGAGACTCTGCCATGGAAAACTGTTGGATGACTAAAAAATTTGTGCTGTGCTTGCCCGTTCATACTCAATGCAAATGTGCTGTTATTATAATTATATGTAAATGCTCATTTTAGCAATGCAAAAACAGATCTTGCAATAGTTAAAACTCTATCATATTGTGAGATGGGATATTCATGTCCCTAGTCAGTCTAAGTATTTTTCAATAAAGCAACTCCCAGACTGATGTGGACAAAAGGTGTTTTGACTACATTGCAATTTAGGTAGGACAGATTCTAGGTCTAGGCGCTAGTTTATCATAAACATTTTATAAGCTTTATATTCTAACCGCTGAACACTTTTGGCAGAGGTTGCGTTTTTTAGCCTGAGGGTGGTGCTCTAATGTTGATTGACAGGCTTTAAGCACACACGAGTCACGGCACATGAGAATGCTATCTTAGAATTGCCATAATGTAGTGTTTGTTGCCTCTGAGAATTGCTTTAGAATATTACTAGTTGCAGAGGAATTCAAGTGAGAAAGAGTCACATCTATTCTCAAACATAAAACAAACACAACCAAACTATTCACATGAGCAGAATTAAACTAAAGGATTTATACTTTCATTAATTTGATATGTTGTTCGACATAGGAAGAACAGACATGCCAACTAGTTACTTACCTGATGCAGACTAATATACACATAGCTGAAGCAGATTGATAACGTCTTGGTCTGAAGCAAGGTTTACATAAGATAATGTTTAAATAAATAAGTGGGGCAGTCTGAAATCTGCCCCAATGGCTCTCAATTAGAGCGCACTGCAGTTCCATTTTTCACCACAGATTTACATTGGAAAATTTGTGGAGCACTGTAGAGTTAGTAAGAGTTCAGAGAACCGCTGCCCCGCTTGGTATCATAATACATGCCTGCCGAAGCCATATGTTCAATTTTAATATACCCTGCTCATTTTATGACTTAAAATAGTCTATAAAATCCGAAAAATATTTGTTGCAGAATGCTGAACACATTTACAATTTATTAATTGATTCCGTTTATTTAGAGATCATTGTTTTGGATGAATATTTTAGTGGGGCTCTGCCACAAAACAGCAAAAATTTGCAGAAATTATTTTATTTAGCCAAGAACATAACAATTTAAACTGGAACTTAGGTTCCCTTTCAGTCGTTCATGTTCGATGTAGTCGACTGAATGGGATCACGCTTAGGGAGCCTGTCATCTTCGAGTATTGTTAAAACGAGCCAATGCACACATTGGCGTGCAAGCTTTGCATCCACGCTCCGCCCCGCAGCGCGGGTATAAATACGGAAGTGGATGCACGCACCACTTGTCTTTCGCTTCAGAGCCGATCGGTCTTCGGTCCTCAAGAGTGTTGTTATATTACAACGAGCGAGTATATTGGTGCTTCTTCAGGAAGTCTCTCCCGGTGCTGGTGGTTCTACAGCATGAGTGCAGCGGTGGTCGCAAGCTTTCTGAGCTCTCAACTGCTGTTTTAACAGCATCACATTTCTGTTTGTGTTTGTTTGTCTGACGGCCTGTTGAGGGCGAAGAGAGTGAGTGCTTCACTGGTACAGGCTGCACCATCTCTGTCAGTGTTGCCGTGTTCATTCCCTTCTGTGCTCCGGCACTGGTGAGGGTTTTTTCATTTCCTGAAAGAGCAACACGGGTGTGTCTGCGTCTTTTTCAAGATGTCATTCCACCCGTGCGTTTCTGGATGCGGTCGTTCCCTGTCTGCCTCTGACAGTCACAATTGTTGAATCACGTGTTTGGGCTTACAGCATGCTGAAGCAGCTTTTGTGGATGGTTCATGTTCCCATTGTGGGAATATGACTGTCTCGGTGTTGAGGTCAAGACTCGCCTTCGTCCACGAAGGTGCAGTCCCCATTACCACGCCCCACCCTAGGGTGCCATGTGGGATGGGTGATCGGAGGATAGTGATGGAATTCACGCCCGGTAACCATTCTCTGTGGGCTCCTCACACCTCCATCACACCGCATCCGACGGAGTCCCCCGTTGAGCACGCTGGTCTCTCTGGAGCGACCAGACGTTTCATTCGGGGTCCCTCCAGATGACAGGATGCCGATTGAAGCATCGGAGGGTGAGCTCAGCTCTGGAGATGAAGACTCAGCTGCAGAGTTTAACGTTGCCCTAGCCAGATCCTCAGCTGTCAGCTATGCTGAAACGGGCCGCCAAGGCTGTCGGGCTCGAGTGGAACCCTCCACCGTGTCCCGCTCAGTCTCGGTTGGATAATTGGTTTCTCGGGGCGGGCCGTGCTGGTTCTCAGGCCGCCGTCCCAGTGCCTTCCTTTCCCGAAGTGCATTGGAGAGCTTACTACGTCATGGACAGCACCTTTTACTAACAGAAACTGCCTGGATAGCTCCTTCCCCCTCACTACCCTTGACGGAGGAGCGGTGAAGGCTTACGAGGCTATCCCTCCAGTGGAGCGGTCTGTCGCGGCACACCTGTGTCCGGCGGCCGCTGCATCTTGGATGTAGGATCCTCGTCTCCCCCCTCAGGCCAGTGAGCGCAGACGGAGACGGAGGCCATCCGGCACATCCTGCCCCGTCAGCCCGCTGCTGCCATCAGCCCGCCGCCGGTGGCAGTACCTCCGCCTGCTCGTCACGAGGCCTCAGCGCAGAGCCAGCCGCAGGCAGGCCGCCCAGCCTGTGTCAGACACTGCCAAGCCAGGTGGCAAAAGTAAGACCAAACGTCCCTGACACATTCAACCAGGGATGGGGGGGACGAGCTCTTCAGATGGTTACCGCTCCGCTGGCTCTCCAGAATCTAGCGGTACCCAAATTGTCAAAAGAGCAAATTCCTCCGTTCCTGGGTCCCAAGAGGGTCAGACTGGCGGTGTGCGATCCTATAAAGCCTTGCACCCATCAGTCCCCTCTTGTGTCGCCAGCCTGACTCAACTGCACTGGCACTATTGGATGAGAGTTGAACTGAGCTGAATGATGACATCATCTGGATTTTCTGCATCAGCTGTTTTATTGCTGAATTTAACAAATTTCATAATTGAATTGAGCTAAATCAACACTTAACTGACTTCAATTGAACAATTAACAGTTTTTAGAGCTGCTTTAAAACAGAATTAATTCTGTTTGGATCATTGATCATCATTTTCCTGTTTATCACTGTAAAGCTGCTTTGAAACAATTTTGTTTTTTTTGTTATAACCTCTATTATGTTAACATTATCTGGCATTAAATTATCGTTAGGTTTTGACAAGATTTTAGAAAGATGGCATTACCTACAACATGTACTCAAAACAATGGCTAAATAGCTAATTGGAGAACATTATTTGCTCTGTCCTTATTGCTAGGTGACCTACATCATGTTAGCTTTAAAGGAAAGTTGTTTTAGAGATGGAGCAAGCAAGTTATTGTCAATAAAGACATGTTGTTTCTTCATGATTCACCTATGCATTTTCTAAATAACGTCCACTGGTGAATCAAACATAATACTGTGGTAAATAAAACAGAATAAAAACTGATTTCATGTTAACTTTAAAGGCAAAATATGTGGATTAGAGCACTCATTTGGCATTGAAGGTATTAAAGGTCTGCATTAAGTATGAATTAATCTTTAGCTTTTTCAGAAGACTCCTTTGAGCATTTGGTATGGTGAGCTCTTAAACTGTTTTCTAGATCAACATGCAAATAATTTTCTCCTAGATTAGACAATTACCATTGTCCTTAAAAACAAGCAATAGAGCTATTGCTTTAGGTTTAATATCTCATTTACACGTGGAAAGAGGCTTCAGGACTGGTTCTGTTATTGTATGTCTTTTGTGTTTTCATTTTCACCTCATTGTGGAAACTCAGAGCCCAGAACTGTATTGTTTCCCCTTATTGCTACACGAATGTGATTTCTTTTCAAAGTGCTTTGTTTTTGCATAAATTTTGTGTCTTAAGAAAATATTATTACCTTATTGTAACATCCAAAAACTGCTTAAACAATTCCAAGGTGGTTTGCTGTTCTCAGCTTGTTTAAACTGATTTAACCTAACCAACAAGCACTAAAGTTCATTCAATTTTAAGTCCCTAACCCTATGTGTATCCTCAAGTTACACTTAAAAACACTAGTCTTCTTCCTATTTTGTACTGTGCATGTAGCAAACCTCCAACCTCCAAACATCTACAAAGTGACTGTGCAAGTTTGCGCACCAGTAAAAACATCAGGGATAACGAATGGCTCAATTACACAACTTATTATTCTGCTAACAAGGAACGTCCAGGATAGAAAACACTGAAATGCCTCCTGGCTGAGCTGGATCCATCAACAGCAAATGTCTGTTCTTATCGTCTCCTGCTCTAATCTTTTCCCTGCTGTTCCTGGCTAATGACGTTTTTGAGGATGGCATGATGGTGGCTAAAACTTATCTAATAATTTGCCCTTGCTGAACAGAAATTGGTATTAGACAAATTGAGCCATACTAAGGTAATTCTGTTATTGGTTAGTTGAAAAGGACAGAAGAGTTTACTCCAGGGGCAGCAGTTAAATTTTTATGTAAGATGATAAAGTGAGATAATAAAGTGATTTGAGTTATAAAGTGTGAGTTGAATGAAGGTCAGGGAATAAGCAAGTGAAACCTATCGTAGGCTGTAAATGCGTTTAAATGTTTATTGCTTGTTAACAGTGCAATTAAAACGATTTTTATTTAGTTTTGAATGGGGTTATATGTAATTCTACACACTTGGCTATAACATCTTAAAGGAGATGCGTGCAGTTTTTTTTTCAGTGTTAAGATTAGTCAGCCCAAAGTATATGAACTAGGGGTAGGGAAAATGTATTTCTTAGTTTCTGCATTTGCAGAATTGAATTGAGAATTGAGTGATATTGTTTCTAGTCATGATACAGGTTTGTGTTGCCTGACAATGTATCATCAGCACAGTTTGCAGTGCAGGCTGCAATATTAATAATATTACATGTTTTCTCTTTTAGAAATGCACATTTGACAGTAGCTTAAGTTGGGATGCATATGTAAATTTATGTTCATTAACAAAAACAGTAACTGTTTTTAAATCTGTAAAAATTTAAACAACCTCATTTTCATATGGCAAAATTTAAATGGCGGTTTGAGTTTTAGTAAATTAATTGAGACCGATCAGCCAGTAAATGCATCTGCTTCAGTAAGCTTGCGCTGCGCTGCCGTTTGAACTTTGAGCTGAGCGAATAAATGGTCCATGTGGCGTGCGGTTCAAATGAGTTGCACTGTTTCGTTTCCACTTGTGGCATTTAAATATTATATTGAACATTTATCGAACTCTTTATTTATGGTTTTATCGAGAAGAATTATATCTTGAAAATGATCGATTTATCGCCCAGCCCTACTCTTAGTATATGCTTATAGCCGAACATAGCATTTAAAAATATGCTCCATTTGATATTGTGCAGTTGATGCATGCACAGTAGAATGTTTTTTTCTTTGTCCAGTGTCTGTTGCTGTCCGGCTTTAAAACTAGTACTAAAACTAGAGTTGTTCCTAACCTCCACACACAGTCTTGTCAATGTAAGCATCAGTTGTTGTTGCTGCCTCCAGTTGTTTGTTTGTTGTTCCATCTCTTCCATTTCTTTACTGTATCAATATGGTAATCAGATTACTTTTCCCAAGTAACTAGTAAAGTAATGCATTCATTTCAAATTTACAATAAAATATTTGTTACTTGTTCAAATAAGCAACTCAAGTTACTTTGTTTTCCCATTTATTGACTTAAACCTCTCTTGTCCCCATGTTGAGAGAAATTGCTAGTAAGGTGCAGAAGTGTTGTGTGCGCAGGATCATCGAAGGATCGTTTCACTTTTGGTGTGAAAATTTAAATGATCATTTCACTTTTGGTGTGAAAGGGACTTTACATCTGCCACAAATAGGGATTTTAACTATTTAAAATATATATATATATATATTTTTTAAATGTATTAATAATTTTTTGTTATTAAAAACAAGAAAGTCCAGCCCAGGTGAGAAAAAGTAACGTGTAACATTACTTTCCATAAAAGGTACACAATTAGTTACTTTAAAAAAAGTAACTGTCTTTTGGCCATTGGCTTTTGGCTTGCTTAGTTGGGAACATTTAATTTAATATTCAACAATATTATTGATCAGTATTGTAACACATTACTTGTAAAATTACAATTATATTTCGTTTATATCACGGCTCGGCCAGAGCCGTTGAGCTCGGCAAAGCGGCAGTTTCCTCCTAATTTCTAACCGGTTCTCCTCCTAATCTCCTACATATCGCTTTAAAATACAGCATTCAAGAATTCAAGTGTGTCCGATCATATGCTCCAACTTGCGCATGTGATCTGCTATGTGCTCTTTCGTCTCTGATGGAAAGCAGATTTACACGGTCTGAATCGTTCCCTATCCCCTATATAGTGCTCTATGTGCCATTCACCATGTAGAAATAGTAAATGTTTGTAGAGTGACCGGTTTTAAGCACAGCTTCATTGTCTATTTATAGTGTAGGGGGCGGGATGCTTTAGATACTAGAGAGCATCTGATTGGACAGAAAATCTAATGAGAATCTGAAGTGCAGTGTGATGTCATCCAAATCATTGATCCAAATTAGGGCTGGGCGGTATATCGAGTTTGTATGATTTATCTATTTATTTTTTAGAAACGATATGGAATGAGGCAATACCGTTTATATCGATACAGTAGTTTGATACGAGCACATCTGAAAAATAGCGGAGGATGCATTGTGAGCTGCTGCAGTGAAAGTACATAATACAGTTTGTCCTAAACATGACAAAAGCTTCTATTAAGGGCTTCAAAATAACTGGGAAGATGTAATTAACAAGTTTAAAGATGTCTGCTCTGACAGATACTACTGTTGCTGACTGACAGATAAATCAAATTCAAGCTTCTGTGAATGAGCGCCGCCGCGCGCGTGCACACCAAACAATAGAATTGTTGCGCAATAATTCTGACTAAAATATACATATTGCTAAAATATTTGTTGTTGAAGACAATAAATGTGCCATGTGTAATCTTAAACCTACAAGTAAGTATATTTTTATGGGAGTGACCATTATAATGGGGTAATCAAATGCAGGCTAATATAATTAGTTTGTGCTTTTGTTTTTATTTTCATTTTTAGTTTAGCCTTTAGTCAATTTAAAACAAAAGTATTATTTTTGTTTTTAGATTGTAATGTTACAATGTTAGAATGTAATGTGATTTTAACCACCTTTTTGCACATAATATATTGCATAGCCTACATTACATTCACTATATTTGTTTCCATATCCGTCAATATCAACATTGTTTGTAGGATATCATCGGGCAGGATGTGACTTAAAAAAAAAAAAAAAAATACAGATTTTCTTTATCCAAATAGAAAAATGTAGAAAGTACCAAAAAGATATGATTTTTTGGCCATATTGCCCAGACCTAATCCAAATTGTTGGAAGTGAGAGACAGCAAGGTTTTAATGCTTATCTTCTAAATGCGAATTTTGTCATTGTTTTGGAGCACACTAGCTTATAGATAACAGTAAGGCTAACATATTCATACTAAAATCCAAAAAACTTGTATAAAGTATAAAAAAAATTATGAGAAATGCTCTTTCATGAGAAAGTATCATGAATTGACAACTCTTTATTTATTGGCAAGCAACAGGTGATAATCAGTTTAGAGCTTAACAAATATAGAATTCCTGTGAAATAAATAATAAAAATGAAAAACAGAACTGTCTTTATCAACAGACAGTAATCAAATGTAAAAAAAAAAAAAAAAAAAAAATGCATAGTCTTCACTATATACACTTAATCCTACTAAATCTACTAAAGAGCAATGAGGGATTTTCTCTTTGTCTTTTCTTGTTTGATTAAAGGACAAGTTCGGTATTTTACACTTAAAGCCCTGTTTACAGATCGTATCTGATGAAATAGAACGGTTAAGATTAAAATTTGGACACATGCTCCTGTCCCGAGAATTTTAGGTTTATTTCGCTTTTGTGGACCTATTTTGCCAAACGCATCACACCCGTGATTCTTCCGTTGAGAGCTTGAATAATAGACACTCCAGCCCAGTTGGTGGCGATAATGCACCTTTGCCAAATGCAAGCAAACCACGGGCATTTCATTGAATACACAGAAGAAGCAGAAGAAGAAGCGGCGGAGTAATACCGTAAAGGTGCTGCGGTCTCACAGCACATCCTATTAAGTCAATGGAGTTGGACAAACCTAATAAACCTAAAGACGAAAGACGAAATAAACCTAAAATTCTCGGGACAGCAGCATGTGTCCAAATTTTAATCTTAACCGTTCTATTTCATCAGATACGATCTGTAAACAGGGCTTTAAGTGTAAAATACCGAACTTGTCCTTTAACATCAACCCTCTGGGGTCTGAGGTGTTTTCTAAGTCCTGGAAGTGTTCTGACATGCCCTAACATTTGTGCTTATTTCTGTTACTTATAACATTGTACATGCGTGGTTTGTGAAAATAAAAGGCCATATAACCCATACTGAATATTTGTTCACAAGACTTTTGAGAACTGGATCTTGTAGCCTAGCACTTTTTCTTCAAAACTATGTGAAAATCATCCTGCCCACTCATTCACATAAAACACAATATATTGATTTAAAATTAAGAAATGTTTTGTGTCAGAAAGCCGGTATGCAGGGAGGCGTGAATGATCATGAAAATGTTTCACACCTGGGAAGACAAAGACCCCTCCCTTAATGGCCCTATCAGCTGAATAGGACTAGGAGAAAGAATGTGAGGAGATAAAAAAATATATAAAAAAATGTGCTTATTGATTGTTTGTATTTTATTTACAACACAGCATAATCCAAAAATACATAAAGGACAAAAAGGCACATTATTGAACACACTGATCTAAACACAGAGACTTTCTCTGTTTTTTTTTTTTTTTCTTTAGCCATGAAAATTGCCTTCAGTAGTCAGTGTTTTATTTTGCCATATTCATGTAGAAGCTTGCTGATAATAAAAAAAATTATAATAATGCATTACATTTATATAGCGCTTTTCTAGGTACTCAAAGCGCTTTTACATATGGAAGGGGGGATTTACTCAACCACTACCAATGTGCAGAACTGCGCCAGAACGCCCACCACACACCAGCTTATTGGTGAAGAGGAGACAGAGTGATAGAGCCAATCAGTATATATATATATATATATATATATATATATATGGGGATAATTAGGAGGCCATGATGGACAGAGGTCAATGGGCAAATTTGGCCCGGATGCCGGGGGTTAAACCCCTACTCTTTTTCCGAAGGACATCCTGGGATTTTTAATGACCACAGAGAGTCAGGACCTTGGTTTAACGTCTCATTCGAAGGACTGTGCTCTTTGATAGTCTAGTGTCCCCGTCACTATACTGGGGCGTTAGAACCTACACGGACCACAGGGTGAGCACCCCCTGCTGGCCTCACTAACACCTCTTCCAGCAGCAACCTGGTTTTCCCAGGTCGTCTCCCATCCAGGTACTGACCGGCTCAACCTATGAAGGTAAAAGATTAGCAAAATTCGAGGGCATGTAGATGTGAATTTGAGAACTTGTACAATAAATATTTGTACTTGTACGAGAACATTTACACTCACAGCTCCAATGTGAAAACCTGTAAAATAAAAATCTGTTGAATGTTGAAATTTACTCTCGCAGACAATAATCACAAACCTGTATTCTGAATTTGACATCTGAATCAGACAAGAAGTCACAAATGTGTAAAATGCCATTCACAGAAATACAATGACAGACACAAACTTGTAATATATATTTGTATTTATTCTTACATTCGCAGTACAATCTCAATTAGGCACTTGCAACTTCTCAAATCTGTCACTGCAATTTCAAATTTCGCGCCTTGACTTTTGCTACTATTTTCGCGATATATTAGGTGCAAAACTAACTTGTGCACTTGCAACTCAGTGGCGGCGAGAGAGAAAGGGGGGAGGGAGCGGGGGTGTTCAAAGGAGCCATTTTATTGGTTGGCGCCTAGCCAATGAAATGAGACTTCTATTGGACGCTCTGAAACGCTAACATGGCTTAATGCATTAGACTGATATTAAAATAAATAAATTATATTATCAAACTCAGTAAATACCATACTAATAATGCATACTACAGAAAATGACTAATTGTGATTTTCTTTTCTTTTTTGGTTAAAATTGTGATTTAAAATTCACAAAAAAATATGAAGAACACCAGGTTTGGCGTGCCTTCTTGTGGGGCTGCATAAAATAATAATAATAATAATAATACAGCTTTACAGAAAACGTATTTTTGTGGGGGAAATGCAGGCGGCCAATTTGGATCGCAATCTTCTAGCAGGCTATAATTTTTTATAACAATTTAAGTCTCGTATGAGAGCTCCGGTCTCACGCACGCGTGATCTTGCGTTATTTTCTTATCACTTCTCGCGTGTGTTTGGTGGTGAAACGTAGTTTGCGGACCAGACAGAAGTTGTCGCCGATTTTTTCTTTTGTAAAGTCATGCAGTGTGAAACCCCCTGTCGCAGATCCATCGTGCAGTGTGAACACACCAGCAACTGAATGTTACCCCAGATAGTCATGCAGTGTGAAAAGAACAGTGTCAAAAGAAGGCCCTTGCACACACTACTGAGTCTGAAATTTTCGTATGCGTTTTTTTGTATTCGTGATTCGGTGGCTTTGAATTGTCAAAACACCATTCAAAATGCTTGCTACGGATGCGAAAAACGCAGAAAATTGAACCCGATCCGAATTTTTTTATGACGGACGAAAGTTTCGGAGGCAGTATGCAAGCGTGATTGACATAACGTGAGGTCGTATTTATTTTTTAACGTGCGAAAATTTCGGATGCAAATTTCGGACTCAGTGTGCAAGGGCCTTTACCCGACTACTTTGAAAATCGTGCAGTGTGAACTCGGCATTAGGCTGGTGCGTTTGTGTACAGTTGTTCTTGCGTTCTGATAAAAAGTTAGAAACGGAGCCTCCCTTGCCTGTCGTTCTTCAGATGTTACAGTACTCTCTCAATATTCAAAGTGCAAACAGAGACCAAAACCGAGACCATAGCCACAACTAAAAAGTCCAGAGATGGGTATTGGGAGACAGACTATTGTATTCAGCCTAATTTGCGCATATCAGGGAGTTCGAGTTTCACTTTCGGATTCGCGATCGCGCGTACTCTGTGTATAGGGAGCGGTGGTGCTGAGCGCGCATTTTAAGATATGACATTTATCATAAAGCCCCGTTCACACTGCCAGCGACACGCAGCGACAAAGCGACATGATCCCATTCATTTCAATGGAGCGCTGGCGACTTCCAGCGACACGAGCGACAGTGACCGTTGGCGACAGAATGTGGGCGTGTCAAGCGACACGAGACGCGCAACAAAAGTTCAGAAATTTCAACTTTATGCAAATGAGAAGCGATTTTCGCGAGCGACAACCAATAGGAAAGAAGACTTTCAGAGGAGCTCAGCTCACGTTACCGTCTCGAGTGCAGGCAAGACAGAAGAGTTCGAGGGCGATTTCACTGTTTTATATGATTTGACTGTAACCACATACATGGATATAATAAAATGATGCATGGAAAAGAAACTGTCGACAGTCTCAGTGAGTTTAATTCACACATTTAGTTCGAGTGTTGTAATTATGATGCAAGTTTAGCACTGCTGCAGATCATTTTACAGTTTCCCCTGCATTATGTTGACTATTAGGGACAAGAAAATTTATTATTTGTCAAATTCGAATGACGTTTTAGTAATTTATGACAGTATGAGTTAATCTGTTGATTGATCGATCGTTAATGATTTAATCCACTGAACACTGCTGTGGTAATATAAAAACACTCTCCCAACAGCATACTGTTTCTTTTGAGCCTAAATCCTAGTCAAATTAAAATGATATAGTTGTATATATCACTTGTGATGGTATTTTGTATAGATATGGCCAGACGTGCAGTCTACCAGTCACATTAGAGCGACAGCACTATGAACGCCCACAAGCGACTTCACAGTACAGAGACTAGCGACACACAGCAACAAAATCGCTGGCAGTGTGAACGGGGCTTTAGTCTTGGCTCTGTTGTGCAACAAATCATCCGCCATCGTCACGCGATCAGTGAACCATGATTCCTGCTGCACTGTGTGCGACACGCGACTGCAACTCATACTGGATGAGTAGAGCAGATGTTTAATAGTTTACAATGGTTTTTATTTTTATGAAAATAGCCAAACGAAAGTGAAGGTGGTGCCGCGGTGGACATCGTAATGTAATGTGAATGTAGTGGTGGCATATTCTTATGCTAATTTCACCCTCACACTCAGTCATGGCAATATTGTGTAATGAGATCTCGTCACACCCCTAGTTATTTCAAATACTCGACTGATGTTATGAAGTGAGTTTGGAATAAAAACATGTAATGTTTGATGTGTTTTGCTTTTCAAATGCACATCTTAATTGACTCAAACTTACAGTGCTTGCAGAGACCATTCACTCTATGAAACATTTATTGTTTAGCACATTATAAACATCTACGTATTCACAAGCAGTTTTTTACAGTAAACACTGGTCTAAACATTCTAATATTCATCATGTTACATAAACACTCATATTACTTTTATATCGCACTGTGTTTTATAGTATAGAGCATAAAACGTAATTTTGTCGTAAATTTATATTTATTTAGCATTGAAAGGTTGCCTACTTGCCTATATTTCATATTACAAAATGTTTCCGTCAATTTCACACATTTTAGTCTGGCAATAGTCCAACTTGTAAAATGTGTGAAAGTTTATGTAACAATAACATATTACCTAATGTAAGTGAGAATAAATTACTTACCTCCACTGGATCAATCACGTTCTTGGGCCCAGCCATAGAAAAGGCCCAATCCACCTTAGATTTAAAGGGACAACAGAGGTTATAGGGGACATTAAAGTAATCACGCCAAACAGGAAAACTCATCTACTCACTAGTTCGCTTTCATAGCCTTGTTGTGTATAACTCACGTTCTTACAAAATATTCCAACTCGAACTTTCAGGGAAATGTTTTTTTAGTGACGACTAAAAGAGTTGTCTGAACCTTAGTGATTGTGACGCCATAATATCATGCGACCATATAGTTTATAGCCTACGCTTTGCATTTTGCTGCTGGCGATTTGTATTTGGGCTTCAAAATTCATAAAAGTTGTGTTCGTTTGTGAAGATTATTGTAATGAACAAAACATGTAAGAATCATAAACTTTTGTTGGTCACAGATATTTTTTTCCTGCAATAATCCAATAATCTAATACTTTTTATGAAAATATTGGGATTTTGTTGAGGGAACCAGGGTGATGCTAATTTCCGGCTTGGCCTGCAAAAATCATGTGTTCACTGCAGTGCTCTTTTACAAAAAAAAGTAAAAGTAAAATGCACAACAGTAATGTGAATTGGAGAGAAAATGTGCTGAACTGTCAAGACAATTTCACAATTCAAAATATCTTAATATCACTTTTCTAACTTTAGTTAGTGTGTAATGTTGCCGTTTAAGCATAAACAAAATCTGCAAAGTTATAAGGCTCAAAGTTCAAAGCAAAGGGAGATATTTTTCTTTTAAAGAAATTGCTTTTTAAGGACTACAATAAACGGCTGGTAGGGACTACACGACATTCCTCCTGGGTTAGTGACATCACCAACCCTAAAATTTCCGCCCCGGGAACAGGATTTATAGATTATCATGACAGAATATGCTAATCAATGACTAGAGGATAACTACACATAAGCTACAGTACATAAATTCATCAACTAACCATTCAGAAATGTCCTGTTGCATTCTACATGTTGTCACTTCTTCTTGAGTCTCTCCATCATTGTCTGACTCCCGTTTGAACATAAAAGGCTAAAAGTCTGTGTGAGGTAAAAGGACACAAGCTGTTGAAGCTCTGCCTTCTTTGCCGAGGGCAGCGGTTCATTTGCATTTAAAGGGACAAACACAAAAAATTGTGTGATTTTAACATGCTATATAAAAATATCTGTTGGGTATTCTGAGCTAAAACTTCACATACACATTCTGGGGACATCAAACACTTATTGTACATCTTGTGAAAAGGGCATTATACAACCCCTTTAATGGTACAAAAACAGGCATCATTTTCTTTAGCCAAAATATATTTTATGTTTGTTTGTGATTTTGGGACAAAGTACCCTGTTTTTATTAAATTGCATCAATATAATAAAAAACACCATAATAAATGGTAAAATAATAATCAGTAATCCTTTTTAATGTAGTTCATTGGCACAACTTTGATATTGTTGATATATAGACTTGTTGGTTTAGGTATGTGTTTTTTTTTTGTGTGTTTTTTTAGATTGAAAGACAGTTCAATCAGTCCCATGAGCAGACCAGTGCAACAGAAAATAAAATAACTAATTTCCCCCCAAGCTCTCTCTCACAGCTGTGTCTCTATGCAAGGACGTTTGGCTTATACACATGCGCACACACTTGCTCTCTGCCTTCACCGTCTGTTTCCACGTCTGCTTTTTCCCATTGTGGATGATGAAAGCAGACCAAAGCTACTGAATATCCTGAATGGGTTTCTAAAGGATCAGAGGCAGCCTGGGGGGTGGGGGGGTCCTTGGGTTTACGCCTGACCCTTGGCAACCTCTGTTTCACGACACAAAGCAATATGACAGCTGTGATTTCCCTCTTTGAAATGGAACTGTCCTTTCCCCTTCATCTCATTTCCTTCTCATAGTATGTTTCTCATTCATAACTTTTCTGGCATTCAAATTAATATCAATAAATAAATAATAAATAATTAATTGTATTTTGTCAAGATGCATTTGATTTCTTTCACTCTCTCTCCTTTACTGTGCTTTTAAATGAAGTTCATTCAGAAATTAAAAACCTGTCATCCCATCCTCATGTTGTTCCAAACCCATATGCTGTTGTTGTTGTTTTTTCCCTTTGAAACACAAAAGGGGAGATTTTGAAAAATATTTAGGCTGTTTTTTTTCCCATACCAAAATGGTTCTTAGTAGGCAGAGCTGTACTGCTCAAGAAATGACAAAAAACATCCTAACTGGGGCAATAATTTATCCGTACGACTCATGCTCTATATTCCTAATCTTTTAAAGTCACGATAGCTTTGTAGTAGGAACAAACTGAAATGTACTAAAAAAGTTATTCATTACATCATAACTCACAAATCTCTTTATAACACTTTCACACATACAAATCTAAAAACCAATGCCATATGGGTGAATATCAATGACATTTGGAAGCTACTGTAGAACGTCTAGGTTACGACTGTAACCTCTGTTCCCTGAGAACAGGGAACGAGACACTGCATCGATGACGCTATCAAACATATCTTAAATGTCTTGCCCTTGTGAAAGATAAAATTCGCTCCTCAGGCCTTTTACAACAAGTAGAAAACATGAAGATATTAGAAAAGAGAATGGTCTCTTTCCTGCTCATGTCCCACTTCCCTCTCAAAGCGCAGAGCGGTTGGACTTATAAAATGAATGTATTTTAAATATTTAACTTTATTAGATTATTTAAGTTCATATTATTTACTGATATTTATTTCAATGCTGTTTCATTGACGGAAGTGCTGAAATAAACACATGTCTGTTACGAAATGGATGTTTGAGCCTTGTTTATTATTATTTTTTATATTATTATTATTATTATTATTATTGTAGCTTTCCTGTTGCTCAAATAGTAGAGCGTTGGGTCATGGGTTCAATTCCCAGGGAAAACAAGGTTTCACTTTATTTTGATGGTCCCTTTAACACATTCTGTTGTCTAGAAGTAACATTGCACCTACATGTCTACTAACTCTCATTAGAGTATTAGTAGAGTATTCGAAGACTGTTAGGGTTAGAATAAGTTGACATGTAGTTGCAAAGTTACTTATAGTCAGTAGAGTGTCTGTTGGAGGATCATCACAATAAAGAGTTATCAGATATTAAGCAGACAGTACACTACTACTCTAATGAGAGTTAGTTGACATGTAGTTGCAAAGTTACTTATAGTCAACAGAATGTTCAAAAGGGACCATCAAAATAAAGTGTTACCGAAAACAAGAACTGATAAGAACGTAAAATGTGAACCTTGAAATGCAATGTAAGTCGCTTTGAATAAAAGCGTCTGCCAAATGCATAAATGTAAATGTAAATTATTTTATTTCAAAATGTATTTAATTGTGGTATGTGTATATATATACTTATGTTGTTGAAAATTGCTGATATAGTTGTATAGACCTGCTATACAAATACAAGGTGGCTATCCAGGTGGCCCGAAGAGGGCCAACACTTGGTTGGCCTCAGAAGAAAACCCCCCAAATGGGAGGAAGCCATCTCATGCCGAACATAATATGTTTGAAGCTCCCGTGCACGGAGGCCTCACTAGAGATTTCTCTATGAGATGAAGCCAACCTCTACACTACTGGGTGACCAAGATTGGCACCACCTACTACATAAACCTGACAATTCTAACACAAGAGGAGGCCTATGACAAGGTATGCAAGCCTACCTATAAAGAGGGCAACTTCAGGGCCCTAATTCCTATTTTTACATTTCCTATCAAACATAACCCTTCATATTTTCTAAACAGGGAACCAAGGTTCTAATGGGATAATATCATCATCGGTCCAGGCCTCGGGTCTGAGATAAGAAGCGCCTGGGATAAAGAGAATTGGGGGAGAGAAAGAAGAGAGGAGAGGGTGGTTGTTATTCACCCTCAGAGGAAGGGGATCCTTCACTGACGCTAGGAGCGGCTGTGCTGGATCACCTCCCTCAGATCCCTCTTCTTCCTTCAGTCTATGCGACTTAATCCTTGGAGGAGGAGGGGCGCGAGAGGTGATGCTGAACCTCTGGCCCTGTCTCCGATCCTTAAACCGGGATGGGCCAGGACCCCCTGGCTGTCTGGGTGTGGATTTGGACTGCAGTTGAATGCATGATTTAAATGCAGCCTTCGCCTCTCTGAACTTTTCCATCACCGTCTCAATGGAGTTCAGCCCGATGTCAGCCAGGTTCAGCCACAGATGTCTCTCCGTGGCCACCATTGCCGCCATTGACCTTCCAATCGAGGCAGCAGTTTGTCTGGTGGCCCAAAGAGCCAGATCCGTGGTGCGGCGCAGCTTGTCCACTGCGTCAGGGGAGAGACCCTGATCCTGATCCAAATCCTTCAGCAGGTCGGCTTGGTATGCTTGTAACACAGACATCGTGTGTAAAGCAGCCCCAGCCTGACCTGCTGCCGCATATGCCCTGTCATTCAAGCGAGTTGTCATCTTGAGTGGCTTGGCAGGCATGGCCGGAGCTTTCAGTGCTGATGCCTCTCCAGCGGCGAGATGGTTCGCAAACGTCTCGTCGATTGGGGGCATTGACACATACCCATGTTCACTGTTGGCAATGGATGCGTGTAGAATATGGGTTATTCCATGCCTTCTTGATCTCAGTATGCAGATCAGGAAGGAATGGAAGGCTCACGAGCTGGGGAATTATGGCCAGAAAGGAACCGTTCATCCAGCCTGCCGCAAACAACTCCTTCCTTCACTCGTTCCCATGGCAGCTGCAGCACGCTCCATAACACCCAACAGCTCATCATACGCGGAGCATGGAGGCTGTAAGGGGTTCAGGTAGTACCTCTGCTTCACCCTCATCAGCCATCTCCTGCTCTCTTGGGCTAGGTTCCAGCAGAGTACATGCTGCTGGATCAGAGGATGTAAGAGAGAACACATCCTGTTCCAGCAGCTCAACCTCGCGAGCTTCTGACGGGCGTGAGAGAGAAACACCTCTCTCAAACTCATCAGTGAGCTCCATCTGGGAACCCCATGATCCGAGTCTCCGCTGTGCCTCAGCAGATGGGCCCAGATGCCTGTCCCTCTTCCCTCAAGAAGAGGGCCAGACAAGAGCGGAGTTTTCTTAGCGGAAAACTCTCACATTCTGCACAATCAGGTCTCTCAAGAGCTGATCGTGCGTGCTCTTCGCCCAAACAGTAAACGCACAAGTTGTGTGTATCATCTGGTGTCAGATACCTGAGACACAGATCCACACACTTCTTGAAACGCTTATCACTTGCCATAATTGTTTCTTGCTTTTTTCAGGTAATTGCAAATCAGACAAAACAATCCCTGAAGATGAAACAAGGATGTCATGTTCTCTAGGCACCCCTTTTATACTTCCGGGTCGCACTAGTAGTGACGTCATAGGCTGTCGCCGGTCAATTTTGATTGCAGTGATTGGATAGCTTTTCAGACACCGGTTCACGTGGAGGGCGTTCCCCATAGCGTCATCGACGCAGTGCGAGTTCCCTTTCGAAAGCGAACTGGTTTGGACAAAATTCAGGCCACCTTCCAATTTATGAAGTCAAATTTGAATTTACCACAACACACAGAATGTTGAATTGGAATGTGAAATAAGAGTCAGGGAAATTTACTGAATTATAATTCAAATAAATTCAGTAAGTATTTGCATGAAGAAACCTTTGTCCATTAATAGTCTCTGCCAGCAAGGCTATAAAACCCTCAAGACTTTTTAAACTTTCAAACAAGGCTGTCAAGTCAAAAGTTTTCTAATTAAAAATGAATTTTCTTTTTCTTAATTGCAGTACTAGTTCCTGTTGCTACCTCAATTCAACAAAAAATCAGGAATTGAATCGGAATACAAAAGTGCATGCTGCATTCAGTTCTGATTGGAGTACAACCCTAGTGCGGAGTTCAAAGTTTTCAATAAATATCAACTTATGTGTTCCTCATAAAGCTAAAGTGAGACCACTTTTATTATGCTTTGTTGATCATTTTTGAGCAATTCCTTTTATTGTATGAAAACAAGCAGCTTGGTCATTCTGCCTAACATTGTAGTGTTCCACAAAAAAAAAAAAAAAAAAAATCTAATTGGTTTGAAACGCGAAGCTGAGTAAATGATGTCACCTTTTCATTTAGAGTGAGCTGTTCTAACTTCCTATAAGGACACTTTCTACTTGTCATGTTTAGCTCAAGTACACAAAGAGAGTGGATGGTGCTTTAAACAAAAGTTTTCAAATTAAAAGTCAATACAGTGAGATGCGCTAGTTCTTGAGAGTGAAATATGTGGAGGCTGAAAGGGGATTTTAAAAATTCAGAGCTCATATAACTTAGCTATGTGACAGGTTGCTATGAATAGCTATCCTGTGTAGGCATTATGCGTGGGATCATGTTTTCTCATCTTTTAAAGGTTTGGAATCTGAATCTGTCATCCTACATGCCCACTGTACACAGGTCTCACTAAGACACATCTGCATAAGTTAAATGTAAATGGGTTCAGATGACATAAAAGTTTGGTAATCATGGAAAGACTGAACATTTTATATAGTATATTAGATAATATTTAAATCATGTTTAAAGTAAAATTGTACTGGTGTGTACTCTTAAAGCAAAAAGAATTAATCAGCACCGTGTTGCAAATTGCATTATTGTAATGAGCACAAGTCAACCATGCAAATTTTCATGGTGAACATGAGTACAAAACAAGTCTTTTAACATATTATTAGATGGTATATATTAAGATTAAATTAAATTAATACTACTTGTTTTCCACCTCTCAAACAAACTTTTCTTATTTTCTGACATGAAAACAGGGAAAACATGTATATTCACCAATAATATCATTGCCTCAAATGTTCAACTTTCCAAATCACAACCCACATCCCATTGGATAAAATCTATTATATAGTGGGTGTCCTAATTATCTTAAAAATAATATCACATAGTAAATAGGCACAAATTATTAATTATTAAAACTGTTCATTTATTATTATTATTATTTTTATGTAATTATTTAATGTTGTATAAAGCAAGATGAATTCTATAACATTAGTTTATAAGCCAGATCCATGCAAATGATTTGAAGTTTTGGGCTTGTGGCTGTTCACATGGGGCGACCATATGAGATCACAGAATAACACAGACTAAAAGAGCTGCAAGCTGAATTCTAGAGGCCTTTGCAATGTGTCTTCTGAGAGAGTGTGCTTGGGGACTTGAGTATGTGTATTAATGGACAGAGATTGAGTGTGTGCATTTGAGGAGAGAAGACATCGATAAAACTAACAGATGGGTGCATGAATGCATCTGGATTTCCTCCAGCCGAGCTCCAGCAGGAATGATTATAGAGTGCAGACAGGTTACATCCATCACAGATCAAGTGTGAGTGTTTATATCTGTGTATGTTATAAAGGCTTTGTGCCAATATGGCACTGTTGTTTCTGTAGTAAGACAGTGGGAGTCTTTACCATATATTAAATGACTAAATATGTTAAAGTGCCCCTATTATGGTTTTTAGAATATTACCTTTCATACAGTGTGTAATATAGCTGCCTGTGAATGTAAACGGTCTGCAAAGTTGTAAAGTCGAAAGTGCACAATAAATAAAGTTATTGTCTCCCAAAAGAAAGAATCAAATCTGAACCATCAAAATGAGTCGTCAGGAATTCTAATCCCACTGCGTTACGGTTCTATGTCACTAGAAAATACATTTGTATAATGCCTGCCTACGTTGTACGTTGTCCAACTGTGAACATCTTGACTCGCCCACAAACACTGTAGCTTTGTATTGTGAAGACATCATGTCGAAGACGGTGTGTCCTACACCGTGAAAGTAAATTTGTGAAAAAGGTGCAAAGGATCAGTGGTTAAAATAAAAAATGTCAACTACACCACAACAGTATAATCGCAATCTTTTGTTGTGATCCCGTCATTTTACTGACGACTGCTTCTCAAATAGTTCAACGCTGGATTCGTAAAACGTTTGCACTTAAAAGAGAGGGCAGTACCCAGTTTATTTGGACCAGCTTACTCCTCAGAATCACAAGTATGACTAATAATTGATGTTTATATTTTCAAAATACCTAGTTTTATATGTTCCCTTTCAGTCGGGTAATGTTCGACTTAGTCGATCGCACCGACTGATGGGATCACGCCAGGGAGCCAGATGTCTTCGATATAGTATACAAATCAAGCCAAATGAGCTTTGGCAGGTGCGCAATCCACGCCCCGCCCTGCAGCGCGGGTATAACAGGGAAGTGGATGCACCCACCATTCATTCTTTTCGCTTCGGAGCCGATCGTTGTTATGTCGATATCTCTGAAAGTGTACTTTAATAACAAGCCTGTGTGTGTCGACACATCTGTTGGAAGCACTCCCAGTGCTGATGTTACAGCGTGTGGCAGCGGTGATCGCGAGCTTCTGAATCTCTTAACTGCTGTTCTCACAGCAACCTTTGTGTTGGTTGGCTGACGGTCGGTTTAAGGGCGAGGAAAGTAAGTGCTTGTCAGTGTCGCCGCGAACATCCCTGTGTGCTCCAGCACTGGTGAAGGGCGTTATTCCCAGGAAGTAAACACAGGTACGTTTTTCATCTTTCTTCTCCGGAAGAAGGATGTCTTTCCACCTGTGCGCTGCTGGATGTGGTCGTTCCCTAGCCCTCTGTGATGGTCACAATTTCTGTGTCGCGTGTTTGGGCATAACACGCTGAGGCAGCTTTTGTGGATAGTTTTCTGTGTGATCTTAGTGTTCGCTCGCGAATGTAGAGTCCCTGATTTTGCGACACTCCCTCGCGGGTGGTGTGAGTCAGGTGATCGCAGAGTTGTGTTTGAGGCTCCGCACGGAGATTATTCTCCGTGGACTCATCACAACTCCTTCACATCGATACCTTTGGATTCTAGTGTTGAGCGCACTGATTCATCTGTAATGGGTGAATTAGACGTTCCATTGGAAATTCACCAGGGGGATAGGATGCCGACCACTACATTTGAGGGCGAGCTGTATACTGTCAGGGACGATTCCCCCGTGCTGTCCCCCTGGGTTGTACAGCATGGCCTGAGTCAGATCCACAGTCGTCAGCTATGCTGAAACGGGCCGCCGAGGCCGTCGGACTCGAGTGGAATCCTCCGCCCGGGCCCGCTCAGTCTCGGCTGGATGATTGGTTTCTTGGAGCGGGTCGGGCTCTGCCCACCGCTCCAGTACCTTTCTTTCCCAAGATACATGGGGAGCTAACCAGGTCATGGAAGGCACCCTTTACTGCCTTAAGTGACCAGGATGGCTCCTCCCCCTCGCTACCCTTGAGTGCGGCGCGACGAGTGGTTATACGGCGATCCCTCCGGTGGAGCGGTCTGTTCTGGCACACCTGTGTCCAGACTGTCAGCTCATGGGTGAGCTCTGTAAGGCAACCGACTTGGCTCTTCGGAGCACAAGTGTGGCAACCTGCGCGATAGGTCTGGCAATGTCCACTGTGGTGGTTCAGCAGCGCGATCATTGGCTCGGTCTGGTTGATATGGAGGATGCGGACAAGGTTCGGATCCTGGACTCCCCAATTTCCCAGACGGGGTTGTTCGGCGACGCTACAGTGGGTGGTGCCCAACAGCCTTCTGTAGCTCAGTCGCAGGTGGAGGAAGCCCGACACACCCTGCCGCGATGGCCTGCTGAGCCTCTCACCCCGTCGCTGCTAGCAGTCACTCCACCAGCACGTCGCCGAGGGCGCCCCCCCTAAGGCAGCTCAGCCTGTTAGGCCCCCGCCACAGCTCGGGCCTCAGCATAGAGCTAGCCGTAGGCAGGCTGCCCAGCCTGTGTCAGATTATGCCAGTCCAGGAGGCAAGAGTAAGCGTCACTGATACAGGCCACCCAGGTTTGGGGACGAAAGCTTCTCTGGTGGTTGTTGTTCCACCATTGTCTCTCCGGAGTACAGTGGTTTCCGAATCGCCAAAGGGACAGAAATTCTCAACCCTGGGTTTCAAGAGGTTCAGATTATCAGACACCCCAGATAAGTCTGGCCTGCCTCAATCCCCTCTTGTGTCGCCAGTTGGCAGACGAGTATGGTTCGAGGACCCAGGTTTGCCTCCTCCCATACTCAATGCCACCAAGTGGAGGCAGGTTCGTGTGATACGTACACAGACCCCCCTCCGGACCGCCTTAGGGCCCTCCGGGTTGGGTCCCTGCCCTCCATTTCGCTGCCCTCCAACTGGTACGTCAGTGGTGCCACGAGCCCCCCGGTATGGTTTCTGCAAGCCTGGAAAGACCTCTGCAGACCGTCCAGCTGGCTCCTGAGCACCGTTGCACGCGGCTACACGATTCAGTTCCACCGGCACCCACTCAGATTCACTGGCGTTCGCTCCACGGTTGTGAAGAGCAGATCTTCCCCAATCTTGCGTGCGGAAATTGCTGTCCTACTGGCAAAGGATGCAATAGAACCGGTGTATGTAGCCGACATGAAGCGAGGATTTTACAGCCCTTACTTCATTGTGCCAAAGAAAGGAGGTGGATTGAGACCTACGCATCTTGAATCGGGCCCTTTACAAGCTCCCGTTCAAGATGATAGTACTCAAGGACATATGCAGATGTGTCCGTCCAGGAAATTGGTTTGCAGCGGTAGACCTGAAGGACGCGTACTTTCACGTCTCCATCCTGCCGCGACACAGGCCATTCCTGAGGTTCGCGTTCGCGGGTCGGGCGTATCAGTACAAAGTCCTACCCTTTGGACTGTCTCTGTCCCCCCGCGTCTTTACGAAGCTCGCGGAGGCGGCCACTTCTCCCTTGAGAGAACAGGGCGTTCGCTTCCTTCGTAGTTGACGCTTTCCCAGTGTTATCCAAAGGCTACTAGCAGGGGTGGAAAAGGAGTAACTTCCCGGGATTTAGCCCTATCTTCTTTGCCCCAGAACTGCTGCGAAAAGATTAGGAGGCTTTCTTCTGGGCACTGAAAGGTGGCAGTAATAGTGGCGTGTTAGAGGATCCCATCAGTCGGTACGATCGACTAAGTCGAACGTTACCCGACTGAAAGGGAACGTCTCGGTTACCAATGTAACACTTGTTCCCTGAAGGAGGGAACGGAGACTTAGTCCCCTTGCCACTATTACTGGACCACCACTGACCGGGTTCCGCTCGGCTCCTCAGCGAAAAAAATTAATGGTGGGTGCATCCATTTCCCTGTTATACCCGCGCTGCAGGGCGGGGCATGGATTGCGCACCTGCTGAAGCTCATTTGGCTTGATTTGTATACTATATCGAGGACATCTGGTGATCCCATCAGTGATCCCATCAGTCGGTACGATCGACTAAGTCTCCGTTCCCTCCTTCAGGGAACGAGGGTTACATTGGTAACCGAGACGTTATCTTGTGTACACCCATTGCACCTGTAGGTCTCCGGCTAACTTGCGTTGTAGTTCTGCTGTTAGCCCACTACTGTCTAAAAAACAGTGTCAAACAGTGATATAGCCATTTTTCTTTGTTCATAGTTGAACAAAGGTCGAAGAAGGGCAAAAAAGGTCTGTGTACAAGTCAAGTCACCTTTATTTATATAGCACTTTTTACAATACAGATTGTTTCAAAGTAGCTTTACAGTGATAACAGGAATATAATGCAACAAAGTTTGTTAGGCTGGACAGCAGAGGTTTTCAACATCCTGCTCCAGTCGTGCTTGCGATTGAGTGTCTGGTTGATCGATTACTTCACATGTTTCATCGTCGGACTCGGGCTAAAAAGATGCCATGTTTTTGTCTATACATTGTAGCTTATACAATCTCTTGAGAATTGATAAGCCTCCGGAGCTGTAATTCAGTTTTGGCAATGGGCGTTGCATTTCCGAAACTCGTTGTCTTACAACGTAAACCAATTTTCTCTTAGGTAAACCAATCACAACAGCATGGCCCATCTGACCAATCAGAGCAAAGTAGGCTCACAGAAAAGAGGGGTTTAGAAAGACTGAACTATCGAACTGCTTCGAACAAATCGTTTAAGAATATTTAAGATATTAAATGTATAATATGAGAAAACAAAAGTGTTTTTTGACCTTGCATGAATGTAAACATGTAGTAGGAGACTCCCAAAACAATATTAGGAACCTTAAAAATTGTATAATAGGGGCACTTTAAAGAAATATTTTGGGTTAAATGCAATTCAAGAGCAATTCAACAATTCGTTATCTGAATGGAAAATGTGATGCACTTAAAATGAAAGCCCAGCGGCAAGCTTGCAACACTGCAAATTAATGTTTAAAATATGCATCAGTGTTTGCAAAACCATAAACATTACAAGATTGATGCAAATAAATTACTGAAAATAATTACAGAGGTAGAGGTTCATCCACCCAGTCAACTTTACAGCTCAAATTACACACTTCTATGTACATTGTACCTATGTGCAAAAAATATAAGCTTGTTGATAATTCAGACATAATTTAGTCACCCTCATGTCATACCAATGTTTTCTGTGGAACACAAAAGGAAAAACTTTGAAGAATGTTCTCCCAGCTCTTTTCCCATGGCAGTTTATAGTCTGTAAAACTATTGTACTGAAGAGTTACATGAAGATTCTTCAAGAAGTTCTGCTTATGTATACCTAAAGACTAAACACATAATATGCATGTGCATATTGTCACCGTTTGCACAGATTCTCGTTTTTGAAGTTTCAAAGTTTCAAAATTTCAAAGTTTGCGTTCTTGAGCCACCAAACACTGTTGTCGTGCAAATGAATGGCCAGAACACATTAAAAGTGTTGTGTTTTCAGTTAAAACGGTGGCGTGTAAGCGGCCCCTAAATTAATATTTAATGATCTTTGCAATGGAAGTGAATCAATCAAAAACTAACTTTAGCTAGTCACTAACTTTATTCTCGAGCTGCTGTAAAGCCAAAACAATCTCTGTTACTTTAATTTTCTATTATCACTGTAAAGCTGCTTTTAAACAATCAATATTATTAAAAGCACTATATAAATGAAGGTGACTTGACTTAACTTGACTTGTGTTTTATAGAAAATAAATCAGAGCTTATGGATTTGAAAAGACACGAGTGAGTAATAGATTTTTGGGTCAACTATTGAATATGCTACATAATTACTTTTTTTAATTAGTTTGTAGTCTCCTATCTAAAGTAATTTTTTGTAGGTCAAGTTTTTGACAGCTATTACAGGATGTGTTCAACATCCACAAGTAAATTCACTATGACTCACAAAGGCATTAAATTCAGTAAAGCTGTTCACGCAAGCTACCTTGCTGACTCTAGAGCAGCTGAAAGTACTCATACAATGTACAAATATACAGGGATTTTTTTTCTCTCCAGACTTTTGAGGATGTTCTAAAATATCCCAGAAACCGTTTCTATGGTAACACTTCATTACGAAGCAGGTTTTTTTTTTTATTGTACCATTGTGATTAAAAGAAAAAGAGAGAGGCTGTAATACTTTGAAATAAAGAGCTTGTGGATTTTTTTTACATGCTGTTGGTATAGAGTGAAGAGAGTTTAGTGGAGAGAAAGAGACAAAAAAACCAGAACATCAAGAGTGCTAAGCTGAAGAGGAATATTTAGTCATCTATCACTGTGGCTCTGAATATTTAGTCATCTATCACTGTGGCTCTAGGCTCAGCCTGTAGAGGGGAGACATTTTGGGTAATCGTCACAAGAAATCTAATAATTGAACTGCTTGCTAGCAGCAAACTGGGCTCCTCTGGGATTGGCTTTCTAATTGCTGTTTTTCCATTGAGTGCCCAGAACCTTACATCATTCTTTGACTGTGCATCTAAAGCACCCTTAGGTTTGCTGCCCTGGGTTTGCTTGCCACTATGTCCATTTGCAAATAGACCGATATTTGCTTTAGCAAGTATAAAAGTGTCCCATTGACAAGTTGCTTTTTTGAAAGACTAAATGGGCTACAAATCAGTGTTTCTTAGCTGGTAGGTCATGAAAAATAGTAAATGCAAATAACAAAATGCAACAATTCATGTAATTTTAGAATATCAAAATAATGAAAAGGGTAAAACTTTTTTTTTTGATCTGTCATATTAGACAACATAATATAGTCAGGCTATATTAATTGAGGTTTGAAAATAAATCATGTCAAAATATGATGTTCAATGTTCCTATTTAGTCGATATTATGTTGACAGTGTAGCAGGTTGTTGAATCTATATAATCAGTGATAATATTATAAATGTCAGTGTTTCTTTTGTACTTATTTATTTATTTTTGTACAAGAGATGTGTGTTGGGTCGTCACTCAATGTAATATCTGGGTCTTGATGAAAAACCAGTGGTTGAGATATTCTGAATTACTCAGATGTACACTTCATCAAATTATTTACTGTGCCACCAAGTTTAGAAGCATTTGTCTATTCAAATCAGCCGATAGAAATCATTTTGACTGACAATAATGGAGGCTTATAAATAACTCCAGGAAAAAAGAAAAGCATGTTTCAAATGTCGCTTTCATAATTCAACTGCAGTGGTGAAAACTCTCTGCCCATCATGAGAGTGAGTCAGCTTGACTTTCATTTCACCTTACCAAAGGCAGATGGAGACGGATAGAGGGAGCTTTCATGAATTTAAATAAGTGTAATGCACAGTCTCACTGTTCATAATATTGAGGAGCTATCCTTATGATACTGAAATACAAATTTAAATGCTTGTATTTATGGTAATTCTTTGGTCATTTTGGTTTTATTTGGGTTAGGTGTTTTGCCTGATGTACTAGACCATGAATACAACAGAATAGAGAAAAGCCATAAATGCATGAAACAAACAAACAGTAATTGCATTTCTACCAGAAAGACTCGGGAGAATTATTTCAATAAACCGTACATTTATTGACAGCTCAGCAAGCTGATAATCTACAAAGTCATTTGGCGTAGGCCCCGTCCGTAGTGCATAATCCGAGAGTATCGGATCTGCAATTCCTGCCTAAAGATGAAGGCAGGGGCGCAGCAGACCCCCCCGGGAGGTATGGACAGGACCATCCTGGTGGTGGTGGGGAGGATGGGGGTAATCGTCGCTTCAGTATCTGCGAACTCAAACAGTAAGTACCGAGCTTTTATACATGAGCATAAGAATATGATTGGATAGAAGTGAAGGCAGTAGGTGACGTAGTAATTGAGTCTTCCCGGCAGAACTTATGCTAAAGCTTTCATGAGTTTGTTTTTTGCCCTACTTATCCTTTTGATTCTCCAGTGTTTACTTGTGACACTTGGCCTCCTGTGGAAGTGCCATGGTGAATTAGGGTGTAACATAATAAGAAGCAATGTTCTCAGCTAAATCCAAATCTGGTGATGCATTTGAAACATGGTACTATAGCCTAAAATGACTGTACCAACCTGCATATATTGTGGAATAGATGCTGATGTCCCAGAATAAGGGTTCTGGTGGGCTGGTACTCCCAGCCCTCTTTTTAATTACTTTTCTGGTCAACCAGGTTCACTAGAAAGACCATGCTTGTTGGCCATGGTTTGCAACTCAGGGTAGACAGGGCTCCTTTTATGACACCGCCATTTCATGCTTCTGCCATATTTTTATACCACTGCATATCCAGAGATGGTGATTTCTCACTAGCTGAGAGTTGGGAAGAAGCTTTGCCACAAATTGTCAAGAGAGAGTTTTGGGGGGTGGAGTTTGCTTTCAGTGCCAAGTGTAAATTGGAGGAATCTCACTTGGAGATGAGAGTCCTCAGGGTCCATTGCTAAAACCAGCACATATACAGTGATCTCCAGTAGTCAAGTCTCTGCCTGTATAGTATCAAGGGAGCTTACAAAACACGCATGGCTCTGTGAATTAGAAGTAATCTCGGTATAGAAATATAGGAGTGTCATTCTGTTCTATATCTGTGCTATCTGCTGGCCCTCTAAATATTCAACAATATTATTGATTTGATTGCACTGACGCTATTGCATGAGATCTGAACTGAGCTGCTGTTGATGACTGCATCACTGTTTTTCTGCAGAACTGCTTTGTAGATGAAATGAACTAATTTAATAATTGATTATCTTTACAACGGAATTGATTTCAGGTGAACAGTGATACTATTTTCTCTTAGAGCTGCTTAACAGCCAGAATTAACTGTTTGCATCATTGAATCATTTTGAGATCATTTGAAACTATCTGTATAGGCGGATCTTTTGTGACATCATTGTTTATGTTTGTCGCGTTGCATCATGGGAATCGTGTGGCAGGAAACACCGCTAGATACCTCTAGATACCTGTAATTTGATTGTTTTGCACGTTTGGAGGAGGATTTAGAGAAGAGGATGGTTCACTCTTGCTGTGTGGTCGAGTACGGCTCGTTGGGGGCCTGATAAAAAGTTTTTTCGAATTCCCTCCGAAAAGGATCGTGAAAAACGAAAGAAATGGTTGCGTGCAATTAGGCGATTGAACCTGGACGCTCCGAAGAAAGCCTGGATTCCTGCAGCTAACGTTACTGATCGAGTTTGTGAGGCTCATTTTGTTCATGGTAGGCCTAAGTCTTAGTGACTATGTATTTATAGAAGATTGAATAAAAAAAATAATAAAACTGAGTCAAATCAACCGAGTCATATGTTTTCGCGTTCTGATTCAGGTGTCCCAAACCGCGATCCACAGCACCCAGACTATGTTCCTCACATCAAAATGGGCTATTCTGGATCGCAAAACTTAAAAGCAAAAGAAAAGGCTGTTCTAACCTCTGCTTTTAGCACGATAACTGCTTTCTGTTTGGCAGAAAAGATTGACCCAACTTTTCGAAAAAACTAAATAATCATAGGCCTCCAGACTTTTGAAAGCCTTTAATCTTTCATGAGTGAAGGGTCCAGGGGTTTCTATTAAATAAGAATAAATGTCTCCCCAGCAGATTGGTGGCCAAGACACGGGCGAGTCGGACCAACGTTTTTTGTCATCCCAGATCTCATATGGGCTTTGAATAACTTCGATTTTGTCACCAATACAAATTTTGAGCTTCTCTCCAAACCTCCTCCGGTCTTCAGATGTTAAAGTGCTTATATATTGTGGATTTCGCCCGCTAACTCTCTTGAAAGTGGTCGTCGCGTCTTTACTGCCCGCAATACTGTTTGTTTTGTTGCCACACAACCACTCGCGCATGCGTACAAAGATGTCAACAAAGATCCTCCTATTGTATAAAGCGCTAAATAAAGGTGAACTGACTTGACCCTCTTATGAAACTAATACATTTTTTAGGGTTTTTCTTGCTTAACACTAAGTTTCCAATACTTACCTCTCTCACAGCTTTTGACTGTATTTAGTTATGATGCTTTGATGAAAATATATTTTACAGCCATATTAGTTATGTCATCTAATATTCCCTGGAAAATGGGGCATTCTAAGATTTTTTTATCTAATGACCCTTGGAATAATCTAAGGGTCATTACAAAGGTCATTCTAATGTATCATTAGAATTACATCAGCACAAAAGGGCTGTGTTCCCATGATATACTACCGACATACTTAAACTGTGTGGTACACCATCGCACTGCTACGTTTCTGTTAAAACCATCAATCCAGACTCACGATACTCCAGCTTGTATGCACACCTCATCCATCTTGTTCCGCAAGGAGCGAGGATTGCAGAGTAACACATGTGGCAGAGGGAGTTTGGTGGCTCTTCAGATAAGCTGCCTGATACTGCCTCTCTTGTCCTGCTTCCTAACACGACAAGGGGCAGTCCTACGCTCCTTAGGTATATCCCTCAGCAAATTTGTCAATGGTAACCCGCCGCAACTCCTCAGATCCAAAAGACTCTGCAGGGCTTAGGTGTTAGATTTCGCAAATCCATAACTGCAGCGATCCTCTGCAAGGCTATATGGTGCGGCTGGCCGAACTTCTCGGTCAAGGCTGCCATGGTGTCTGTGTAAGGCCTGGTCGAGTTAATAATGGAGTCGGCGATGAGACAGGCCTCTTCAAGTTTCACATGATCCACAAGAATCTGGTACTTGAAAAGCTCTGTAGCTTCAACGGGTAGCAGGTTTGCTAAGACTAGTTTCAGCCTAGAGAACTCCATTGCGTCCTAATGGACAAGGAGAGGAATTTTCGGCGCCGGCCCCCTGTACTCCTCCCAGAGTCGCTGATACTGGCAAGAACTGTTTGCCTCGGGCGGGATATGGTTGGCTCGCATCAGGCCTGGCTGGGTACTGAGTTGAGGATCCCGCTTCGGTGTGATACATACTGGGCTGTTGACATGAGATTGGCAAGTAGGGTTTTGGCCTTGGGGTGTGGGATCGGACTTCATACTGTTCAGGACCTCATCTAGGCTGAGGGGGGTTCAGGCTCCGAGAGGTAAAATATGGACGAGTGTTGGCTATGATGCTGGACGTTACACTGTCCCTCATGAGCTGTAGCTCGCTCATCATTCAGTCTATGGATGGCAGCCGCAGACATTGGAGGGTAATCAGACGAAGGCCATTGTGGAGGGGGCAGTCCCTCGCCATACTCCTCTTCCTCTAGGGTTAACAAGTCATCCGGTAAAGGAAGGGGTGGCATTGGCCATTGTTCCAAGGACTGATCCTGCTGCACTGCTACTTGCTCTCTGGCTGAGGTTGTTAACTCACAATTCCCTTCTAGTTTCATAAGGTGAGGTGGAACTGTACTGCATGCTCTCTCTGTGTAGCCCGCTCGGCTCTGCTTCCTCCTCAGTTTAGGGCAAAGGGGTACAGTATGTGGCCATCTAGTGTTGTCAAAAGTACCGACTTTGGTACCAAGTTTTAAAAATGTGACGCTTTGAGCGCTGTTGAGCGGAATCGTAAACACCTCTGATTGCCCATTTTGCCCACGCCCTCATCAGATATGTCTGTGATTGGCTACAATGATCAGCGCTTCAAAAACATGTTGTAAATATACTTTGCTCTTCACTGAGCGCTTACACAGATACACACGGCAGGCTTGGTACCGAAGTCGGTACTTTTGACAACACTATGGCCATCCTAGGCTTGTGTCGTTGAAGCTCTCCTCAGAGCTAGGGGTCAAAATCGTCCTGTGCTTTGGGGGGCCTACTCCACTTCACACAAGGCTGTGAGCTCCACTCTTCGCCTCTAGGCATGTGTGGTGCAGGACTGGCATGTGGTGGGCCACGTCTTTTTGGTTGCACTTACCTCAAATAGGATAGATCTCTTAACTGACGTTTGGGCAGAGTGGGTGGGGCCCACAATGCTTCATTACTCTGTTGAATGCCCCTGCCGTGTGTTTGTGTCTAATTCTCAAGTTTTTCGGTGTCCATCTGACTGGGTATTCCGACCCATTCTATAAATGTGTGATGTGTCTGTTTATCCCTCAACACTTCTAAAAGGGCAAAAAGAATTGACTTACCACAACAGCGGAAGAAAGAAAAGATGTTCAAACCTCTTGTTGATTTTAAAATCCCAATACTTCACTGGTATGGACGTGTTGCGAGATCACGGAGCTAGGTCACCACCTGTAAACTCGCGCTCGATCGGCCCAAAGTCCGGCATCTGACCAGCGGGGAAGGTCTCTACGTGTTACTGTCTTTTCTCGTGGCAAAATATTTTTTGATTAAATGCAATACATTTTCTCATATGTATTTTCTCATTATTTCATCTGACTCCATAAATGAAAAGGTTTAAATGATATCCGTGCATCATTAAAAGTGAGCGAATGTTTGACTATTCTTTTTAACTCAGGTATTTTTTTCTTTTTAACTTTAATGTCAGGTAAATGTATCATGCCAATTTCATAATCAGTTCAAGGATAAACAATACAATAACATCGAATGCTCTAGAATAAAGAGAAAAGATGTGAACCTAACATTAAAATACATGATGCTAAGAGTTTTGGTCACTCTTAGCATCATGGGCCAACTTGAGTTACAAAAAGGCCAAAAGCCCTTTGCTGCATTTCATTATATAGACAGAACCTCTTTCACATGGAAACATGTGCTAACAATGGAAATTTGCATTCAGAGGTTACACCTTTTGGGGGTATGAGACCATTTGCCTAGAGACCAACCCTCCTTGTGTGCCAGTTATCTCTAAACTCTTAAAAACCTTATTACCTTTTGTTTTACTTATTTGGAAATTAGACATTTGTACCAGTCACCCTGAGACATTTCAAATTATACTAAACATGTATATAGGGGTGTCGCAATATACCAGTGTTGACGATAATCGTGATATTCAAAGCATGAAATATCGACATCGTGTTAATTTAGAGTGTGACAATATACCGGTATTGGCGATAACCACAATGTTTAAAATGAATAGGACTCTTATGATAACATGACACGTAAATACTCCAGCGCCAGTACCTGGTTGACCTCTCAGGTGGCAGTATTGCACCCGCTGACACCTGTCAAATAAGAAGACGACCAGCCCGATCTCACGGGAAAACGTACAAATTCTACAAAGTGGCTTATTCGTACGAATTCATACGACCTGACTCGTACGAATTAGTACGATTTTTGCAAAATCGTACATATTTGACGAATTGGCCAATTCGTATGAATTCATACGAATGACCTACCCCTGACCCCACCCCTAAACCTACCCATCACGTGGGTTTAGACAAATCGTACAAATTCGTACGAGTGAGGTCGTACGAATTAGTACGAATTAGCCAACTTTTTATCATTCGTACGAATTCATACGAATTGGTCGTGAGATAGCGTTGCGACGACGCAGCGCTCGTCCGCGCCCGCGCAGCTAGAGTGGAACACTCTGTCCACACCCGAAAAAAGTAAGCTCACCAGTATTAAGAACAGAGTTCTTCGGCTTCAAAGAAAACAGCACCTCAAAGGTGGTCGCACACCGGACGAGAAGCGCAGCGCCACGTCTTTAAAATTCGAACACATTCTCTATGAGTGTACACACACCGGCGGCTGCGACGCCCAGCAACGGCTCAGGACCATGTTCAAAATCCTGCCGCGACACAGAGCGTAATTTACATCGTTTTATATTAAATTTACATTATATTTGTCTCAAATCATCGTAAATGATTTCACCCTGTGCTGCAATATACATTTAATTTTACATTAATTTGCAGAAATCAGCTGCTTGAATGAAAATTGCTGATGTTATCGGATTTTCAGGTGATATTCTCAATTCATAACGGACGCTCTGAGGTAAAGTGTTCAGATCACAGACTCAGCAACTATTATTTAATTGTACAGTGTAATCATAACATAGTACAGACATTATCTCGATTCCATAATGTCCTTAAACAATGATATTGCTGGCCATAAACTGAGACGCGCGTGCGTGTGCGATACCTCGAGTTGTCAGACGCGACGCGGCTATTATTTTACTAGTCATGGAATGGGAAACGTGACATTAACTGTTAACAGGGGGTTTCTGTGTTCATATATTAATAAAGGGTGATTATTAAAATTAAGAACCCCGTTTTCTTTACTCATCTTATTTTTGTATTTGTATTTGCACTTGATTTTTTTTTATTCAAATCTGCTATCTGCATGACTTTATTGGCGCCGGTGCAACAATAGGTTTAAGAGCTTTTCAGTTCTTCAGGAAACCTTCAGACAGTGTTTTGCTTCAGTTTGAAACCAGATAAACTTCACATGCTTGTCTTCCTTCACAAGAATTTGCCATAGATTGAGTACGCAAGAAGTAACAAATGCATGTGCCTTGTCTATCAGTATCCTTATGTTTGTTGGGTAAAAAAGAAAAACTATATAAACAAAGTAAAAATGAATTTGACTGATAACTACCCGAAATGGATTCTATAGATAACGCGATATATCGATATCGTGAATTATTTTGGCCACAATTACCGTGGTGTGAAAAATCTAACATCGTGACAGCCCTACATGTATAATACTCGATGATAATCATTCACATTAAACTATATATATTCTTGGGTGAATTCAGGTGATCTTAGCATGAGAGAGAGAAAGGGTGAGGGATGAAATGTAATGTAGATTAGGATGACTCAGAGGTGAGACTTTCGTCTCAATAGTGCACAAGGGGGAGTTCAAATGTTAATTTCCAGCAAGGTCCTTTGTCTACTCGAGGAGTGGTCGTTCCCTAACCAGTTCTTCCAGTTTTTCCAGTTTTACACTCGGCACAGCTGTGTTCTGGCTCGAATGACCACAAATGTAGCGAAGGGGCTACATGAAGCTGTTAGGGGCTAGTTTTAGATTGCAGTGAATCAGGTGTGTCTGTCATAACACCGCAGAGTAAAGTATTCATTTTAACTGATTTATTATCACTGGTGTGCCTCAGAGGGAGGAGTCAGCCTTTACATGGGCTTAGGTGTTAGAGTCGATGAGGCTTCCTTTGCGGCATCCAGAAGGAATAAATCTCTTTAGCATTGTTTGAACCTTGGGAGGACTGCAGATAAGCATGCGAGGTTTGATATGAATGATACAATGCATGAGCAGTTTGAGCACATTCAGAGGAGAAACCTGAGGTACGGTCAGTGAGTCCTGCCTTAACCAGAGTGGGTTTGGCTCATAAGTGTACTAGGTGCATATCAGCTGCGACTTGGATGGTATGATTGTGGTTAAGTCAGTCCCTCCCTTTCTTGCGGGCAAAAATCCTTGATTATGCGGCACGTTTTCTTAAAAAATGCGATGGAATATGCGGGATATTTATGCAATTTTATGCGATGAAATTGCGAAAACTTGCAAAAATTGTGGGAACTTGCAAAAACTGCGGTTTGATGAAAAAGAGAAAAAAAGTGATTCCCCCAACACCCTATTAACTAGGCTACTACTTTAATGTAAAGAGTCATTTCTTATTACTTCCTATGATAAGCAAACATACTACATCACATAAAGTGCTGGGAATATTTAAGTTCTCATCTTGTTTTATTTCAGACCTTAATAAACACATGGCTTCATCATGGTTTCATCGGCATCGCGGGGTTTGCGGCTTTTCAATGATGTCGCATGATGTCGCAATGATGTCGTGTAATTACGTCACTTCATAACGTTGTGGCTGCGCTTGTGTGAAGTAAACGCAACATTTTTCAACTTTCTGCTAAGATATATGTGACTTTTTGCAACGAAAATGCGGGGATTATGAAATCATGCAAGCCCGCATATTTTGCGCACGGAAATCTGCAATTTATGCGGCGAAAGTGCGGCGTATTTGAAAAAATGCGTCCCCCGCATAAATATGCGGACTTTGGCTGATTATGCATTGAATCATGCGATCGCATAATCGCGTTTTTCTGGAGGGACTGTTAAGTATAGCTGTGTCTGAAATCGCTCCCTATCCACTATATAGTGCACTATTTAGGGTGTCGGACATTTTGTAGTGGTGTCCGAATTCTGAGTGAACGACATCATTCCCTACTTTCGTTCACTACTTTTACCCACAATCCTCTCTGAATTCGAGTGTACATCCGATGTACACTTGCTGAGACACTATTTCCCACAATCCAACACGACAAGGCGTTAGAGCGCGAATGAAAAATAAATATAACGGACGGCAACAATGTCACCATAGCAACGGCGCACGCGAGATAGAAAACAATCATTTGAAGGACACTTAACAATCATTTGACTGACTGGAAACCCTGCGAAAGTATTGAAAGTAATGTTTAAATAACGGAGGGGGGTTTTTTGGACAGTTTTATGTGTTTATTTATTATTTATTTATTTATTTATTTATATACCGTTATATCTATATTTGAATAAACAAATGTGTTGTGTAGTGTTTTGTTCTCTTTTATTTTCACATATAAATGTAAAAAGTAAATAAATATGACAAGCAAGTCTTTTTTTAAATCAAATAACGCAATAAACGCGAAAAATACATACCGGTACATACAATTGTTACATACAATTCATACAGCCAAAAAAGGAAATTTCAAAGATGGGTAAGTAATGTTTATGACGAAATTGTCCGAGCTCTCTGGCGCGTGATGATTATGTCAGCGTCCGAATTCGCTCACTCATTTTCGTTCACTCTTTGCTGATGTAGTGCACTCAACTGCCATTCACTATGTAGGGATTAGTGAATGAGTGAACGAGTGAGCGGTTTCAGACACAGCTTATGTGTGTGGTTTCTCTGCAGTACTCTAATAACAGCAACATCATAATATATTACCATCATTTACATACAACTATAGGCTGCTCCCCTCATACAATAAGGCAAGGCAAGGCAAGTTTATTTTATTTATTTTATTTTCAATAAAAATTAGGCATAAACACATGATATATCAAAAAGCATATTCACTTACATTGTCACCCATATTATTCAAAATAACCTCTTCAATCACATTTACTATCATTATTTATCAACATGAATCATTAAACAATATAAACATTATAACTATGAACATTGTACACCGACAGATAAGTGATTAGAGCTAGCACGGGATTAGCATCTTCATGTAACATTACTTCATACGTCATAGCTAGGGCTGTAACGATACATGTATTCGTATTGAACCGTTCGGTACAAGGCTTTCGGTCCGGTACAAACCGAACGATTCGTTGGACCATTTTTCCTGCCGGTGCTACCAAAATTTTGTTAGCAATCGCGCTGGTGTGACCACCACAGGGTTGCCCAACATCAAAGGGCAAACGTAATGAAAAAGGAACGAAATTGTGCCACTTATTATTTTGTGCAGTTTGGACCGATTTCAGTGCAGCGAAAGCCGATCTTTATCAAGCGACACACTGTTACTACACAGCACTAAGAGATCCAGTAAAGAAAGCATTTGAATTCACCAATGAATAAATAACATCACTGCGAGATCTAGTGAGAAACATAAAAATGTCTCTGTTATTAACCGTAGATCTCTATTAGATCAAACAGCGCAGACGTGGAAACCAGGAGAAACACTGTGCCATGAATGATTGTAATAAGGTTCCACTGGAGGCAAGTTGAGAGATGAGAACCCAAGTGCAGTTTATTATAAACAAAACCAAACATGAAACAAAAACATGGCGTGGCATGAAAACTCAAAACAAGACATGATCATGAACAGGACTCACAACAGTGGTTACAGGAGACAATACTTGACCAAGACACATGGCAAACATGAGGGCTTAAATACACACAAGACTAATGACTAGACAAGGGACACCTGTGAACAATGAAACAATGAACCAATGACAACATGACACATCAGACATGGGAACACATGGCAGGATCACATGACAGACAAGGAAACATGACATGAACAAACCCAAAAACAAAACCGTGACAGATCCCCCCCTCTAAGGGCGGCATGTGTGATGTTGGCTTTCATAAAAATTTCAAGGCTGATCCAACATACTTTAAACACTGAAATGTCAATCTTAACCAGAATGATGGTTTGGGTGAAAACTCAGCATTACTCAGCAATGTCACCTTGCTATCTGAGAATTCTATTGGTTGTGCGGTTGTGATGGCACATCCTTCATGCCTACATAGCACACTGAACTCCTTATTTCAAAAGACCAAGGAAAATCATGTTTTCCATGTGACCCTTTTATATCAGGTCCTGCAACAATGGAAATGGCCATTAAAGGCCTTATATTACATGCATTCTGCTTGCATTTATCTCTGTTCAGTTGAATTATATCAGATCAGATTCCTCAAAGCTGGGCAGCAGCAGCATCTTACATATATTTCCTGAATTTAACAATATTCGCACTAATGACTTCAATGACTGACTGTTCATACTCCTCAGCAGTTAGTAAAAGACATATGAGCTCTATTACAAAATCTTGGAAGCTGCCTACCTAAGCAGTATTTTGTATTTTGACAGTCCTGACACAAAAATGCTTTTGGAAAAAGAGGCATATTAATTGATGAATTCACTGTAAGATTTAGCCAAATTTTAAGACAGCACTTGTAATTTCTTTTGCAACATGAGTGTTGTAAAATCCATTTACTGTTGCAGGATAAATGTTGTATGTAAATGTTGGTATTTCATTCAGTACTAAAACGTATGTAAAATAGTTGTCTCATATAAAATGGAGTGCTCTACCCAATATTTGTATGTTCTATGTGTTAGTTTTTGCTTATTTGAATGTTGGATTATTACCTTATTCCTTACAAGTTATTACCTTACCAGTTCAGGTTTTGTTATTACACAGTGTCCAGGGTTTTTCCTGCATAGAGAATTATGAGGCGGCCGCCTTCGTCAAATTTCGTGCCGCCTCCGGCTCTCGACAAAACTCTGACCGCTTGTGTCCATTCTCAAACCGTATAGTGCTGTGCGCAGTGCGCGGATAATCCGCGGGTCGGGTGGGCCAAGTAATAAAAATATTCCATTCCAATTAATCGAGGGTGGATTGTCACGATTCATGTCTGTGTTCCCCTGTCTCATTCTTTGTTTAGCAGTTCCCCGTTAAGTTGATTAGTCTTCCCAGGTGTTTTTCATTAGCCACGCCCCCTTGTTATCTTGTTTAGCTTGTCTGTCTGTGTATTTAAGCCCTGTGTCTTGTTTCAGTCTTTGTGAGTTCTTGATGTTGTATGTTGGTGGTTCCTGTTCCTGAGTCTTTGTCGGAGTTTGTTAACATTTGAGTTTGTTTAATAAAACCTGCTGCAATTGGATCCTGCTTCTGCATCTGCTTCAGCTGTCATCGTAACAGAAGAACTCACCATTTATGGATCCAGCAGCAGCCATGCCAACCCTGTGCCCAGACATCCAAATCTTGCGTCTCTGTCAGGATGATCGATCCATTGAGGACTACGTTGCAGATTTTGTCGAACTGGCACATCTTGTGCAAATGAGCACCGAATGCCTGATGATCTTTTTTCGCGGAGGATTATCAGAACCACTCCGGTCTATGATGCCTGACCATAAACCACACGGCTCGTTGGAACAATATATCGACCTGGGCCTTTTGCTGAGCGGTTCTCCGTTTACTGTGGGCGTGGAGGAAAAGGAGCTCCGTGAACCCGCAGTACCCCCTCAGCCTGTTCTTCTCGTCACTTCAGCCATCAAGCTAGCCATAGCATCATTCTATGGGCGTCCAGGACTGATGTCCACCGTAGCACAGCCACCGCTGATGTCAGTGTGGAGGGCCAAGAAGACCGTCGTTCCAGGGTCCCGTCTCCCAGAGCCTGTCCAGCCAGAGCCTGTCCAGCCAGAGCCTGTCCAGCCAGAGCCTGTCCAGCCAGAGCCTGTCCAGCCAGAGCCCGTCCAGCCAGAGCCCGTCCAGCCAGAGCCCTCTCCGCTGGTCCCGTCCAGCACAGAGCCTTCGCCGCTGGTCCCGTCCAGCACAGAGCCTTCGCCGTTGGTCCCGTCCAGCACAGAGCCTTCGCCGCTGGTCCCGTCCAGCACAGAGCCTTCGCCGCTGGTCCCGTCCAGCACAGAGCCGTCGCCGCTGGTCCGGTCCAGCACAGCCGAGCCTGCGCTCCCCGTCACGTCTGCCGGTCCAGAGACTGTTCACGTCACGTCTGCCGATCCAGAGACTGTTCACGTCACGTCTGCCGATCCAGAGACTGTTCACGTCACGTCTGCCGATCCAGAGACTGTTCACGTCAGTCCTGCCGAGTCCTGCCGAGCCAGAGCCAGAGCTTCACGTCAGTCCTGCCGAGCCAGAGCCAGAGCTTCACGTCAGTCCTGCCGAGCCAGAGCCAGAGCTTCACGTCAGTCCTGCCGAGCCAGAGCCAGAGCTTCACGTCAGTCCTGCCGAGCCAGAGCTTCACGTCACGTCCGCCCGTCCAGAGTCTCGTCCCGCCGAGACTGAATCTGTTCCTGAGCCTGATACTGACCCTGAGCCTGAATCTGTTCCTCTTCCTCTTTCCACGCCTGTGTCTTCGGACAAGATGGCCGACTCCACGCCTGTGTCTTCGGACAAGATGGCCGACTCCACGCCTGTGTCTTCGGACAAGATGGCCGACTCCACGCCTGTGTCTTCGGACAAGATGGCCACCACCGAGCCTGTGTCTTTGGACAAGATGGCCACCACCGAGCCTGTGTCTTCGGACAAGATGGCCACCACCGAGCCAGTGTCTCAGGACAAGATGGTCTCCACCGAGCCAATGTCTCAGGACAAGATGGTCTCCAACGAGCCAGTGTCTCAGGACAAGATGGTCTCCGCAGAGCCAGTGTCTTCGGACAAGATGGCCGCCGCTGAGCCGGTGTCTGTTCCTGTTCCTGAACCAATGTCTGTTCCTGTGCCATGGTCACCTCCCTGGCCTCCCGAGGGGTCGTCGCCTCCTGAAGGGTCGTCGCCTCCCAAGTGGTCGTCTCCGCCGTGGCCGCCCGAAGGGTCTTCTCCGCCGTGGCCGCCCGAAGGGTCTTCTCCGCCGTGGCCGCCCGAAGGGTCTTCTCCGCCCTGGCCGCCCGAAGGGTCTTCTCCGCCCTGGCCGCCCGAAGGGTCTGATCCGCCCTGGTCGCCTGCACGGCCTGATCCGCCCTGGTCTCCTGCACAGGCCGCTCCGCCCTGGCCTTCCATCCCGCTGCAGTCTCCAGGTCCTCTTCCACTCCACGGGCCTGGCCCTCCATCCCACCCCCGGGTCCGCCTCCGCTCCACCACCCTCCTGAACTATTGTTTTTTGTTTTGATGGGCGTCGGGAGCCGCCCATAGAGGGGGGGCTATGTCACGATTCATGTCTGTGTTCCCCTGTCTCATTCTTTGTTTAGCAGTTCCCCGTTATGTTGATTAGTCTTCCCAGGTGTTTTTCATTAGCCACGCCCCCTTGTTATCTTGTTTAGCTTGTCTGTCTGTGTATTTAAGCCCTGTGTCTTGTTTCAGTCTTTGTGAGTTCTTGATGTTGTATGTTGGTGGTTCCTGTTCCTGAGTCTTTGTCGGAGTTTGTTACCATTTGAGTTTGTTTAATAAAACCTGCTGCAATTGGATCCTGCTTCTGCATCTGCTTCAGCTGTCATCGTAACAGGATGACAGATAAATCATTTTGTTTTGAGTTTAATAAAGACACGGAACTCTCATCACGCTAATGAACGTGCGTCACTCTACTTTCGTTTTCAACAACGTAATTCTCTTCAGGGAAAACCAATCAAGGAAAACATATCAGGACTCGACAATAACCATAGACTGTGTCCGGGACACGTTTTTTTTTTTTTTTTTTTTTTTTTGAAGGGAAAAGTGAGAGAGAATTGTAGCCCATCCGGACAAATGCCCTGATTAAAACAATTTTTAATATAAAAAAAAAAAAAAAAACTAGATAATCACCGAAAACGTGAGGATGATTCTGTTTTATTTCATTTAATGTAAGTGGTGATTGATAGCCTATAGTTGATAATAATATAGGCCTACCTAATGTAGGCTACTAACGGTAACAAAGTTGCGCTGTTGAGGCTTGCGATGTTATTTATAACATATTATAGTTAAGAAAAAACAATATATAGCCTTGGCTACACACGACCAGAGTGCTGTTTTCCTGAATGCCATCAAGATTGAAACCGAGACTGATTTCATAATCATAACAGTTCAATAAACAAATAGTTAAAATTAAGTCACTTACATTTTAGACGCAATGACTGTTTTTGTTCTGTTTCAGCACCGAAAATAGTTCCAAACAAAGATCACAGCAGAACCATAGCACATCTCACAGCAACACTCAGCCATGTTTCATTAATGAATGATTCAGCATTTTGAACGAATCGGTTGAGTCAAAGATTCAATTACCTATTCTTAAACTGCCTCATTCTGAATGAATCAGCCTTTTGAACGAATCGTTTGAATGAATGACTCAATGACTCGCTCATTAAGACGGCCGCCTCCTACTGGCGGTTTAGTTTCATAAAGTATCATTCTTTTCAACATTCCTTATTTGTATATTCAAAAATATATAAAATAATCTAATTTAATATACAGTTATAATTTTCAATGTAAATTATTTAATTTGATTGGTAACAGCCTAGTGTCTTATTATTTTAATTTATTTGAATAATAATCAAATAATCAAATTTAAGAATTTGAAATGAAAGATGCAGCAAACATTTAATAAAATTAGGGAAAAAATGCCCTTTATAAAAGGTATGAAAAAATTATTCTGAGTGTTTTCCAACAGTGATGTAATGAAACATTGACAATTTAAGTCTGAAGGGAGTAAAGCCTCTGTTAAGGCTATTAAGGAATTGTAATTTTGCCAAAAGAAGAACTTTTATTTTAAATAAATGTTAATTTTTAATTAGCTACCTTCAGTGTGATATGTTAACATATTATCATGCTTAACACTGAGAATTTGAATAATTGTATTGTGATGATCAGATGCAGATATATAAATCAAAGAATAAGGGCGGTTTGCGGGTCGATTATTTATTTTTAACAGTGTATTCGGGCGACTCAAAGTGCACCAGATTAATGAATTTATCTTTAAAATTTACAAAAATTTCTTCCGGGGGGGACATGCCCCCGGACCCCCCTAGGGGTACCAGGCTACACCAACAAAAATAATGTGGGAAACACATTAGGCTATATGATGATCTATGAAAAATAACATTTAATGACCTTATTATTAAAAAACATTATTAGGATTTTACCACCTCCACCTCATTTTGAGCCAGGAAAAACCCTGACAGTGTCTGTCTAATATATCTGTTTATTCGTGCTGTGTGCGCATGTCAAAAAGCTTTTGACTTTAAAAACTCGCAGATCAACCCAATAACTTTATTTAGCGTACATATAAATACTACAATGTAAACATAGCTAGTGATTTTAAAGCAACAGTTCAGCCAAAAATGAGCATTCTGGCATTATTCACTCACCCTCATGTCAGACTGTATGTTTTTTCTTGTGGAACATAACTAGAAATTCTGTAGAATATTCACACAGCTGTTTTCCTTACGATTCCATTTCACAGTGGGTCTGTCAAGCTCTCAAAAGCTCTCAAATAGTCCATACAATGTGTGTGCTACATTGAATCTTGTGAAGCCATCTGATAGCTTTGTGTGGGGAAAACCTAGAATTTCATCATTCACTGATAATCCTCATTTGCTACTGCAGCTCTCAAATCTTATCCCCCACTCTGCACATTCAGACTTGCATGTCACGTTCAGCTATTACACTTGTAAGAACCAGTGGCGTTTGGTAGCCTATCAGTGGTGTCAATGACGTAAAATGGGCCATTGTGAATCGAGAATGATCTCGATCTGAATGCAACCCAAATGAGAGTTTAGAGTTCAGGCTAATCTAAAGATTATTAGAGAATAACAACTTATCAACTTTTATACTGTATGTTCCTCACACAAACCTGTTGGAATGGTTTTAGACACTGAAATAGTGAATTTTCCAAGTTAGACAGGTATTGTGATTCAGTGGCCTGATTCTACTGAGACTGATGGTGACCTGTTCTGCCTAGAGAGATGTATAATTCATAAAGGACTGAACTTTGTCGCAGCTGTGTTCTGTGCAATGTTATATGATTATTATTACAGTGCTTACTAAGCAGTAGTGTGCTGTATTGTTTGTGCTTTATGTAATTTAATTCTCAAGATTTACATTTCACCTCAAAATGAGTATGTTCAGATTGAATATCTGCCATGTAATGCCATATCAGCAAAATGATGGAGGAGGATAATAAAATGGACTCTTGACTATTAGCTTGCATTAGCTTTTATGTCTCTGCTGCTGTTATATGCAGATAGTATGCTGTTAGTTCTCTTTTATCCTTAAATTATAGCATTTCACCTATTTAAATATCACAGCAACACTGTGATTCTAGTGAATATCAGTCAGGCAGTCCAACTGTGGTCATGCCCTTTTTTTCTTTTGTAGAGAACTGATTGTAAATCATCTTCATATCTGCCATCCTCAGGTGTGACAATGAAGCTCATGGATGAGGTTGCAGGGATTGTTGCTGCCCGTCATTGCAAGACCAACATTGTGACCGCATCTGTGGATGCCATTAACTTCCATCGTAAGATCAAGAAAGGTAATTAAAAAAATGCATACATTTATTGCCTCTTTACATTGTAACAGATAATATTATTGGTACATGGTTTCAAATTCTCTCAGATATCTGATTTTCTTTATGATCCCAGTAAAGGAAAGGTAAAAAAAAAAAAGTTACTTCTGGCAGCTGATATAAATATAAATTGAGCAAATTGTGAGCGCATGGTGCAACTGCACTTAGGGCGTGTCCGAATCCACTTTTGCTAGTTCAACGATGGGAAAAATGGTCGGTGCGCCAGACACATGGTCTAAAAGGGTTGTCCCTATTCTCTTAATGAGTAATGGTGTTTTGGGCTTTACGTGCAATAAACTAATCAGAGTCTCATCTCCCATTCCCTTTAAAAACCAGTTGCGCTTGCGCCTTGGCGGATTCTCTATTTACATGACGGAATTTGATAGTAGAAAGACTAAACGCGTCTCCAGAGAGTAATCCTTTTATTTTTTATATTTGACATGTTTGTGTGCTGCTGCGTGTCCCTGTGCGTTTAATAAGCAGAGTGTACGCGCGTTGTGGACCCGCCTAGGTGCACATTACTAACGTGCTCTTTAAACAACAAAACCAAATATTGCTATTACAGTCTATTTCAGTTGCCTCAAAATAGCAACGCGCCAACAATAAACCTGAACCCATGGGCGCACAAATAGGCGCAAATGCATTTGCTATTTAAACAACGTGGTGCAGGACGTGAAAATGATAACTGCGTCAGGCTGAAACTAGCAAAAAAACACTTGCGTCGCGCCTGCCGCTGCATTGCTGGGTTAATAAAGGCCTTCTAAAGCAAAGTCAAGTCAAGTCACCTTTATTTATATAGCGCTTTTTACAATACAGATTGCATCAAAGCAGCTTCACAGTGATAACATGAAAATAATACAACAAAGTTTGTTTCTAGAAGAAAATTCCGTCATCGTCCACCTTAACTAAGGCAGATCAATAATATTGTTGAATATTAAATGTTCCCAACTAAGCAAGCCAAAAGCCAAGGCAACAGTGGCAAGGAACCAAAACTCCATCAGGTGACAGAATGGAGAAAAAAACCTTGGGAGAACCCAGGCTCAGTCAGGGGCCAGTTCTCCTCTGGCCAACGAGCGAACAGTGTATGATTATGATCCAGGCAGCATTACAGGTCAGAAGTCAGATTGGATCAGAACATTCAGAATATTTATCCAGTTCCATCTGGTTTGAAGTCCGAGTCATCACGCCGGTATGGAGACGAGTTTGTTGAGGATCAGTGCCGATGGCTGTCGTGTCGATGAGGCCTCCACAGGGCTGATGAGGCTGGGACTTCAGGGATGCGTCATGGATGGGTCCAGGTGCAGGTCCACCATCTGATCTGGATCCGGCCGGGATCCGGCTGACTTCAGTAAACAGGGGAGGGACTGGTTGACACTTCAGGACTGCGTTGTCATCGTGTCCAGGCGCAGGTCCTTCATCAGATCTGGATACAGCCTGGATCCGGTGGACTGCAGTAAATCTCGGATAAACAGAGAGACTATCCTTCTTATGATGTAACAAGTACATCAGGATTTATGGGGAGTGTTCCTGGTTCCAGCTGACCTAAACTATGCAGCCTAACATTGAATTATAGAAGTCTATAATGTGTTATTGTATGCTAGGCCAAAGAGATGTGTTTTTAGTCTAGATTTGAACTGACAGAGTGTGTCTGCTTCCCGGACAATGTTAGGAAGATTGTTCCAAAGTTTTGGTGCTAAATAGGAAAAGGATCTACCGCCCAGCAGTCGATTTTGATATTCTAGGTATTGTCAACTGGGCGGAATTTTGAGTTCGCAATAGACGTGAAGGACTATAATGCGTTAAGAGCTCGCTCAAGTACTGGGAAGCTGAACCATTTAGTGCTTTGTAAGTGATCAGCAATATTTTTAAATGTATACGATGTTTAATAGGGAGCCAATGCAGTGTTGACAGAACAACGCTAATATGGTCATACTTTCTGGTTCTGGTAAGAACTCTAGCTGCTGCGTTTTGGACCAGCTGTAGTTTGTTCATTAAACGTGCAGTGCAACCACCCATAATAGCATTACAATAATCTAGCCTTGATGTCATGAACGCATTAACTAATTGTTCTGCATTTTTCATTGAGAGCATGTGGCGTAATTTAGATATATTTTTAAGATGAAAAAATGCGGTTTTACAGATGCTAGACACTGACTTTCACTTGAAGTGACTTTCAAATGAAAGATTGGTATCAAAGAGCACACCTAGGTTCCTAACCGACGACAAAGACTTGACAGAGCAGCCATCTGTCACATACCTGTCCTGTCTCGTGTAGCACATGTGGTGTTTGTGTTCCTGTCACTGTTTTGACCCCACCCTCCTTGTTATCTCATTATTGGTTTAATTTGCCCCACCTGTTGTTCCTCATCACCTGCCTGATTTGTCCCTTTTATAAGTTCCTTTGTGTTTGCAGTCTGTGTCGGATCGTTGTCTTGTACACGTCTCCTGTTCCCCCGTGACCCTGTTTGGTATGTTCATTTTTGAAGTTGTGGTTGTTTTGTATTTAGTTATGTTTTCCCCCTCGTGGGTTTTGTTTTGTGTTTAGTGTTTCTTTTTGTAATAAATATTGTTTTTTCCCTTTGCATTTTGAGTCCTCACCTAGTTTCTTTAGATTTACGTGACATAACGATCCGACCATGTCGAGGACTCCGCAAGGGGTTTCACGTCACCCACCAGCCCCCTCTGTTGCGTGCCCCCAATACGAACGTATTATTCGTTTTCAGGCACTTAGTTCCCTCCGCCAGCAAGGGGCTGATTTGAGGAAATTCGCGGCCGAATTCCTTAGAGCGGCGGAGGGCCTACAACTGAACGAGGGGCCTCTTAAGGACCTTTTCTTTTATGCACTCGATGAGCCCATGGACTGGTTACTTAGGAGGGCGTATGAAAGAAGTACCTTTGAGGCAATGGTGGAGGGTCTCGCTCGCTTGCAGGAGCGAGAGGCCAGGAAGAGGGTCCCGAGTCCAGTGGTCCCAGTTCCGGTGGTCCAGAGTCCAGTGGTCCCAGTTCCAGTGGCCCCAGTTCCAGTGCCTGAGCCGGTGGTGCCAGTTCCAGTGCCTCAGCCGGTGGTATCTGTTCCTGAACCGGTGGTGTCTGAGCCGGTGGTATCTGTTCCTGAGCCGGTGGTGTCTGCTCCTGAGCCGGTGGTATCTATTCCTGAGCCGGTGGTGTCTGCTCCTGAGCCGGTGGTGTCTGTTCCTGAGCCGGTGGTGCCAGTTCCAGTGCCTGAGCCGGTGGTGCCAGTTCCAGTGCCAGTCCCGGTGGTGCCAGTTCCAGTGCCTGAGCCGTTGGTGCCAGTTCCAGTGCCTGAGCCGCTGGTGTTTGTTCCAGTTCCTGCGCCCTGGCCGCCCGAGGGAAAGTCTCCGCCCTGGCCGCCCGAGGGAAAGTCTCCGCCCTGGCCGCCCGAGGGAGAGTCTCCGCCCTGGCCGCCCGAGGGAGAGTCTCCGCCCTGGCCGCCCGAGGGAGAGTCTCCGCCCTGGCCGCCCGATGGACTCTCTGCTCCGCCCTGGCCGCCCGATGGACTCTCTGCTCCGCCCTGGCCTCCCGAACTGTCCATTTTCCCTGCCCCACCCTGGTCTGTCTTTCCTGTTCCCCCTGTCCCACCCTGGTCTGTCCCACCCTGGTCTGTCCCTCCCGTCCCGCCCTGGTCTGTCCCTCCCGTCCCGCCCTGGTCTGTCCCTCCCGTCCCGCCCTGGTCTGTCCCTCCCGTCCCTAGTGGAGCGTCTGGTAGCCGCTCCTTAAGGAGGGGGTAATGTCACATACCTGTCCTGTCTCGTGTAGCACATGTGGTGTTTGTGTTCCTGTCACTGTTTTGACCCCACCCTCCTTGTTATCTCATTATTGGTTTCATTTGCCCCACCTGTTGTTCCTCATCACCTGCCTGATTTGTCCCTTTTATAAGTTCCTTTGTGTTTGCAGTCTGTGTCGGATCGTTGTCTTGTACACGTCTCCTGTTCCCCCGTGACCCTGTTTGGTATGTTCATTTTTGAAGTTGTGGTTGTTTTGTATTTAGTTATGTTTTCCCCCTCGTGGGTTTTGTTTTGTGTTTAGTGTTTCTTTTTGTAATAAATATTGTTTTTTCCCTTTGCATTTTGAGTCCTCACCTAGTTTCTTTAGATTTACGTGACACCATCAAGTGTTAGACAGTATTCTAGATTATTACGTGAGGCAGTTTTTTGTCCAGTAATTAGAATCTCTGTTTTTTCAGAATTAAGTAGTAGGAAGTTGCTAGTCATCCAGTTTTTTATATCAGCTATGCATTCCGTTAATTTTGTGAATTGGTAAGTTTCGTCAGGATGTGAAGAAATAGAGAGCTGCGTATCATCAGCATAACAGAGAAAACTAATGCCATGCTTCCTAATGATATCTCCCAAGGGCAGCATGTACAGAGTGAACAGCAACGGTCTTAGTACTGTGCCTTGTGGTACACCATACTGAATTTGTGATCGATAAGACTGACATCTCTTCATTTACTGCTACAAACTGATAATGGTCAGATAAATATGATTTAAACCGTGCTAATGCAATTCCACTAATGCCAACATCATTTTCGAGTCTATTTAAAAGAATGTTGTGGTCGATAGTGTTAAATGCAGCACTAAGATTGAGTAACACTAATTGAGAGATACAACCACGATCGGATGATAAGAGCAAATCATTTGTGACTCTAATGAGAGCTGTCTCAGTACTATGGTACGGTCTAAATCCTGATTGAAAATCCTTGCTGATACCATTTCTTTCTCAAAAGGAACATAGTTGTGAAGGTACAGCCTTTTCTAGTATCTTTGACAGAAAAGGTAGATTTGAGATCGGCCTGTAATTGACTAATTCTGTAGGATCAAGTTGTGGTTTTTTAACAAGCGGTTTAATCATAGCCAGCTTAAAAGTTTTTGGTACGTATCCTAATGACAAATATGAATTAATGATATTAAGAACAGGATCTAGGATCTATGACCTATGGAAGCATCTCTTTCAGTAGCTTAGTCGGTATAGGGTCTAACATATATTTTGTCGATTTAGATGATTTAACAAGTTTAGAAAATTCTTCCTCTCCTATAGTAATGAATGAATCGAATTTTTACTTAGGGAGACTACAATGCACTCCTTGTTGCGATACTGTAGTAGACGTAGTTATAATTTTGATATTATCAATCTAATAAGTGAAGAAGTTCATAAAGTCATTACTGCTGTGCTGCTTGGAAACTTCTGGGCTTAAAGCTTTATTTTTCATTAGTTTAGCCACTGTTTCAAATAAAAACCTAGGGGTTTTTTATTTTCTTCTAATAGGGTTGAAAATTAAGCAGATCTAGGAGGTTTTAAGGCCTCTCTGTATGCAATCGAGCTCTCTTACCATGAAATGTGAAATACCTCTAGTTTTGTTTTCTTCCAGTTTCGGTCCATTTTTCTGGCTGCTCTCTTAAGGGCCTGAGTGTGCTCATTGTACCACGGCGTTGGGCTATTTTCTTTAATCTGTGGAAAATGCTGGAAAAGAGAGAGTTAAAAGTTTCTGTCACAATATCAGGTTCTTCTAAGCTATCTGGGATGCTGAGATGATGAAACTGATCAGGAAGATTATTAATAAAGCAATCTTTAGTGGCAGAAGTGATATGTCTGACATATTTGTAACACGGAGTCGGCTTTGTAGCCTTGGCTAAATTAAGTTTACACGAGACTAGATAATGATCTGACATGTCATCGCTCTGCTGCAGAATTTCAACGGCATCATCATTGATTCTGTGTGATAATATTAGATCTAGAGTATGGTTACGACAATGAGTGGGTCCTGACATGTGTTGTCTAACTCCAATAGAGTTAAGAATGTCTTTAAATGCCAATCCCAATGCATCTTTTTCGTTATACATGTATATTAAAATCACCAACAATTAGTACTTTATCTGCAGCCATTACTAACTCTGATAGAAAGTCAGCAAATTCTTTGACAAAGTCTGTATGGTGCCTTGGTGGCCTGTATACAGTAGCCAGCACAAATCTCAAACGTGATTTATCATTTACACTAAATATATATTGTTACATTAAGCACCAACACTTCACAATAATTATATTTGAAACTAGACTTCTTAGTAATTCTGAAAATATTACTATAAATTACTGCAACACCTCCCCCTTTGCCTTTCAGATGAAGTTCATGTTTATAACTGTAATTTTTTGGTATGGACTCATTTAAAGTCATGTAATCGTTTGGTTTTAGCCGGGTTTTTGTCAAACACAGCACATCTTGGTTATAGTCTGTAATCATATCATTAACAATAAGTGCAACCCAGGCTTTATCATTTGCTCATTTGTATTATATCTGTTTTTTATTTGTTGAACATCAATTCAATTTTTACCCTTAGATGGGTTTGGAAGTTTTTTGTATGTCCTAATTCGGGGAACATAGAGTCTCTATATGATGATATCTAGGTGAAAGAGTCTCTATGTGATGGGATTTATCTGACCTCACACGGTTGGTTTAGCCAGTCTTTCTGCTTCCTGACCTGAGCCCCAATTCATGTTTGAGCTCTAAAACTCAAAACGATGAGTTTGTGTAAGAAAAAATTTAAATTTAACATGTTACAAAGTAAAATTCTAGCTTCTGGCCAAATGACCATACGCAGTCTACTTATGCCTAAAGCGCAACTTATGACGTCAGAAGTAGCGTAGTGCTTCATGGTGTAGCATAAATATCAGCAGTACGTCGCATTACTCGCATTAGTTGTGCTTAGACTTAAGTCGAATCCGTATGTTCATTTGACCGGAAGCTGTTATTTTACCTTATAAAGTTTTAAATATGAAATATTTTTCTTACACAAACTCATCGCTTTGCTTCAGAAGGCCTTTATTAACCCCCCGGAGCCATGTGGAGTTCATTTATGATGGATGGATTCACTTTTTTGAGCTTCAAACTGTTGGTTGCAATTCATTGCCATTATCAAGCTTGGAAGAGCCAGGATATTTTTTTTACTATAACTCCAATTGTTTTTATCTGAAAGAAGAAAGTCATATACACTTAGGATGGCTTGAGGGTGAGTTAATCATGGGGTAATTTTCATTTTAAAGTGAACTACTCCTTTAGCTAACATTCTCCATTGGTTTATTATCATATTACAGTACTTTATGATCATATTGCATATTACATTACTTTGCTTAATCATATCGCTTAGAATAAACTAAATAGGGAAAACACTATTGTTTCCTTTATTCCCTTCTGATTTTTTTTTTTTTTAGATATTTTATTCTTATTTTACTTTATTTTATTTAAAATGTTATTTATTTATTTATTTTGATCAATCTCATATTGACCAAACCTGTGAGAACCATCAGTGTTTTGAGTAGTTTAACAGCATGTACAGCTCCAGTAGTTAGCTGACTACTGCTTATGGCCTGTCAATAATCTTACTCAAACTTTAGCACCCTGTCACACTAGCTGTAGACATCAGTCAGCCATATAGCCGTACACTGCACAGTTACATTAGCTTACCACCTCTGTACGAACTTGCGTTGGCCTTTTGCCCTTTCTTCTCACCATAAGTGTGCCAGTTTGTCTCTGATGGTCAAACCGACCATCCAGATGAAAGACCTTGAGACCTCACAAGTTTTTGTGATGGGCACCCTCCAACCCAAGGCTGTCAACAACCTACAACACCAGAGAAGGGAACAACAAGATAAGGACACACGTGGACTCCTGATACCCAGCCTGAGCCAGAACTACGACCATAGGGAGCTGACTAACACCATCCTCTCCTTGGCCCACACCCTTGTAAGCCTGAGCCAGGAGATAAACAGACTGAAACCACGAGAATCTGACCCCCACTCAAGTGGCAAGTGAAGGCACAGGACAGACACAAAGACTCTGGCAGAACAGAGTTACAGGATAAATGACCAGATTTCAAGATGCTCTGACAGCTGTTAAACATTGAGAGGAGCTGGAAAAAGTAGTCAAAGAGGACCCTGAACAAGAATTTTTTCACCCAAAGTCACTGTTGAAAACAGCCTATGTGGAACCAAAAGAAAGAGACTATAGAGCCAAAAGCCAACCTATGAACATTTAGAGCTGGAATCAGAGCTCTGACCCAGCAGCTGGACAACAATAAAAACAACTTTGACATTATCCAATTAGAATTGACACACTCTTACATACTGCAAAAAAAACTAAACAAAAAAAACACCTCCAGCACACCACTCCACCAGAGAAAATTCCCTCTGCCTTGTACAGAGAAACAAAGGAGGGAACCAGAGCTCTCTAAAAAAACACACAACATCAGAGAGTGCCGAGAGCCCCAGCAACGACAGAGAGAAGGGGGTCCCTTCAGACAATCCCTGCAACAGAGCATGGTTTGGCCTCCAGAGACCTCAACATGCTGGCTTGAAAACATTCACACCAAATCCTGCAGGAAGACATGACATTTGCAACTACCTTCGAGACATCGACTCTAAACCTGTCAGTGATTGCCAGTGTGACCGCCCGAGGTGCAGAGTTTCTGACTGGATCAACAGTCAGACTCCAGTAAAGCTGACTACCAGTAACATGTTTAAAGCATCAAGACCATCAGCATCCTGACTGCTGACTGATTATATATATATATATATATATATATATATATATATATATTGAATCTAATATTCAAGCCGTTTTCTCATTTTTCTACTCTTAATATTAAATCAAAAAAGGACTGAACGAATGATTCACGGATTCTCTTGAACCACCCACCCGTTTGCGGCAGAAAACTACTGCAGTGCAGCTCTGTAATTGTCCAAAATGCTCCGTTCGACTTTTCTGAGATCCTCTACTCTTCCCTGTGGATGACTTGTGACCTGCTTTCTGTACAATCTGAATTTTCCACGTTTTGAATTTTAGAAAACTGAATTTGAAGTTCCGAATTTCTTCCACATCTTGAAAACTTGAATCTGCATTTTTTAAAACTGGATATTTTCAGTCTAAGAATTCAGAACAAAACAATAGCTGTTTGAAAATACATGTCTATAAAATTCAGCCATAAAAACATTTCAATTTGTTAAATTTCAAATGTTCAATATTCGTTTAAAGAAATCAAATTCAGAACTATTTACAATTCCACATAATATTCAATTTTGTTTGATTACACTTGTCAATAATTCAAATTTACACAATTCAAATTCAAATAGAAAACAACAGCCTGATTGATATTCAGTACAATAAATGACACTGTGGCTATGAATAATTTCACCAAAGAAGAGAATTTTGATCCTTGCACTAAAATAAACTGCAAGCTTGACACAATCTCCTTCAGGATGCATGAAGCCTTGAGGTTTACTATTCTTCATTACTGAATGACTCAGCAAAGATGAAATATTTATTCTATTAATTATTATGTTTATTACTTCATCCATTCATTCATTCATTACTCACCTGACACAAAAATACTCTAAAAGCTATTCATGTGCTAATTCTATGAGATTTGACAAACAATCTCATGCACTATCCATGTATAATGGTCTCTAAATATACAAAAGGCACATTCTTTCTAGTGTGTTCAAAAACCTTGCTTGTAATCAGTCTTCTCAGATTAGAAAAACGTTCAAAGCCACGTGTGTCTTTCTGACATAAACTTGGTTAAGCTTTCAGGATTTTGAATTATTCCATTTTCTCAGTCTTATTTTAGTGTCAGCTAATTTAGCTGTGACTTAACTCATCAACATTCATTTCTACATCTCTAGTGTCACCAAACAGATTTGCAATAATAATAAACACGTCTGTCAGACAGATAGTCCAACACTAAACTCTGCTTTAGCTGGTCGGATGTTCAGTCAGATAGAGCAATGATTTGATACCACAGTCTGAAAGATCTGAGTCTACATATTACTCTGGGAAAGGAAATGGTTGAGTAAGTGATAGTTCTCTTATCTCAGAAAGACAGTGGACAGTGAGTTTAGTCTGGTGGCAGTAACAGCTGTCTTACCTGTTGATGGATTAAAATTCTACCATTTACTCACTCTTCATGTCTTTCCACAAATGGTATTCTGCAATTTTTTTTCTGTGGAACACAAAAGGAGAAATTTTGAAGCATATATTCTCATTTTTAATTGTCTTTCTCTTATTGTTTGCTGGCTGGATGAGGATGGTGGTTTGTGTGACTGGGATAAGCTTTTCTGTTTATGCTTTGTAAGGGAATGCATGTTGACTGTCTTTAGTGATACACAAGGTTGATTCTTTCCAGATGTCCTGGTTTCTCTATTTCAAACATTAGCATCCCTTCCTGGAATCACTGAACTCAAGTTAAGTCAAACTTGAATGGTTTAATGATTAATGGCTGTAGTGGTTAGGTCAGCTTTGTGGCATGCTTTAAACTTGTTTTATAATTTTCCTGGCACCCTTATATAAACGTCATAAGTGGGACTATTCATAGCCTTCTCTTTGTGTACTGAGACAGCCACATGCAAGCATTTTAAATTCTCTGGTAGACAAAACATATAATAAAAAATCCCAGATTTCCACTGTGGTCACTGACATAAAAACCTCAAATTAACCGTGGGAGCTACAAACACATTTTTTACAGTGTTTTTAGATGTGCTTAAATTCACAGTCCTGTTGACAGGACAGGGATTATAAATATAATTTAATGTTAAATATAAAGATATTGACAATAGTGCTGAAATCATAGGAACATTTATTTTACACAATATTTAGTCCAAATATTTCATTCATATATCATTTTTGAAACCCAAAATATATCTATTTAATCCATTGATAAGAGCACACTTTTGTTTATCAGTATATTAATAAGATGCAGTTCCCTGTCGAGTGGAACTCAACACTGCATCATTACTCTGAAGGGGGTCGCACACCGGACGAGAAGCCCAGCTATGGCTCAGGACCTTGTCCAAAATCCTTCCATTTACATAGTTTTATACTAAATTTACATTATATTTGTCTCAAATCGTGGTTAATGTATATACTGACTTCACCCTGTGCTGCAAGATACATTTAGTTTTACATTCATTTTCAGAAATCAGCTGCGTGGATGAAAATTATCGGATTTTCAGGTGAGATTCTCAATAAATTCAGTTAATGTACATCCTGAGGTAAAGTGTTCAGACTGCAGACTCAGCAACGATTGTATTTAATTGTACAATACAATCATAACATAGATCAGGCATTATCTTAATTTCATAATGGGGTTAACATAATATTGCTGGCAATAAACTGAGAAAGTGCGCATCCGGTGTGCAATACCTCAAGTTGTCCTAGACACGGCGCTGCGCTTCTCGTGCGGTGTGTGACCCCCTTGACTCTATGGTAACGCTTCTATTTTTGCCCGTGTCTAAAGCATGTGTGGAAACACACCAATTCTATTGGCCGACAGCATGGTGAGATGACGTTGCATAAGTGCGTCACCAAGACCATAAATAGATGCTCGTCACTGAAATGCACGTCACCAGCTTCTTTGTCTTCAGGAAGCCATTTGTTTGTTTATGGAAAGTATTTGAGTTTGTTAGGAGTTGGGAAAAAAAAAGACTTTGTCTACCGTCTTAGTTTGTGCTCAGTTTAAAGGGCCCCTATTATGGATTTTTGAAAATGACCTTTCATGTTGTGTGTAACATAGCTCTAAGTGAATGAAAACATCCTGCAAAGTTTTGAATCTGAAAGTGCACCTTATATAAATGTATTGTCTTTCAAAAGTAAGAGTCGATTCTGAGTCAATGAAATGAATTGTTTTTCAAACGAGTCATAAGCCGCAGACACCTGGGAAAACTTGAACCTCAAACCTGCAGCTGATTCCTGTGGATACTGGACAGCATCATGTCGAGAAGACGGCGCTGTGCTCTATAATGTAAATGTAATGTAAAGCCAGTTTTTTTTTCACTGCCCAAGGACGAGCATGTGAAGAATCAGTGGTTAAAGTTCATCTTTACCACGATATCACAGCAGTATAATCCTAAACTTTTGCTGTGTTCCCTTTGTTTTACTGATGACTTCTTCTCAAATCTCGGAGTTCAATGCAGGGAGCAGTCATGGTCCTAGGGAGCAGTCATGGCCTAGTGGTTAGGGAGTTGAACTGGTAACCCAAAGGTTGCTGGTTCGATTCCAGAGCCGGTGGGAAATGACTGAGGTGCCCTTGAGCAAGGCACCTAACCCCTAATCGCTCCCCGGGCGCCACACAAAGGCTGCCCGCTGCTCTGGGTGTGTGTATCCACGTTTGCAGTGTGTGTGTGTTAACTACTCACTACTCTGCTCCTAATGTGTGTGCATTAACTTGGATGGGTTAAATGCAGAGGTCAAATTCCAAGTATGGGTTACCATACTTGGCCGTCACGTGTCACTTTCACTTTCACTTTTCACTTTCGCAAACCGCTTGCTCTTGAAAGATGGTGTTCAAAATACTTCGTTTTGAGTTTTATATTGTGTAGGTCTCCTGCTAACTGGCTAACTCACGTTATTACTGTCTAACTGAAATACTTCTGCTAATCAGCTGTGGGCCAATATTACCTAAAACTATGTCTATTAATGCAGATATTCTGTCGTTCTCACTAGTTTGAGGAAAGATTAAGCATGGAGCAAGATTTGTTTTACCAATGTTTACGTTACATCAGTCATTCAGAGCTCGGCTAATGTATTGCATAACTTACATGGACTGTTATTGATACAGTTTCCACGTGTTCACCGCAATATATTAGAAAAATGCTCGGTAAATAAATGAGTACAAGTAAAATAATCAGTTGATGGACATGCACTTGTTAATGCTGATGCTGAGGAATTACATTTGCAACATCTCATGTACCTCAAACTGAGTAACATTAGTGTATCACTGAGAAATGTCCTGCTCGAGTTGTCCTTGTGATGGAGGTTCGGGTTGAATAACTAGTTCTTCCAATGAATGTTTCATCATCGGACTCGCGCTCACAGTGATATGGTAAAATCAACGTCATTGTTTGTTAATGTGTTTAGTTTACAGTGTAGGAAGCCTCAGGACCAGGACACACAGAGCAGACGTTGTTATGGCAATAGGCGTTTTTGTTTTCGACGCGCTGTTATGGTAAACCAATCACAACAGACTGAGCTGTCTGGCCAATCAGAGCTGAGTAGCTTGTGGAAAGGAGGGATTTAGAGAGATTGATTCATTTGACGAGTCGTTTGAGAATCATTGACATTCTGGTGATGTGCAAATGTATATTATGAGAAAATGAAACAGTTTTTTGACCTTTGATGCATGTAAACCTGTTGTAGGAGACTCCAAAACAACATTAGGAAACTTTAAAATAGCATAATAGGGGCCCTTTAAGAAATGGCATCCAGTAAACATTGCAAGCTGTGTGTTCCGCCATGCCCTTACAAGGGATGATAAATACGATTTATGTGTCATCTGCTTGGTATCGGAGCATGCTAGATCGACTCTCAAGGGAGCCAATTTCCCTTATTGTGAACGCTTTGAGGAAGCTACGTTCCCTCTGGCTATTTTTTCACGAACTATGTGAGTCAGGCATCTGCACCCCGTGGTTATTTGACTATTGTGGGGTTTAGAGAGTTGGGGTGTGCAGCGATGCCACATGCCGATGTCCAGGGGGATCTCCTCCCACACCTGGATCAGGGCATCAGTAAGCTCTTGGACAGTCTGTCATGCTACTTGGTGGCTTCTGATTCTCCGATACATAATGTCCTAGAGGTTCTCAATTGGATTTAGGTCTGGGAAACGTGAGGGCCAGTTAATGGCATCAATGCCTTCGTCATCTAAAAACTGTCTACACACTCTAGCCACATTATCATTCACCAGGAGTAACCCAGGCCCCACTGCACCAGCATAAGGTCTGACAATGGCTCTGAGGATTTCATCCCGGTACCTAAAAGCAGTAAGGGAACCATTGGATAGCACACAGAGGTCTGAGCGACCCTCCAACGATATTCCTCCCCAGACCATTACTGACCCACCACCAAACCGGTCATGCTGGATGATGTTGCATGCAGCATAACGTTCCCCAAGGCATCTCCAGACTCTTTCACGTCACAGTCATATGTGCCCAGTGCCAATTCTGGTGTTCTCTGGCAAATGCCAATCGAACTGCACAGTGCTGAGCTGTGAGACCAGCTCCCACTAGAGGATGTCGGGTCCTCATGCCACCCTCATGAAGTCTGTTTCTGACAGTTTGGTCAGAAACATGCATACCAGTTACCTGCTTGAGGTCATTTTGTAGGGATCTGGCAGTGCTCCTCCTGTTCCTCCTCGCACAAAGGAGCAGATACCGGTCCTGCTACTGGATTGCTGCCCTTCTACATCCCTATCCAGCTCTCCTCGTGTAACTGCCTGTCTCCCGTATCTCCTCCATGCTCTTAAAATTGTGCTGGGAGACACACTAAACCTCCTTGCAACGTCACGTATGGATGTGCCATCCTGGTGGAGTAGGACTGCCTCTGCAACCTAATTGCAGGTACTGCCTTATGCTACAGACAGTGACAAGGACCCTAGCAAAACACAAAACTAAAGACAAATCTTTCAGGAAGAACAATTGTCTTTGGCCACCACCTGCAAAATAATTCCCTTTTTTGGGGGTTGTCTTGCTATTCCCTCTCCAGTGCACCTGTTGTCACTTTCATTTGCACCAAAGCAAGTGAAACTGATTCACAATCAATTGTGCTATCTGGAAATATACCTAGCAAATTCTATAGGCCTACTGTTCGTTTGTCCTAAGTGACCAGATGAATTGAATGGAAAGACAGTAAAGGAATGACAGAACAAAATAATATATCTGCCCCCAGGCTCCGTTTCCATGGGAATAGAGATTAGACATGGAAATGGACCTAACAATTTCAACCATTCTCTCTTGCTCAGCTTTGCTTTAAATTACCATGAAGGCTTTTTAAATGTGCAACATCCACTTTTCTACACTGTACCTAGCAAATCGGGGTTCCGAGTTCTTATTAAGCCATTCTGCAACTACACAGGGCTCCATTAAATGTGTAAAGGTTAATTTAAGCTTTTTTTCCCCCAGAATCATTAAGGGAATGTGGTGTATAAGGCATAATGAGGTCTGTCCATTCTTGGGCTATGTTTAACAGAGAGGACAAGTGAAATGAAAAAATGTAAAGGAGCAAGTTATGCTCTGAAAAAATCTTGACAGATAAGATCAGAGGCGTCAGATAGAAAGCTGGAGGGGGAAGCAGGTGGTTACCCCCAACCACATACATAAAGAAACAACCTTCTGCAATTTCATACAGCCTTATTAATTGTCTCATTCTCCATGCTGTCTAGAATCTTTTCATCTGTATTCTGTGTTAGCTATGAGCTTTACATAAAGTTACAATTAAAGTGTATACACTGCACAGTGCATTATGGCAGTGGTTGCCAGAGCTCATTCTGATATGTTCAGAACTGATCTGTTTCAGACAGAGGGGACAATAATTCTAAATGTAAATAATAAAATTCAACAAAAATGTTTTGATGTATACAGGTGCAAATTTTCTGTCATTTGGACAGGTTGAATGACATGCCCTCATTCTCAAAAACCATGATCAAAACTATTCAAGTTAAATATGGAAACTTGGAAAATAGGAAAATATGTCCCAGTCTACATTAATAGAGGTTGACCAATAAATCAGGAAATATTGGGCCTGTGCAGACCATGTAATGTTAACCAAATTACAGGCATTGAAAGGCCTGTATATGGTTGAAAATGAGAAGAAATATTATGCACAATTTATATACCGGTATCCAACTTTGGTTAAAATGCAACATAAAGCAGTTTGTACCAAGGAATTGTGTAATGTCTACGCCACTAGCAGCACCAAATATATTTGCAAAAATCATTACTGTTTTCATACAGGTTTCCCAAACACTCTTATCATCCACAGATACTACCTATAATGCTAAAATATGTTGTACCATGGTTCATGCAGCTCAACTGATATAGAACACATAGAGTACTGATCAAATGTATATTGTATACTGTAACTAGAATTCAGCTTTTCATAAAATGCATCGACCAAATAAATGAAAATGTACATGTACAGGTAGTGTTGTCAACATTACCGACTTCGGTACCAAGTCGGTACTGAAATAATAAAAATGTGACAAATTTGTTTAAGAATGTTGAAGTATCTGTTCAACAGCGCTCAAAATGCTAGAGGGAAATGCTGGTATCGTCAATTTTTTTTTAATTACAGTGCCGACTTGACAACAATATTTACAGGTGATGAAAACGAAAATCTACAGCTATCGCAAAAATTCCAAAAGGTCTCTCAAATCATTGTGACCAGAATTATTTTACTATGTTGTCTTTTCAGAAATGGAAAGCCTTCTGCTACTCTAGTATTTTATGATACCAAATAGGGGTTTGCCATTATTTGGACAAACTGGTTAACAGCTTACGCCATTGATTCATTTCTTCAGTGACATATCAGACCACTAACAAAAAAAAAAAAAAATAGCAATGTTTTGATAGTGCCACAGTGTTTGCCCTCTTCAAGACGTCAACTTACAAATGGCATTTTTTTGTAGTTGACTCCACATTGAACACAATTACACACATTGATTTCCATGACCCCACTGTTTATGTAATCCTTAATTTATTATAAGAAAATTGTTACATTGAATCAATAAACTAAATTTTTATAGAATTATTATATAGTTATTAGATTAGTGTGTACTGTACATATATTTTAGAATAGTACATATACTTTCCTGCATGCTGTAACACTTAGTATTCCCTTGAAGATTTCAACATCAGCAGATTGTTTAATTCTGTAGACACATAACAGTACTTTTGTCTTAGAATGAATATGCTATCATATAATGATGAATAGATTTAATACCTGACTTTATGTGACCCCTGCAGGCTGTGTCATTACTGTTTCCGGGCGAATGACCTTCACCAGTAATAAGTCAATGGAGATTGAGGTTTTTGTTGATGCTGACTATCTGGTGGAGGCTGAGAAGGGAAAATATAGGGCTGTCACAGCCTTTTTCACCTATATCTCACTGGACAAAGACAACAAGCCCCTTCCTGTGCCACCACTGAAGGTGAGTAATTCAGAGCTCATGTACAATAGGCGTAGTTAATAGTGAGAATTGGACCCTAATCTAAAGTGTGATTGACATTATTAATCCAAATTTATATTTAAAATGTCTTTTGAGCAAGAAAAAGACTGCTGATGGAAATTGAAGGTAAAGTTGATCGCAGTCCAGTGTGGAATATAGCACAGTGTTCTCCACTGTATGCCAGTGCACATTTTGCCAAATATATTAGTTGATCAGAGTTTTCTATACATACAAAAATTGTGCATAGTATACACAAAAGTAGAAAAATCTGCAGTTATACTGTATATCACTGATGAAGAGTTAATCTCAAAAATATTTTGCTCTTTGCACATTACAGCACTTTTTTGCCTTGTTCATTGTGTGCGAATCCTTTTGTCTATTTAAAAAAATATATATTTGGGGGGTAAAAAAAAAAAAAAAGGTTTTTGATTGTGGCCTGTGGAATGTTGGTCCACTCCTATTCAATGGCTGTGCGAAGTTGCTGGATATTGGCAGGACCTGGAACACGCTGTCATATACGCCGATCCAGAGCATCCCAGACATGCTCAGTGGGTGACATGTCCGGTGAGTATGCTGGCCATGCAAGAACTGGGATGTTTTCAGCTTCCAGGAATTGTGTAAAAATGCTGCAACATGAGGTGATGGTCATGGATGAATGGCACAAAAAATAAGGTGAATAACCTGTGGTAGATTTTCCCCTACGCACCTGACTTAAAGGGGTCATAGAATGAGAATAAAAAAAATAAAATAAAAAAAAAGTTAGTAGCTTTTCAACCTTCATAATATATTTCCAAGACCCTTGTGATGGTACATCGACTTACAATAGGTTGAATGACACGTCTGCCATAGCCTGACGGGGTCTGTATCGCTTTTACTGGCACTACGTAACTTCGGGGTTCGGGTAGTAACCCGAGCACAAAAAGAACTACAAAATTCGACTGCTTTACGGCATACGTCACTTCCCCCACCACTTCCTCAAATTTGGACGTGAGCGTTTATATACTGTCTATGGACGTGAGAGGCCAACCAGCGTTTGTTTTCGGCTTTCGTGCGTATGTTTTTGTCATGGGGGCTGTTTACACCTGGCCACTTCATGCGTTTTCTCAGATCGGATAGCTATCTGATCGTGGAAAGACCAGGTGTAAATGTCCTCCGAAACGCATTCAAGACGGATTTGAATCCGACCGCTCAAACCACTTCAGGAGGAGGTCTGAGACACATTCCAGACGAAACTTGACAAGTGTGCATCTGGTTGTTGAAACCACATATGTAAATTGTACTCCTCCCAAAAATGTTAAAAAAATAAATAAAAAAACGTGTGAGAGCGTGTTATAGTCTATATGTTATTGCCAGATATGACGACGCTACTGGAACACGCATTACCACAGCTGAGCATCGATTCATCAAGCCAACGTGCAAACTATCGCAAATCAAAGTGAAAGTAAGTCACAGACGCTTATCACACAATCATCATCATTAAAAGTAAAGAAACGAAATGATCTTACCAGGGCTGTTACATTTTGAAATTTTAGCTGATGATCAATAAAATGCAGCTCATATCTGTTGCTTTCGGTTAATTGCACTCCATTAAATCTGCATATAGCGCGAGAATTGAAGATCGGATTTAAATCCGTTTCGCAAAAACACATTTATGTGACCAGGTGTAAATGGAATCGTTTTGATAAATCAGAAATCCGATCTGAGAAAACGCATGAAGTGGCCAGTAAATAAATCTCTTATTTGTAAACTTGTTTGCATTCTATGTTGTATGTTGTTGCGCTTGCTTGTAGTATGTAATTTCTTTACATGCTGTTCATTCATCCATTGCTGATAATTAGACCAGTCCAATAATTTCCACATATGTCTAGCTAGCTTTCGATTATCAGAGCTGTTAACAGACTTGCTAACAAACACTCGTTTCTCTTATGTGTTTTTTGCGTTATGTTTTATTGCCTAGCAATTTACGACAGTGCAAGTATTCCACAGCGACTCTAGGGGTCGCTGTTTGACAAAAACACAATTTCTCCACAGTGTGCCTTTAACTTTGACAGTTAAGAGTTTGTTATACTATAAAAATACCCTGTAAGTTTCAAAACTCAAAACTTTCTTGTTATTCCAAAAACTGCTTTTATTGAAACCAAGGCCAGCAAACGACAGGATCTAAAAAGTGGAGACTTGTGACGTCACACTTCAGCTTTGGCCCCGCCCACTGGCGCGTTAGTGAACAGTAGGCACGTTTCCCTTAGAGATTTGCACAAAACGTTTGTGATTTTTTTTCTAAATATTGATAAAAAACTATTGCAAAATGACGGCGTTTCCATTAACCGATGTTATGCGAGTAAAACGTAATTTTTCCTCTTGCGATAAGTCATTCCAAAAATCATGGTTCCCAACAATGTGAATGTCTCAGCAGTGCATTATTTGTTTTTATTCGCTGTATTTCACTGTGGATCATTTGGTAAATTTTGGCGGAGGCTTTGCAAACAGACTTTTACGATATGGATCTGCCAGCAATGCCACAAACATGTAAGTAGTCATGTTTATTCTAATGCCTGATCTGTGATCAGTGATTTCTGATGTAATTATTCAAGTTCAGACAGATTATCTCTCAAAATATCGTTCAATACTGTTTATGCATCAGTAAATCAAGCCAGTGACTAAACAATCAACTTCTCTTAGTAGGATGAAAATAATCTTATTTAAACTGTGATTAAATTATATAAAGAAAGCAATCAAAGAACACTCCCTTTCCAATTGCCCAGGCTGTCAATCAAACGTTTATCTGGACACTTGCCAAAACTCGTTGATGAACATGATCATCATAAAATCATGACGCTGTTACAATGTACAGTACAACGAAGCTTTTACTGTATTTACATCGTGTTTGCATTGTTATTTGGTGAAAGCCAGAGGTGTAATTTCATATGCGATCAACAGACTGTCTGTCATCTGCTCAATGCTCATCACTGCAACCTTTCATGTGATGGGAATAGATCATTATGATCAATACTTTTCACGATTCCTTAATCTCAATAGCTGTTATAGTAAAAACGTAGTAAAAGTTTTAGAGTTAGTTCCACATGTAATACTAGCTATTTCATATGCAAACATGTCAGCCAATCACAGCAGTCTCTCAGCAGACACGCCCCTTAAAACAGAGCGTTCAAATCAGAGGCTAAAATCAGGCTTGGAAAAATGCCTTTTATTTATAAATTATGACAATTTTTATGTTAAAATCATACTAACATTATAAGGGCACCCCAGGAAACCTAAAATGATAAAATAATCCAGTCTATGACCCCTTTAAGTTTACCTGGGGCGTCTCCAGTCGACACTTAGGGTGTATTCACACCAGGAAAGTCCGATAGTTCACTTGCTTTGGTCCGGACCAAATAAAATGTTTTTATTTTTGGTTTGGTACGGTTCGCTTTCACACTGCTCTTTTTGCAAGTGAACCAAAATTTGTAAACAAAACCACAGGTGTGCTAAGGTCGTCCATTCATTGGACAAGGATTCTCAAGTAGGGAAATCAGGAAGTGCAAAAAAAAAAGGCTCAGCATGGAGATATTTCGTACTGCAATATTTGTTCTTTTACTGATTTTGTGTTATGCTCTACAAATGCAATATGAAGAAACTAATGAGTATCATATGATACAATGTCATCATTCTATACGATGTTGTAATTTGGATTGAGAAGACGACAATGTGCTGCAAGACGGTTCCGTCAAGCATTTATGCGCGATTAGACTAAAGAGAACGCTCTGTATGTGAATGTCCTGATGCACACACTCATTCATTCATTCCATTCCAATGATGCACACACGACGCGCAGAAAGACGCACAACAGTATCGTGTGGCCAGACAGCGCGCCGGAATGGAATTCTCTTTCGCACTTGAACGAACAATAACACAAACCATTATGCCAAAATGTCCGTTGTGTTATCCTCATAAGAGCATAAGAGCAGTCAAATAATTAAATGAACGTAAAGGCGCAGTGCTTTCTTGCAATTGGGTCGGTTCATGTTCACATCGTAAACTAACCGTACCAGAGTTCTTTTGGAACCGTACCGAGACCACCTCTTCAGCTAGGTCTCGGTTCGATTGTTTGGTCCGCACCCGAGTTCGATTGCTGTATTCACACCTGCCCAAAAGGTCCGCACCAAGGGTGGAAACGAACTAGAGTTCGATTCAATCGAACCAAACAAGGCAGGAGTGAATACACTCTTAATAATATTTATGCTCTAGCACTGCGTCTACAGTCGACAACTGGCATCGAGTCAGTTGACATCTCAACCTTTTTGAACACTATCACTCGGGAATACGGTCTTTAGTACTCCTCTAGTCTCGCGTAGCCAGACCTTCAGACTGACTGCAGAAGGTCTGGACTCTATCTGAGCTTTTCTTGGCCAAGGACCGCCCAAGAGGACGTTTGACTGACATGTAACCCAACCAATCACAGTTCGTTTTGTTCCGCGTCATGTTTAGGGGCGTGGCAATATAATGTCGATGTCCCTACAATAACAGACCGGTGTGCATCTAATAAATTATTCATTCATGAACGTTGTGCAAGTTTACTGCAACAATGGAGCCGCGAACTTCACATACTTTTTGAAAATCCAGCGTTTAATTGATCCTGGCAAGCGCTATTGTCTCAGTTGTAAACACAACGGCTTTCTTCTTCCACGAGGGGTTTTGGCATCACGGCATTTTTTTCCAGGCGGGCCGATAAAGAATGCGACACACACGTCTCCCGGACATCCTGTAGAATTCAACCAATCAGATCGCGACTTCGAAACTCCTGAAGTGTTTCCAGAAAAGTGTGCCATATGCATCAGACGTTTAGCCAACGGTCCGTGGGCGTGACGTCGGAGGCTGAGACTAGTACTCCTCTAACTTGGTACGCAGCATAAACTAGACAGACTTTAGACATTGCCATTGAATATGGAAGGCATTGCCTTTGATCCCAGGAGGATCTCAGACCAATTTCAGAGAGAATCCTACCAGCAAAAAGAGTACAACAGTTTTTTATAGAATAGGAGCATGGTAAAGGTGACATGATTCATTACATCATCTTTCTATTGGTTCTTCATATGTAGAATTCAGCAAACCCTTCTGTTAGGTGAAAGCAAATCTGGATATCTTCATTACTTCACCTTGTTCGTGAGTTTATATATTTAGACAACTGTCTAGTTTCATTTCCTCTTTTGTTATATTCAGATATGATTCAGACACACACTGACTTTGGCCCAATGTTTGTGGACATTTAGGTTTCAAAAGCATATAAATGTTAATCCTGCAAGGAAAAGAAATGTTAGTAATGATTAATTTAAAAATTCCATCACAAACCTTATTATGCATCAAACAAATAAAATTAATATTTGTTATTAACTATCATCAGCTATATTACTTCTACTGTAAAAAGTCTCTCTGGCATGGAGGCTTGGAACAAGCTGCATCTGTTATTGTCTTGCTGGACAAAGATTCTGAACATAGTGTCTGTTAATGTCTCGTTCCTCACAGACTGGAGGCTGAGAACGTGGTTGTATCTGTTTTTGCCTCACAAGCTGTAGACCCATCTCATGGAATCTGTTGTTGCCCTCTGGACAAACCGGAGTCGGTTTATCTGTTATGTCACCTTTGCAGACCAGAGACTCAGAACTTGTATCTGTTGCTGCCTTCCTTGTAACGGGCCGCAGACTCGTAACAGTGCAGCGTTTCTGTTTAGATCCTCTCCCCTTACAGGACTGAGACCCAGAACTTTGGAGGAGGAGGAGATTGCAATTTGGTGCTTCTCCATTCCAGTGCTGTGATTGGCTGCTGGCATCAGAGGGGGCACACACAGTTTAGCCCACCCTTTTTTCCCCTGTGGAACTCCTTTGCATAAAGCACACAGTTAAAAGTTTTTAAAGTTTTATCGATGCATTTATCACTTTCCAAACCACTACCAGAATACCTTTGGCAATATTATAAACAAATACCACTACTGCTGCATCCGGAGGTCCTGAGGAACTTTTATGGCAGTCACAGACCAAGACCTTAGGAATTAGTCTCCAGATGGTTGAAGGGCAGAAACTGCATGTGGAAGTCCTGTCCTTCTCGGGCATGATAGAAGTCGTCTTCTTGCCATCTAAGAGGTGTCTGGCTGTTATCCTAGCAGCTTTATCTGATGGTGTTGGACAGTTTGTTTGTGTTAGTCCACCAAGATCCAATCAAAATGTAGCAAACCTTTGTTCACTGTTATTGGACAGAGAGGGGACCGGCCATAAACTGGGCTCTGGAATGTGCTGTTCACCACAATATTAATTATTTATTTAAATGTTGTTTGCAACAAAATTATTTTGCCAGAATACTAAAATATTTTAAATGGCCAGCAATGGTGAAAAGATGTATTTTGCAGCCAGGTGATGAGTTACAATATCTGCCAACAGGAGACAATGGGGCTTGGTGTGAAATGTTGGTGGACTTCAGGGGGGAAATAAAATGTATACCCAATTAAAACAAACCAGCTATGGCCATATATTTCAGTTTTCTCATGGGAGATTTCAGGTCAGCTCTTCTTTACCATCACACTGTGTATTCTCTCTGATGTTTCTGTATCTCGCCAGTTAAGCCGCGAATCTGTCTCACTAGATTAAAAGACATTTGCTGGCAGCATTCTAAATAACATTTTAAGCCTATTTTGGACAAAAGTTTCCCCTAACAACTACATGCCGTATTTGGCTGTAAAGGAGTCATAATGAAATGCTGGTCTTCAAAGATAATTACAAGATACTTGAATGTATTTATTCCAATAAATTATTACCAAAGATTTATGCTGATGCTGTCCAAACCCCCACCTTGCCTAGGTCGTTTCCAATTGTTTTGAGGTCACTAATGGCGCTTTTCCACTACACAGTACCAGCTCGCCTCGGCTCGCCTCGACTCGACTCGACTCGGCTCTGTTTGGTTTTCCACTGTGTAAAAGTTGTACCTGTACCTGCTTCCAGGTACTTTTTTTCGTACCACCTCCAGCGAGGTTCTAAAGCGAGCTGAGGCGATACTAAAATGTGACGTGGAAACACAGCAGACGGCTGATTGGTCAGAGAGAATCGTCACTATTCACTGCGTCATCATTGCACGCGCCAGACGGAGTATCCTGAATAAAAAACAGCAAAAACAAAAACAAAAACATCCAAAAACAGCATACACTCGATTTCCTCCATTGTCCTGTGTGTGTGGGTAGCGGGTGTGTCTCGCGCGTCTCGCGTAAAAGATTAAGTCACGGCAGTTTCCTGCGGCGTCGCTATGACGACCAGGTACTATTGTGGAGGTACTATCTGCAATGGAAAACGGAGCGAAAAGCGAGCCGAGCCGAGCCGAGCTGAGTCGAGTCGAGTCGAGGCGAGCCGGTACTGTGTAGTGGAAAAGCGCCATAAATCTCAAACCTCCTTCAGGGCAAATCTATGGGAGTTGTATTTTTATTTATTTTTTCTCTCTTATTTTTTCATTTGTCAGGTGAAGATTCTAAGTCTGATCACACTGCACCCGCACTGTCCAAAAAGACTTTGCTGAAGTTTAGGGTTAACCCAAATAAGCAATAAGGAATTTTCCTTATGCATTACATTGTGTGTAATTTAATTGACACAAAAATCAGTCATTATCTAATAAATATGTTGGGTCATGTAATTAACTGCAAATGATATGCAAAATGTTTGCCCCAAGACCCTCTTGAGCACATGGCTTATACAACAAATAAGGCATTTACATAAGATTGGCCTCAGACAGATATTCATTCTTGAACAGAAGGCCAATCAATCATCATTTTGGCTGTAAGTAGGCATGCCGAGACGCCTTCGATATGGTAGTGACAGATGGTAAGCTCCATAGGTGTTGGCATTCTCAGCTCCCTACAGAAAACTCATAATAGCCACACTGTGCACCATCAATACACAACTCTCAACACATGCTCAGTTGCTTGTGCACATTGAGCTCAGAACCAGCTCTGTGATTCTATAATTTGGGGGTTCATTTGATGTCTATTACCAAAATATATCATCAGTTCATCTTTTCTTTTTATAATCTTTTCTTCATTAATTAGCTTTAAATAATCATTCAAATTGTTTGAAAAATATACCAATTGTAGAATTTTAATAAAGCCCATAAAACGTTAATGTCTGCATTATTTGTTTATTAATTTCTAAATAACAATGGATCAAGTTTTTTTAAACTTTTTTTTATTTTTTATTTTGCTACACATAAAATATCAACGATTCCAATTTATCTCAAGATAAATAATAGTTATTAGCACACAGTAGCAGTACAGTAATATAAAGTAAATTACTATAGGTTGTGTGTTCTACACAATTTTAATAAAATAAAATCAGTTTAATAAGAAAGGTTCAAATTTTAGATCGAACTAGGCTATGTAAATGATTTAAAAAGTCATGGTTGACCATACAATGCCTAATGCTGAAATGACATGTCAAAATAAATTAGGTAACACTTTACACTAAGGTCTCATTTGTTAACATTAGTTATCGCATTAACTAACATGAACTAACAATGAGCAATACATTTGTTACAGTATTTATTAATCTTTGTTAATGTTAGTTAATCAAAATACAGCCGTTTATTGTTTTTCATGTTAGTTTGCAGTGCATTAACTAATGTTTAGAAATACAACTTTTGATTTTGATAATATATTAGTAAATGTTGAAATTAACTTAGATTAATAAATGATGTAGAAGTATTGTTAATTCTTAGTTCATGTTAACTAAAGTAGTTAACATATGAAACCTTATTGTAGTGTTACCATAAATTAAAATTCCATCAATGTTACCCATCAAGTGCCACTTTTGGTCATAGTCACAGATCACACAAACTTTTACAAAATATTACTTACATTTATAACGTACCTGTAATGTTATACTATACAATATACAATAAAGATTGTTTCTATATTTAGGGATACATCTGGCATCAACCAAAAAAAATATTTATTCTTCACATTAAATTCAATTCTTCACAAAACAATTAGTGCTCTTAGGTATGTAATGTGTTTGGTCAGCTATGTCACTTGTGTGAATGTTATGGTCAACTGTGTTTAACATTTTGTAATATTATATAGAATTCCAAACGCTTCGGTAACACTTTATAATAAGTGTACAGTAATAAAGTCCTTGCAAATAAATTGCAAACTATTAGTTTATACATTTTTGTCTCTACATTAATATATCAATAGGCTATATACAAATAGTGATTGTTTAATTATCTCATATGCAGAGAATTAGATAATGCTTTAACAACTTATTAACCATAAATAGTTATCATTTTAGATTAGGTTTCTATTCCATAAATAGAAACGCAAATGAAAACTGCATGAGCATCAATCATAGTGTGGCTCCTCACTCTTGTGTTTCAGAATATAAATAGTATATTGACAGACTATTTCTGCTATTTCAGACTTCAGGTGTTTTTTCTTCCTTCTGTGAGAGACATTTCATGACTATTTTTAGGATTCCAGTTTTAGCTCTTGGTGGAGGGGAGTTATGGGCTGGGGGAGGGGTGAATAGTACTGGGAATGAAAGCACAGAAAAGTGGGGGATCATGGGATGGGTGGGACTACACACAGTGATCACCCAGACATTCAGAGGTTTGCCCTTTTAGAGCCAGCATTATGACAGGGTCCTCTCAGGAAACATTGCAGAGAGAGACAAGATGAATGAAAACATCATGTTCTTTTAAGAACAGCATGTACAGTACTTTTTTTTTCTTTTCTTTTTTTCAGTAACAATATCTAAATAATCTTAAAATAAGGTGAATTTACATGAGAAGCAAAATATGTAAAATAATGAGACATGCTTTAAGAAAAATATATCATGAAATTAGCATAAACCTCACTAAAGTTTGTTAAATCTATGTAGGAGAAATATAATTATATAGATAGTCTTAGTAGCCCATATTACACAATTTTGCATCTATGTAAATGTATTGTTTTAAGTAGCCTATGTTTATTTATTTTTTTTTACTCAAAAACATGACAAAAATACTGATTACAAAAATGATTTTTGCAGTGTATAGACACATAGACTTTCTGGACCCATTAATGCTTTTGACAAACACTCAGCTGGTCCATGCCAAACAAAACAAGTTGAGTTACCCTAGCAACCACTGGGTTTGCAGCGTGATAGCTGTTTATTTTTAGAAACAGCTCGTGATGTGTGTGCAATAAGAGGTTAAAAGCGTGATATCACACATCAAACATGAATACAAACAGAAATACAGGATGACTTATTACATTAAACTTCGAGTAAATTTCTTATCTATCTTACATTTTTTCTTAATAATTACGGTGAAAATGTACAGTTAAAATTTCCTGAAATACAAATTGTCTACATAAGCTTTGCATACATTGTATGTGGCAATAGACGTAGGAAAGGAGCCAATAAAAATGCATTTTTTATTAGATAGACTCAAAACACTTGAATTGAATATATATTGATTTTGCAATAAGTACTAAAGAAATAGCTGGAGCATTCTGACACATGCATGTTGTTCCAAACCTTTATGACATTCTTTATTCTGTGGAACACAAAGGGAGATGTTTTGAAATGTGTTTACAATGTCCATTTTCATACAAATAAATAAGTATATCATGTCTGGGACGTCAAGCATAAGCATAAGGACAAAAAAGTGAATGTAGTTCATACTTATTGTGCATTATATTCCAAGTCTTTAAATTTTTTTATTTATTTTTTTCATTCTGCCACCTGATGGAGTTTTGGTTCCTGTGGAGCCAAATCTGATGTGGAGATTTCGGACTTGGAGTATGAGAGAAAAGTCATTTTGAGAAAACGGGTTTTAAAGATTTATCATCAGCCAATGAGATTCAGCGCATTCAGCCCTTTTACTTTCACGATTGGTTGCTGATAAAAAGGAAATGACCATATTTGGATCCGATAGCATTGTACAGGAGAGACTTTGTACACTGTCGCCTTTTTTTCACCTTTGTTGCCATTGGCTTGGCTTGCTTAGTTGGGGACATTAAATTTAACATTTAATTTAATATTCAACAATAATATTGATCTACCTGCATTGACACTATTACACAAGAACTGAACTGAACGATGACATCACGGTTTACTCCAGAGCGGCTATAATATATATATATATATATAAATGAACTAAATTAATAACTTTTGTTTAAAAACAAAAATGAAACATAACTGAACTTACTTAAGCTGGACTGTGACACTATTTTCTTCTGGAAACAAACTTTTTTGCATTATTTTCCTGTTATCTCTGTAAAAGCTGCTTTGAAACAATCTGTATTGTAAAAAGTGCTCTATAAATAAATGTGACTTGACTTGACTTTAAATTATAGCCTTGAACAGACCGAAATTGAATTTATTTGCTAAAAACCTCCCCCTCCACCAGTGCTCTTATATATTGTAATAATCATGTCATGTTTTTTTCCTGTCTCTATTGCCTCAGTTCTCTTGCATTGTTTGTTGCTAATTTAGTTACACACATGTTCCATGTTTCATTGATTACCTTCCCTGTGTATACAAACCTTTTTTTTCTCTCAGTTCTTTGTTCGGCGTCGTCCACGTTTAATGTGTAGGCCTAGTTATTTGGTGATTCTCTGTTCCCTTTTGAGAACGGTCACATCGTATTGCATAGCTAATACGCAGTGGGGAAACTCCTTTCCTCGAGAAATATTGAAGCTAATAATTTAAGGCGAGACACTACAGGTGAATAGGGTAAAAATTTTAACTAGCAGATATCACCATGAAACGTTCCCAGTTATAAAGCCAGGTTAAAAAATATTTTTTCATTGTGTTCACATATTAGATGGGAAAAAAATTACAGAGGGATTTATGGATATCTACTTTTGTTATCCTGTAAATCAGAATATACTGTCAATAGCCTTAAAAAAAAAGATTTTCGCCATGTTTTTTTGGAATAAAATGTTATATAAATCAGGCTAGGAATAATATATTTACAAATCCCTCTGTAAATGTCTTCATAATATAACTAGGTACAAGACTGGAAGGTTTGGTGTATATAGGTGCTACTGATGTGGAGATTTCGGACTTGGAGTATGAGAGAAAAGTCATTTTGAGAAAACGGGTTTTAAAGATTTATCATCAGCCAATGAGATTCAGCGCATTCAGCCCTTTTACTTTCACGATTGGTTGCTGATAAAAAGGAAATGACCATATTTGGATCCGATAGCATTGTACAGGAGAGAGAGAGCTTTCCAGCGGTGCATGTGATGACAGGGAGCAGACAGCGATCGCGGAGCAGCATGTTGATTAAGAACGCCAACTTTTGTTGAATTTATGAGAAATCTACAGACGCAAACAGACAAAGTGTAGTAAAATAAAGACCTAAATGTGTATTTCGGACTTTTTTTCGCCACAAGTCTGAAGGAAGACATGTTATTGAAGACAAATATCCAAAAATCTCAAAATTGACCAGTAAAAAAACCCCAATGTTTTTGCCTGCCGTGTCTCGTCTTAAAACGTAGTGCAGCTGCACAGCGAACACAGCAGAGCGTCTAGCTCTCCCATTGGCTATGCTGCGGCAACTGCATAACCTATGGCCAAGCGCCTCTGATGTGCGACCCAATCAAATGACTTGGCGCCCAACACATCAGAGCGTGCCTAAATGGGCGCAACATTTTAATATTAATTGTTAGCTAAAAAGTAGTCTCAGCCTCAGTTGTCATGCCCACGGAACGTCTGATGCATAAGGCTCTTAGGTAGTTTCGAAGTCTTCATCTGATTGGTTTAATTCTACAGGATTTCCGGGAGACCTGTCACATTCTTAACTTTCCACCTGGAAACAAAGCCGTTGTGATGCCAAACCCCCTCATGGAAGAAGAAAGCCATCGTGTTTACAGCTATGACAATGAGCGCTTATCAAGATCAACTATAATCACTGGATTTTGTGATGTGAAGTTCACGGTGCCACTGTTGCAGTAAACTTGCACAATGTTCTTTAATGAATAATTTATTGGATGCATGTCTGTTATTGTCTGTTATTGGGACATTGGCTTTACATTTTCACGCCCCTAAATGTGACATGAAACAAAAACGAACTGTGATTGGTTACTTTACATGTTAGGCAGACTTGGCCAGTGAAAGCTGCGATGGAGTTTGTACATGAGACTAGGTACAAATTACTTATTGTTTTAATGTTGTATTTCAAAACACTTTTGCTGCTATTGGGGTAGAATATGGTAAGGTAAGGTTAGGAACAGGTTTGGTGGTATGGTTGTTTAAGTTGTAAGTAAAGGGTCAACAGTGTAATTATCCATGTATTTATAGATTAAGTGTATTCTATCAAATTATTAATTTAAATGTTAGCACATAGTTAAAGACACTTAATATTAAGTAGGACCATAGTGCAATGTTCTTTTTGAAGCTTGATAGCCTCAGGTCATCATATTATATTGTGCTATGGAAAAAAGAAGCACAAACATTTTGCATAACATTTTTGAAATGGCAACAGAATAATTTCATTTTTAGGTGAACTAACATATTCCTTGAAATATTCTTGGCAGATGGCGGGACCATGATTTCCTGGGTGTTCTGGCATATATCCTGAACCCTAAAACCCTCCATTTTAAAATTAATGAATACTTCAGACAGAGTACATTTACAATATGTGATATTTTAAAACTGTCTCACCCCTGAGATATATTTCCAAAGAGAATGTCCATATAGTGTGCATTCCTACACTAACATGGAAATGCATTCTGGGAGTAGCTTCAAAGGTCACAGAACAAAAGGTTAATTGAGACATTGTGGATCATAGAGCTACTTATATAAAGCTCTACTTTACAGCTGAATTATCAGCAGACTATAGTAAAATGACTTGATTAGGACTTGATTAGGCATCAATAGAATAGTGTTAAAGTTTAGGGCAAATTTTAGTTCTAGGCTGAATCAGAGCCACTTTGCCATTGTTATGAACACAACAGATGCCTTGTTGTCTATTGGTTGTGGATGAAAATCACTGTTAAGTTGGTTATAGATGTAAGAGATTTAGATTTTGAATGACAATATTTTAAACTTTAATCGGGAATATTTCAAATGGATCTAAAATAGGAAGCACACTGCAATCTGCAATTTGTCTGAAAGAATTAAATTGAGTCGATATATCTGGCTTAATTACAGAAATTTAAGTAGGAAAAAAAAACTTTTTATTGGAAAGTCAATAATTTGCTGCTTTGCGAGCACTTTACAAATTATGTGATTGTTTGTTGAGTTTGACTACAAGTACAAAATGCATTTTTTCTAATAGAAGTCTTCTCGTTCTTGTTCCCAAATAGCTTATTTCAATGATATAATGGTTTTAAAGGGGTCATGAACTGTAATTTTTTTTATAATGTTCCCTGAGGTCCTCTTATAATGCAGTCATAATTTAGACATAAATGGCTGTTTTTGAATCTCTGGTTTGAACACTCCATTTAAAGGCACATATCTCCTTTAAGGTTTCGGTGTAAATGCCCACTGCTATGATTGGGTATCTTTGCATAATATATTTGCATTTAACATGTGAAACTGTTAAAAAGCCATATGATAACAGTTGCTGCAATTAACTAACCATGGAAATTGTTATGTTACTGTACAATAGGCAGTGTTTTGTTCAGCACAAGTTCACAGATCCACGTGAATGCTCTATAACTAATAAAATGTAAACATGAGATCCATTATGCAGTGTACATGGTTTCAATGATTATAACAAAATTTTGGGCAAGAGAGCAGAACTGAGTGATTGACAGCTCCAGTAATAAAGGGAGTGTTCTTTAATCATTTTATATGTATTGGCGGTCCAAGCCATTTTCCGTTCTTTGCCATTTCCACAGGGGCCTTGCACAAAGGATTTGATGCGTGAAAACATAGCTTGAACAAAAACTAGCTAAAATCACATGATATAATACAAATTACACGTATCAAAATCGATATAAATATAAAGAAAAATATTACAAAACCCTTAATGTTGTTTTAGTGTTAACAAAATATAATTTAATAACACTTTACAATAAGATAATGCATTAACTATCATTAACTAACAACGAGCAATACATTTGTTACAGTATTATTCTTTGTTTATGTTAGTTAATAGAAAAATACAACTGTTAATTGTTATTTCATGTTAGCTCAGGTCCATTAAATGATATTAACAGATGATATTAACTTTTGATTTTAATGATGTATTACTAATTAATGATTTAATGATGTTAAAAATAACATTAACTAAAATTAATAAATGCTTTATACGTATTTTTCATTCCTAGTTCATACTGATTAGTAATAATTAATCAGTTTCTAACTACGGGTGGTAGTGGCGCAGTGGATAAGACACATGCCTTTGGTGTGAGAGACCCGGGTTCGAATCCACTGTGAGACACCAATGTGTCCCTGAGCAAGACACTTAACCCCTAGTTGCTCCAGAGGCGTGCGACCTCTGACATATATAGCAATTGTAAGTCGCTTTGTATAAAAGCGTCAGCTAAATGAATAAATGTAAATGTAAATGTAAATGTAGTTATCTAATGTTAACAAATGAAACCTTATTGTAAAGTGTTACCAATTTATCACAATTTCAATATTAGTTGTAGTGGGTGAGTCAGAGTCAAAGAAGTGTTGATCTGTGTCTATACAGTCAGCCTTGTGCTGATGTATTTATCTCTATTACATAATAAAACCGGAAGTAGAAAATAGCCATTTCTTTTTTGTATTTTAATGCCTTAACATTACACTACACTCCTTCTTTAAGGCAGTGTTAGCTATACTATTGTATAGACTAAGTTCATATTTCTCAATTAATGACCAAAAGCCATTTATTGTGGCATATATTTCCAAACAACATGTAAATCACAACAATTACTTTGCAATATATATTAGTAAATGTTTTACCAATTACCTTTTTCTTTAGAGATAGAGATCTTGTTCATAAAATGCTTTTTCTTCACTCAGCTCGATATAATGTTCCTGTGATTCCAAAATGTTATGTAGCTATGAGCTATTGGCTGATTGGCTCAAAAAGCAAACAGCAGTCTTCAGGTTGCGTACTTCTTGGCGCTAACAAGTAACTGCCATTGAGTTGAATGCTAACTGATAGTGTTCTCCCGGTCTATTGGAGCTGCCTGGGTAGTACTTATGTAAATAGACCAGCAGTAAATACGCACTAAAAATGTCACGGGTTCAATTCAAGATATCAGCAACCTGTCAAATGAAGAATTACTGAGAGCACCTGTCACTATTGTGCCCTTATCCCCAGGTTGTTGTCTTTGCGAAAAGTGCACTGTGAGAAAGACTATCCTCTTCATAAAAAGAAGCTAGCTGTAGCTTGCTTGTGGCAAAAAATCCTACACACAAGATCTCACAGCATTTACCCAAGCCTCAACAGACCATTTACGGACCAGCTGATGTCTCCAGTTGAGTGTTTGTTCCTTCCTATTTTTCTTCCTAGTCTTAAATTGACTTTGGAACAGTATGTACTATGAATTGCATAATACAATTGAAATACTGTTTGTTCCAATGTTCAAAATTCTTAGTTGTTGTTTTTTTAAGTTGTTTTTTTATGTTGTTTTTTCTAAATATGGGAGACAACATAATGTTTATAAGCGCATTACATGGCTGGAAACTGAACGTTTAAAGGTTCAATCTCCACAAGGAGCAATCCATTAGATATCACTATTGTCCTATTGAGAAAGGTTAACAGAAAAGACTGGTACTATAATTTTATCATTATCATTTTAAATATAAAAAAATGGATCAATTATATCATATATCTTTGTATCTATTTGGTATTAGGTGGATAGTTAAATGTGTGTTTTTATGAATTATAATAGTAATTATAATAGTTCTTCCAATGTTTCATCAACGGACTAGCGCTCGGATTGATATGGTAAAATCGATGCCATCATTACTGTCTTGATGATTGTGTGTACAATCGCTGAGGACTGAGGAAGCCTCCGGAGTAATGAGCATTTTGTTTCGGATGCGCTGTAAACGGTAGACCAATCACAACAGACTGAGGCATCTGGCCAATCAGAGCAGAGTAGGCGCATGCATGGATTTAGAGAGATTGAATATTGAGAATCATTAAAAAATGTGATGATGTGCAATGTATATTATGAGAATATGAAAGTGTTTTTTGACCTTTTATGCATGTAAACCTGTTGTAGAAGACCTCCAAAAAAAATTAGGAACCTTTAAAATAGCATAATTGGGTCACTTTGAACTTTGGAAGGAAGATTTTTTTTATAGGGAAGCTAAAACAAAAAGCTTCACAAGGGCTTCACAAAAAGTTTTTATTTTATTCTGTGATTTCCCAAGATTCTGTATCATAATCTAATTTCAATTATTTTGTTAATTTAATAAAAGCACACATGATGGAGGCATTTGTTCACTTTTTATCTCTTATCTTGATGGCCAATAATGTACTTTTAAATGTCACAATTGCTTGCTGAGATAATAGCACAAATATGATACCATATCTTCTGCATAGAAAGCCGGTACATTAGCAGGCAATTAATTGCCTTCTTGATTGCATAAAGATACCACTTTGCTTCAGTTGTTTTAGCCAATATGCTTTAGATTTGTGTAATTAAGAAGTGAAAAGAGCTCAGGGACTGCTGCAAGAAAGACCCTGTGCCAGACCACATTTATTTCCCTAACTAATAGCCAGCCTTTCTAAGCTTAAGTCCTCTGCAGCTATTTTTGGTTGACATTGTTAAAAGACAACCCCAAATATAACCCCAAAATAAAAATGCTGTCATTAATTTAACCTCATATCTTTCCAAACCCATACAGATATAATTTTTTTCATGAAGCACAAATGGAGAATTTTTTAAAGATCCCTTAAATGAGCTCTTTTCCATACAACACAGTTTTTGAACCTGAATTCTAATAATGACGTCAAAGGTTTAGTGGTGGGGAAGACTTGGTGTTTTTGTCCATTTTAGAGCTGTACAAAACATGCGATTCATGTGGTACAGTAATGTCTAGATTATATCTAAAACTGGTTTTATTTAAGTCATAATACTATTTAATATGACTGGTTCACCATGATCACATTAGCCCCTTTAACACAGTAATCCGGGTAAATTACCATAAAATTGCCAGAACAACTTTACCGGTAAATAAAAAAATGTGCTGTTCACACAAGCAACAGTGTTCTGGCTTTTTACCGGTAACAGACCATTCACACATCAGTTCCAAAGTACCGGTAAACTCTGTGATGATATCATTAACCAGAAGTAACCTCTAAAGTTGTTGACTAATCTCTTCATCCGCCCGGACGAAGAGAAGCGCTTTAGTTTCGGCATCACTCCAATTTGAAGACATTTGTAAACAGCTGAATAAACGTGTCATCTGCGTCATAATTTTATGAAGGGCTCAGAGCTGTTGCTCTTTTAACGGCTTCTGATTGGCCCAAATCCCTTGTACGTGCAAAATACCGGTAATCTTCATTCTGCGTTCAATTTACCGGTAATTTACTGGTATTTACTTCCCTTACTGGTAAATTGCCGGAACCAATTTACCGGTATATTTTAAAAGGTCCTGTCCACACATGATCAGTTACCGGTAATTTACCAGTAGAGACTGTATAAGGCTACTAAGTTGCATCGACTGAAGTATATTTTGGGTCATAACTACCAGGCAGATAGTTATTCTGTCAGATGTCAGATAGTAATGGCACATTTTCACTTTCAACAGTTAAGGTCAGGCAATTCTTGCGACCATAAGCAATCCAAAGACGACAGTGGCAAGGAAGCCCTTTGCCTCATGGAGGCAGACATGTTGAGATCACATCACCAGTCGAATATTACTCATTTTAACTTGCTAATACCATTGCAAATGCGGTCCCATTTTACATACAGTATATAATGTGTTTTTTTCTGATACTTTGGCAGTTCTTAAGGAGGTCAATAGTGGTACCTTCTGTTAGGTAGCTAGCTGTAATCATTTCAAAAGTTTAATTAACATCCTTAAGTGTTAAAAATCAAATTCGCCATGACATTACACAACATTACCTGTGTTGCTGTATATTCTCTGACACATAGAAGGCAGTGACATGTGAACTCAAGCTTTCATATCTGGAAGTATCTGCATTCATCTATTTGTGTAGAGGCCTATACTTGACAACAATTCCAGTCTCTTACACATATAGGGCTATTTCCATTTGCAGCTTCCATTTAACTTCAACTGTTTTTTTTTTCTTTAACACTAAATTGTATGATGTTTCACACTCTAGTGGTTTCTGCTGAAGCAATCACTCTGGTCTTCTGCCAGTCACTCTCTCTGTGACTGCAGCACTGAGCTTCCCTCCAGCTTAATTTAATTTGTTCAAGACAAGCACTGCTGCCATGGCCCCGTGTCTTTTCTTGGCCTCATCACAAGCCCTGAGCAACAGGACAGTCACTGACCCAGCCAGGACTTCCTTCAAGGTCACATGATGTTGTTTTCAGACAGAAATAACAGGGAGTGCTTTTTTGTTTTGCTTTTGTTGCAAGAGGCAAGTTTCATTAATTATAGAATTATACTATTTCATTAAATATACACAGCTTTATGAAATATTTCATTTTTGTCAGCCAATCAACAGTCAAATACATATTTCTGTAATGAATTGACCAGTGTCCCAGGCATCTAATCTTTATAACATTTGTCTACATAATGTAAAAGTAAGCTTAAATTGTTTTGTTAAGTAGCTTTGCATTGGGGTCCTGATCACCCTGTTGGGGATTATATTGTGATAAGCATCTTCTGACTCTACATTATATACATATTGTGAATAGAGAACCTTATTGGGTGAGAAGCAATTTGAAAAACAACAAAAATTCTATATTAATGTAGTCACATTTATTAACCCATTTAACCATTCTCAGAATTTCCATGTTTTTGTTGTTCACACCTTCACTGATGAATTTACAGTGATTAAAGAGGAATTATAAAAAGGATAGTTCCCACTGGTTGGATGAGCCATGTTTAAAAATTTCGTAAAATGGTGATAAATACACCTCTATCTATGACGACACATTCTGTATGAATGCAGTGAGATGCACGTTGCTTGGCAACTAAAAACATCCTCAGTTTACACTAACTATATGACATTGTGGAAGAATTGTTTATTCCAATAGTTATTGTTAAGAAATGTAACTATTCCTTGAATATTGGTGTCTTTTTTCAAATTGCCATTAATCATAATAATAGTTGATCCTTTTTACCCTGTTCTGTCCTGCATAACACCCTTTAGCCATGGTAAAATCACTGTAAGGCACAGCCTTAAGTGTCTTACTGCTTTAATTGATCAACTGCACGCCACAAAAAAACAAAACAAAACAAAAATGCTATAATTCATGTTCTCCATAAAACTGGGTCACCATAAAATGAACTTTTCTGAGCCTCAACCTCAGTACCCCTGTTAAGTATAGTGTATGCGCCTCGCTTGTGCTTATATAACATTGCTGTGGATATGCATTCTATATCTCTGATCCTCATTTGTGCACATGCCCTCATCAGCCAGGCTGCTTCAGTCATTGCACAGTTTGTTCCCTAAGGTTGGCCGCCATCTGCCACTGCCGCGCATGACTAGCTGGTGACCTATAGCCAATGATAAGAATAGCCATGGTGTAGTGTGCAGCTGCAAGTTGAAGCCTAACGTCAACTGACATCCTGCTCTCTCACACAGTATTGTTGTTTGTCCATGATGAAGCTGTGGTCCAAAAAATAAACATCCATTGTGTTGTTTTAGATCTCCAAGAAATTGGCGAATTCGCTCATTTAATAATGGAGCTAGCACTCAAAATGTAGCTAGCACTCAAAATAATCTCAAAAATAAGCATTATATTTTCACAGCATTATTAATCGGTTTATAAAAATACTATTGTGCATTGCTTGTTCATGTTAGTTCACAGTAAACTAATAAAAAAAAAATATTTAAAAAAATATTAGTAAATGTTGAGATTAACAATAAGATTAACAAATTCTATACTAGCTCATTGCTAGTTCATATTAACTAATGTACAGTAGACATTTTGATTCATCATAATATAATTTTTTTAAAGACAATTGACAATAATTACCAACAGTTAGTTAAATTCTGATTACATTTCAAACCACTTTCATCACATTTAGAACAATTATGCAAGATATTTGGTGGTGATAGATATTCAAACAAAATCATGATATGGGGACTAACTGGATATAGCATGAGATTTTTATATTGATCTTTTTACAGTTTCCGTACACCCAGTAACAATTAGGTAATGCTACATTCCAAGACAATCTTTTGACATGTTTCCACCATTAAAGTTCTCTTGTGCTTTAATTTAAATAATTAATTGTGTAGTTGTGTGTACAGTAGCTTCTGTACTTTACAATAACTCACATCTGCAAACATTCATTCATTCATGACAGACATTCCATGCTCAAGTGGGGAAGCAAAAAATGTAGAAGTGTCTTTGTGTTAAAATATTCTGATAATGTTCTCAACACTTTAGTGGTTTTCCATGATATGTGTATGACCTTTAAAATTGAAACGTTTCCAGCATTTCACAGTATCCAACAGTATTCAACTGGGTGTAAAATATGTCATTTATTTTCTTGCAGTTGGAAGGTGAAGAGGAGCAGAAGCGGTTTGAAGAAGGGAAAGCGCGCTACCTGCAGAACAAGGCAAAGAGACTTGCAGATAAGGAGTGTCATCAATGACTTTAACAACGCAAACACCATATTGTGTTGTAGAAGAAAATTCTGGCATTATAGATCATCAACGTACAACTTACTATATATATCAAGAACCTCTCTTATTCCAAATGCAGTTCACCTAATAGAAAGAAAAATATAGGTTTAATTGACTATTGGCTGCATTTACCAAAGCACTTTGTGTATACTGTATGTATCTTAAGTGGATTGAAATATATTTTATTGTAACAAGTTATTTGTGAAATCTGCATAAGTGTATTATGCACTAATAAAAGCCTAATACTGCAGCATCTTATTTGCTGTGAAATATCTATCCATAATGCTGGATTGACAGATTTATATGATCAAATTGCTTTTAAGTTTGACAGACAGACAGATGGATCAGTAAAATGCTGATTATTGAAACTGGTTGTTTATTCTTTAATACGACAAATATGACTTTCATTTTGTTAAAAAGACTACAATCAGCAGTTGGTACAAGTACTTAAATATTTTTTGGGTTATTTTTCTTTTAATTTCTCCAGATGTCAAGAGCACACAGTCACAAATATGCAGTTGAACACAATGATGGGAACTTAAATTAAACTGACACACACCTGTCATTGCAATGCCAAATGAGGACAGTTGAAATACTCACCACAAACACACAGCCATTAGGTGTGTTCAACTTGAAGCGACGCTGCACAGAAAGATCAGTGTATGACATTAAAGTAACGCGAGAGTGATTAGAGAGCAGACAACAGGGGTTGGAGGACTTTCAATACAAAATGCATTTTACCCCAGTGTTTTTACTAGCCTTTTGGCCAACATCAATTTAAAATACATCAAGCCATGACAACCTTCAGTCAGCCAAGGAGCATAAGACTCAATTCATTCTTCAACACCTTAGGATTTATTATTAATAATAATCATTAGCACCTATCCTGAGGGTGCTCGGCCAAAAACATGAGATATTCTCCATTGTAACCAATCAAGAAGTTGACTGAGGTTTGGGAGCCTCTCTGATTGGTGGATCTCACATCGGGTCTCGGCAGGTCATGATACACACAATTTTACCGTTATGTTTCAACCTGAGACAAAAGCTTGTGCTTTCTGTTTTTTGCACGATAATAAATTGCATTTTAAGTAATTAACTGCAAAATCATCAGGTATATCGGCGAGAGTGCAACTCGCGACAACACTGAAATATATATATTTTTTTGGTTGGTAATGTATTTGCTTTCGCAAGACACAAATAACTTTTGCATACTCAAGCATACCATCGCACAGAGAAAAAGACAGTACCATTGAGAAATTAACTCAAACAAGTAGCCTTGAATTAATTGTATAGAACATGGGCACCCACAGGCAGAAACATAATTTGGCACCTATGATCATCATCATTATTATTAGGGGCCAAGCAAGGTGTGATAGTCTTCTTCTTCTTCTTCTTTTTAGTCTATGGCAGCCCATAGAACCGTATAGTAAAAATCTCTAACTCAATCCCTCTAGCGCCACCAACTGTCCAAAGTTTCACTTACGTTTATGCTAACAAATTTTGAACCGTAAGGGTTAGAAACAAAGTTCGGTAGCACTTTATTTGGTTGCACTTTATTTTACAGTATTTGCACTTTCAATGTACTTACAGTGTACTTACTACAAAAGTACTGAAGGTCACACTTTATTTTAAGGTTTCCTTGTTACAGTGTTACATTTAAGTACTGAGTAATATTAATTAACTACATGTACTTACTATAGGGTTAGGATTAGGTAGCATGTAATTGCATAATTATAAATGCATAATTTATAGTAATTACCATAGATACTACATGTAACGTGTAACAAGGACACTATAAAATAAAATGTTACCATAGTGTAAGGTTTAGGGGTATGTTCAGGTTTAGTACCTAGTTAGTGTCATGAGTGTGCGGGTTCGAAATTTGTGGGTACGGTTTATAAATCCGTGGGCGCGATTTCTTAAACCGAGGGAACAGTTTAAGAATCTGTGAGTACGGTTTATAAACTGAGGGGCCGAATTTCTAAACTTTGGCCAAAGATTTGCCGGTGTTGTTTTTTATTTTATTTTTTTATTTTTTATTCTACAGGTGACTTCTCAGGCTCCGTACTAAGCTACTAACACGAACAGAAGGGAGTATGGCCCGAGCGAACTCGAAACCGCATGCTCACATGAAGACAAGACAATAGGAGTGTCTCATAATATATTATATTATGTATATGAATTGCTAAATTATACAAATATATTAAACATATGGTTTCATATATCTGTTGCATATCTTTTAATACAAGTTATGGACATTTATTCCTTCAGTGTTGTAGTGCACTACAAATCCAGCCCACCCGGCCCATGAGTTCACCCATGAATATTTTCCTGGGGTTAGGGCCTTAAATTGGAATTATTAAATTAAATAGGACAGGAACAAATAATGATAAATGCTATTGCATTTACTGCGAATGCAGGTTAAAAGCGCAATATTAAATTTTTGTCACATAGAAATGCACTTGACAGTAAAGCACTGATTCCGAGCTTTAGATGCCGTAAAGTAAATTTACTGCTATTAAATTCTGTCATAATTTACTCAACCTTGTGTCGTTACAAACTGGAATGACTTTCTCTCTTCTGTTGCATGGACAATTATTCTCAAATTATTTTCTTTTATGTTCCACAGAAAAAAAGTCATATAGGTTTGGAATGACATTAGGATGAGTAAATGATGACATTTTTAGGTGAACTATCCCTTTAACAATAACATATGTAATGAGTTTACACCTAATTTATGTAAGACACTGATATTTATCTTTCATCAAGATCTCATTATATTTATTTTATTTAAATTAAATTAAAATTCATTAAAACTATTAAAAAGTTCATAAAACATTTTATTCATGGGACTCAGGCTTCATATCTGCTTATTATGCTAAAATGATGCTTTGTTATTGCCCTAATGAAATTTTCCATAGTTCTTGCGTACAATCCAAAGTTTAACTGTATAGGCCTATCATGGTATAAAACCATGCTCCTTATTATGGGTGTATGGTTTCCAAAATAAATCCTAAAATAAAATAAAAATCCTATCCAAGCATACCGAATGTTTGCATATATGTTGTTTAAATAAACTTGCATATATAAATTAGACATAATTATATTGTTAACATATATGATCTTAACATGCATTAGCATAGTTACCACTAGTTTCCTAGTGTGTGCCAGTTTGTTCCCTCGGTTACTGAATACGTTCACCTGTTGTTCATTTAGTTTCCTCATTTCCTCTCCTTGTGTATTTAAAGGCCCACTGAAGTGCCTTGGATCGCGCAGCTTTGTATGATGCGTTGACATAATTTCCACTGAAACAGGAAGCTAAGGCGGGACATATTGAATACGTTAACGTATGTTTGGTTAGTGCTTTATCATTCTTGTTCCTGTATTCTCCTGCATGTTATTTTAGATTTGCTATTAAATATTGAATATTTAACTCTCCATCATGTTTGCTGATCAGCAGATTGTAACACATATACAGTATGTCATTTATTACTTTTTTTATATGGGAGTGGACTGAATTTATGCTTGTTGTCATATTTTTTTACAGTATTTCTAGATTCATTTGATTATCATGGCCTCTGTATTCTGCCATGAGCTAATGATTTACTGTTTTGCATAATGTGGAGGGGGTTTCTTCAGTCATTAATGGAATATACTTCATAGTTCTCCGAGGAACCCAAGTAAACAGCTAGGACATATTCATATAAAAATGTATTTAAGCTTATCATAATTCTTTCTTCTAGTCATGCCAAATTTAGTCCAAAGTCGGGAAAGTGGCTATATTTATTCTGGGTTGTTCTCATGGGAGTAGATGGAAAGACATAAGGATGAACAAGGAATTCATTTTAGCTGGGAAAATGCACCATGTGACGTTGTAGTGAGTGATATCTATTGCAAATGTTTCCAGCAATATCCCAGGGTGTTGCTATGTAGTATTTTAAATTTAACTAGTGTATTTGTCTACTTTAGCACATTGCTGTGGTTAGGATGAATGAAACGTGATGTTTGAAAAAGACATTTAACACTCTTTGATCACAGACAACATTTTAGTGGCCTGTGCCAACATCAGTGAGGGCAAGGAATCCAGCTTAATTTCTTGGTAAGTAGATAAGCAGGTAGGAGCACTGCTGTCTGCTCTGATGTTGAAGTTCTGGAGATATTCCCAGAGCTCCATGAAGCCGAGCAGAAGAGGAGCGGCTGTGCCTGAGGCCAGGGTGAATGAGTAGGCTGGAATGTTTGCTGTCATATTTTACTTCCAGGTCATCTGGCTCCATGCAGAAAAAAAACCCGGGAGGAACTGTAATAATTTCCTGTTTATTCCTTATATCTCTGCTTCTCTCATTATTGACATTCGGTGGAATGTCAGGCTCCTGCCTTTTATTTCCCTGGAATCAAATGAATATTTCATGTGTGGTAAGAAACAACCTATTTATATAAAAGCTTTGCAGCTGGGCTAGCTGTGTAGAAAATATTAATGTGCTCAAACAGAAGTCAGTCTAATGTAGCTTAAGTAAATGGAAAATTATTCTTGATAGCAAAAAAAAAAAAAAAAAAGTTAGTTCATTTATTAATGGAATATACTTCATAAACAGAATAGTAATACGAGTAACTTAAAGGGATAGTTCACCCAAAAATTTTAATTCTGTCATCATTTACTCACCCTCAAGTTGTTCCAAACCTGAATGAGTTGTTTTCTTCTGCTGAACACACAAGATCATTTGAAAAATATGGGTAACCAAACAGTTGATGTACCCCATTGACTTCCATAGTATGGGGGGAAAAATACTATTGAAATCAATGGGGTACATCAACTGTTTGGTTACCAACATTCTTCAAAATATATGTTGTGTTCAGCAGAAGAAAGAAATCCATACAGGTTTGGAACCACTTGAGGGTGAGTAAATGATGACAGAATTAAAACAATTTGTTGAACTATCCCTTTAAGTAAACAGCTTGGATGTATCCATATAAAAATACCTTGAAATGTCCAATAGAGCAATACTAAATTCTATTTTATACAATGTAAACCTATATATGTAAATGTGCATTGTAATTACATATATGTATATGTTTATGCAATACAATGCTGATGTTTCTGCTGATACATTCCCTGCAGAAACATAAGGGTTGCAGTGACTGGCACTGGTAGGCTATATACAAGCACTCAGCGCTCATAGTGTGTTTATAGAAAAATATGTTCATAAGATCATTTCTCCATTTAGGAGAACATTATTATGTAATGAATGTGCATTCAGCCTTCAAGAGATGTTTGATTCCCATTAGCATCCTATATAGCATCCCATTCTTTCACATTGTAGCCTATAGGTCAACAGTCAGACGAAAAAAATTGTCTTAACCCTCATACCAATATACTGTAGGCTACTTCAAAATCATAATGTTTGATCAGCAATGTTTTTATTGTTGTTATTATTTAGATTAGATGTGGAGTTGTAAGAACACAAAGAATATAATTGTATGTATTTGTAGCACATTCAACACAAACAATCTTGAAAACTGCATCTCTGTACAAAAATATTTAAAGGGATCGTTCACTCACAAATTAAAATTTTGACATCATTCACTTACCCTCATGTTTTTTGCAAACCCTTATAACTTTCTTTCCACAAAGGGTAAGTTTTACTGATTAAAGATATTTACAATAGGTTGGAATCAAAACATTTTTTAATCAAATCCTTAATAAAAGCGATCTGATGGATGAAAGAAAGAGTGGTGTCACAGGAATTGCCAGAGATGGAAATAATCATAAAGCACCTTAAAGGCAAGGTGCACTTTTATTTTTGTGATAGTGAAATTCACATATCCATAAAGACCTGTTGACATTTCTCAAAACATCAGAGACACATGGAGTATTTTTGACTAATACTACTGTGATGGACTGGCGATCTGTCCAAGGTGTTTCCCTGCTGGCTCCAATATCCCCCGACCATTCAAGCATTATGGAAAATGGATGAATGTTCTTTCTGTTGATTATGAGATGATGCATATCAATTATTTATTTATTATTTGTCCCTGGTTGGTTCATTGAATTGGACTTCTTATTTTTAATCACTGGGCACTAAAGTAACCTCAAGGGAAGGTCTGTTCATACATTAAGCAAATCATGAAGAAGGAAATCTTCCCCAAGCATATTATGTAACGGTGTGATAATGTCAATGAAATTCGAAAAACAACAGGATGATCACTGTTCGCTGTTCTCACATGAGACATGAATTAGACTATTGTTCATTATTTTACAGCTCTATTTGGTTTTGTGACTGGTAAGTGGCAGGATTCCAGGATGCAGTGTCAGATATTTTTGCATAATGAAGCTATAACTGTAGGCTATAATAAATAGTTGTACCAGACAATACTTTTCACATGATTAAATAATTTCCCCCCAAATGAATGTATATTTATTTGTTTACTAAATAGTTGTCATTCAATTATGTCCCTGGCATCTGTGATTTTGTTGGCATTGAGCCCTTTTCCAATCACAGAAACACACACACACACACACACACACATCAATGGCCAGTGAAAAATACCATTCCACAACAAATATTTACATTAAAATACCGTAATGTTATTTTATTTTGATTTATTTTATTTTAACTATAAAATAGCTAAGAATAAAGAAAAGGCAATATATAGCCAATAAAACCATCATGTCTCACGACTAAAAATGTGATAAAAAGGGATGAAATGTGACCTGGACATATTTCACCTAACTTAAATAAAAGTTGTCTGTATCAGAAAACTGCTGTGCGCTGAAAGTAGCCTACAGATTTGTGAACATCAGCTGGTGTGAGTGAGAGAGAGAGAGAGAGAGAGAGAGAGAGAGAGAGAGAGAGAGAGAGAGAGAGAGAGAGAGAGAGAGAGAGAGAGAGAGAGAGAGAGAGAGAGAGAGATCTGATACCAACCTCCCATCATCTGATGCTCATTCATCCTCCTCCAGCAAGACTTCAATGACAACGACGCGATTACGGGCAACCATTGTTGTTTCATAGCTCTCCTCCATTAATTCATCTTCTGTTCACCTCTGGATGTGTAAATGGTGGTGTTTCTTCAACGGTTACCGCCACATTTAGACTTAATGTTTCCGTTTCTGACGTGCCATTCGTAATGTTCGCTTGTATGGAATAAAATAGCGCACACCGAAACTGAGGAAATAAAGGTTGACACTGACGCAACGATACATTTAAATCTGGAGATATCGACGGATACAAGGTGGGTAACGTTTTCTTTCCAGTTATACTAGGCTACAGTCTTGTAGAAATGTCAGTGATTTTATTATTGAACATTTGAACGGAGCATGTTTGCACGTTTGATTAAATGCACAAGGCTTTTTTAATGGATGGGTTTAACAACAACATTTAACGTGGTTTAACATTTAATGGTTCTTTCGATACAGGAAGTGGATAGGTTCAGCTGTGAGTTGAAGAGAGAAAACATTGTGGCTTGATTTAACACAGTTCAACATTATGTGACATATTATCGCCCACATTACTGACAGCATCATAGGCTAAACACCTACACGACTGCAGTCAAAATTCATTACTGCAAATGTCGTTTATTGATCTGCTTCATTTGCTCTGTAGAAGAAATGACAGACTGTCACCGATCGTTTCAATGTACAAAAACATAAACACGTTATGTGTAACAATTTACAGTTTACAATTAAGATGTCTCAAATGGCATTACGATTATAAACGTAGGCTATGTAAACATATTGTCATCAGCTTATTCTAAATGGATGCGTTTTGCCATCATCTGCCTATCAGTCTTTATAGGCAAGGGGAGTTTTTGCACATTTCAAACACAATGCTAATTAAAGGTGCTTATATATATAAGCACCTTTAATTAGCATTGTAGCATATATATATATATATATATATATATATATATATATATATATATATATATATATATATATATATATATATATATATTAGGGATGTAATGGTGCAAGATGACGGTTCGGTATGTACCTCGGTATTGAAGTCACGGTTCGGTACATCAGGGGGAAGTAAACTAAACACATTTTTTGCTTCTTGTGTTTAAATAAATTGTATGTCAAATTTATTTAAACATACATTAAATAATCAAGATATTACTAACAAATTAAGTAAATATAATGAATAGGCTAATTTTTACAGCTTGGCAGATGAAACAGACCGACGACGGAAGTTTCAGACGATAATAAGATTTAATGTAACAGCGTGTTAACAGAAACATCACATTCACAAACAATAACTGACAAGGGATAGAACAGGGGCCTATACCATGAAGCCGGTTTAGGTGGCTAGCCAGCTATGTTTCAGTTTAGTTTCCGCCAACCCTGGGTTTTAGGTAGCCTACTATGAAAGTAGCTTGGCTTTAATCGGTGTTCGTTGCCATGGTATCTTACGCTGCACGGCTAACCTGCTCCGGGGCAGGTTATGTTCTGGATTCAAGATCTCAGACTGAAGTTTGACCAATCAGCTGAGAGCAAAGAAACATATAGGTGACGTAACTTATTCCCAGTGTCTGTTACAATGACTTCACCTTTTCTTCCAAATCCGGTGGACATCTCAGCGCAAATTGTTTGACGAGCACTTCGTAGAGAAAGAGTTTTTAGCCAGACAAAATCCCCTTGCCTTTCCTGATAGTTATTTGTATGAAAGATACAGATTTTCCGCGGAAGGAATGTCTTATCTTTGCGAACTTCTTGAGCCGCACATAAAGAATTTAACACGTCGAATTTATGCTCTTACTGTAACGCAAATGGTATTGCGTTGCGTTGCGTTTTTTTTTTTTTTTGCAAGTGGTAGCCTACATACTTGCACGGTGGGTGACGCACAGAAGCTATAGGGGAAAACACGGTTTGTCGAACCATTCGTAAGGTGGTCCTCGCTCTGCAGGAGTACATGAATAGTTTCATTAATAGTGTTCCCCGGACATTTATCGGCCATGTCGATAAAAGAGGACTTTTATAAAATTGCCGGTAAGATATATTGATAGGGTGACATCACATGAACACATTTTTATTTTTTTTAAAGCAAATTGCACAAATGTACTATACAATATAATACATGTTAAGAATTTTTTTTAATCTTTATTATTATTCTGTTAATCTTATGATAGGATTCCCTAGCTTTCTTAGTAGTACAAATACGTTCTATATTTATGTAAAATTATGTATACTATGTGTAGCCTATGTGTAATATAGCCTATTTTTATAATATATAAAAAATGTGCATGTATCATTTTTTATATATTATAAAAATAGGCTATAGGCTATATTACACATATAGGCTACACATACACACATACATACATACATAATTTTACATAAATATAGAACGTATTTGTTTAACTTACACAATACACATTAACAATCAGCAATCTTTCTCCAACAGTCTTCTCTTGCTTTGGCAGCAGAGACCGTATTGTTTCGAGCTTGAAATAGATATTTAAATTCATCGTAATTCTGAATGATTATCTCTTGCTCCTCCGCGGAAAAATATATCGCTCTCGACCCGCGATTGGTTGTTCAGTGTCGACGTCACTCTTTTATGTGCACGCGCGCGTGGAGTAATCATAGCTTAAGGATCAAAGCCTGAGTTGACAGAGAAAGTTGATGAGCTGCATCATGGTACCAATAAAGCCTGATAGCATCGGTTTGGTTTTGTCAACTCAAAACTAATCCTGTAACCTCGAGTTTGTTCAGCTACCTTCAAGGTACAGGCCCCAGAACAGGGAGTATAAAAACACAAGGAGACTAAACAAGGAACAGCTGACAAGACTTAACTGATTGGGAACCATAGAGACTAACAAGAACAGGTGGAGACAAGACAGAACATAATTGTGACACTAATATAGAGCATAAATGCTTCTCTCTAGAGTTCTTTTCTCAAGCGAGCTAACATGTTGTCGACACTAAATGCCTAAGGAAAATGTAATACCACGTGAGATATTATTCTCAAGCTGTTTTTCAACTCAATTCATTCTTTAAAAGTATGTTATTTTGGTAACACTTTACAATAAGGTTCATTATTTAAAGCAACACCATGTAGTTTTTCAACCTTCATAATATATTTCCAAGACCCTTGTGATGGTACATCGACTTACAATAGGTTGAATGACACGTCTGCCACGCGTCAGCTTGACGGGGTCTGTATCGCTTTTACTGGCACTACGGAACTTCGGGGTTCGGGTAGTTCGACTGCTTTACGGCATACCTTTGGCTTCCCGTACATCCAGTTATGCTTCTTGCTCGTATTCAGTTCTGATGGTACGTATGGTAACTCGGCAACTACGCATGATTTGTAGTATGATTGCGTAAAGGGAACGGGGAATTCCGGTAGGGAACAGAATCGACTGCTTCACCGGACGAGGATCAATATTGGTCCAGCGTTCGCTCGCTGGCGTGAGCTAAAGGAGGAGGAGGGGTGCCCGACCGATGCTGACTTGGCCGTCATGCTGTTGGACTAGTAGGGCCTAAGTTAGGGGTGGGCGATATGGCAAAAATATCATATCACGATTTTTTTCAGGAAAATCACGATTCACGATTTTATCACGATTATTTTTTATGTTGGTTTTACTATTTTGTGACTGAGCATTACAGCCAAACTAATGTCCATATTTTAAAAACAAAGCCTTAGGTAAAAAAATAAATAAAAAAATAAATGGCAGACAGGGGCGAAGATAAAAATATTTGTCATTATTTTCTTTGTTATTAAATATTTAAATGGCAGACAGGGGCGAAGATAAAAATATTTGTCATTATTTTCTTTGTTATTAAATATTAAGATCAAAGATACACATTACACATACACAACTTAATATACAAATTAAATAAACAGTGCTTTATGTTTTCAGCTACGGTAGGTGTATTTAACAGTAGCATTGAAGAAAGTAATTAAATGAACAAATAAGAAAATAAAACAAAACCAACTTCACTGTATAAATTATACATTGATACTTATTAAAGCTACTATTAAAGTTATCAGTCAATAGCAGTGAGTGATTTTCTCTTTGCATTTTGTTGTTTTATTAACATTAAAGGAATAGTTCTCCTAAAAATTCAAATTGTCATAATTTACTCTCTCAAGTTGTTTTAAACTCAAATAAGTTTCTTTCTTCTGTTGCAAATAAAAGTTATTTGGAAGAATGTGGGTAACCAAACAGTTGATGTACCCCAGTGATGCCCATAGTATATTTTTCTCCTATGGTCCTAAGTCAATGGGGACCAGCTACTGTTTGGATAGCCACATTCTTCAAAATATTAATATTAGAAAATATTAGAAGGGAATTAATACAGGTTTGGAACAACAATAGAGTGCAGTGCGTAAATTATGAGAATTTTTATTTTTGGGTGAACTATCCCTTTAAAGGAGAACTCCGGTCAATTATAACATTGAGCTCATTTTTTTGTAAATTTGGAGTGCTGTCAATACAGAGAACAACGACAAAAATCGGTGTTGCCTGTTATCCTCTTTTTAAAATTTGCACCCTGTTGACTTCAATGGAGCATATTTTAAACCTGCTTTTACCCTCTTAACATACGATGTGTCATTACAAGTGCCCAGCCAATGTGAGTGATTCCTTTAGAGTTAACACGGGTGAATCTGACTGCAGTAGATGTTAAAGATATGAAGAAAAATGAAGTTAATTCGGCCAGCGCTCATACCTGTATTTACATCCTGTTTTCGGTTGAAGTCCAAAGTAGTCAATTGTCGAGTTCACGCGCATATGTTTAGTTACCTATGATCACGCGCGTGAACTCGACAATCGACTACTTTGGACTTCAACCGAAAACATGTAACCTCCAAATGTTGCCAGCACAGTCCCGCGAGCGCGAGGTTTGCGTTTTCCTTGCCGTCACACACCTCTCTCTGCGTCTACCCTGTTCAGTGAATGGCTGAGAGAGGAGCAGCAGCAGCACGGAACAGACGTGAATGAGCAGTGTTGTTTCCACGGACGGACTTATCACTTATCTTTTGTTTTATATTTAAAGAATTTAGTTTGACCATTTTATTTTATTACTTGTGCTTATCACTTGTAATACTCACTATCACAATGCTTTAGTTCACCCAGTTCCCGAACTCTCTCAATTCAGATAATTTTACACAAAAAATTGTCATTCAACAGCTACTCGTTCTATTGTCTGCCAAAAAAAATATAGTAAATGAGAACAGCTTTATTGGACATTCGGCAATATTATATTAGGTTATATTATATTATAGTATAGTATGTTATATAAAAACACAGTATGTGAGCATGATTTTAACGAGAAAAAACATTAGGCAGGCAGAACTTAAGTACGCCGCGATGACGTCATGAATATGCTAATTGACGTATGATGTCATCTAGCGACATTTAGCGACTTTTAGGGGAGGCGTTAGCTACTTTCCTTTGAAAATAGTTGGCAACACTGGTGCCAACTCACACCAGGAGCATTTCAGAAGCGGAGCGACTGGATGCGCGAGACCACGTGATTTGCTTGTCCGACGTGGTTTTTGAGTTTCTACCACACAGTCTATGGTTTCTACCAAGGATATTGGTGTGTAATACGTTTGGGAGTTTGCACAGGGTGTTTATTTTGAATTTGACAATGTTTTTTTGACTTATTTTGTATTCCCGGTGCGACTTGGACGCGCGTCCGTCAAAAATAGACTAGGCGCCTATATTTAGCGAAGCGGCGCGGAGAGCCGCTTCTGGGAAGCTTCTGAAGCGCGCCACGTCGCGGCCGGTGTAAGTCAATCAAATGACCAACAGCAATTTAAAAAGAAAACAAATGTCCAAAAACAAACTTGTTGCCAGAACAATAAAAACAAAGATGAACCAAAAGTTATATAAATGAAATTATTAATAAAATAAGCTTCTTGACAAGTCTTTTCTCTTAAATGTATTTGAAAACGAAATAAAGCAATGCCAACTTATCCATTATAGAGTACTCTGTCTGTACACAACCCGCGGTTCAGCCGCGCGTGACAAACGCTGCCAGTGTGAAAGCAAAACGCGCGTGTCCTGCTCCTGCTCACCATACTCACTGCTCCTGCTCGCTTACGCTCTGCTCGCGTGCAGTGTGAAACCGGCGTAACTCTGTGGCACCGCATAACTATAGATGTGTTAAAAAATAATGAGAATATATATATACATATATATCCGAGTCCTGATCGGGAGGTAACGTCCGATTCCGATCGAGTCTGAAAACACGTGATCGGGCCCGATTTCCGATCACGTGATCGGATCGGGACATCCCTAACCTAGAGTTGTGTTTGCTTACTTAAGCCTGGTTCACACGGCAGGATAATTAGGCCGATTTTAGCCCCGATTCACCCCTTCCGACAATCTTAAGGATGCTCCGATTATCGTAAAATAATCTGATCAGATATTCCTGCCGTGTGTGGTGTGTTAAGGCTGCTCTCGTCTGCTCGGAAGGACGTCGGGACCGCTCCGATCTCAAATCGGGGATATCCAACATGTTGGATTTATTTGGCCCGATTTCTTCTCGTGTGTGGTGTCCCCCGAGCACGCAGCCTGTGGACTGTGGAATGTAGCCAATCAGAAAGCGAGGTGACGAGGCGGCGAGGAAACACCGGGAAATATAATCAAAACAGCCGGCGGCATGGCGCACCAGAAAGTCCGGTGGACGTCAGAGATCATCGCCTTTTCTTTTGATAACGTTTTTTTTCGGTTAAAAACAAACTACAAACTATTGCCACTGCATCCTCTTCGTCCGCCATGATGGTTTACTCTGAAGTCACGTTTGATCTCGAGGTATTTTGCGCGATTTCCCGTCTGATCTGGGAATGCTCGGGAGTCAAATCGGTTCGTGTGTGATGTGTTGATTTTGCCGTGTGGCTGCGCACCACACACTGTACGACCAAAACTGTTAGACCCATGATTTTTTATCCCCGTGTGTGGGGTCTCTCAGGTTTGGAAAATCGGCCGACAATTTTAAAATCGTCCCGTGAGAACCAGGCTTTATAAGAGGGTAAAAAAATAAGCAGGTCTAGCAGTATTTAAGGCCTTTCTTTATAAAATAGTGCTGTCTTTCCACGAAATGCGGAAAACCTCTAGTTTTGTTTTCTTCCAGCTGTGCGCCATTTTTCTGGCAGCTCTCTTAAGGGTCTGAATGTGCTCATTGTACCACAGCATTAGATTATTTTCTTTAATCTTCTTTAAGCGCAATGAAGCAACTGTGTCTAAAGTGCTGGAAAAGAGAGAGTCAATTGTTTCTGTTACAACATCAAGTTCTTCTAAGCTATCTGGAATGCTGAGGAGATTAAACTGATCAGGAAGATTATTTATAAAGCAATCTTTAGTGGTTGAAGTGATAGTTCTACTATATTTGTTACTGGGAGTCGGTTTTGCAGCCTTGGCTAAATGGACTATACAAAAGACTAGATAATGATCTGAGATGTCATTGCTCTGCTGCAGAATTTCAATGGCATCAACATTGATTCCATGTGACAATATTAGATCTAAAGTATGATTACTACAATGAGTGGGTCCTGACACAGGTTGTCTAACTCCAATAGAGTTCAGAATGTCTAAATGCCAATCCCAAAGTGTCTTTTTCATTATCAACATGGATATTAAAATCACCAACAATTAGGACTTTAATGTTATCTGCAGCTTTCATTTTGATCTGCAGCCAGTACTAACTCTGATAGAAAATCTGTAGGGATGCACCGAATATTCGGCCACCGAACATTTTCGGCCGAAAATGGCCCAAAAGTGCATTTTCGGTTTTCGGCCGAAAGACTTTTATCACCGAAACAATACGGCCGAAATGTTGTGATGACGCAAACAGCAGATACCGCGACCTGCACGTGCTTGTCTGAAACAACATATCTGCGGTGTGGACGCATTTCAATATATCTGAGAGTGACCCACGGACAGCGATTTTCAAAACACAGACATCCCAAGTCTTCCGGAAGTTCCGGGAGTCTCCCGCGTATTGATAGCGGCTCCCTGATGCCCGCAAATTAGTTTAAATCTCCCGGAATCGTGAGCGAGCATGAGCGCGCATATGTAGCGCGCGCGCGGCAGAGAGAGGGAGCGAGAGACCTTAGTTGCGTGTACCAGAGTAGCCGTCATTTCTCAGAGGTGTGTGTGTTTACCTTAGTGTTTATGGTTTTTGCAACTCACGTCCATGAGCATAGCTGCAGATATTATTATGGGCTATGGCAGTATTGGCCTAAATGCACTTTGTTTTTATGAGAGAACATTTAATTTTTAAACCTTTCTGCAGGCCAGTAGGCTTTTACATTATTATTTAATGTACACATGAGTGGGGTCAAGTTAAACATTTAATTTTATATACTTTGCAATGTGCTAAATAAATATTTGTATACAATTTTAATTGATTTATTATTTGAAACTTTTATATTAATTTATGCAATTGCAATGCCTTGATTTTAGTAAAGTTAGTACACAGTCATAGCCATAAATGCAATGGTACTAATAATTGGCATAATTTCTTTCGGTGTTTCGGTTTTCGGTTTTCGGCCTTGGTTTCCTCTTTTTCGGTTTTCGGTTTCGGCCAAGAATTTTCATTTCGGTGCATCCCTAAAAATCTGTATGGTGCCCTGGTGGCCTGTATACAGTAGCCAGCACAAATGTAAAGCAGGATTTATCACTTAGATAGCATTACAAAAAAGCACCATCCCTTCAAAAGAATTATATTTGAAACTAGACATAGACCTAGTAATACTGAAGATATTACTATAAATTACAGCAGTAATCATTTGTTCATCTGTATGAACCCTAGGACACCAGCCATTGAGTGAGGACAGTCTGCGAAGTATCTCATCACTCCGGCGAACAGGAAGGGGGCCAGAGCATATTACTGTGTCTGACATCGTACAGTGATCTTCAACTGGCGAAGTCGGGCATAATTAATGCTGACGTGAATAATAATTTTAGAGAATTTCCGATTATCATTAGCAAGCGCAAAAAATTTGCTTTGATGTCAGGCACTCTGGCTTCCGGCAAACATGTGACTATGGTGGCTGGTGTCTCTATTTTCATGTTCCGTGTAATAGAATCGCCAATCACTAGGGCACTTTCAGCACTGAGTGGGGATAACCTGTTTAATGTTCTAATCTGAACGGAACAACTGTTTTTTGTCCCACGACTATGCCGTCTCACAGTAACCCAGTTGCCCTGTTGCACAGGCTCTACAGCCGGAACCGAACAATGTACAGAGTCCACTAAGCTAGTCGCATCCAAAACAGTATCTAAAGCCCTTGTTTTCTTACTATCCTCAATTTAATTTTGGATGCGTGTCTCTAATTCTGAAATCCTCTCCGTCAGCCTGACTATCTCCCTGCATTTATCACAAGTGAAGCCCTCACCGCTGACAGAGAAGGCTATATTATTCATGTGGCAGGCAGTGCAAGTGACAATAACAGGAGAAGATGACATGACTCACCATGTTTGTTGACTGATCCAACTCACCACAGTTGTTTGATGGACTCGTCAAAGGCACAAGAATGCGCGATTTTATATAATTGGCTAGCATAATGCTAACACATTGTGTAGCGATTTAGATTAAAGCTAGCGGTGTCAGATTAATGTGTTACGCCCCATCTAGGGTAAAGGACTTAACATGAAAAAAAACAACAACAATGCGGTTTCTTTTATGGAAAAGTGAATGAAACAGTATTTATTGAGTTTGAACAGGTTTATGATACCATGGGATTTTACCTCAGGAGCCGACAAGGCCAAAATAACAAACAAAAACAACTAATTTGGAATATACCTCTTACTGCCCTAATCCACAAAAGAAAAGAAAATACAATTACTTCCCTAACTCCCTAATCCAAAACAGGCACAAAAAAAATATCAAACTAAAAAGGTGGCGTCGGTCTCCCTACCTCCCAAAGTACTATGTACAATATATACACAATTATAAGTGCTAACAGAGAAATGCAAGGGTAATCTGTACTCAAAGTCGTTAAACAGGCGGTGGTCCAAACACTCAAATGAACACTCCAAAGATAAACACTCAACAATCTTTACACTCTAGCAGTAGTTAACCAAGTCAGGCAAGCCAGGGTTCTCAAGTTTTATCAAAAGCTTGGAGTGAGATCACATGCGGTTAGGGGAGGAGCCCTAATGGAGCCCCACCCCCGCCCATCCCCACCCCCCAATTTTACCCATTGTTCATAATTAACCAGCACAAATTGAAATTATAACAATTGGTAATATGATAAAATTTATTTTTGCTTTTTCCCTGACATCTTTGAAAAATACAAATGCAATGGCAATGATTAATGTATGTTTTGACAGGATATAAAATATTACCCAGAGCACTCTGCTTTAATACATGTAGCCTTAATGTAACTAGAAAGACTATTAATACAGTATAATATATTATTTTAAATAAAATGAAGAAATACATCTTCATTCCTTCCCGTACCCACTAACATTTCCCTTAGTTTCAGATAACGTAAGCTAGCCAAACTGAGCCAAAGCTTCTGGCCTGGTTGCAAAGTAGTTGTAGAGTTTTTGACTGCAATAATAATGTATACGATGGGCTATATATTAAATGTTCTAGCCTAAAAATGTTAGACGAGCTTTCTTCCAACTTACCTTCTCCATCACGACGTGTGTTCGCGCAATGTTGTTGGTTACCTAGTAACGAACGTACGGTGGCCGAGAATGTTCCGTCAACTTCCGTGTGTTCGCGCAAACGCAATCTGGCCGAGATACGTGCTGGCGGCAGGAAACTTCACTTTGTGTGCCTGCGCCTCGTATACAACTTTATATATAAAGTTTGCAGGACAACTTGGTTGGCATTGCGTGTGTCTCACAGGCCAATGCGTGAGACTTGAGAACCCTGCAAGCAAAACACAGCATGTGAGCACAAAAGGCTAATGAAGCAGAAAAAAAGGAGGCATTTATACACGTCCAGGTGTCAGCTGATCAATCAGGGCGTGGCACCAATCAGACTGCAGGAACCAATCCGGTCTTCTTCCTGGTTAAAAACAAACACCCCACAACAGCATAAAAACACAGACAGACCAAAAGGGACGTAACAAATGTGACAGACAATATTAGATAATGTCAGATATATTGTGATGATTAAGTTATACTGAGCAATATAAACAACAAGGAAAGATAGAGGATAGAGATTAAAAACAAAGCTATATGGAGCAACAAACGCAATCCACTCAGGTTGATAGGAAACCGCTGTGCAACAGTGAAAACAGACCTTCTGGAAACCGTTTGTAAGAAACATAAGAGACATAAATTAAGATCAGACCACATTTTATAAAGACAGTAAAAGACACTTAATATAAATTGGTTCTCGCTGGATCAGTATCCAATGAGCTTGCTGCTCAACATTCAAATCGTTTGCTGTTGCAGTTTGTAGCCCACCTTCCCCAGCTCCACCTGCATAGATCTGCTACAGGGGTGATTCATGTATGCTTGTACAAAAGCAGCATGTCTTGCTTGCTTATAGCAGCATTTTGTGTGTTTTGGCAGTAGGAAGTTACGTAGTTGCTCTGCAGCAGCTGCAATAACAGCAGCAGTGTAGCAGATCTATTTCGCCAAGACCAAACACATTAACATTGTCATATTCATTACCATGCCAAACTCTCTGAGAGTTGTCATGACGGAACTACTATTTACATCTTAATTTCTTCATTTTCAAATGTTAAAAAATCCAGCTTTTATTTTGGTGGTGTCATAATTCCTGTCTTGTGTTCCCCTTGTCTTGTGTGGACCTTTTGTCATTTCCTGTCCTGTGCCATGTTTTGTCCTTTGTAGGTTTTCTTGTTTTAGTCTTCCCAGGTGTTTCTAATTAGCCACGCCCCCTTGTTATCTTGTTTAGCTTGTTTGCCTGTGTATTTAAGCCCTGTGTCTAGTTCAGTCTTTGTTGTTGGTTGTTGGTTGTGATGGCAAAATGAGGCTTCCTGAACCACTGAGACCTTGCAGCCCATTGCTTCACCCAAAGGTTCATTACTCGAAGCTTCATTCAGCATTGCTCACTAGTGACACCTAGCTATTGTGCAAAGGAATAGCAGACAAATTAATTAATTTTGAACCAATGACCTGAGCAGACATTTGTCCATTGCCTGGGTATAAAATAAAATATGTATCTTTCTCTGTCTGAATTTACTTGTGGTTGTGCAGTTACTAGTTTTAGTGCAGTGTTGTGCTTATGGGACTGGGGGTTTAGACGATTCCTCTTCTTGGACAAAACCTCTCCAGCCACAGAGGATGCAGGGGAACATAAAAATGCCAGTGCCAGCTGGTATAAATGAGGACACTGATGCTTCTGTTGAGCCCAGACAGCGGAGGATTTCCTCTTTCTTGCTGGCTCCATTACCAGGAAAAAGGAAGAGGTCACAAAAAGCAAACAAATCAAAAAGGGCAATCCAAATAAAAAAGCAGTCCAGTCCAGATCAAAATAATTATAATCCTATCTAATTAATATAACAAGACTATAATATAGCTAGGCCTACTATAATTAATAATAACAATATACTATAACTATTCTAACCTGATATAATGTAATAATATACAGCCCTAACACATATATGACACAATAACGACAATGACAATGAGAGTTCTCTAACTCTGACTCTCTGACACTACTACAACTGCTTCTACTACTCCCGACAACACCCACAAGGTGACGCGAGTTTCGAACCCCCTTTATCCAGAAGCGACACTCAGACCGAACCGATGACTTATCCACACAGACCGAGGCCTCGTTTGTCATTAGTCACGTGATTTTCACGTTAACAACACAAGCCTCGAATCGCGGCTTCATCTGACACACTCATTTTTTCTCGACACAAGCTCCGACGCCTCGGTTCAAATGTCACATCACTAGTTGTTGGTTGTTGGTTGTTCCAGAGTCCTGTTCCCTAGTCTGAGTCTGAATTTGTCAAGTTTTGAGTTTATTTAATAAAAGACTACTGCTGCACGTGGATCCTGCTTCCTCCTATGTTTCAACCGCATCGTTACAGATGGTTTGCCGGCAAATAAATATACGTGCTGCTGGTTTCAGAGTGAAGCGAGGTATTTACACGTGTCCAACTCAGGATACAGTGTTTCAGCATCTTAGAGAGGCTTGATGCATAGTAAATGAACCAAGCTGCTCTGAGATGCTGAAACAAATACAGTCAAGCATAATGTAGGCTATTTGTGTATTCAGTTTTCTATTCATTTTGGGAGCTACAGGGACAGTCTTAAAGTTCTACCAGTTGATCACGATCAACATGTTGGCGACCACAGGTTTAAAGGAAAAAGGGCACTGCAAACCAACTCCAATATCTCATCTCAGCTGTGAAGTATAGTGAAAGAAGCATCATGATTTGCCACTAGTTTGCTGCCTCAGGGCCTAGATACTTTGCAATCATTGATGGAACAATGAATTCAAACTGTATCAAGACTTTTTGAAGGAGCATGTCTGGACTGCAGTTCATGACTTCAAGTGATGCAACAATACAACAATGACCCAAAGCACAAAAGGTAGTCAAATAAAAATGGCTGAAAAATAAGAAAATACATGTTTTCCTGAGTCTTCATTAGGCCAAATGAGATGATGTGCCATAACCTAAAGAGGCCTTTGCTATTAAGACAGCCCAGAAATATTAATAAATTGTTTGATGGAGGCTTTTGTTAAAGATCTACAAGTTAAATTAAATATTTCACTTACTTTATCCACTCTGCACTGTGAATGATTACTCAATGTATTACATCAAATGTGAAAAGTGCAATTTATTGTGTAATAGTTGATTGTTTTTGTCTATAATTGTGACATAAATTATGATCAGACCACATTTTATGAATAAGCAATGCAAAAATTCATATATGTTATATGGTGTTTCTAAAGATATTCTTGCAACTTTGTGTCTTTGCTATTTGGAGTTTAGCAAGCAGCATTTCACTAAATCCCTTACTTGCCATGTAATTCACCATTCAACTGCCATAACATTATAAGCAGTGCGATGCTGTTCCTCTAAATTAATAGCAAAATATGAAATAGAAATGTCACTGAAAGAGTGTTCAAACAATAGTAAAATCACTTAAGGCTGTGCTGAATAGTTTCTTACTAGAATGCTGCAAATTAATTTACAAAAATCTCCCACAAATTTCTGTTATACAGCGAAGCAAGTAATGCCTGGTGTACCCTCGGCTCTGCTCACAGGCCTGCTCATTGTCAGACATTCTCTCTTTAATTATGTTTTGGAAACTTGCTTAACACAGCAATTATGTGTGAAGTGTTTCCACTGCAGACCTTTTATATTCCAGCAGACATGTTCTGTTGCTCCTTTACAATAAGACCAGTATGACTTGCCATTGTTGGCAACTGACATAGAATTTTGAACAGTCAGACACAGTTTCAAGTTATGGTTCACCCCAATATAAAAATTAAATCACCATTTTCTCACCCTTACTGTATGTCATTCTAATCCCATATTTTTACACAAAAGGAGATGTCACTCTTTTCCATTTGACATTATTCACTGATAATCTTCCCTTCTGCTGCAGCTCTACAATCTCATTCATGCTTGTGTTTACTTTAAATACGCCACTACGTCAAATGCATTTGATGTGCTGGATTGAATGTTGTTAATGGAAAATGGCATTCTTGTGTGTACTGTATATATGCAACTGGAAAATGAGAATTGTGGGCTACAGTATGGTAAAAGAATAACAGCTTTCTTCCTCACATCATTAGGTTTCAGGAGACTTAGAATATATAGTGTACATGTCATTATGGTACTTTGATGCTTTTTAGTCCATTTTGGAGCTTGGCAGTTTGAACCATTCACTTTACTTGTATGAAAAAAACCAAGCTTGGACATTCTGTTTAACATCTCATTTTGTGTTTTAATGATGAGTGTCAGTTTTTAGTGTAGTATTCCTTGTAAAGTTTTCATTGGAACTGGAATAACAATAGCCACAAATACTAACATGTGCACAAATGTGTTACAATCTTAGGGAGTTGTGCTTTCTGGAAATATAAATATGTGCCAGCAGCCATATTACCCTATAGCCCAAGACTGGTTGCCCACTGAAGCTAAGCAGGGTTGAGCCTGGTTAGTACCTGGATGGGAGACCTCCTGAGAAAAACCAGGTTGCTGCTGGAGGAGGTGTTAGTGAGGCCAGTAGGGGGTGCTCACCCTGTGGTCTGTGTAGGTCCTAACGCCCCAGTATAGTGACAGGGACACTATACTGTCAAGGAGCACCGTCCTTCAGATGAGACGTAAAACCGAGGTCCTGACTCTCTGTGGTTATTAAAAATGGCAAAAATGGCATTTCTCGTAAAGAGTAGGGGTGTAACCCCTTTTTCCTGGCCACATTCCACCCCTTGGCCCTTACCAATCATGGCCTCCTAATAATCCCCCTCCACTGAATTTACCCTATCACTCTCTCTCCTCTCCACCTATAGCTGGTGTGTGGTGAGCGCACTGGCGCCATTGTACTGTGGCTGCCGTCGCATCATCCAAGTGGATGCTGCACACTGGTGGTGGTTGAGGAGAGATCCCCTGATATGATTGTAAAGCACTTTGGGTGTACAGTGGTACATATGAAAGCGCTATATAAATGCCTCATTCTATTCTTCTATTCTAAAAACATCCTGCCAGAGATGGACAAAGTACACAACTCCCTTACTTGAGTGAAAGTACAGATACTACTGGTCAAATATTACTCCGTTACAAGTAAAAGTTGTAAAGACCACATTTTTACTTAAGTAAAAGTACAGAAGTATTCGTTTTTAAAAGAACTTAAGTATCAAAAGTAAAAAGTAAATGTCAATGCATTGTTTTATTATTGCTGCATTGTTGGATGTAATACTTATAGTACATTATGTCTCTGAAGCAATCTATTAAATACACCTAACATCTAGTAGTAACTGTGGAATTAAGAGCTTTTAGAACGTTATAAAACCTATAGAAATTAAACAACTAAATTGACAAAAAACACAGCCATAATCATTGTCCTTTTTTTTTTCTTTTTTTTTTAACACTCCTACCACCCCAACAAAATAAGTACACATCTGTGTGTATCCATTCATGCACATTTGAATCAAGTGGTCTGCAAAAATCCAACCTGCTTTAAAACTCAAGTAAAATACAGATACTCAAAAAGTGTACTTAAGTACAGTACTCAAGTAAATGTACTTCGTTACTGTCCACCTCTGCATCCTGCTAATCAGTAATATCGCTTAGCTTGGTGTAGATGTGGTTCAGCATCACGTCTCTCTTCACATAATAATATAAACTCACACATTATGCTTGATCATTTGGTCAGACCAGTCTTGGCAGTAAATTAATTTTAAAATGACTGTCACATAATTTTTATATATATATATATATATATATATATATATATATATATATATTTTTTTTTTTTTATTGTAACTAATATACAAAAACTTCACAGGAACTAACAAAATGCTGTTGTCTGAAGTTCCTAAAAGTGCAGGAGTGTTTACTTGTTAATACATTCAATAATAATATTTGCTGCGGGCTCAATTTAATAACCTTATGCGATACACTTCTTTGTATTTGTATCAGCATATTTTCATTGCATGCAATCAATTATACATTGTAAAACAGAACTTTAGTTATATGTTGATCTGTCTTTTGTCTGGTCATTCTGTGGGGGATGTCCAGTTTCCATCATGCTTTGTTTAGGACTAGATGGGGAGTTTAAACTGAATTAAATGTTATTTTATCTGTTTTTGTGCAAAATAGGAAAGGAGGTGACTTGTTCTGTTGGAATTTTGACAGGCTGATGTAAGTGAAGATTGACACGAATGAAGAATTATGTTTTGAATTTAGATCTGATTTCCTACATAGTGCATTACTCATGCATAGGGAGTGGGAGGACATCTAATCTAATTCCACACTCTTACACAACACCCATACAGCCTTCATGTTCTGTGTGCTTTCATGTTGTCTAACAAGAGTACTGTTTGCTTGTTAAACACACTGAAACTGCTATTTGAATAGAATCTTAGAAAATGACTGGAATGTTATTGGTTCTTGATCCAAACTGGTAAATGTGGGCTGCATGTTAAAATATTTCAGTAAAATAGACGTGCCAACAAATGTCACTGTAAGGATCAAGATTACAGCACTACTCAGACAGGATTCATTTTATAAACGTCATTCGAGTTACAATTTTTAACACTCAACGTCTGTCATTTCATGATTCAGACAATAATACTTAGTAACACTTTATTTTAAGTGTGTACATACTATAGTAATAACAGTAAATTATGCATAATTACAAATAACTCAAAAACAAACCCTAACCATGACTCTATAGTAAGTAGTTCATTAAAATTACTCAGTACTTATTTGAGTAAGTACAATGTAGCTATGTCACCTTAAAATAAAGTTTAACTGAATAATTGATGATAATAATAATAATAATGAATAATAAATAGATTGTATTACTGTTATTGTCACGTACTGCTCTGAGACAAGAAGGTTGAGGATCCAAATGCAGTTTTATTGAACAAAGGGTAATCCAAAGACGTAATCCAGGAAACAGGGTCACGGGGCACAGGCAAAAAGGGAAATCCAAAGGAACAGACAGAGAATCAAGAGAACCAGGACAAGGGAGAAATAGGATACAAACACACTTGGAATTGCAGTAGAAACACTAAACAAGACTTTGTAGGGAATGAATGTGAAAACTATTTATATGGGGTGAGCTAAACAAGGTAAAGACATACAGGTGAATGTGATCATGGCTGATTAGTCTGGGCAAAGGATTATGGGAAATGTAGTTTGTGGATGTGTGGTGATTGTCCGGGTTGGAGTGCCCTCTGATGGTTATCCTGGGCACTCTCACTGGTGATGTTACAGTTATAGAGGTGCTTTTTTTGTGACACTTTTCAGTCTACTTGTTTCAGGGCTTTACAGAGATGTACTTTAATGTCTGAAATCCCACAGTGAACAAGCTAAAGGCAACTGTGGCAAAGAAAAAACAATGTCTAATATTTATAGGGTGTGGAGGGGGGAAAAAATATTGAGAGGATCCATTCCAGATCCACCTAGGGGAGCCCATCCTCCTCCGGCATTACAAAGAATGCACAAATGCTCAATATTATCTTGTTACATAATTTGTATGTTTTCATTGAATACAAGTTGTATGCTCAATGAATAAATTAAATGATTCCGTTCATTTGTTAGTAAGGGTGAAGTTTAAATATTGGATAGTGATTACATTGTGGTTGCAATGATTAGTTTGTAGTGTTTGAAGTTGATGCAGTTAGAGGGCAGTAAAGTGTCTGGCTGAGGCTGTAGTTTGCAGTTCTCGCTCAACAACACAGATGAGATGGGAGTGGGATATAGAGATGGACCCAGACTCGGAGCTGAACAGGTTCTAGTGACCTCTGGATTTGTATTATACGGTGGAAACAGGGAGAACAAATTAAATAATGGTAATGTGAAATAAATGTAACTTGAATATTAATTGTTTTTGTAGGGTAGAGTGTTTTTTTATAAGGAAAGACCAGTACTTTGTTTAGGCTTGGTTTGTAGGGAATTACAAACCTGCGCACATATATTCAAACGCACATAACTATAGAACCAATTCTTAATGCGCATGTGAACGCCATCAGCGTTTATCACAGGTTCGCGTTTAAAGTCTGCGTAGAGAGAATGGTGTCGTCTTAGCGGCCCTAATTTAATACCAAATGATCGTTGCGACGGAAGCGAATCAGTCAAAACTAACTTTAGCTGGAAAATAACTTTATTAAAGAACCGCTATAAAGCCAAAACAATCTCTGTTACCTTAAATTATACGTTTATCTCTGTAAAGCTGCTTTGAAATCTACATTGTTAAAAGCGCTATATAAATGAAGATGACTTGACTTGAGTAATATAGTGCAAGTTTATTGTGCAAATATAGTCAGTAGTATAGTGCAAATTTCATAAGTTGAAAATCATAGGTAATTGCTAAATTTTTTACTAGTTTTACTAGAGTTTGATTGCTTTAAATGCACACACACAAACACACACACACACACACACACACACAAGCCACTTTATTAGGTACACCTTGCTATTACCGGGTCGGATCCCCTTCTTTTGCCTTCAGAACTGCCCTAATTCTTTATGGGATAGATTCAACAAGATGCTGGAAACATTCCTCAGATTCCACAGGACCATACTGACATGAAGGGATAGTTCACACAAAACATTAAAATTCTTTTGGAACACAAAAGAATATATTTTGAGAAATAACCATACAATGGAAGTCGATGGTAACCAGTGCTGTTAGGTTACCATCATTCATCAAAATATCATATTTTGTGCTCAAGTCATATAGGTTTGGAACCACATGAGGGGGAATAAATGACAACACAATTAAACATTTTGAGTGAACTATCCTTTTATCCTATCCTATCCTGTAACAATGATGATGAATGAAAGCGTCAGCATCTGCGAACTCAGACATGTGTAAGTACCAATCTTTTATACTACAAATATTAGAACACGATTGGATAGATGAGAAGGTAATAAGTGACGTAACAATTGAGTCTTCCTGGCAGAACTTACGCTAAAGCTTTCATTTCCGTCATTACCAACAGAGTTCAACGGAACTTGCGACTGTAGTTGGCTAAAGATGCTTTTGGGAAATGCACCACTGAAGGATTTCTTTCTTCTGTAATGTCTTATTGGCCCTTTTCCCACATTAAATTAAAGGCATAGTAAAAGACAAGAAAGAATGGGAGAAGGTGGGAATGCAGGATAAACAAATTATTTTCAATGTCATCCCACCCACTTTAGCACAAGTGCAATGTTGGAGCCTGCATTATTTAATTATAGAGTTTTGCAATTCAGGAGAAAGTGCCTTTAGTTTAAACAATTACAACAATTCTTTGCCATAAAAAAAAAAAGATGTACAGTGAGAATGCAGAGAAATAAAACAAAACAAAACAATACATTTATTTAAACTTTTCTTTCTTGTAGTGCTTTACTTTTATTTAGTCACTTCATAGAAGACTGTTCTAGTAGCCTCCATCTTTGCATCTGTATTGTATTCTGCTTTGACGGCAGTGGATTCTTCCATAATTATCTAACATGTTGGTCAAAGCTGTGCGGTCTCCTTTTGGATAGTTGACTCGTGTACTTTGACCCTTGCACCCGCGATCCAGATGGAACCAAGCCGTGGTCCGGATCTGTACCGGGGCCTGCCATTTGAATAACACTGCAGTAGAGGAACCATCTGGAGCACGACAACGACGACCACCAAAGAAGTTCACATACAGTATGATAACTTTGGAACTACAGTGTACAAAATGCAAGAAGTTAAATCTCTCTCAAATTTTCTCTCTCTCTCTCAAAAAAAGAGCAGTTCCTCTATCTCTGGGTCTGAAGAGGGCCCGGAGAGCAGTGGGAGGAGAGAATCCTCACCACTCTCATCCGCCTCTTCTATCGCCAGCGGGCTGCAGCGTGCAGTTCAAGAATGCAACCAAGCCTTCTCCTGCGCCCCCTGCCATGTGGAACCAGGTAAGTGTTGCACAGCACATTCAGATCCTGCTACGGGCCGCCCCCCAGAAAGAGCCTCCTAAGCCGTGTCCCTGCCCCACTGCGGGTATGCCTGCGGTCCCTCTGGTCCCGCTTCTACGTTCTTTGCGAGCCTGGTTAGAGCTCCCCAGTCCGTCCCGCTGGCTCGTTCGGACCATCAGGCTCGGCTATGCGATTCAGTGTGCCCGGCGTCCCCCCAAGTTTCGTGCCATCCACTCCACTACAGTGAGAGCAGCTGATGCCTATGTCTTGCGAGCGGGGACGCGATAGAGCCGGTCCCTCCAGCCGTTATGAGGTCAGGGTACAGCCCCTACTTCATTGTACCCAAGAAAAGGGGTGGGTTACGACCGATCTTGGACCTGTGAGTTTTGAGGAGAAAATAGGAGCCTTCACAAGCTACCGTTCAAAATGCTCACGCAAAAGCGCATTTTTTAATGCATTCGGCCCCGAGATTTGTTTGCAGCGATCGACCTGAAGGATGCGTACTTTCATGTCTCGATTCTCCCTCAACACAGGCCATTTCTGCGCTTTGCGTTCGAGGGTCGAGCATATCAGTACAGGTCCTGCCCTTCGGGCTGTCCCTGTCTCCCTGTGTCTTCACGAAAGTCACAGAGGGGGCCCTTGTTCCCATGAGAGAACAGGGCGTTCGCATCCTCAACTATCTCGACGACTGGCTCATACTAGCACACTCTCGAGATCAGTAATGCGAACACAGGGACCTCGTGCTCAGGCACCTCAGCCAGTTGGGTCTTCAGGTCAACTGGGAAAAGAGCAAACTCTCCCCCATGTAGAGGATCTCTTTTCTTGGTATGGAGTTGGATTCGGTCGCACATACAGTGCGCCTCACAAAGGAACACGCTTGGTCGGTGCTGAACTGCTTGAATACGTTCAAAGGCTGGACGGCGGTCCCACTGAAGTTCTTTCAGAGGCTCCTGGGGCATATGGCAGCAGCAGCAGCAGTAACTCTGCTCGGAATGCTCCATATGAGTCTGCGTCAGCATTGGCTTCACGACCGAGTCCCGAGATGGGCATGGCATCGCGGCACTCACCTGGTGACAATCACACCAGTGTGCCGCCAGACCTTCAGCTGCTGGTCAGACCCCTCGTTCCTGCGGGCAGGAGTGCCCTTGGAACAGGTGTCCATGCATGCTGTGGTATTCACAGATGCCTCTGCCATCGGCTGGGGTGCCACGTACAAATGGCATGCATTGTCTGGGGTGTGGACGGGCCCCCAACTGCATTGGCACATCAACTGCCTGGAGTTGCTATCAGTATATCTCACTCTGAGCAGCTTAAAGAGGCCGCTACAGGGCAGGGACATGCTGGTCCGTACGGACAACACTGCGACCATTGCGTACATCACCCGGCAAGGTGGTCTATGCTCCCGTCGCATGTCGCAACTCGCCCGCCATCTCCTCCTCTGGAGTCAGAAGCATCTGAGGTCGCTTCGGGCCATGTATGTCCCCGGGGTGCTCAACCTTGTGGCCGACGAGCTATCACGAGCTGTGCTCCCGGGAGAATGGCGACTCCACCCCCAGGTGGTTCAGCTGATCTGGAGAGAGTTCAGGGAGACTCAGGAAGACCCGTTTGCCTCCTCAGAGACCTCCCACTGCCAGCTGTTTTACTCCCTGACCGAGGGAACACTCGGCACAGATGCACTGGCACACAGCTGGCCCCGGGGCCTTCGCAAATATGCGTTCCCCCTGTGCAAAAAGAAAAGGTTCATCATTCATTTTAGTTCTAGGAACTCCTTTTGGGGGAATGGGGAACCTACTTCAGAGTACGGTCTAGTCCAGCAAAGTAGGAGCTACCAGTGATGTTATTGTGTGCTGATTTTATTATTTTTTTAAAGGGTAATTATAGCCTATATATATACTTCACAAACTCTACGAACATGGAAAACAATGATAGATGGACCCTCTTAACCTTTACGCTAAAGAGAAAATCCAATGCAACTTTGAGGGGACCAAGCGAAACATGATTATGTATTTCTGCTCAGCTAGCGACATTGGACATCAACAGCACGATACTATATAATGCTAATACTTTTCCATATACAGTCTACTTTCTTTGTATGACAGTTCTATCTAATAACGTATTAGACAGGACTGTTAAACAGATCGTAAACTAATGAAAACGGAGAAGAATGGGAGCGCTGTGTGCTCTGGCGTTCTCAGCATCGTCAAAATAAAGGTCCACTGCGCTGTCAAAATAAAAGTCACAACAACAACTGCGACTTATGTCACTTCAGAATTTCACAAAATGGCCCTAGGGGAACATTAAGTTCTCTGGGAACCACCCTGGTGACTGGTTCCTATAACTAAGTTCCTATAACTGGTGTTAAAGGTGTGAAAGCCCCTTATGTTTAATCCACTCTACCCTTCATAATACATAAACTTTGGCATGATATTGGTTTTGTCACAGGCATCTATTGGCAAAAACAAACAGCAAAATAATAATAATAATAATAATAATTCTCAGTTGTCATTATTGCTTGCTGCTTCTGTGCTGACACAACAAAAGCAGATGGATTGGTGCTTATCAGATTTGGTAAGGGCAAGGAGAAGGAAAAAGCTGTGAATAACACAGAAGAGCTATGTTAGTCCTATATTATTAGTTTGTTCAATCCTCACCAATATCAGTCCTTGTGGTGTCTTGTAATTTGAGATGGATGATTACAGAATAAATTAGATCATTAATGTTTATTCCTCTTTTGTATTCCAATATTTGAAAACTACTCCATTGGTGGATGATCAAATGGTAACATTTGGTCAGGGTTCTGTCATTTCTGTCTGGTTTGTATCTTGGTTTGGTGACAGAGCTCTGACGCTCATGTTTTTGTGTATAGTCTGGTTTTGTGTATAGTCTGTGAGCACATGGCTTGTCATGTATTTTCCTTGTGCCATGTGCTCTCCTGTAAATTGTCTAGCCCCTCCCATCTTGTTACCTGATTATTGATTAATTTGCCCAACCTGCTTTCCTCGTTACCCTCTTTTGTTTGCTTCCCTATTTAGTCTCCCTGTGTTTGCAGTCCTGTGCTGGTTCGTTGTCTATGTTCCCTGTTCCTGCCAGATGCCTGTCTTGTTTTCCCCCAGGGGGAGTTTTTGTTTGTAGTTTTGTTTTTTATTACCTAATAAATATTCTTATTCCTGCACTTGAATCCTCGCTTCACTATTTCACCATTCCATGACAACTTTAGAATCTGTCATTAATGAAAAACTAAACAGGAACAAATGAGCACTATTAATATTCTAGTAACTACTGTTAACTAACAAGAAACTCTGCTTACGAATTAGTAAGTAATAGTTCTCAGTTAAATGTGGTAGTTCACTATTAACTAATTAGTAACTACTATTTTTTATACCTCCCAGAGAATTACTAAGTACTATTATATTTAGGTTCATAATTAATGTGAATAATGCATAATGTATAATTAATTCTAAAGTAAAGGTCATGGTAGCCCACTAATAGTGACTCATGTATAACCAAATCCTTTAGAATGAATTACTAATTATTTTGATCAGTATTCTAATGTTTATTTTGATCAGTATTCTAATGTCAATTATCGAGATTACCTTGTTCTGTAACTGGTCTAGTCATCAGTCATTCGTCCAGCGAATAAATGTAAGATTATCACAGTCAAGAAGGGGTATCCCGTTTACAAACTCCAAAAAAATGTATCTTCTGGCCGTGAACATAAAACTTTCTGGGTTTATGAATTAAAACTACTCAAAGTAGTCTATAATATCGAGCGTGTAGCTTAGATCTTTTGGCATTTTCATTGACTTTATAAAGATGGATTTTCAAATACAGAGACAGTCAAAGTATGAATAAGTTTTAATAAATGTCAAGACTAGTTATTACATAAGCTACAACTATAAACGTACGTAAACATGCAAACAATAAAACAAACAAACATTTAAACAAACAAGAAAATAAGAAATAACGTGATCAGAGTGAATGAAATGAAAGAGAGAAAATATGGAGAGAGAGAAAAAGTAGCTGGTAATTATTACAGACAGAAACCTTGGTCCAGCTTTAGAATGATCAATAGGTCTACTTGCAAGTTGGTTCTTTGTTCGAGTGATTGCTGAGAGGCAGGAAGCGCGGACGGTGTCCTGTGGGTGCTGCGTCTTCTGGTGTCGCGGGAAGCTTAAAAGGCTCACTGAATGTAACGTTACCGAGACAAGTCAGATAATTTCCCTTGTGGAGGGGAAAGGCGAGTATGAACTTAGTTGCAAAGGACGGCAGGGCAGCTCCTACATGGCGCGGAGGTATGCGTCCCAGAGAGAGGGAGGCCAAGGAGAAGCACTGCTCGTGGAGAAGATGACGAAGGTTGAAAGTGGGAGTTGAGAGCCAGAGTTGAGAGTTCAGAGGAGAGGGTCTCTACTTTTAAAAGACATCTGCTTACGCCCTCTTTTTGGGACAACAGCAAATCAGATCTGCTGATCTGAAGCGGGAAAGAAGTTTCTTTGTTTGTGAAGAAACGCCTACTTTGACTCCAACATGTGAGAGATCGAAATTAACATTCATATCTAGAAATATGGTATTTCCTAGAATAAATGCATATTATTGTACTTTGCAGTCAGGATTCGACTCCGACATGTTTTTCCCATTACATTGACACCTCGAATGACGTTTTTGCATGACAGAAATACAGGGTTACATAATTTCCTCATAATCACTAGCATAGTGATTTTGATTAACATAATAACGTTGCATAGATACCTCAGACATTATCTGGCCAATTATACACGCATAAAAATACATATCAAAAACATTCGTAATGGCTATTAGATTTGGGTTCTTTGTAGGACTTTAATCTCAGAGTCTGTGTCTGATAGGAAAGTCTTTTTTTTTGTGTGTGTGTGTGTGTGTGTGTGTGTGTGTGTGTGTGTGTGTGTGTTTGTGTGTGTGTGTGTGTGGCGTAAAAGTCACGCGGTGCTGCGGGAGGTTTCAGCACTAGGGAATTGACCCTAAGGCGGTCAAAACAGAAGCTCTTGTCTTCTCCTCTGACAAAAGAGGTTGAATTAATGAATCATGATTCGCTAATTCAGAACATCTGAGTTACATACAAAGGACATTTGTGTGTGTGTGTGTGGTGACTTCTCAGTCTTGAATTTCGCATAGAGTTCCGTTATCTCTTTGGTGCAGAGAGGAAGGGGGTTTGGAATGCAGAGCGTTCTGTCTAGGGTGCTATAAAATGTTGGAGGAGCCGTAAAAGTTGCCGACTAGCTGGAGCCGATGTGTGATTTGTATTTGTTTGAAGCTCACCGCGTGGTGCGGTTTGTTGATTTTGAGGAGGGGGTCTGTTTGATAACCTCATGATTCACTTGATGCAGAACCCATCTGGCAGGATGTTATTGTCATTGTTGCTACAAGAGAATGATATGATTGCAAGAATTTGAGTTAAGGACCATTAGCCTGTGCCATCTAGAGTTTCATTACAGAACTTTGTATTTGCCAGAATCACAAGTTACTAGGAATTCATTTAAAACCTTCAAAAGTACGGTCTCGGTAGAGTGATGTTTTCTAAAACCAGATTGAAAAATCATATAATCGGCTAAAAAAAATTCAATTGTTGGAGAATTGTTTACTCCAGAATCCTTGTAATAAAAGACAAATTGGAGATGGGTCTAAAATTGGCTAACACTGTGGGGTCTAGGTTCTGTTTTTTAAGCAAGAGGTAGACTGTTGCATGTTTCTAAACAGCTATTTATCATAATCAGGAGATGCGGACCAACTACATAAAAAAAATGTTTAAGGAAATATGGAGCAATAATATAAATAGAGGATCCTGAAGGCTTAAGCTATTTCTTGAAGATAAGTGCCAGAAATGGGTTTGAAATTACTAAAACAGCAGTGCAAACAGGGGAAGTAAAGGGATCAGAGGAAAAGGGAATCATCCCCAATCTTATATCCCTTATTTTGTTGACAAAGAATTTTAATAAAGTCTTCACACATAGCACAGCGAGCATAGAGCAGAGCATCTAGCTTGCCATTGGCTGTGCTGCAGCAACTGCACATCCTATGGCGAGGAGGCTGAGACGCGCGGACCAATCAGGGCGCTTTGTGCCAGAGCGCGTCCAAGCCCGCCAGAAGGGGCGTGGCTTATGACTATATAAGCCCGGCCAGCTCGCCATAGAGTCAGATTTAATCTCCTTCAGCGAAACTTCACATCATTGACTTCTCCAGAGATCTCGCCGTCGAAGTGCACCTTGCAGCGGAACGAGCGACCTGCCAGCTAAGCAGATTCAGAGGACCGGCACCGCCTCCCTGAAATCGCCGTTAACTTGCAGCTATCCGGCGAGAGAAGCCTATATCCTTTTCAAAGCTTTTCAGCGTGTTCGCCGTCGCAACACCTGCTTTAAGAGCAAATTTCCGGGAGCGTTGTTGCAAATGCCTCTCACTAACTGTTCCACAGCAATAAACATTCATGAAAATTGAGCCTCATTACGGCAGCTCAGTCAGAGCGAATAAAGAGTGTATCAATAGCAGCCCCCCTTTCAGTTCAGGCGGCTCGTATTGTTCATACATCAGTCGCAAAGCCCGCTACAAAGCTCGCACCGCTGATAATAAACGCTGCCCCGCTCGCGTCATGCATACAGACCCTAGCCTCCCGGGCCGAGGCCTGGCAGGCCATCCCTGGGATATCAGACTGGGTTATCAACACAGTAAAACGGGGATACTTGCTCCAGTTCACTCGCAGGCCCCCGCGCTTTTGCGCAGTGATAGAGACCTCGGTGAAAGGCAGTGTAGCACACAGTGTAGTTTTCGACTCTATACTAATGAGAGCGAGCCTCTCGCCAGAGTGCGTCCTTGCCATTCAACGGCTTGTGGCTTCGTTCACAGTGGGCTCACACAGACGGCTAAGGACGTTTCAGAGGGTCCTGGGTCTCATGGCCTCAGCATCGTCAGTACTCCAACTGGGCTTACTTTACATGCGCCCTTTGCAGCTCTGGCTGAAGCGCAGAGTGCCAGCTCATGCATGGCGCTCCGGCCATCTGCGTATCAAAGTGGACCACAAATGTGTCAGAGCTCTTGCTCCGTGGAAACGCTCTGACTGGTATCAGATATGGGAGAGGTCTCAAGGAGGAAGGTGATCTCAACAGATGCCTCCAACCTGGGTTGTGGGGCCCTGTGCGAGAACAGGCCAGTCGACGGCCTCTGGTCGAGCCCGGAGCGGCGCTTGCATATCAACTGCCTCGAAATGAGAGCAGTCTACCTGGCCCTGAAGTTTTTCCTACCAGAACTGAGGTGGTGATGGTGGCCACTGGTGGTGTCCTACATAAACCGCCAGGGTGGCCTCAGATCAGCCAACCTGGGCAGAATGGCCAGACTTCTCCTCCTTTGGGCTCAGGCCAACCTGCGCTCGCTGAGAGCAGCACATGTGCCAGGCATCCTGAACCAGGGTGCGGACATGTTATCCAGAGACAAAGTCGACCCAGGGGAATGGTCTCTCCACCCGCAGGTGGCTCACTTGATCTGGAACACCTTTGGCAGGGCAGAGGTCGACCTCTTCGCCTCAGAAGGCAACGCTCTGTGCCCAATATTCTTTTTGAAGAAAAAGGATGCGTTGGCCCACAATGGCCCAACCTCCCCCTCTATGCGTTCCCTCTGGTCGCTATGCTCCCACAGGTCATCGAGAGGATAAGGGAGAGCAAGTGCCCAATCCTTCTCATAACCCCGCTCTGGCCTTCCAGGACCTGGTTCCTAGAGCTGATGGAGCTGCTGAAATTAGCACCATGGTCCATATTGCTGAGGAAGGACCTCCTCACGCAGTCAACAGGTCAATCTGGCATCCCCGCCCAGACCTGTGGGCCCTACACGTATGGCCCCTCAATGGGTACCCGGGGACCTCCCAGAGGGAGTCCAGAACACCATAAGAGAGGCTAGAGCTCCGTCTACGAGACACCTCTATGCCTCGAAGTGGGCAGTGTTCACGAACTGGTGCACTGCTCGGGGTGTAGAAGCTGCATGTGAGTTACATCTAGTACTCTCTTTTCTACAGGAGCTGCTGGACGCGGGCAGGACCCCCTCCACACTCAAAATATACGTGGCAGCCATAGCAGCTTTCCACGCTCCTGTGGCTGGTCAATCGTTGGGAAAAAGTGATCTCATCATTCAGTTCCTTAAAGGGGCCAGAAGACTTAAGCCGCCTCGGCCTGCCTCTGTCCCCTCCTGGGACCTATTTACGGTCCTCAGGGCCCTGAAGGGGCCCCTGTTTGAGCCATTTCAGTCTACAGGCCTCAGGCTGCTCTCGCTAAAGACAGCCGTCCTGCTAGCGCTGGCGTCAGTCAAAAGAGTAGGCGACTTACAAGCGCTCTCCTCGAACAGGCCAAGGCATGGCTATGTACCTAAGGTGCTCTCAACCCTGTTCAGAGCCCAGTTTATTTCCCTATCTGCTCTTCCCTCATCCAAGGAAGATGAAGACTCAGGTCTGCTCTGCCTATTCAGGGCTCTCAGAGTCTATTTGGAGCGCTCCGCAGCATTCAGACAATGGGAGCAGCTCTTTGTATGCTTTGGCGGGCGCACCAAGGGTCGGCCAGTCACTAAGCAGAGGCTATTGAGATGGATAGTGGACGCTATCTCTCTAGCTTACACCTCTATGGGCCTTCAGTGCCCCATAGGCATGAGAGCCCATTCTACTAGAGGCATGGCCTCTTCTTGGGTCTGGTCTAGTGGTGTACCAATAGAAGACATTTGTGCGGCGGCAGGTCACCTCCAGGTCCCTGGTCTACAAGCACGGATACTCTTTGTTTAAGGTTTTTCGGGCTATGGCCCTAAAAGCTCTGGAAGCATTTTTCCTATGTTCAGGTTCCAATCGCCTGTAACCTACAGGGGCAAGCTTGTGTTTCTGTATACTCCTTCATGGGGCCCGGAACTCTTCCCTGGCCCAGGGGAGTTCATAGCTTCTATCCTATGCTATTGACTTTGCGCATGTGCTCAGAACAATAATGCGGGGTGAAGTAAAGTGGTAGCACAGTGTTTTATAAGGGGTTACCACTAGACACAACACGAAGTGACCGTTCTCGAAAGGGAACGTATTCGATTACTTACGTAACCTCGGTTCCCTGAGAATAGGGAACGAGTGTTGCGTACCCTGCCGTGCTACCACATCGGTGGGGTGTTTCGCTTCAGTCGATTTAACTTGACTCTATGGCGAGCTGGCCGGGCTTATATAGTCATAAGCCACGCACCTTCTGGCGGACTCGGACGCGCTCTGGCGCAAAGCGCCCTGATTGGTTTGCGCGCCTCAGCCAGCGCCCTGATTGGTTTGCGCGCCTCAGCCTCCTCGCCATAGGATGTGCAGTTGCTAGACACTCTGCTCTATGCTCGCTGTGCAGCTGCACTGCGTTTTAAAATAAAGGCTTCAATATTCTCGAGATAAGGAGTTTTCCCATAGCGTCTAGCTGGACGCAACACTCGTTCCCTATTCTCAGGGAACCGAGGTTACGTTAGTAACCGATTTCGCTGCTTTCACTGCTCTCCTGATATAGGGATAACAAATCTCTTAGCATGTCAAAAGAGACCTGGAGCTTGACCTTTTTCCATTTAGCCTTAGGGTATCAGGGTATCTGGGTTTATGTTGTAGAGTCTTTAAAGGTGCCACTGAGTATAAGACAATTACACAGATGGAATTAACCCTATATAGGAGCTCCTCAGAACTCCATAGATAGAGTAGCTTCACAGAACGCTAATGAAAAGGCATTTCTGGTGGTATAAGTAATTAGCAGAGACTGGAGAGCATACTGTATGTAATAAGATTAGAAGCATTAGATACACAAGGAACAGTAAACATAACAGTCTTATGATCAGAGAAACCATTTTCACACACCTCAAGGTCACAGAGGGAAAAACCATGCGATTACACTAGATCAAGTGTATGTCCTTGTGAGGAGACGGGGTGGAGGAGGGATGCAGAAAAAACTATTGAGGAACATAGATGATTTATAGGCCTCTGCTCATACTGATTGGGTAGATTTCTACCTTGTAATGCATCCTCTGAAAGCAGCATTTTTAAGTTTTCGGACTCATAATGTGCATAAAGGTGGGTCGCCAGGACTGGAATTGAGAACCACTGGGTTACTAAAATACAAATGTTATCTGGCCCAGCAATCTCTATGAAAGAATTGTAAAAACCATGAATGACTGGAAAAGTCATAGTAAATTATTGGTCAATAGGTGTAGAAAGCCTAAATCTAGTTCAATTGAATGCCTCCATCTTCTCTGTCTCTTCTTGTCCCTCCATTCTTGTCTTATTTGTCTTTTCAAGACCTGTCTTGTCTTTTCTTTTGTAGGATTGTTACAGCACTGGACTGGCTCACAGTGCACGTTCTCCTTCTCTGCCTGACCCCAGTGCCTCTTCACGCTGCTATGCCCCTCGCCCTATCCTCTCAGCACATCCAGAGGAAGGACTGCTCGTCCCTGTAGGAATGCCTGTTCGGGCCTGGCACCTGCCTATGCCAGCGGCTGCTCCCATACCTTTCACCATTCCACCCCCCACCAGCTCTCACCAGCAGGCTGCTCCATCATGAACGATGAGGTCATCAGCACTAATGCACTGGCCTGGCTGGTCTGCTCTGGAGTGTCCATCCTGGCCAATGCCTGGGGAATCCTGAGTGTGAGTGCCAAGCAGAAGAAGTGGAAGCCACTGGAATTCCTCATCTGCACACTGGCTGGCACGCACATTCTCAACATGGGCATCCCTATCACCATGTACTGTGTCATTCAGCTACGCCGACAACACTCCAACTATGAGTGGAACGAAGGACTCTGCAAGGTCTTTGTCTCCACATTCTACACCCTTACCCTGGTCACCTGTTTCTCAGTCACCTCCCTGTCCTACCATCGCATGTGGATGGTTCGCTGGCCTGTCAATTATAGGTAAGTGAAAGAAACTTGACCTGACCTTTGTTGACACAAGAATTGGATTTTAATTTTCATTTACAGTGCTAAATTCTTAAATTTTGAAAATGCCTACCTTTTTAAAAAAAATGTTGTGCTTTGAAAATGTAGGTATTGAAGGTATTGTATTGAATGAAACCATTAGTAAACTTAAAATTACCTTGGAGTTTATAAGATCAATAAAACTGATGGCCTGGTTTCACAGACAAAGCTTAGATTAAGCCAGGATTAGACCTCAGTTGAATTAGGGCATTTAAGTACCTTTTATAAACGTGTTTTAAGGTTCTTTCACACTGGCAGTTTAGTTCAAAATGGGGCACAGTTCACATAAAACAAAATTGCTAACGTGAAAGCTGTCATGCGGACCCGATCCAGAGACTACCTGAAGGAGGTCCAGTGTGAAACTTTACAAGTGTGCATCTTGAGTCAAAACAATGGCAGAAACATATTATATGTCAGAGCAATTTGCTTTCAGTTAAAAAAGCTCAAACATGCATAGTCTAGGACTAGGCTTAAGCCTGAAACCGGAAGTATGAATCATATTCCATTCAATTATGCCAATGTAAATATCTAAATAAAATTAGTGTAGTACGGTTCAATATGTAGGGAAGGAAGAGGACAGGGTTGGCTTGGGAGACTGTGGGTTTTATTCCAAAAACAAAATAAAAGTACAAAGAAAAGGTGCGCACACAGCACTGCAACATAAACTCAGTCCACAAAGGGTTCATTCACTCAAGACATCTCGCGCTCCCGCACTCGCCGCTCTCTCTCTCTCGTCACAGTCTTTTCTCCGTGCTGCTTCACGCGCGCTAACCCACAGGTCTCCCAGCTGTCTCTCTCTCGAATGATGTTTCCCCGTCGCTTATATGCGGTCTCTCCACGCCAATCACTGAAACAAGACAAAGGTGTTTGTCATTTGCACTTGACCCACTTACGCCACACCTGTCTCCTGATCCTCTCTCCTGTCACAGACTTCGCTAGACCACGCCCCCCTTGCCACAATTACATATTCATGCAAGTTAAGAAATAGTAAAATCCTTCCTTCAATGATGTTATCCGCAATGTTTTTCATATGGAGGTCAAAGCAAATTGTTGTTGAGAGTTGTTTAGAGTCGACATGAAATCAAAATTGACCCTATTTACTTTGTTAGCGCATATTACTAGTCTTGTGGTGAACAATTAATCCGAGCAAGTTAATACACAATTGTTTGCCGTGGTAAAGATCAAAATCTGAAAAGTTACTTCCATTCTGGAATGGCGTTCCTTTTCTGATGACGTCAGTTTGACTGCTTGGGTTGAAAACACAGTCGTAACTTGAGACGTTCCCTTTCGAGGGAACTCGCGCTGCATCGACGACGCCTTGGGAACGAGAATACCCAATACGCCAGATTTACAATTGCCTGTTTAAGAAACTGTCGGCAATCTAAGAAAAAAGCACCTGAGAGCCTGGGGAAGCAACCAGGTCCAGGCTACAAAACCTCACGAATGTGAGGGGCGTGGACCAACCTGCCGCATCACAAACCTCCTGAAGGGAAACCCCAGATAATAAGGCTTTAGAGGCCTGCATACCCCTAGTAGAATGAGCTCTAACCAACAAAGGGCACGGCTGGCCAGAGGACTCATAGGCAAGAGAGATAGCCTCAACTATCCACTTACTGATTGTTTGCTTAGAGGCTGGAAGGCCTTTCTTAGGTGATCCAAAGCAGACAAATAACTGATCAGATTTTCTCCACGGGGCAGCCCTGTGGACATAAGTGTCCAGTACTCGCACTGGACACAAGAGATTCAGTTTTTCCTGGTCCGAAGAGGTAAACGGAGGAGGACAGAAAGCCTGCAGCACAATAGTCCTCGGAATATTGGTTGGCACCTTAGGCACATATCCCTGTTTAGGGTATAGGAATGCCTTGACCATCCCGGGTGCAAATTCAAGGCAGGTGGGAGAAACCGAGAGGGCCTGAAGGTCTCCGACTCTTTTGATGGACGAAATAGCTTGAAGAAATATGGTCTTGAACGTCAGAAATGTTTCTGAAACCGACTCTAGGGGCTCGAAGGGAGCCCCTGAAAGGCCTTCCAGAACTATTGCCAGGTCCCAAGCCGGCACCCTAGTGCGAGTTGCAGGCCTCAGCCTCAAGGTGCCACGAAGGAAACGTATGATCAGGGGGTCTCGACCCAATGATGTAACACCCACCGGGGTGTGGAAAGCTGCAATGGCCGCCACGTAGACCTTTAAGGTAGATGGACATAAACCTGATGCAAAGCGATCTTGGAGAAACTCAAGTACTGTACTAACTGAACAGTTAACTGGATCCAACTGGCGCTGGTGACACCAAGACGTGAAAACTCTCGTAGTCTTTCCTCATAGCTGGAGCTCCAGAGCTAAGAATTGTCTCAACAACCTTAGTTGAGAGACCACTCTCTATAAGTTGGGCCCCCTCAGAGGCCAAACCCATAGTTTCCAAATCTCTGGTCGGGGGTGAAATATTGTGCCCCCCGCCTGAGACAGAAGGTCTCTCCTGATAGGGATCTCCAAGGGAGGGCCGTCGAGGAGATGAATTAGGTCCGCAAACCAAATTCGACTCTGCCAGCATGGTGCTACTAGCAGTAGACTTATCCCATCCTGGCGGACTCTCTCCAGAACTCCTGGGAGCAGAGCAACAGGGGGAAAAGCGTACAGACATAGCCTCGGCCATGTCTGTACCATAGCGTCCAGCCCCAGAGGGGGAGTGAGGGAGAACCATAGTGGGCAGTGCGTCGTGTACTGAGATGCGAACAGATCCACTTCTGCTTGGCCGTAAAATTCCCATATCTGCTCCACCGCCTCGGGGTGAAGTCTCCAATCCCCTGGCCTCAGCCCCTGCCTCGACAGGGTGTCTGCTCCTATATTTTGGCAACCTGGGATATACACTGCCCTCAGGGAGATTATTTTCCCTAGGGACCACAGGAGGATCTGGTGTGCCAGTCTGTTGAGTGGACGCGAACGCAGACCCCCCTGACGATTTATGTAAGAGACCACAGGTGTGTTGTCTGTACGGACGAGCACATGATGGCCCCTCAGGTCTGGAAGGAAATGTCTCAATGCATTGAAGACTGCCATCATCTCCAGGCAGTTTATGTGCCAAGAAAGATGATGACTCCTCCACAGACCCTGGGCTGAGCGGCCTTCCATTACCGCTCCCCAGCCGGTGAGGGAAGCATCTGTTGAGATAGAAACTCGATGGCAAGGAGCTCCCAACACCGGACCCTGGGATAGGAACCAGTGTTTTCTCCATATAACCAAGGCGTGGAAACACCGCCGCGTGATCTTGATCGTACGAAGTGGGTTTCCCCTCGGGGAGAAACCTCTGGTTCTGAGCCACCACTGCAAGGGTCTCATGTACAGTAGGCACAGTAGCACAGTATCACATTGGACGCTGCTGCTATGAGGCCCAACAGTTTCTCGAACTGGTTCACAGTCCGTGACTGGCCTAGCTTAAACTCTTTTGTGGCCTTGAGGATAGTAGCTACACGAACGGGCGATAGTGTGGCTCGCATCGTGACTGAATCCCATACCACACCAAGGTAGTGGAGAAAGCACACTCTTCTTGGCATTGAGTCTCAACCCCAATTTCTTCATGTGAGCGAGAACGACACCTCGATGCCGAACCGCTAACTGCTCTGATTCCGCCAGAATCAGCCAGTCGTCGATATAGTTCAAAATGCGGATGCCCTGCAGCCTGAGCTGCATCTACGCACTTTGTGAACGTGCGGGGCGATAGAGCTAGACCGAATGGAAGCACCCGATATTGGTATTCTTTGAGAACTTGTTCTCTCCCACCAGACTTGTGTATGTAGTAGGTGAGGTAAAGGCAGAAAGCTGGCAATGGACCAAAGGCAAGGGAGGGGGGAATAAGTTTCTGAACTTAAATCGTTTGTATTGTTTTACTATGAACACAATTATTTTAAGTATAGGCCTATATCATATTATTTACAATATACAGCATGGTTTTTGCTGTAAAAAAAGTTTTTCTATTTTTTCTTGTTGTAGTCGCGATGTTGCCCATCATAACTCGCTACAGGCATCAAAACCGTGTCTCCTTGCTGTAGATCTTCGTTTGTGTGTGACGGAGGGATACCTGCTGCTGTTTTGACTCCTTTTCACATTTTATAAGCTCTTCAAGACTTGTCAGCTCCATCATATACCATTCATATGTATGCACTTACAGCGAGCAGTTTTAGCTCAGTACACGGCATTGTTTTGGATGTTCGAAAAGTTCCATCGCAAAATATAGGTCTGTGATGGCCAGGATATATGCCACACATGATTCTTATAAATTCATCTTTGCATTGATCAATAAATGAAAAGATATTACTATATTGGTTTGTTTTAATATCTTTATTTGTCATAGAGTCAGTGCATGGGCTTAGTTATTTGGCTTAAGGTTAAAACATTAAAACCAGTTAAAATTCCTCTTTGGCTAAAATACTAAAATACCAAAATACATAGCTAATACTGTTAAAGTTCAATGTTTAATTAAGATGACTTGAAATGTTTGGTACCTGGTGTGTTGTGGGAATGGACCAGACTAGTGACAAAGAGGTTCAAATAGGAAGTTTTAATGGGAATTCTAAAGGAAGAAAGAATGTACCAACTTTGATGAAAGAATTATTTTTGCATTAACTAAAATGTATCCATGGCTTTAAATTTAGTTAAATGTATTATGTTCATTCCAGGGTTTGTGTTGCTAATGTTGTGAGAATTTGTATACGGTTTTGTTTCCCTTGTGTTAATGGTGCTGGCCACCTCCTATAAATTCAGTGTATGTCTTGTCTAGGAAGTTTCTTGTTAGTAATTGTACCTTTGAAAGGTGGTGCTGTTTTTGGTTCTTTGTCCGTTTGAGAGGCTCAGGCACGATTATGTTCCTTGGAATACTTTCTATTTCCTGTGATTTAGCCTGAATGGAACATTATTCTTGATCAATTTTACTATACATTTTTTTGCTTCTTTTTTTTCGCTCTAATGAGGCTTGAGATCACCTTTTTTTCTTGCTTAAGCAAGATTTAATAAAGACTCACAATTGAAGATAACTTTGCTCATGGCAGATCCATCACAATGTCATAAAAAAAAATTGTACTATGTTAAAAATGACATTGTGAATGCTAAGCGAACCAGGACTAAATGTATCGTTTTCTTTTTTGGTCTGGACCAAGAGAACCGAACACACCTTTACAATAATTTTTGGATTTTGTATTGAGTTTAATATATATATATATATATATATATATATATATATATATATATATATATATATATTAATTGCCTTCTGAATATAAAACACATATTGAAGGAATATAAATAAAATGTCTATTATAATGTTGCGTTATCACCATGTCTACACCAGACGTGAGCGGTGTGATTTAACGTGACAAAAGCAAATAGAAACCATTATAATTACTGATGCTGTCTACACCAGATGCAACGCAACAATTTCTATTTTTATTCAATTTTTATCTATTTTTCCCTTTCTTTTTTATTCTGACATGAGACCAAATGGATTTGCAACGCTCGGTTTGTCACATCCAATGTAGACAAGCCGGTGTAGACGCGGTGTATGTCTTCAAATTTGAACACCTGTAATCCTTCTTCAAACTGTCAGTCCAAATCCAATTTTTGTTCTTATCCAATTTAAATCTGATCAGATTTAGCAAGTGTGAACAGCAAATAAATCACATGAAATGCATTTTTTTACAAGTCTGTTTTGAGCTACATTCATATGTGGTTTGAAATCCTATTCAAATCGCATTTTTGGAAATCCGATCTGATAGGATTTCGCATGGTTTATGTGACTTTCTCATGCAACGTAAAATGTAAACGTCAGATGTTGTTATAGGAAACAGGCTGAAAGTCGTGGCAGAAACAAGGTTGTGTTGTACAATGTTCCGTACGAGCAGAAAATAACAATATAATGGAGTCATGTTTTGAAACCAGTGGAGACAACAGCACAGAATCAATCCATGCATACCAGCCTCCTACATTTCTGCTGCTGCCTCAGAAGACGCAGTAGTCCAGCGTGGCGGCTACACATTGCCATGTTGTAAACAAGACAACATCTGTATTACAAACCCCATGTTGCGGTTGTTGTTGTTTTTAGCATATACCTACCAACATAACGTCATTGCCATAGAAACCAATGCCGATATTCCGGAAAATGAAAGAGCGGAATGGGACACACAAATCGGATCTGAACATTTGCGATACACAAAGTAGACAGTCAATAATGTCCTCATGCATAGACATAAGAGGATATGTCCTTATATGCCTTCTTAGTATATTTATAAATATACCTATGCCAACTCAACTGCCTTGAAACGCGCAGCTTTGTATGATGTGTTGTCGTAATTTCCACTGAAACAGGAAACTAAGGCGGGACATATTCAATGTCTCCTCCCCCTTTTCAAATAGCCAATAGCGTTTAGTTTACCTCACAGACTCCAAGGACTGCAAGTCGTACTTGACAGCACCATGGAAGTGAATCCGAGTACTGATGATATGTTGGATTCAATAGTAGAGGTGTGAATAAATTCTAGTCATTTCATTCTTACCAATGTACAGTTGGAAAACGGAATAAAACTCGAGTAACCGAACACACATCTCCAACCAGTGGCATAATTTGTTTTAAAAAGTGGGAGGGACAGGTGTGGGGGGAGGGGGGTTGCTATACAAGATATATGTACAATAAATGTGTACAATACAATTTTTCCGGAAAAAATAGCATTACGATGTCCAGAAATCAATTTCAATAGTACACTGGGTTTAATTTGCCATTTAATGTGATCTGCTAATATTGTTAGTGCCGAGAATTTTCACGTAAATAAATCCAAGTTCTAATCCACACTCGTATAGTTTTTTTTGCTCATCAAAACCAAATATGTTTATCAGTGGTTGTTGTAACGACTGAGACAAATCAGACACAATTATTTGTCAGTTAACAAATAATATTTAAAACTCACTCTGGGATCTGTGGTCTCATCCCGCCAACAAAGGCAAGAAGGGTCTTTGGTTACCATGACTACGATCAGATAAGTTGGTTTTATTGCTGTTAAGAATGTGGTCACGTGGTCAAGACAGAGAAGAAAGAAACAGACTTTAAAACAGACTTTGCTGCATTAATTATAAGTGAAATGATCTATAAATGAACATGCATCCAAGAAACTGTGTGAATGATTTACTGTCTTGTGTACTATTATGTATTTGATACTAAGGTATGTATTTTATTATACAACCAACGGTCAATGTAACCCCATTTGTATCATGTCTCCTATCTCATTAATCCTCATTTAATGACTCACACTTTAGTGTACATCACCTTCTCTTAGAATGCAGTGTGTGTTTGTTATATCTAGCTGAGCATTAATGGACACAAACGGGAAGGCAGATGTCTAACCACACTTGAGATAGCGTCATAAATCCTCCCCGCTTGGAAATTCCCCCTTTCTTATTGGTTGAGCCAACCCTGAAAGGGTGGATCTTTCTCAGGCTTTTGGGCAGTCATGGCCTTAGTGGTTAGGGAGTTGAACTGGTAATCTAAAGGTTGCTGGTTCGATTCCAGAACCGGTGGGAAATGACTGAGGTGCCCTTGAGCAAGGCACCTAACCCCTAATCGCTCCCCGGGCGCCACACAAAGGCTGTTGCTCTGGGTGTGTGTATCCACGTTTGCAGTGTGTGTGTGTTAACTACTCACTACTCTGCTCCTAATGTGTGTGCATTAACTTGGATGGGTTAAATGCAGAGGTCAAATTCCAAGTATGGGTTACCATACTTGGCCGTCACGTGTCAGTTTCACTTTCACTTTAACCCTCTGGGGCCTAAGGTGTTTTTGGGGTCCTTGAGATGTTCTGACATGCCCTTACATTTGTGCTTTTCTCAGTTGCTTATAAACATATTAATGGCAAAGGTATAATTACACTCTATTTAGCACAAAAAGGGCTACCATAATATGTGAGCAACATGTATGTACATGTTTGTATTTTTGAGAAAATAATGTTTATGCATGGTTATTGAAAAAACTAAAAATGAAAATTTCTGAAATAAGGCCACAAAACACATACTAAATATGTGTCCATAAGACTTCTGAATAATGCATTTTGTCGCCTAGAGTTTTTTTCTTCAAAATGATGTGAAAATCATCCTGCCTAATCATTCACATAAAACAATACATTGATTTAAATTTTGTAAGACAGTTTTTGTTTGGAAAGGCAATATGCGAGTGGGCGTGATTCACACCTGAGGAGACAATGCCCCTGCATAATGAGGCTGCATAAATAATAAGCCTTTCATTCAGGTGTGTGACTGAGCCACAAGAAAGAATGCAAGCACAATATATATATATATATATAATTGGTTCACAGTTGTTGTTGTTTTTTCCACAAATTGTGCTTGCAAATTGTATAATATCCAAGGTAAACATTTCTAGTAATTGTGCAGTTAATTGTTCTCATACTGTATTTTCAGATTTGGAATATATTCTCTACCCAAATGTGTCACTAATAAAACACAATAAAAATTATTTAAAGAGAAGGCTTATATTGACCTTTTAAGATTTTGTTTACATCTATCCTTGTATATATATATATATTTTTTTGTGCTATTTTATTAAAAAGGTTATAAAATTACAACAACAATTAAAATTGTAACAATATTTCCAGTGTAATCTTTCTTTGTAAAAACTAAAGTATAAATTTTATCATACGTAATTCAAAGTTAAGGATTCATTAGTTTGAATATAGCCTACATTGGAACAAACACTATAATAACATCTTAGTTGATGACTTTATTTTTGACAAAACATAGTATATATATATTTAACATATGAGCAGAAATTGGCAACATTATAAGCTTATTTGATGTGGCAGTATTTTACAGTAAAAACTTTATAATCTATCCGATTTTTGTAGTCGATTTTTACTCATCTCAGTACAGCAATAGAGTTTGGTAAAAGCTGTTCATTCATTCACACACAAAAACGCAATTCATTTTGAAACAGTATTTTTGCGTGTACAGACACTTGCGATTAGAACAAAGCAAATATAGAACTGACCTATTCCTCAGCTGGATACGTTGATCCTCGAAATGAAACTTCCAGCACTTCTGAGGTAAATTTTCCAGGATTATTATTAAAATAGTATTATTCCTCACAGCGTCGTAAAGTACATGAGTCTGAAAGTGAACTCGCGGTGTGTGTTATCCAGCTGATGTGAGCGTTTCACAGGTTTGTATGGATCGCCTCAGATAATTTGCGTTTGAATAGCGCGCGCTCTCCGTGGGCGGGGTCACATTAAAACTTAATGAGATGAGATGAGAACGACTGACATCTCTCTCTTTTCATACATATTACATAAACTGTGAATATTTGTTTTTTATAAAAATTACTTCATTTAAAAGAAGAGAATTCAAGCTTCATGCCTGTGTGTCTGTATGCCTGTTTGACTGAGTATTCGCTGAGTTACAGTTCATTTTCGGACGCGTTTCAGAACGGAATTCACTGACAGAGAGAAAGCAGAACTCACATCATGTTTATTTTTCTTTATTTGGCAAAAAGCACAACACGTTGTTTTTATTGTGAGTATACACAAAAAAAAAATACACACTTAACAGGATCGATTTATGTATGAAACTTGTATGCAAGATCAAAGTCAACAGAGTATTTTGAATCTCTTTTGCACTGAAAAGAAAAAAAGCGAGCCTATCGCGCCGGCGACCCCAGGGGGTTAAATGGTCGCTACACAAGCTCTTCCTCCTCTTCTTCTGGCCTTCACTGCTGCTTTTTTAGGTTCATGTCTGTGTTCCATTCTGTCACTCACCATTTTACCTATGCATGTATGTATGTGTGTTTAGATTAGTTATGTTTGTGATTTAGTTAATAAAACTTGTGCACAATATGTATTTGGTTCTGATTCTCTGCTTGCAACAAAGTTTATTTTATCTTGATTTTGTTACATGCTCTATCTAAGCGCTGTACATGCTAAGAAATAATCATTTTTTGGGGGCCATGAAAGATACGCTTTTCTTAGAATAAATGAATAATCAAAAGAGTTCATTGGACGAACTGATTAATTGATTGTAATATTAATTTAGCTACATCAAGTTAATCCAATTAACTGACCCAAATATTAATAATTAATCATAACAAGTTATGAGTTATTATTAAAGGTGCATTAAGCAACTTTTTCATGTTAAAAATACCCGTTTTCTAACCCATACATTGCCTGATGGGCTGAATGAGCCCTTCTCTGATCACTGAGATTGTCTCTATAATCCTGTAAAGTAAAATAAATAAGAGGGATTCGGGCCGGAATTTTAGACTGGGCGTGACGTCATGCGCGTTCACGGCGCGCTCACCTGGCTGTCTGGCAGGTTTGTGTATTCGCCGCCATTCTCCGTAGAAGATGGATTCTAAGAGACCGGCTTGTAGTTCATTTCAAACACCAACGCAAACTCCACGTAAGATAAAAAAAAAGAAAACTTTTGTCCGTGAGCGTGCACACTTCTGGCTGCAGTTTCGCTTGCCGCCAGAGGGGGCATAGTTCTGCAAAAACTCAGAGACTTGCGCAATGCACCTTTAATATTTCCCCTTTGAGCTAACTCGTTACATTGTATATCAAGCAGGGACATGTTTGTGGGCATTTTGTTTTGTGATTTCACCGGAATGAATAGAGTGTCTCCGCAACGGTGTTAAGCCTTGTTTATACCAGGCGAAAGCCTGGCTCCGCAGCGCAAGTCTCCGCAGACTGCACGCGCACCTCCCCAAACGGACGAGGCATTTATACTCAACGCGCTCGCCGTTGTACTATTCTGTGAAACGACAGGGGGCAACTCAAGTAATTGTCCTCTTAACCATCAGGAATCAACGGTGAGAAGAAGAAAGGTCCACACGTGACAATGTTTATTTTAGTACATCACCACCAATACCACACTACAAAAATAATTCTGTAAAATCCAGTAAACCCTGGGATTGTTAATTGTGACATTAGAACAAAATATGTGGATATAAAAACATGAATGTAGGCTATACAACTAAACTAATGATCTCTTAAATATTTTCTATTTTCACTAAACATTTCATTAAGTTTCGTGGACATTTTATAAAACATTTTTATTAAAATGGCTTATGTCTGCTATAGGCTCATTTTGTAAATGTAAGCAACTAATTTAAGACGCACAAACTGGGTGCCGGTGCTGTGAGACGTTCATGCTCGGCCAGATTCGGCTCGAAGTCGTGCATCTTCGGATGCGGAGCCACGCGCGCTGTTACAAAATATAAAGCTAGGTTTATACTCACCACGTCCGCACGAGCGCGAAGGTGTGTGTGGCAAAAATGACGTCATTGCGGTGTGGGCGGTCATGAGTGTTGGGTGCGCAAGACACCATTTCGCTTGGCAGTGTGCACAGCTTATATTTTGTAACAGAAGAATATATTATAATATATATGCTTATATTTTATCGGAACAGAAGAGCGGTGTTTTGTCCCGCGACTACAGCGTCTCACGGTCACCCAGTTACCCTGCTGCATGGGCTCTACAGCCAGAACCGAACAATGTACAGAGTTCAATAAGCTAGTCGCATCCAAAGCAGTATCTAAAGCCATTGCATTCTTACTATCCTCGATTAAAGTTTGGATGCGTGTCTCTAGTGACCTGACCCCGAAATATAACATCCTTTTAAACGGGGCACGGCACCCCACAAGATACACCGAATCCTTTGAAATAACATGTGTACTCACCTATTTGAGTCGCTTCCGACAAGCCTTTCGCTGAGCAAAATCTTTGACAATGTCCTTAATTGTTACAGATCTGCCAGGATCCTGCACAACGTTTTCCATCACTCTCCTTTGTTCGCCCCTGCACGTCATTCCTGATCACACACACCTGCACCTTTACACTCATCACTCCAACTACTTAAGGACTCACTTCACCACTGTTCACTGTCTGGTCTTGTTCGTTGGTTGGAAGGAGGACTACTCACCTTTCCTCCTACAAGTCTCCAGGGTTCTCCAAGTCTCCAGCGTTCTCCAAGTCTCCAGTGTTCTCCAAGTCTCCAGCATTCTCCAAGTCTCCAGCGATCCTGTATCTCATCTCTCCACGTCTCCATCGATCCACCACCATCCCTTTAAGAAGACACATTGCTTTCACTGCCAGCACACCACTCTCCAATCCAGCATTGCACTTCCCACTCACCTTCTTCCCGTTCACCAGCCCTGTTGTTCACAATAAACTTCCTGTTTTCATTTATCTCTGTCTGTAGTTTCGTTCTGTAACAGAAGACCGGACCTATACCGACAGACAACAATATGGGCATCCTCCTCAGTCCCCTAGACCCTGCCGATCTGCTTCTTGCCATCTCCGAGGACCACCGCCAGAATGAGACTTACATAGAGGAGTACCTCCACCTCGTCCACCAGGTGTCCTGGAAAGAGGCAACCCTCAAATCCATCTTTTGGATGGGGCTGAACGATCCACTCTTCAGGTGATTACCATCTACTGCCACCACATGTTCCTTGAGGGAATACATTGAGAACATCCTGTGGGTGAGTGGATTGGCTTATACCCTCAATGCTGGCTTTGTCCTGGTCCCCTGAGCTGCCGTCTCTGCCATGGCCGCCTGAAGGGCCGTCTCCGCCATGGCCGCCTGAAGGGTCGTCTCCGCCTTGGCTATCGGAAGGGTCGTCTCCACCATGGCCGCCTGAGCTGCCGGCTCCACCCTGGTCACCTGGTAGTCCGGCATCACCCTGGAGTCTGCACCCACCTGCTTACACCAGTCTAGACTCCAGGGCGACTCCAAATAGTAGCAGGGCAATGCACACCTCACCATAGGTGGATGTTATGGAGTGATGATTCACAATCATCATCTTGGCAAGTTGGTAGATAAGGACTGCTGAGCAATTTCTGCTCTAAAACAGGCCCAGGGTTTGACAGTAGTTGTGCAGGAAACGTAAAGCGTAAAGCGTAAAACGTAAAACGTACAACGTCCCTGTTGTAGTGGTCATACAGACGTTTTGCCTTGACATACAGTTCATCATCACCTGCGAGCTGAAGAGTCATGGGGTCTAGGGCCTCGGGCCTCAAACATGCCAGAGGTTGCTCGCACACTGTTGAATTTTTGAGAGAGCTGGTTGATTATTGTGTCCAGATTAGCGTTAAAAATGTTGACTCTGAAATAACGTTCTACGTTGGACAGGCGCTCATCTTCAAACAACTCGTCATAATGATGTTTCATTCTCCTGACTCTCACATTTTCAAAAGTTGTCTGAGATCCCCTTTTTTCTGCGAGTGTCTGTGCTGTCATCTTTGCCTGGTCAAAAGCGCCACAATACTCAGACAAACTCTGAATGGCATTGTGCAGCAGAGTTTTTTTCTCCAGAACCATTTGAAAAATTAAAGTGAATTTCAAAAAAAAAATCTTTATTCTTGCTGCTTCACAACCCTCTTGCTTCTTGTCACTTGTCAGAAATATTTTTGTCAGTGCTTTTATTATGTCCACATATATGTACCTTATAGCAACAATGGATTTATATCTAGAGGAGAAGAAGGTTGGACATAGTCGCTTCAGTGTTACACCCGAGTGAGCTGAGGAATCGATCATGCCAGTGAGCATGGCCCACCTATTAATACTGTGGGCAAAAAGCATATACAAGTATTCAATGGTGTCATAGAACTGTGCCACTTCTGGAATGTTTTTTACTGCATTATATCAGGTAATGTGCTGCACAGTGTACATACGTCGCAAGTGGCTCTTTTTTCCTGATCCTGGCCTGCACTCCCACATAGACGCCACTCATATTGGCCACTCTGTTGTATCCATGCCCACGACATTTAGAAATATCAAGGCCATTTTTTCGTAATGCTGTTGAGGATTTTGTTTTCCAGTTCACTTGAAGATGTGACGTTTTCTCAAATACGAGAAAAGCTTCAGTTACGTTGAAATCGATAGCTATGTCCACTTGGGTTCCTCACTATGGTGACATATCTGCACACTTGACTAAGTTGGTCTCGCTTGGACAGGTCTTATGTGGTATCCATAATAATTGGGGGGGAAAAAATGGTGCTTGGTTCATTTCCGCCATAATCTCCTGCTGAACACGCTGTGACAAAATATAAATGAGCTCATTTTGGATAGAGGGGCTTAGGTATTTAATTGACCCCTTGGGCAGTTTGATCAGCTCTTGCAGCACTTGGGCAAAGGTTGCTAGAAGCTCAATAATGGCAAGGAAATTCCTACTGTTTGGCAATCCCAAACGGAACGCAAGGTTGCTCCAAAATGTGCCATTAAGTTTCCACTGTTCATACACCACACAGGTTTGAACATGAAATGGAGATTTTTTCAGACAAATGCCCCCAATCTCTGACTTCAACCATGCATTATTGTAATGGGGTAAATTGCGGTCACCAAATAACCAGCAGGGTTCACAGTATGCACAGTCCAATCTGGGGAAATAGCAAAGCCAACTGTGTGGCAGTTTAATGCCGTCTTTTGTTGTTTTGTAGTAAAATAACTCTGAAAAACAACATTTCACTCACATATCTTTAAATGTACACCTAACACAAAAGCCGAACATTATGATTATTTACACCAACGTTAGCTAGCTTGCTCCTAAAGCTGCTACATGAGGGCAGCGGTGTAGTTGGTGAAGCATGCTGAACTGATAACGAAGTACAAACATTGCTGCTGGGAGGGGACTATGGCTGCTATTGGTAAATAAGAATATTGGTAAAAGATCCAAAAGAATGTAATTTTGGAAGCTTTGCAAACTTCTCCTCCTGTTCTTTTCTCCCCTGTCTCTTCTTATAACCACTTTTATGTTTGAATGGCATGGCTACTAGCTTAGGTCTGCTCAGCTAATGAATCAGATTTTACGTTTAACCTAGCTGCCGGAGTATTGTCATCATGTCACATGATCAAAAAGAGACTTAAGATTGGGCAATGAATGGACCCTAGAATTTTTTTTAATATCTCATTTATAATGCTACTTTGTGTTATATTACCTTGGCAGTAAAAAAAAGAAAAATTGAATTAAATGTAAAAAAAATTGCGCTGATGTGAGGGTGTTTCTAACTTAACGGCTGAGAGAGTGATGGCATATTTGACATCTTTTCTCCAACAGTTGCCATTTAATATACCCATTCATTTCCAAGGAGTTAGCTTTTTTATTTTACCATGTTCGTGAATGGAGTCTCGTGTGAATGATTAAATCAGCAGGACTCATCGGTGGCATCTGGTCCCTGTAAAAATCTGTGAACATGCTGATATCAGGAGCAAGGCTGCACGATTTGGGGAAGAAAATCTAATTGTGATTTTTCTGATTAATATTTCAATTTAAAATTCACAAAATATATATATAAAAAAACATCAGGTTCCCTTTCAGTCACTCATGTTCGACATAGTCGACATAACAACTGATTAGGATCACGCTTAGGGAGCTTGTCATCTTCGAGCATTGTTAAAACGAGCCATCAAGGTGGTCTACGCTCCCGTCGTATGTCGCAACTCACCTGCCACCTCCTCCTATGGAGTCAGAAGCATCTGAGGTTGCTTCGTGCCACTCATATTCCCGGCCTGCTCAATCGTGCCGCCGAAGAGCTCTCACGACAGCCTGTGGTCTACGGAGAGTGGAGACTCCATCCCCAGACGGTCCAGCTAATCTGGGACCACTTCGGGGCCGCACAGATAGATCTGTTTGCCTCTCCGGACTCGTCCCATTGCCAGTTGTTTTACACCCTGACCGAGGGGACCCTCGGCACGGATGCACTGGCACACAGCTGGCCTGGCACACAGCTGGCCCTTATTGGCCCAACCAGACCTGGTTTCCCGAACTTACGCTCCTCTCGACAGCCCCTCCCTGGCCCATTCCTCTGAGGGAGGACTTTCTTTCTCAGGTACGGGGCACCATATGGCACCCGCGTCCAGACCTCTGGAAACTCCATGTCTGGTCCCTGGACGGGACGCGGAGGTTCTAGGTGATCTACCACAGTCAGTCATAGACACCAATACTTCTGCGAGAGCACTCTCTACAAGGCATGCCTACGCTCTGAAGTGGAACCTATTCGTTAAGTGGTGTTCTTCTCACCGAGAAGACCCCCGAAGTTGCTCGATCGGCGCCGTGCTTTCTTTCCTGCAAGAGGGGTTGGAGTGAGGGCTGTCTCCCTCCACCCTCAAAGTGTATGTTGCTTCTATTTCCGCATATCATGATGCAGTGGATGGGAGATCTGTGGGGAAGCACGACCTGATCGTCAGGTTCCTGAGGGGGGTGAGGAGACTGAATCTCTATACCCCCTTGGGACTTATCTCTGGTGCTAACCGCACTGCAGAGATCTCCCTTTAAGCAGAAGGGAAAGGCTGTCTCCAAGCAGAGTTTGGCCCACTGGATAGTGGATGCCATCATCTTGGTGTATGAATCCCAAGATGCACCTTGTCCCCCGGGACTGCGAGCTCACTCCACTCGGAGTGTAGCCGCTTCCTGGGCGTTGGCACAGGGTGCCTCGCTTACAGATGTTTGTAGAGCTGCGGGCTGGGCGACACCTAACACGTTCGCTAGATTCTATAGCCTACGTGTTGAGCCGGTTGCTTCCCGTGTGCTCTCTTCACATAGAAGCCAGTTAACACCGTAAGCCCCGCTCGATGTGCCGGCTTGTTGCGCCATTCCCCGCGAGCCCGTGTCTTTCCCTTGGCAGAGCTTCCCCTGCCGTCCCTGAAACGGGTGAGTCTCCCCCCTGTTATGGCTGGAGCCACCTCAGTGACATTCCATATGTTGTACTGCCCGATAATTCGCCCAGTCCATGTGTGTATCTTCCACATGGCTCGTTTTAACAATGCTCGAAGATGACAGGCTCCCCAAGCGTGATCCCAATCAGTCGTTACGTCGACTATGTCTCCGTTCCCTCCTTCAGGGAACAAGGGTTACATACGTAACCGAGACGTTTGTTGTGCCTTGTAGGCATGTACTTGTTGGGCTGCATAAAATAATAGTAACAATAATAATAATTTTTACATTACAGAAAACAATTTTTTGGGAGGAAGAAATTCAGGCTTTTGTAACGTAATGTAGTGATTCTGACAGGTCAGTTTAGCTCAAAAGGAATTATTAATTCATTTATAGGGAATTCGAAAGAATCACTTATTACGGCCGAGCAAATGACTCGTCCAGGGTTCATTTGAACCGGCCGTAACTATCCACTCTGCAGCGGATATAAATATCCAAACTATAGTGTAAACACTATTTATTAGCAAGGTAACTTAGATCAGCAGTTTAAGACATTAAATTCATGAGCACATAACAAAAGTAACACTTCTCTTTAAATTTTAAACTTTATTGATTATTCTAACACATAAAACTAATATCTAACACAAACACACGCACACACATTCATACGAGTTGTAGAAAGAAAGAGAGTGAGGAAAGAATGAGTTTTAAGAGTAAGATGATGAAATCCCAAGTTTCTATATGCACTTATAAGACATGACCTGAACGAACCATCAATCATTAATTTAGCCCTTCTATCATTTCTTTGGCGGGTTATTAAATCTATATCAATGCACCAGTTCAGTTTAAGAGTCTGGAGGCTACTTGGTTGTCTTTGCTTTTGGGGATTCCCTTCGTTGGCGTGAAAGGGGTTTCCCAGGTTCGTTGGCTGACGTCTCCTCGTGCCTGGATATAGATGTCTGGGGCGACCAATCACGTGGTGTGCTGGCGGATGGATGGAAAGTCTTTGAAGCTAGAAGCAGGCTTTGCAGTCGGATCGTGGACCGAAACTTTGCCACAAAACTTAACTTAGAACCAAGACTCACAACGGAAAAGAAAAGAAAACTAAGAAAAGAAAGAAAATTGAGACGAGAGTAGTTAGATGGCTTGAATGAAGCTGTTTAACCCATGTTCGTCTGATCTTGATTTGGGTTATTTTGTCTGCTCGTTTACATGGTTACTTGTCTGTCTGGTTACTCAGTCATGGCTTCTCCATGATCGTTTTTGAATCTCCAAAGCTTTCCAAAGCTTCCCTCCAAAGCTTTGTTCGGGTCCTAAGATTTTAACCCTCTGGGGTCTGAGCTGTTTTCTGGCCCTGGAGGTGTTCTGACATGCTCTGACATTTGTGCTTATTTCTGTTACTTGTGACATTTTCATGGCTAAAGTATTATTACACTGTATTTAGCACAAAATTAATCTAGATTAATCTAGATTAAAAAAATTAATCTATGCCCACCTCTAATTATAATATTCACCATATATCTAGCAACAGTTCAACTGCAATGTGAAGTTTATGCAACAATACCATAAACTAATAAGTAAGAATTTCTTACCTTACATCTTTCTTGTCTTCAAATCGCGTTCTTCTTCTTCTGAGGTAAATCCAACTTAAGCTCACGGCGCGTCTTTCAAACTCGACGAAAAGCAGAGACTTGTGAAGTTTTTTGGTGTTTTGTTTTTGAGGTAACGAGCGCGCTCGCGTTCCATGTGGAGATTTGCATGTGAATCTCTTTTGCGCGCGTGGGCGTGGTCAAATTAAAAATAATTAGCAAGCGTTTGAGATACTGGACATCCTGTTGGTTTTATACAAATTACTTAAACAGAGAATATTTGTTTTCAGTTTGAATCCGATCATTTAAAAGTACACACTTAAATGTTTATAAAGGTATATGGCTCATAAATGTGTGACAAGTATTCGCTGAGTTTTGTTTCAGTTTATAGACGTGCTCAAGAAAAAAAAGTTCACCGCAACGGAGAGGCAGAACGCACACCCTGTTTATTTTCTTTATTTTACAAAAGCACAATGTTTTCATTTGATTGTAAGTGGACACATACAAAAGTAGAAATATCACAGATTCTTTTTTTATATTTCTTTTTTCTGTATGACCATAAATGACGGAGTAATTTAAGTTTATTGTGCTACAATGTAAAGAAAATCCAGCAAAACGCGGGGGCGCGTTTGCCGACCTCAAAGGGTTAAACTCAAATGTTTGTCCAGCCTCCTGGATGAGTTCTGACCAATTAGACACTGTCTTTATTTGAGAGGTGGCATTTTCTTTACTTCTCATCCTAAATCATGCGTTATCTGTGATGTCTTTGCTCTCCAGCTCTAGCAGAGAGTACAGAGGCCACAGTTTAGACATCATTCCTATTATAAGAATACAAAACATTTTACACAGATTTCAATCAAGCCATCTTTTGAATTAAGAACATACGATCGTACTGATAGGAAACGAGACACACTTTCATTCAAACATCTAATAGTTATAACAATTACATGACTTATATGGGATCTAAGCATATTAGACACACATATAGGTTGTAGACACAATATAGAATTATGAGCAGATATCCACGAACACAGTATTTCATAGTAAACACCGGCCTATACATTATTAGTGCTATACATGTTAGTGTAAACACTCATATAGCCTACTTTTATATCATTCTATGTTTTATATCAAAGACCATAAAAACATTCTCATGTCATACATGTATATTTATTTATCATTTAAAGGTTGCCTACCTGTCTATAGTTCATATTTCAACATGTTTCCGTCGATTTCATACATTTTAGTCTAGCAACAGTTCAACTGCAATGTGAAGTTTATGCAACAATAACATTAACTAATATAATTCAGAATACATTTTTTACCTTAAAATCTTTCTTATCTTTAAATCGCGTTCTTCTTCGTCTGAGGTTAATCCAATGTAAGCTGACAGCGTGTCCTCCAAATTCGACGAAAATCAGAGGAATTATGAAGTTTGGTGCTTTGTTTTTGACGTAATGAGGGCGTTTACAGGTTTGTGTTCCTTCACGTGGACGATTTGCATGTGAATCTCTTTTGCGCGCGTGGGTGTGGTCAAATTAGAGCTAATGAGTGCTAGCTTGAGAATCTTGTTGGTTTCATACAAATTACTTAAACAGAGAATATTTGTTTTCGTTTTGAATTAGATCATTTAAAAGTACACACTTAAATGTATATACTGATATATTGCTCATATATGTGTGACAAGTATTTGATGAGTTTTGTTTCAGTTTATAGACGTGCTCAAGAAAAAAAAGTTCACGGAAATAGAGAGGCAGAAAGCACACCCTGTTTATTTTCTTTATTTTACTAAAGCACAATGTTTTGTTTCTATTGTAAGTGGACACATACAAAAGTAGACATCTTACAGATTCTTTTTTCATATTTCTTTTTTCTGTATGACCATAAATGACGGAGTGATTTAAGTCTATTGTGCTACTAGTGAAGAAGATCCAGCAAAACGCACCATGTTTTGGCGCGTTTGTCGACCCCTAAGGGTTAATCACGAAAGGTCCCCGAGCTGGGACTCGAACTCGGGTCATCCAAAGTACAACTCAAAGCGTTGCCTATACGAGGCTAACGGCTTCGACAGTTATTTAAATAGGCTAAATTTTATAATCATAATAAAACATATTATTTTATCTGTTATACAAGGCATATTTGTTTAACCCCCTGAGGTCTACGGTATCGCCGGCGATACCAGCTCGCTTTTTTTTTATCAATGTAAAAGAAACTCATAAATACTCTGTTGACTTTGATTTTCCATAGGAGTTTCATACATCAATCGATTCTGTTAAATGTGTATTATTTTTGTGTATACTCACAATAAAAACAAAGTGTTGTGCTTTTTGCCAAATAAAGAAAAATAAACACGAAGCGAGTTCTGCCTTCTCTCTGCCAGTGAAGTCCATTCTGAAACGCGTCCGAAAATGAACAATAACTGAGCGAATACTCAGTCAAACAGGCATACAGACACACGGGCATGAAGCTTGAATTCTCTTCTTTTAAATGAAGTAATTTATATAAAAAACAAATATTCTCATCTTGTGAAATCTGTATTAAAAGAGAGCGATTCCAGTCGAGCTCATCTCATCTCATTACGTTATAATCGGCCACACCCACGGAGAGCGCGCGCTATTCAAACGCAAATGACTGAGACGATCCCATACAAACTGTGAACGCCCACATATCAGCTCGAGAAAACACATCAAGTTTATTCAGATAAGTGTAGTTGTCTACACTGTCTCGCAGCGCTGTGAGGAATAATAATAATGGAAAACTTACCTCAGAAGTGCTGGTATTTCGAGGAGCAACGGATGGAATAATGTAGTACGTATTTTTTTTCATTCTCAAGTAAATCACGTTTCTGTGTGAATGAATGAACGGCATGAGATGCGCTGTTTACCACAACTCGCAAAAAGACGGTTTAAATTTGAATTGCGTTTCTGTGTGTGAATAAATGATCTGCTTTTAGCAAACTATTTTGCTATACTGAGTAAAATCGATTGAAATATGTTGAAATAAAATGTATTTGTATAAGCAACGTATTAAACTGCAAATTAACATTTATAGATTACACATTTTTACTGTAAAATATCTGCCACCTCAAATAAGCTTTTGTTTGCCAATTTTTGCTAATATGTTAAATATAGTATGTTTTGTCAATGTAGGCTATATTCGAAGTTTGAAATATGTATGATAAAATGTATACTTTAGTTTTTACAAAGAAAGATTACACTTCAATTGTTGTTGTAATTGTAACCTTTTTAATAAAAAAATATATATTTACAAGGTAGATGTAAACAAATTTTAAAAGGTAAATATAAGCATTTTCTTTAAATAATTTTTATTGTGTTTTATTATTGACAAATTTGGGGAGAGGATACATATTCCAAAACTGAAAATACAGTATGAGAATTAACTGCACAATTAATAGACATGTTTTCCTTGGATATTATACAATTTGCAAGCAAAATTTGTGAAAAAAAAAAAAAATTTGACATGCTTCCAACTGTGAACCAATTTGGTAGAATATATATATATATATATATATATATATATATATATATATATCAGAGTTTCCGCTAGAAAAAAATGGTGCCGGTCAAAGTGACCGGCAGAGGTTTCGTTTTCCGGACATTTTGATGATATGCCGGTCAAATATATCGCCTCTTAATTAGTCAAGTTGAGGAAAACTGGACGCAGGCTATGTAACTTAAAAAATGACATAATCAGGCCGTATAGAATGCAACATGTTTATAACTTTCAAATAGACGGGAAAAAACATGAACGTCCGATTGGCGTCAATCAACGCCAATTGTTTTTACTATGGTTTCACATTCATAGTTTAACAAACCAATCCCCCTTCCCCACATAAAATACACTCTCAGTATGTCTCATTTAGCTGGTAACATTTAAATTGGCCACCGTGAAATGACTCCTTGTCAAATGAACTAGGCTACTTTTTACGCTGTTTTGCAGTGCTGAATTGTGCAGCTGCCGATTACAGATTTGCGCAAATGTTTTGCGCTATTATCTAAAAATAAATACCTATAAAAAAACTATTGCGAAATGACGGCGTTTCCATTAACCGATGTTATGCGACTAAAACGTCATTTGTTCTCTCAAGATAAGTCATTTAAAAAATCACGGCAACGGACGTTGGTTTATATAATATCACAGCCAACGCATTAGACATTATTATTATCATTATTATGGAAGGAGACGTGGCAAAGTTGAACACCAAATTTTTTATTTGAACTGGCTACACCAACTGCTGCGCAAAAAAAGTAAATATCGACGAATTTTCAGATTTTTGTTTATGACTTTTTGCCCCTTTATTAAACATTTAAAATATTCACAAATTAATATGGAAAAAATGTCGTTTTACTGGTTTTCTAAGGCCAAATTAGAACCTGGAATTGATGTTTTTCCCGCAGTGCTGCATGAGAAGAGCCATTAATATTATTAATAAACTATTGTTTTCTAAGTGTTGGCTAAAATCATATCTCCATCTCCGCTGTTAAGCAGATGCGCTTTTAGAGAGAATTACATAATCAGAAGGTATTATCTTTCGATTCGAATTTGTTCGTTTTAAAGTGGACATTTTAAGCTTTAGTCATAGGCTATATTTTGTTTTAGTTTTCGCGCTCCAGTTTATGGAGATCATGAAAGTGCGTCTGATTGTTTTATTTTATTTTACAAAAGCACAACGTTTTCTTGTTATTGTGAGTTTACACAAATAAAAGTAGTTGAGAATAATGTATTATTATTTTCTGTATGACCAGAAATGATAGAGTATTTTAAGTTATTTCCACTGTTGATAGAAAAATGCAAGTGTTTGCGCGCGCGCCTCCGTGCCATGCAGTGCGCGCTCCACACCAGCTTTGTTCCTTTTTTGCATAAAAGCGTCTTCTAAATATAGCCTATTAAATGTTATAATATAATAAAATAAAATAATATAAAATAATTATTATTTGCGTATACATGGACCTCAAACACACCGCGTCTTCTAAGTCAGGTGACTGTAAATGCGCAAAAACTGTTTCCATTGCAGTTTTGCGAAATAGTACTCCTTTTTTCGAATTGCCTGAAAAACCACCTCATGCATTGCGAGCGTAAAAGTTTTTTTGCGATAAAAGGGAGTTTTTGCGAAATTGACGTGTTTCCATTGTGCGTATTTTTAATTCGCAATTTCAATTTGCGCAATTTGAAGGGTAATGGAAACGCGGCACAACTTGCAATGCGCATAAGCCGCGTAACCTTGTTCTCCGCAAGGCGACTTCGCTGCTTCGTCTTGATCCGATTCTGCTTTTTCTCCGGTGGTGGTGGAGCTGTCTGGACATCTGAGGCTTCAGGCGTTCCTGATTCACCATCGTCCCGTCGCGTCTGGCCTCTGAAAAAAGCTTTTAAGGCTAGTCTGCCTGGGCCTGGCCATATTTGAAACGTCTCACTCATTTGTTCGTTGTTTAGGTCTATATTACAGCCGTTTTAGGCATGCGCTTTATTTGAAATGCAGCATGCGATGTTGTTTAATAACTTTCAAACGGTAGGCTAGAGCCTATTTCTTTATGACATAGCCAAAGGTCGGTGTATTTTTGCTTTATACATTTTAGGCTTATTCTCAAATTCAGATTGTGTTAGGGGGGCGGGACTATTAGGCAATTTGAATCGGACAATTTGACCGGAGAGATTTAATTTTGTCGGACATTTCATTTTTTTTCCGGCCAATGTCCGGCAATTACCGGACAACGGAAACCCTGATATATATATATATATATACTGTATATATATTGGTCTTGCATTCTTTCTTGTGGCTATAGGTGACACACCTGAATGAATGGCTCATTAAGTATGCGGGCCCCATTGTCTCCTAAGGTGTGAACCACTACATATGCATGATGCTGTTGAATGGTTGACGCCCCTTGCGCATATTGCCTTTACAAACAAAAAGTGTTTTACAAGATTTAAATCAATGTATTGTGTTATGTGAATGATAAGGGAAGGATGATTTTCACATCATTTTGAAGAAAAAACTCTAGGCAAAGACATCAATTAGTCAAAAGTCTTATTGACACGTATTTAGTATGTGTTTTGTGGCCTTATTTCAGAAACTTTAGTTTTTAGTTTTTTCAATAACCATGCATAAACATTATTCTCTCAAAAATACAAACATGTACATGCATGTTGCTCACATATTATGGTAGCCCTGTTTGTGCTAAATAGAGTGTAATTATACCTTTGCCATTAATATGTTTATAAGCAACTGAAAAAAGCACAAATGTCAGGGCATGTCAGAACATCTCAAGGACCCCAAAAACCCCTCAGACCTCAGAGGGTTAATGATAACTACGAAGAAAACAGATGTAAAACCATAGACATAACGGTCTTAAGTAATTGTACGCACTTCCTGGTAAAGCCCCGCCCACTTCCGGTTTATCCGAATATCCGACATAGATACAAAGAATTTGGAGATTGTTACAGATAAAGATACATATACAGATATTGGCTCCACTGCACACCCCTAGTCCAGATGATTGGAGGCCTAAACATAGAGTTTGAAATATAGTTTATTCCTCTTTGCTGACAGGACATGTACTAGTGTTCCACTTTTAACTTTTAAATCATATTTTCTTTTCAGTAAAGATTTCAGTCTTATTTAATTAAATCGAAAATAGAGAGAGTGATTTATAATCAATACTGTGATCTAAAGTGTAATGTGACATATTTCTATGTGAAACTAAAGAAATAAGTAGGGTGGAACTTGATTCTATCAATCAGGAATTTGGATTAATTGATGATGTTATAATTTACAACTCACCCCGGTTTATAACCATACTCAGTAAAATTAACTAGACCACACATTTTAATAGCGATGTTGCAAAAACAGAGTTAACCCTCTGGAGTCTGAGCGGTTTTTTGGGCCCTGGGGGTGTTCTGACATGCTCTGACATTTGTGCTTTTTTCAGTTGCTTATAAACATATTAATGGCAAAGGTGTAAATTCACTCTATATAGCACAAACAGGACTACAATAATATGTGAGCCACATGTATGTACATGTTTTCATTTTTGAGAGAATAATGTTTATGCGTGGTTATCGAAAAAACTAAAAATTAAAGTTTTTGAAATAAGGCCACAAAACACATACTAAATATGTGGCAATAAGACTTTTGTCTAATGGATGTCGTCGCCTATAGTTTTTTCTTCAAAATTATGTGAAAATAGTCTTGCTTTATCGTTCACATAAAACCATACATTGATTTAAATTGATGTAAAACAGGTTTTGCTTGGAAAGCCAATATGCGAGGGGGGCGTGAACGAGGAGTGGTTTACACCTGAAAATACAATGTCCCACCCACTCTGCATAATTAGCCATTCATTCAGGTGTGACACAGTGACTGAGCCACAATGCAAGGACAAAAGATATATTTAGAAGAAGACTTATATTGACCATTTAAGATTTTGCTTACATCTATCTTGTAAATATGTTTTGCTATTTTATTAAAACGGTTACAATTACAACAATAATTACAATTTCAACAATATTTCAAGTGTACTCTTTCTTTGTAAAAAAAATTATTATAGGCCTACATTTTATCTATGTATTCATTAGTTTGAATATAGCCAACATTGGAACAGCTAACATCTTAGTTGATGACTTTATTTTTGACAAAAATAGTATTTTATATATAGAAATTGCTAAACAAAAGCTTATTTGATGTGGCAGTATATTCTACAGTAAAAACTGTACCCAAATCTACTAAACAAAATGTTGTCTTTCATATTTCGTCTGACTGTAACGTTGTTTTCATGAAATATTAGGGCATATTGTTAATTTGCAGTTTAATACGTTGCTTATACAAATAGCCTACATTTTATTTCAACATTCAGTCGATTTTTACTCATCTCAGTATAGCAAAACAGTTTGCTAAAACATCATCATTCATTCACACACGCGATTTAAATTTAAACTGTCTTTGCCAGCTGTGGTAAACAGCGCGCATCTCTGCCATTTATTCATTCATAAACAGAAACCCACGTGAAGAAATTCACGTGAGAAGGAAAAAACTTACTAGTATTCCTCAGCTCGCTCCTCGATATACCCGCACTTCTGAGGGACATTTTCCATTAGTATTATTCCTCACAGCGCTGCAAGACGGTGTAAACAAGTAATGATCTAAATAAACTTGTGTGTTTTCTCGAGCTGATGGGGGCGTTCACAGGATTGCCTCAGCCATTTGCGTTTGAATAGCGCGCGCTCTCCGTGGGCGTGTCACATTACATCTGAATTAGCTGTAATGAGGTCGACTGGAATCGCTCTCTTTTAATACAGATTTCACAAGATGAGAATATTTGTTTTTTATATAAATTACTTAATTTAAAAGAAGAGAATTCAAGCTTCATGCCTGTGTGTCTGTATGTCTGTTTGACTGAGTATTCGCTGAGCTACAGTTCATTTTCGGACGCGTTTCAGAATGGACTACACTGGCAGAGAGAAGGCAGAACTCGCTTCGTGTTTATTTTTCTTTATTTGGCAAAAAGCACAACACTTTGTTTCTATTGTGAGTATACACAAAAATAATACACATTTAACAGAATCGATTGATGTATGAAACTCCTATGGAAAATCAAAGTCAACAGAGTATTTATGAGTTTCTTTTACACTGATAAAAAAAAAAGCGAGCTGGTATCGCCGGCGATACAGCCGACCTCAGGGGGTTAAAAATGATTATGCTCAATGATGCAATCCAAATGTATTAACCACTTATATAACTAGTATATCGATTATATAACGATTATAGTATTATTAAAAATACATTTTCCTCAGATATGTGTGATTCTGTTTTTGCAGATATATTAACCTTTCATTAATACTTTTAATCTTTAATCTCCTTTATCTTCTACCAGGTTGAGTAACACCAAAAAGCAGGCTGTACATACCGTCATGGGCATCTGGATGGTGTCATTCATTCTGTCCACCTTGCCTGCTGTGGGCTGGCATGATACCACAGAACGCTTTTACACCCACGACAACTGTCGCTTCATTGTGACTGAGATTGGCTTGGGCTTTGGCGTCTGCTTCCTGTTGCTGATCAGCGGGAGTGTGGTGATGGGCGTCATCTGTATTGGAATTGCCCTCTTCCAGACCTTTTCCATCCATATGGGCCAACACGTGGACAAGAACAAATTTAACGTTCCCACCATTGTAGTGGAGGATGCTCAGGGCAAAAGACGTTCATCCATTGATGGCTCAGAGCCCATTAAGACGTCGCTGCAGATCACCTATCTGATCAGTGGAATAGTCTTCATATACGATTTTCTAACTGGATTCCCCATATTGGTGAGTGTTTGTTTTCTTCTTTTTTTTTAAACATGATTTTCAAGAAGGGCTTTAGTGGAGATTCAATGGATTTTGGTGGAGTACAAGTGTTATTTATCTTTGCATAGGTTAATGAGTTGAGGAGTTGCTCTAAATTGACTTATGAATTATATTGACTTGTTTGAGGACTATTGACAAAATACATGAAATCCTCAAATGTGTCAGTTAGAAAACTCCCTGGAATCTGTTGTTCCTTTTCAGTCAGACTCTCCTATCACCTTCAAGTTCTACAAAACGAGCCAATGGCAAAACAATGCCATGGGTCTGCGGAATTTGCATAGCGCAACTCCGCCCCACTGCATGGGTATGAAAGGAGCTGCGCGGCAATCTCGCATTATGTTTTTGCTTCGGAGCCAAGAGCATTCTTCACTCCTTTGCAAGCCTTTCTGAGTTCTTCACCTACAAGACGAGCGACTCTTCAGTGCTGTTGGTGTTACGGCATGTTCCAGCGAGATCACATTACCTGCTGCTGGTCTGTGCAGTGATCTGCCAACAGTGTGGGTGTTTCTCCTTGGGCGCTTCAACACACTGTTGAGTTTTTTCCTCTCTAAAAGATCTGCACGTGGCACGTCTTTTTAAAGATGTCTCGCCCGTGTCTTTCTGGGTGCGGTAGACAGGTATTGTCTTTTGATGGGCACGATTGCTGCCTGGTGTGTTTGGGCTTAAATCACGCTCAGGCAGCGTTTGTGGAAGCGTCATGTTCTCATTGTGGGAACATGACCATTGCAATGTTGCGATCGAGACTCAATGATCTCTGAAGAGGTAGAGTCCCCTCTGCCACATCCCAATCTATCCCCTCCGTGAGAGGGGATACTTTGGCTGGTGGCCAGGGTGATCTGAAGGTGATCCCCGTGTTTCATTCGGCGCTCCAGAGGACGATACCATGTCTATCGCCGCATCACAAGGTGGGCTCCTGGGCTTCTTCCCAGGAGGTGGTTGCAAGGCCACTCCTTCCCATGGTGGAGGGCTGGGGGAGAAAGGCAGTGTGCAACGCTCCACCTCGCCACTCTTGTCTTGCCGTGGAACGCTCGTCCTTCCCTTGCCTCCTCTGCTTCCCAATCTGTCCCGCTGGCTTGCGAGAACCATCAGGCTCGGCTATGCGATTCAGTTCGCACGGTCTCCTCCCCACTTCCAAGGAGTCCGCTATTCCATGGTGGGTGGCAATGCCCCTGTCATGCGTGCGGAGGTTGCCACCCTACTGGCGAAGGGTGCGATCGAGACCGTCCCTCCAGCCGAGATGAAGTCCGGCTTCTACAGCCCCTACTTCATTGTACCCAAGAAGAGCGGTGGGTTACGGCCAATCCTGGACGTGCGCATCTTGAACCAAACCCTTCACAGGCTTCCATTCAAGATGTTAACAGTCAAACGCATTTTCAAATGTGTTCGTCCTTTGGATTGGTTTGCAGCGATCGACCTGAAGGACACGTACTTTCATATCTCATTCTTCCTTGACTTCCTTTCGAGGGGCAGGCATATCAGTACACGGTACTTCCATTCGGGCTAGCCCTGTCTCCTCACGTCTTCCCAAAGTCGTCGAGGCAGCCCTTGTGCCACTTCGGCAACACGGGGTTCGCATCCTGAACTATCTCGATGACTGGCTGATTCTAGCTCACTCTCGAGAGCAGGTTTGCGAACACAGGGACCTGGTGCTCCGGCACCTCGCCCGTCTGGGCCTTCGGGTCAACTGGGAAAAGAGCAAATTATCCCCTGTGCAGAGGATCTATTTTCTCGGTATAGAAATCAACTTGGTCGCCATGTACGCGCAGCTTACGAGCAAGCAGAACTGGCTTCGCGATCGAGTCCCGAGACGGGCTCCGACTACCAGTTACTCTGTCTGGCCTGCTGTCAGACCTTCAACCCGTGGTTGAACCTCTCCTTTCTACGGGCCGTAATGCCCTTGGAACGAGTTTGCAGGTATGTTGTTGTCTCAACAGATGCCTCTGCCACGGGCTGGGGTGCCATGTGCAATGGACATGCTGCCGCAGGCTCCTGGTCAGGACCCCAGCGCCTTTGGCATGTCAATTGCCTCGAGTTGCTGGCAGTACCTTTGGCTCTGCACCGTTTTTGAACGTTGCTCAAGGACCAACACGTATTAATCCGTTCAGACAGCACGGCGACAGTAGCGTACATCAACCGACAAGGTGGTCTGCGCTCCCGCCGTATGTCGCAACTCGCCCGCCATCTCCTCTTATGGAGTCAGAAGCATCTGAGGTCGCTTAGAGCCATTTACATTCCGGGAGAGCGGAATCGTGCAGCCGACGAGCTCTCATGATTTCGGCCACATCCCGGGAAATGGAAACTCCATCCCCAGACGTTCAGGTGATTTGGGAACAGTTCGGCGACGCACTGGTAAATCTGTTTGCCTCCCCAGACACTTCCCACTGCCACTGGTTTTATTCCCTGACCAAGGGGACCCTCGGCTCGAATGCACTAGCGCACAGCTGGCCACGGGGCCTCCACAAGTATGTGTTTCCCCCAGTGAGCCTTCTTGCATAGGTCCTGTGCAAGATCAGGGTGGATGATTGGTGCTCCTCGCGACAGCCCCTCCTTGGCCAATCTCTCTGAGGAAGGACCTACTTTTTTCAGAGACAGGGCACCCTCTGGCACCCACGTCCCGATCTGTGGAACCTGCATGTGTGGGTTTTGGACGGGACGTGGCAGGTTTGAGTACGCTACCCCCTCAGGTGGTGGCTACCATCACTTCAGCTAGGGCCTTGTTCACGAGACACGCCTATGCTCTGAAGTGGAACCTCTTCGTCACCTGGTGTTCTTCTCGCCAAGAAGATCCCAGGAAATGCCATATCGGGTCGGTCCTTCAAGAAGGGTTGGAACGAAGGCTGTCTCCTTCCACCCTGAAGGTTTACGTGGCTGCGATCTCTGCGCACCACAACCTTGTGGAGTCGAAAGCGGTAGGACAGCATGACCTGGTCGTCAGGTTCCTTAGGGGGGTGAGGAGACTAAATCACCTCGCAGTGGTTTTATCTGCCCTGCAGAGAGCTCCCTTTGACCCATTACGATCAGTCGAGCTTAAGTTCCTGTCTATGAAGACAGCGCTCCTGGTCACTTTGGCTTCCATCAAGAGGGTATAGGACCTGCAGGCATTTTCGGTTGACAAAGCGTGCCTAGAATTCGGGCCAGCTAACTCTCCTGTGATCTTCAGACCCCAGCCTGGATATGTGCCCGAGGTTCCCACTACTCCTTTCGGGGATGAGGTGGTGATCAGGTGGTGCCTCGGAGGAGGCAGACCCAGCCTTGGCACTGCTCTGTCCAGTATGTGCCCTCCGTGCTTACATAGACAGAACGCAGTGTTTCAGGACCTCAGACCAGCTCTTTGTCTGTTTTGGTGGGAAGCTGAATGGAAAGGCTCTCTCCAAGCAAAGGTTGTCTCACTGGATAGTGGACGGCATTGTCTTGGCTTACCAGATGCAGGGTTGACCATGCCCCCTAGGGGTGAAGGCACACTCCACCCGCTTAGGCAACCACCACATGTGTATTTCCACAGTAAGTCTCCACCGAGCCCGTGTCTTTCCCTCGGCAAGACCTCTTGCCATCTCGAGGTTGAAACTTTCCACCCTGCGGGCTGGATACCTCCGAGTTCTCTATATGCATCCCGTTCTCGGGTCATATGTATATTCTAAGTTCTCCCTATGGGTAGGTGCTGTTTTACATATTCCACCTGGAATATGCTACCCAGTGTACCTTGGTATTCTTGTGTTAAGCCTAGCCCTTTGCCCGTACTAGTCTCACAATAGGGAGCTCAGACTTGCACAGGGTACTGGAAGACAGCCGCTGTGGCGTGATTGAATTGGGTCCCCCATTTCGTCAGTCTCTGACTTATCTCGGAGTGACTAACTGAAAGGAAACGTCTCAGTTACGTATGTAGCCCTCGTTCCCTGAAGGAGGGAACAGAGACGTTACGTCCTCCTGCCACATTCGCTGTACCGCTGGAACAGCTGGGAGTTCAGTCTTGGCTCCTCAGCATAACATAATGCGAGATTGCCGCACAGCTCCTTTTATACCCACGCTGTGGGGCAGAGTTGCGCTATGCAAATTCCGCAGATCCATGGCATTGTTTTGCCATTGGCTCGTTTTGTAGAACTCGAAGGTGATAGGCTTCTAAGCGAAACCCCCATTTCGTCAGTCTCTGACGTAACGTCTCTCTGTAAATGAGGGTTACATACGCAACCGAGACGTTACCATTCAACATTTCTCACAGCTTCACATAGCTAAAGTCTGTCATAAAAGCCTATTTTTGAAGAAGAGAAAAGCTCTCCCCATATTCTACATGTATACATTTTATGGATCTTTTTCATAAATACACATATTTGGTTTTCAAATGGTTTTGCAGTCATGACATAGAATCGGAAAATTGACACATTTTGTACATCAAATTATAAACAAGAGCAGATGTTAGATTTACTTTTTGATGGTTTGTTGTGATGTGTTCACATCACAATATTTATTTTGAACAGGCTTGTGTTTGGTATCTAAATGTCTCTTGGTTGCCCTTCAAAGTGGATCTTCCACACTGCGTCATGGCATTGATGCTATGGGACTGCTTCCGCGTGAGACGGTGTCTGAAACACGTCTCTGTAATAATTATTATGATTATAATTAGTACTAAATAAGTATGGTATAATATATTGTAAAATTGTAATGCTTAGATCCAATGAAGATGAAGATAGGATAACACAAGGTTTAACAGATAAATACAAATAGACAGCCAACATGCGAAACAGCGTGCAAACAAACAACACAAACAATACCAGACACTGAACAGAACACAGACAGGAACTTAAATACACAGTGATGATTAACTAAAAGACGAACAGCTGTGATGATTAGTGTTAGTGTCCATGACTGATGAGTGGCAGGAAACTAGAACAAAGGAACACATGTGATGAATGGAAACAAACAGAAAGTCCAAGAAAACTGAAGCAAACTGAACATGACTGCGACAAATATAGTAATACAAATAATAATGATAATTTTACTTTACAGAAACCTTTTATTTTATGGGATAAATGCAGGGGGCCTATACAGTAACTAAATGATTAGAAAGGAACACTTCAGTAGAGAAAACATATGGATCATCATATGTTTACTTAATTTATATATATATATATATTTTACCCAAAATAGAGTGGTGTGAGCATTATTGAGCACTAAAAACATGTTATGTATGTTTCATTCATACTGGAACCCTTAGGGCGCCCTCACGCAGAAACTCCAAATGTGCCTCACAGAAGTAATATGACTTATGACATTCCAGGAAATCCCTAATACAGCTATTGCTGTAGCTGAATAAAAAGAAGATAGGAACGCTTTGACATTAAACACAATATGGTGACAATATATGGTTTATCTGTGTTCTTCAAGCCATTTCGGGTATTTTCATAAGAATAAAGAATATTTAAAATGCAATGCTAATCGACATAGCATTAATTACAGTATAGAATACTTCAAAATAATATATTGTCTGCCTCATTCTGTGATAAGAATCCACTTCAGATCCCAAATGGTTAAATTACATTCCATGTAAACACTCATTACTTTTATATCATATGTGTTTAATATTATAGAGCATAAAAACATCCTTGTGTTCATACTCACATTTTGCAATGAAAGGTTGCCTACCTACCTGCCTATATAGCTTATTTCATATTTTAACATATTTCAGTCGATTTTTACACAATTTAGTCTGGCAATAGTTCAATGTGTACAAGCTTATGTAACAATAACATGTTAACTAATGTAAGTAGGAATAAATTACTTACTGACAATATCCTCTGGATCAACCCTCATATCGCATCGCATTCTTCTTCTGAGGTACATTCAAGGCTTTAAATCCCTAAGGCATCTTCTTCCAAACTAAAATGAATTTACTTCATTTGAAAGTGGACACTTCAATCTTTCTAAAGACATATCTCTCATGTCTGTGTGGCTAGTATTCGCTGAGTTTGAGCTTATTTTTGAAACACGTTTCAGAAAGAACTTCAAAGAGACTGAGACGGCGCAAATAAAAGTAGATACATTTGTCGGCCCCAGAGGGTTTAGAGCCTGGGTTGCTGGTGTTATGCGACTCTCAAGGACACAGAACAAGTAGACCAGCTCAGGCGGGACACCATTAGTGGCCTTGAGAGTATTGACAAGACCTTGGTCCCTGGCAGGGTAAAGCTCTGGTGTTTACAATTTGGTCTCCTACCACAGCTGATGTGGCCTCTGACCATCCACGAGGTCCCAGTCTCAAAAGTTGTAAAACTGGAAAGGCTGATCAGCTCATTTGTTAAAAAATGGCTAGGCCTCCCCAGGTGCATGAGCAACATAGGCCTGTATGAAAATGGAATTTTTGGATCTTCCGGTGTATAAATGCTCTCAAGTAAGGCTGGAAATTAAACTGATGGAATCCCTTGATCCATGCAGGCTAAGTCAGCCCTTAAGCACTGAGACATCGTTGGACATGTGCAGCAAGGGAGTGGTGGCCTCAGCCTTGGATATAGTAGACCATTTTGGCACAAGGCAACTCTATCCCAGTGGCAAAAACTTGTTACTTGCTCTTGCCGGGGCACCTCCTTAACCACGAGATCTACCAATCTCAAGCAAATCTACCTCTCAAGCAAAGTTAGGGCAGTGGATGAGATGGTAGGGATTTGAGAGGTGACATTTTTCTTGGGAGGAGCTGTGGAGCATGGAAGCATCTCAAATAAGCTTCCCGTTAGGAGCCACCTATGATGTCCTGCCATCTCCAGTGAACCTCAGCCAATGGTACGAAGAAGATCCTATGTGCCCCTTCTGCTCATCTCTAGCAAACCTGAAGCACATCTTAGTTGGCTCAAGGCCATTATACATGGAGGCACAACCAGTTACTGAAGTATCTTGCAGCGTCATTGGATTCCAGACGGACCTCCATTACCTCCGGACCAACGGACCAATGTCTTCCAACCTCCTCCATTATGTCTTCATGCTCCAGTAAAGGAGTTTGTGGAGGAAGGGACAAGTGAAGTCAAAGTGAAGACCCCAGATACTGGGCAGTTGGTTGGAGCTCAGGATTGGAAGCTTTTAGCTGACCTGAATCGGAGGTTTTGCTTCCCACCTGAAATTGTAGCTACCAATCTTAAACCAGACCTTTGGTCCTCCTTACTTCACACTGTGTATATTATACTGTACCCTGGGAGGATGCTGTGGAGGAGACCTATGAACATAAGAGCCTTAAGTATGCTGAGCAAGCAGGTGACGTGGAACAATGTGGCTGGAAAGCAATGGTTTGCCCGGTCGAATTTGGCTGTCGAGGCTTTGTCGATAGATCTTTCATCAAAATTCTTAAGGACTGAGGAATCTGAGGCCAAGCCCATCATCAAGCTGTCAAGGCCCTCTCAAGTGCTGCTGAACAAGCGAGTTGATGGTTCTGGACTAAAAGGAAGAATATTGGTAATTGGTAATAATAAACAATAAACAACAGCATAGGCACAGAGTGGGGGTAAAAGCAAAGGGGGGCGCACCTGGGACGCCAGATGTCGCCAGATGACACTCTGGAGGTGTCATGGGCATATATCATTAAGGAAAGAAGGTGCCCAACTGATGACCCCAAATTAAGCCTTGTACTTCCCTCCCTCTATCCTTATAACCACCATATTTGTTCCCCATCCATCTCAGGAAGGTTCAATAATAGCAAGGGTTATTACCATCTAGTCCTAAAATGTAACTGTCCATGTTGCACTTTTGCTGCTATTGATGTGGGATACAGGTAATGTTAGGAACAGATTTGGGGTATGAGTAGGTTTAAGGGTGGGTTAAGGTGTAAGGGAAGGGATGTGTAATTATAGATGTGATAACAGAAATTAATTAAAGATGTAATTAAATGCAGGTATTTTTTAAATACATTACAAGTACAATGTAAAAACATGTATGTATACGTGCATTGTATCAAATTATTAATTTAAATGTTAGTACCAAGCGGCAACCTTCACCTTTACATTGTACTTTTAATGTATTTAAAAATACCTGCGTTTAATTACATCTGTTAATTACATTAATTGAGCCGCCAAAATGGCGACGGCCAGCTCTGCCCACTTTGGGCTTCAAAAATGCTCTTCAGTCAAGTCAAGTCAAGTCACATTTTTTCATATAGCGCTTTTTACAATACAGATTGTTTCAAAGCAGCTTTACAGAGATAACAGGAAAATAATGCAAAATAGTTTGGTATGGAGTTAAGTATGGAGACGGGTTTGTTGAGGATCAGTGCCGATGGCTGTTGTGTCGATGAGGCCTTCACAGGAGAGATGCTAATTGACACAATCTCTTCAGAAACCTACGGCTGATGTAACGGACACTATGTCCACATTTTTTTACAGTCTATAGTACATAGTAGTTAAAGACACCTAATATAAATTGGGACCGTGATGTGTATCACTGCCACAGTTAAATTATGCATTAGGTGAACTGTATGTGTCTGTATGCCATTTTTCTTTGCTTTTTACCATATAAATAATTGCAGTGCTTCATTGTAGGTGGTGAGCTTTGCCAGCCTGAAATTTGACCGCTCTTACAACTGGATGGTCCTATGTGTGCTCTGGTGCTCCATAGCACAATCAATTCTCCTTCCTATGTTCCTGTGGGCTTGTGACCGCTACAGGGCAGACGTCAAGATGGTCTGGGAGAAATGTGTTGCCATCATGTCCAACGATGAAGTGGATGAAGGTAAGGACCACTGAGCTTCTTTTAGCATTTTCCAAGGAGAAAACAATGCTGTATTCAAAATAACATAATATTGTACTTCCTACATTATACTATACCAGTGTTTTTTTTTTTTTTTTTTTTTTTAAATAGTCAGAGTCAAGACAATACACAGTACTAAGCAACAATAAATATTTGTAAATTCTAGAATTACATACTTGTCACATAACTTTACTCTTGGATTCTTGAAATGCTAAAACGAAAAAATGACAGACAAGGTGCGTTGGATTGTGGGGAAAAAGCAAATGAGCTCTGCTTAAATCAGGTGAAAATTTAAGGAAGTAGTATGTGTAGTATAATTGTAATTATTCAGTGGTATTCAAACACAGCCTCTGATGTTAGAGTGGGGGTGGAGAAAGGAAGTAAAGATAGTTTTATCCTTCAAATTATAAGTTTTGTCTTTCCAATTAATTGTCAATTAACTTATTAATTGATTAATTAATTTTACATTCATTACTGCCATGTTCGGGGGGAAAAAATCTATTCTACTACAATGATGATTACAGTCATTGGATTTATCATGTGACCTACATTTTGAGATGGATGGCTATTATTTTAAATGATTGTTTTAATCTCTCATTAGTATGTTTTAGCTAACATAAACTTAAAAATAAATCTATAACTGGAATACCTGTTAAGAGATGCCTTTGTAGAACTGCCACTGTAGAAGTTTTGCTGCAAAGTTCTTCACTCTAATTTATGTCACAGGCAAATGCGTTATATCTAAACATTTTAAAGCGCCCCTATTTATGCTTTTTCGAATATTACCTTTCATGTAATGTGTACTGTAGCTGTCTGTGGATGTAAAAGATCTGCAAAGTTGTGAAGCCGAAAGTGCACAATAAAGAAAGTCATTGTCTCTCAAAAAAATAAAATTGACTTTGAACCGCCTAAACGAGTCGGCAGTAATTCGAATCCCACTTTGTTATGGCTACACGTCCCTGGGTAATACATTTGCATAATGCCTGTATTTGGCCCGCAATAACATCTTCTTTGACCGACCCTCAAACTCTATATCTGGTGTTGTGTACATGTTGAGAAGACACTGTTTTCTACTCCGTAAAAGCAAATTCTCTTTGTAAACACTTCCAAAGGATGAGGATGTGAATAGTCAGTATTTAGTCAATAGTCAAATTACCACAGCGATATTGAAAGCAGTATAACATTTTGACGATTGCTTCTCAAATCTTTGTGAGGTCTAAATGGGATTTACAAAATGCTTATCCATTAAAGATGGGACAGTACCCACTTTATTTGGACCTACTAGCTCCTCTGAATCACAAACTGTAAGAATAATTATTGATGTAAATATTTTCTGCCGGGTGTTCAAAATACATAGTTTTGTGTTTTATATTGTTTATATTATTACCTAAAATTGTGTGCATTAATGCAGATTGTCTGTTGTTCTTACTACTTTGAGTAATGATAAAGGATGGAGCAAGATTTGTTTTACAAACTTTAATTTCACGTTAGTGCTCAGCTAACGAATGCTGAGCTCAGCTATGTGCTGTTATTGATACATTTAATGATGCAGTTCCCACATGTGCACCACAATAAATTAGAAATATAAACATAGGTTTGTTGATGGACATACACTTGTTAACGCTGATGGTGAGGAATTACAGTTGCAACATCTCATAATGTACGTCAAACTGAATAGCGCATCACTTAGAAACATCTTGCTCAAGTCGTCCTTGTGATGGAGGTTTGGGTTTAATAACTAGTTCTTCCAATGTTTCATCATCGGACTCGCGTTCGAATTGATATGGTAAAATCAACGCCATCGTTACTGTCTTTACAGTCTGTACAATCGCTGAGCTTTAGGAAGCCTCCAGAGCTGAAATTTAAGGGATAGTTCACCCAAAAATGAAAATTCTGTCATCATTTACTCACCCTCAAGTTGTTTCAAACCTGTATGAATTTCTTTTTTCTGCTGAACACAAAAGAAGATATTTTGAAAAATATCTGTAACCAAACAGTTGATGGACCCCAATGACTTCCATAGTAGGAAAACAGGATGCACGCGACAGATCCGTCCGATAAAGATGACGAAGTAGTATGTCCCAAAGCTTGCCTACTTTTTTTGCTACACATTCAAAAGTAAATACCTTTTCTTCACAAAAAGAGTACATACTTTTATGGCGTAGTGTAACTTAGGCGAATTGGGACGCAGCATATGGCTTTACACAATGACGATCACTCTGATTGGTTTTAGATCTATCCAATTGCGCCCAGAGGAATTTGAGCGACGTCCGTTGGTGACGCCCCTTTGGAAATGAGTTATTAATGAAGCTTTGCCAGACCATAACTCAGTTACTACTGAGAATGGTCTGGTTTTAACCCGGCTAGTTGTAGGAGGCCTTCGAAACAAAATTAGGAACCTTTAACCCTCTGGGGTCTGAGGGGTTTTTGGGGTCCTTGAGATGTTCTGACATGCCCTGACATTTGTGTTTTTTTCAGTTGCTTATAAACATATTAATGGCAAAGGTATAATTACACTCTATTTAGCACAAACAGGGCTACCATAATATGTGAGTAGCATGCATGTACATGTTTGTATTTTTGAGAGAATAATGTTTATGCATGGTTATTGAAAAAACAAAAAACTAAAGTTTCTGAAATAAGGCCACAAAACACATACTAAATATGTGTCAATAAGACTTTTGACTAATGGATGTCGTTGCCTAGAGTTTTTTCTTCAAAATGATGTGAAAATCATCCTACCTAATCATTCACATAACACAATACATTGATTTAAATCTGTAAAACACTTTTTATTTGTAAAGGCAATATGCGCAAGGGGCGTCACCGATTCAACACCATCATGCATATTTAGTGATTCACACCTGAGGAGACAATGGGGCCCGCATACTTAATGAGCCATTCATTCAGGTGTGTCACCTATAGCCACAAGAAAGAATGCAAGAGCAATATATATTTATATATATATATATATATATATATATATATATATATATTAGTGCTGGGCAACGATTACAATTTTTAATCGCGATTAATCGCATGATTTTCTTGCGATTAATCGCGATTAATCGCATTGTTACGAGCAAAATTTAATAATGAATTCTAAAGTAGTGTATATAGCAGATCTAAATGTACTGCTATATACACAAAAGTGCAATAACATGTGGTTTGCAAAAACTTTAAACAAATAGCCTAATGTGCTTTTTACCAGCAGTATTTCCTTTACACAGTAGCAATAAAATATTTCTTGTAAATCTCAACTTAAACATTAATGTAATCAAATAAAATATTAAACCAAAGCTATTTGCCACTGCCAGGGCATTACCTTTTATCTAGCTTGTTAAATAAGTTACCATCAGAGTCCTGTTTTCTTGTTTTTTTTTTCTGAACAGGTATCAACAGGTATCTTTTATCAGGGAGCAGCAGAAACAGTCAGTGTTCAGTAGCAAGTTTCCCTGTTCCCTGTTCACACCAAACGCGAATAGCGCGTCAAATTTGCGTCTTCCGCGTCTAGTTGGACGTTTGAACATTTTGAATCCATTCGCGCGTAAAAAGCAAAGGTTTGACGCGAACTGGACGCGCGAATGAGGCGAATTCGCCTCATTCGCGCCGCAGGACCTTGCATTGACTTTAACATTGAAATCACTCGCGCCAGACACTCTATTCGCGTTTGGTAGAGTGAGGAGAAGTGGTCGAGCACGAGGTGCAGCGACAAGCGAGTGCTTGTTGTGCGCACACGCCCGCCCGCTGCCGAAGTTGAATTGTCTTGATCTTTTTGTAAACGACGTGCAGCACAAATCATTGGAAGAGAGACTGATCCTCGCTGTTTGTGAGTTTCCTGAATTTAAATAGTTATCAGGACATCAACAGGAGGGAATTCACATGGCAGAGCATCCACGCTAAACGCCGGTGAGCAACGGACTTTCAAAATAATAATAAACTGCGTTAACGTGCGATAAAAAAATTGTCGGCATTAATTAATAAATGCGTTAACGCGATAATAACGCGTTAACTTGCCCAGCCCTAATATATATATATATATATATATATATATATATATATATATATATATATATATATATATATATATTCTACCAAATTGGTTCACAGTTGGAAGCATGTTATTTTTTATTTTTTATTTTATTTTTCACAAATTGTGCTTGCAAATTGTATAATATCCAAGGAAAACATGTCTAGTAATTGTGCAGTTAATTCTCATACTGTATTTTCAGTTTTGGAATATGTATCCTCTCCCCAAATTTGTCAATAATAAAACACAATAAAAATTATTTAAAGAAAAGGCTTATATTTACCTTTTAAAATTTGTTTACATCTACCTTGTAAATATTTTTTTTTTATTAAAAAGGTTAAAATTACAACAACAATTGAAGTGTAATCTTTCTTTGTAAAAACTAAAATATACATTTTATCATACTTATTTCAAAGTTAAGGATTCATTACTTCGAATATAGCCTACATTGACAAAACATACTATATTTAACATATTAGCAAAAATTGGCAAACAAAAGCTTATTTGAGGTGGCAGATATTTTACAGTAAAAATTTGTAATCTATCCAAAACTAATCAACGAAATGTTGTCTTTCATATGTCTGTAACATCGGTCTTTCGTTTTTATTATAAGGAATATAAATGTTAATTTGCAGTTTAATACGTTGCTTATACAAATACATTTTATTTCAACATATTTCAGTCGATTTTTACTCAGTATAGCAAAATAGTTTGCTAAAAGCAGATCATTCATTCACACACAGAAACGCAATTCAAATTTAAACCGTCTTTTTGCGAGTTGTGGTAAACAGCGCATCTCTGCCGTTCATTCACACACAGAAACGCGATTTACTTGAGAATGAAAAAAAACTTACTACAGTATTCCATCCGTTGCTCCTCGAAATACCCGCACTTCTGAGGTACATTTTCCATTATTATTATTCCTCACAGCGCTGCGAGACAGTGTAAACAACTACAATGATCTGAATAAACTTGATGTGTTTTCTCGAGCTGATATGTGGGCGTTCACAGTTTGTATGGGATCGTCTCAGTCATTTGCGTTTGAATAGCGCGCGCTCTCCGTGGGCGGGGCAGATTAAAACGTAATGAGCTGAGATGAGAACGACTAACATCTCTCTCTTTTCATAAAGATTACATAAACAGAGAATATTTTTTTTAAATAAAAATTACTTCATTTAAAAGAAGAGAATTCAAGCTTCATGTCTGTGTGTCTGTATGCCTGTTTGACTGAGTATTCGCTGAGTTATGGTTCATTTTCGGACGCGTTTCAGAATGGACTTCACTGACAGAAAGGAGGCAGAACTCGCATCATGTTTATTTTTCTTTATTTGGCGAAAAGCACAACACTTTGTTTTTATTGTGAGTATACACAAAAATAATACACATTTAACAGAATCGATTGATGTATGAAACTTGTTTGTAATATCAAAGTCAACAGAGCAAAATGAATCTCTTTTGAACTGATAAAAAAAAAAATACCTATACCGCCGACCCCAGGGGGTTAAAGTAGCATAATAGGGGCACTTTAAAAAACATAAATCCAGAAAGATGAAAAGAAAAAATGTCTCAGGTCGCGACTGTACCCATGGTTCCCTGAGAAGGGGAATAAGAGACTGCGTCTTGGATTGACAGTCTGTGACGTATAAAAGGGCGCCCATAACACGTCATCAACTTCTTTGTCTGAAGGAGACGTGCAGGCAGGCCAGAGGCATGACAATGAGATGCAGTGTCTCGTTCCCCTTCTCAGGGAACCATGGTTACAGTCGTAAACTGAGACGTTCCCTTTCGAAGTGGAACTCAACACTGCGTCTTGGAATGACACTATTGGGAACAAATACACACTCTGCCTTGCTGAGGGGAATGTCTGCCTCTCTTGGTGATATGTACAACCATAGTGGGCATAGCATAAGTTGACTCAACAGATTTTTTTAACCAGAGTCAGATCGTCAACCCAGGGCACATCCCTTCAAAGACTCACATGGAAGCACTCCCTAAGTCATCCTCTCCCAATAAAATATGCTGGCTCCAATGTTCTTATAGCAAGGGAAGTCCTGGCCTTTACAACCTTCCTCCTTCCCTTGCAGGCCATTTTTAGCCCCAAGAACAGAGCTCTAAGGAATGAATGTCTTAGCTATGACAGCCTCATTCGCTTGCCACAGCCTTTCAGGGAGTATTCGTCAAAGGGAGAATATTTAAACTGCAACCTGGATGGTACCACTACTTCCAAGAGGGATGCAACCCTTTAGATTTCATGCGAAAGGTTGAACAACAAGAATGGCAAATATAGTTGCCTAAAACTCCTGCAGACAAACTCCGCCCTCTCAGGGACTTGCAGGGGAGCTCCAGCTCTACTTACTTAGCCCATAAACAACCGGGGGAGAGTGCTCCCTCCCTGCTTGAATTTGACCCAGAATCCAACCAGACTTCTTTATCACTCTAATACCGAAGTGCAAAATAACAAGGAGGACTGCCAATTTTAGGCAAACTATCTCTACTTGTTAGGTTCTTAACATGGACCACTGGACTTTAGAAGGGACAAGCAAGAGACCCTACTTGAAGACCCACTTTTTATTAGGATTATTAGGCTGCTGTCACTTTAAGACCGAATGCACAGATCCAATATAATGATACACATGCATCATCTTTCTCAAATGTTTACATTCCCTTAAGACACAACCGACTATGATTACCAGAGACGGGCGTTTTTTTACATAATTTTGTATAAATTTGTCCGTTCAATTGCAATAAGACGTTAAACAGAGCTTAATTCAGTATTTCCATACGTTAACATGCGTTCACGTTCATGTTCTCACAACATTGCATTGTTAGAATTCATAAAAATGTTACCCGCCAACTGGCGATTGACACCGTTTCATATGCTCGCCTACACCAATTTTTTACTTGCATTTTTAGGCCCTGTTTCTACCCCTCCATAAGGGAGCCTCAGCTTTGCACTAGCAAGGCTCAACCCATGGGAGCCACAGGGGAGTTAAACCATGCTTAAAAACCCAGATTACTCGTAGGAGGCAGCTCGAAACCTACCCTTCTAGGACCTGCCATAGCCAACTCCGAGGTTTTTTTTTCATTACTAGCGCCCTCCAGCTTCTAATGAGGTCAACTAGAGGTATCTAACTACACCCACCCTCCAAGGAATATTCACCCCTACTTACAAACACAGCAGTAGTTGGAGTAGAGGTAGAGTAGAGGGAGATGGAGATGGAGATATCTAGCTCAGAGGAGACTAAGCAGCTATCAAAGGGAGCCTAAGATTAGGGTTGGGGAGAGGAACGGGTAGGAGGAGGAGGAGGAGTAGGAGGAGGGATGTTACTTCTCCTCAGTGGTCCTGTCTTTCTTACCGAACCGCTCTTTTTATCACCTTCCTCAAGTCTTGTCTCTTCCTCCTAGCGTCAAGGGAGGAGGAGCACGAGTGGCCAAGCTCTACAGATGTGCCTAAAAGCTCAGAGGGCGAGAAATTATTTTCTTTCTCCTTGATGTCCGCCAGGTTTAACCACAAGTGCCTCTCCATCACCACCATTGCTGCCATTCCATGACCAATGGCAACGGCTGTTTGTTTAGTGGCTCGGAGGGCTAAGTCCATGGTGTGGCGCAGCTCAGTGACTGCTTCAGGAGACAACCCTTGTCCCGATACATTTCTCTCAGCAGATCCGCCTGGTAGGCCTGTAACACGACCATAGTGTAAATGGCCCCTCCGACCTGACCTGCTTCCACATATGCCCTGCCATTCAAGCGTGAGGTGGTCTGTAGCGGCTTAGAGGACGAGACCGTTGAAGCTTAGCAACCACAACAGCTAGAAGCTGTCTACATTGGACAAGACAAAGTGACCGTTGCAAATCCATTTCTCCTTCCTATGAGAAGTATTGCAATTGCTTGGAGTATGTCATAAATAGAACAAGGCATATGTTTACTGTCTGGGATTCGTCACGTCGCACAGTGCCATATCCAGTGTAGACCACATCACTGATTATAATGAGTTATATTGTCTATCGTCTATCGTCACATCGATCCGCTCGCTTCCGGTGTAGATATGGTGTTAGATGGCAGGGCAGGAACCTTCAAAGAGGGCAGGAGCCTTCAATGCTCGCAAGAATCTCTTCAACAGGTGTCATCCTCAAATATCCATGCTCACTCAATCCCTCCACATTCGCATAATTCAAATGATGAAACTGATAAAGGGCAAGCTGAATGTGGTTTCTTTCATGACTTATCCACTTCCAGGTGGAGATCGGAAAGAAATGGAAGGCACATGGGGAAAGGACGATTTTGGCCAATCTAGCAATGGCGTGGGCCATAACATCCAACAATTCCCCATTTGCGGGGCTGGCAGGCTGAGAGGATTCAGTACAGACCATAGATTGTAAAAATGTTGAACAATGTTTCCACTTCCTTCCACTATAGAAAAATTAATTCAAAATATCCCAGAAACTGTCATTGTCGATTACGTCATTTGGAGCCAGAGTCTATGCAGTAGTGTTCTTGAGGTGGAGCAGCGGTATCAATGTCCTGCCCATACTCCTGCTGCCATAGACTCAATCGCAAGTACAGCTGTCAATCATGACGTTACACCCCGTTTACATAGCATCAAATAACTAAACATAACTTACTAGAAAAACAAACACTTCAACATAGTTCAGCTTGATAAGAACTAGCCAAAAAATTGCAGAAACCATCTTAAAAAAAAAAAAATTTGAAATGGAATTGGATTTTTTTCGTTTGGCTCACGTTGCATTTGATTACAGGGAAAGGGCAGGGTTTATGACCTATACTGCAGTAAGTCACCAAATGGTTTGGCTTCACTTTTCAGGATGTGTGTGGCACACTTGGTACAAATGCTATCTTCGCCCTCTTCAACCACATCCGGCTCCTCCTGGCTGGATGGATCTGCTGGATCAGATGACGCTAACGACGCTAAAATCCTGATCCAACAGATTGCTCAATCCCGCAACTGAGGAACGATTACCTGCATTTCTTGAATTCCTCTGCGAGCTCAACCTGCGATCTCCACAACTTAAGCCGCCATTGTGCCTCGGCTACAGTGGGGCCTGAGCCACGAGGTGCAGACCTTTTTCTTACATCCCTTGAGAATAAGGCCAAGCATGAGCAGAGCTTCCACATTGTGAACTTCTCACAATAGGCTCATTCAGAGCCCTTGAGCACTGAACGCACATGCTCCTCACCCAAGCACAGAATGCACAGGTTGTGTGTGTCTTCAGGTGTCAAAATCCAAGACTTAGTGATGTGTTTCGCTTCAAATGGGAATTGCAATGAAGTACAAAAAGGAAAATAAATAAAGGGAAATTTAGAGAAGATCAAGCAAGACTGCCCAAAATTACAACGTAATTATTTCACGAACGCTACAACCTTTTTTGCATGATTTCAATACTTACAGCCCCTGCAGTACCACTGGCCAAAACACTACAGGTGTAGTGACAAGCTTAGGACTACATGAATTGTTATTACACTGTCAAAGATTTAAGATTTAATAATAATTGCATTACTTTCATTGTAATTTCACAGTAGGACTTGTATCTAACTTTACTCTCAGAAATTTCTTGTAAAATCTAAAGTACTTTATTAGCCAAGTTTTTACAATTGTACTTCTAGATTTTTTCTAGGTGTGTCCCAATTCACGTATTTATGCACTAATCTATGACATTTTGTTGTATAAATAGTGTGAATAGTGTGTTCACATTGAAAATTTTTAACTTTAAATACCCAGATGATGCACTTAATTAACCGAAAAAACTAAGTGTGGAATATTGAATGCACTTAAATGTTGCAGTTTTAATCACGTAGCAGAGGGGGAGGTGTTATCAGACTTCGATGTTGAATGACAAAATAACCTTATAAAATTCATTCACTACACGGTTGAGTACATGGTGCTTAAGAACATAGTGTATATGTGCACTGTGCATCATTTGGGATGCAACTTTTGATACTTGTTTTTATCTGTGCTGCTTATTTTTGGTTGACTTTTAGCAGTTTCTTTTGGTTTGGTTTGTAATGTTCAGAGCTTATCTTTTATCTTTTTTTTATCTTTTTTCATTGTTGTGTTTTGTATGTTGAGTGACGATGTCACACCTTTCAAAGATGTATCTCCAGCAGTTGTTTGACAGTTGTAAAAGACCCGACTACAAACAGTTATGAATTTAATATGAGATCTAAAATAAAATCTTTGTATTCATGCTAAGAATATTTTGCCTGACTTAAAATCAGCCAATAAGCTTATTTACATTCTAGCTTGTCTGGGTTTTAACAAATGTTTTTTTTTTACTTGTCACTCTTCTGTCTTGGCTAGATGAGAACGTCTCGGTTACGTATGTAACCCTAGTTCCCTGAAGAAGGAACGAGACGATATTTCGAAACGCTGCGGGAACGCCCCTGCGTGAATGCGTCATGAAGCACGTATGGAATCAGTCCAATGGCGAGACGGAACGTCATAGGCGGTTGACTTAATCGACCAGGAAACTATAAAGCACCCCTGAATCACAACAGCGCTAGCTTCTGATAGGCTGTAAGAACAACACTGGGTTGTACATTAATATTAATATTAGCTCAAATGATCTATAGGGAATTGTAATAATTAATCATGAATATGATTAATATTTTGCATATTACAGTTACTTTAATTTATTCGAAGTTGAAAATAGATCGATTTGTATATATGAATAATCAATCACAACGAATTCTAATTCATCATTCATATATCAATAATCCTATTTCAGATCGATTATGAGATAACCCTTAATGGAAAATTAATGTAATTACCGAACAGTCGTTTGTCCCGCAAACGACCACAAGATTAACTCACCAACTTTCTCATAAAAGTTACCACTTCTTATAATTCCAGAAAGATCAGTTTTCTGGCCATGAAAACTATTCTCCTGTCCTTATAAATTTAGGTTACTAAACCATAATCAAATTGTAAAGCCTGTAGCTAGATCAAACATTTCAGGGACTCGTAATGTGAGAATTATAGACAAGTATATAGGTTTTAATACAATTGAACTAATGAATACATAACTACGATTCACACAGAGTAAATATGTATGTATATACAGAACACGTAAACAAATACAAGACTAAACGGATAACAGATGAGAGAGGGAGAGGATGAAAGGGAGAAAGAGAAACTAAAGTTCAGGATGAGAGATCACCGAGATGATCTCAGCATGGAAAAATCACAGGCACTGTAACCTTGAGAGACAACAAGAAATCAGATTACATTAAAAGTTCAATAACTTATCTTGCAAAATGGTTCTCTTTGTTGCTGAAGAACGCCGAGTCGTGTTCGGGCGTGTGTCCTAAGAGCAGCGTGCGTGTTTCTTTAAGAAAGCAGGGCTTGCTTCTGTGAGCGCGGCCGCGGGATGTTCAAGTCTCTTTAAAGTTGAGGTTGCCGGCTACGTTCATTTCACTGAACGTAGGTAGAGTCCGAAGACGAAAATAAAGAAAAGACTTAAAGAAAAGAAAAGAGAAAACGGAGAATGCTCCCTAAAAGGGAGCCATATGGATCTTCTCGCTGACCAAGAGGGTTCGTAAAAGGTGCTCATTGAAGATTTCCTGGGTCGGTCTTTTATGGAAAAGATAGGTTGACGCCTCTGTTCGCGCGAACAACCAATCACCTTCAGAGATTTCAGAGCGGGAAGAAGTTCTTTGTGTCGTCAGACAACGCCCACTCGAATGATTCATGAGGAGATGAGAGTAAGCTGTTCAGCTCCAGAAATATGAAAAGTGTAAAACAATGTACATTATTGCATTCTGCTATCGAAATCCGACTCTGTTAGATTGCGAGGTTTACATAGATATGAAACTTGTCATATAAAGATTGTAGGAACACCTAGTTACAATCACATGCATGAATAGAAGCATTTACCAGTTCGTTCCTTCAAATAAATGTCATACACGAAGTGAATATAACCTAGGAAAACACTCAGGAGTATATGAAAAGTTACATGCTTATATTCTAAGTTTAATGTCCAAAGTTCGTGTATGTGTGTGCGTTAATGTGTGTGTTGGAATGTCTGTCACGTTGCGCTTCCCGTTATCTCTTGCAGAGAAGCTTTGGCTGCAGCTTCGTGCAGGGTCGTAAAGTGTTATCCTCTAGAAAGAGGAGTCGGGTTACGGAATGCGATTCCACTGGAAAGACATTCTTCAACAATACATTTCAGAGCTAGTCACTAGAAAATCATATTATATGATCAAACAAACTAATAAAACATGCATAATGTACTTGTACTTATATTAAAGGATATTATATCCTAATTCTAAACACAAAGGGATGTTTGTGTGTGTGTGGGGGTGTGATGTCACGTAGCAGGAGGAAGTTTCGTTATCTTCTTGGTACAGAGAGGAATGTTAGTTTCAGGTTCTGGAGTGTCTCTGAGGTGCAATTTAGTGTCGTAAAAGTCTATTTGCTCCAGTATCTCTGGAGCCGACGTATGATATACATTTGGGAGTCAGGAGGTTACAAGCTTTAGTAAGCTTAGCAAAGAACGTTTTGGGAAGGAATGTGCTTAGAAAACACAGAGAGTCTGAATTTGTTAATTCAGGACAAACGAACGAATGATTCAAATAGCCCAGTCGCTACAAGGCTGAAGCAAGTCGATCACGGGCATGCCGGGAGTATGGCAGGGCGACGCAGCGTCTCGTTCCCTCTTCAGGGAACTAGTGTTGCATACGTAACCAAGACATTCCCTTTCAAGGGAACTCGAGCTGCGTCGAAAACGCTGCGGGAATGCTAATACCCACGTCGCCATAAGAGCAAATGTCCGTCTGTGTGAAGTCAAAGCGCACATTCGAACGAAAGCACCTGCGCCCCTGGAGTGGAGCTGAAGTCAAGATCATGTAACCTAACGAATGTGTGTGGTGAGGACCAGCCTGCGACATCACAAACATCATGTAGGGAAATTCCTGACAATAAAGCTTTAGAAACAGCCATACTCCTAGTCAAGTGAGCTCGTACAGCCAAAGGTGAAGGCTGACCAGCCGACTCGTTAGCAAGTGCGATAGCCTCAACCACCCACTTGCTCATCCTCTGCTTAGATGCAGGACACCCCTTCCTGGGTGACCCAAAACAAACAAACAGCTGTTCAGAATTTCCTCCACAGGGCAGCTCTGTGGACATAAGTATCTAGGGCCCTCACCGGGTGGAGCAGATTTAGTTTATCTTGGTCTGATGTCAGAAAAGGAGGAGGACAGAAAGCCTGCAGTACTACTGGTCTAACAATATTAGTAGGGACCTTAGGAATATAGCTTGGCCTAGGATGGAGGAAGGCATGCCAGGCATTTACCATGCCAGGCAAGAATTCCAGGCACGAGGGAGAAACCAAGAGTGCCTGAATGTCTCCAATTCTTTTGAGAGACGAAATAGCAAGAAGAAAGATAGTTTTTAGAGTAATGAATTTCTCAGACTTCTTCAATGGGCTCGAACGGAGCTAGGGCGAGGCCTTCTAATACAACGGTCAAGTCCCATGTCGGCACCCTCGTGCAGACTGCTGGCCTTAGCCTCAAAGTGCCACGAAGGAAACGTGTTATCAATGGGTGTCTCCCCAGAGAAACTGTACTCAAAGGGGACGTGGTAAGCAACTAGTGCCGCCACACACACCTTCAGTGTGGAGGGGGATAACCCTGCAGAGAAGCGTTCCTGCAGGATCTCCAGCACTGCACCCACTGGGCAGTTAACTGGGTCCAACTGGTATTCTCCACACCATGAAGTGAATAACCTCCACTTCAAGGCATATAACTTCCTCATGGACGGAGCTCTAGAGTGGAGGATGGTCTCAACAACCTCAGTTGAGAGACCTGAATTTATGAACTGGGCCCCATCAGAAGCCAAGCCCAGAGTTTCCACAGTTCTGGGCGGGGGTGAAGGATCGTCCCACTCGCCTGAGAGAGTAGGTCACTCCTGATCGGAATCTCCAGAGGAGAGCCGTCGAGGAGAGACACTAGGTCCGCAAACCATACTCGGGCCGGCCAGAATGGGGCTACCAACAGTAGAGTGGGCAGGACCCCTCTGAATCCTGGTGGACGAGACCTAAACTGAATAGCGTAACCATTTTCGATCATTTGCAGGACCCACTGAGATATATTTGGAAGACTTTTCCACTCTGCCAGAAAATCTACAAGGGCACCAGTCTCTCGAGACTGGCCTCTGGAGTATTTTGAGCCGGACACAGTGCCCTGTAATGGCACACCGGCAGGTAACAACTGGTCTGACTGCTCTAGGCCCCTCCTCAGAGGGAGCGAGCACCCCTCGGGAAAACGCTTGCTGGGACCGTCTACACCCCGGCATAAAGACAGGGTTGGCAGAACGGTCCCCTGAGGGCGCAGAGAGAGAACGGGCACCGTGTAATGCGGTGAACTCAGTTTTCTCTCGGTGGGGACTACCCTCAGAAACCTGACTGAGGGTAGATGGCCGATGGCATCAGGACTTATTTTTAGACAAAGCCCTCTTCGAAATAATAATGGTCCTCAGATCCGTCTTGCCCTTAGAAGACTTCGCCTGAGAGCACCGCACCACTCTGCTTTTGCTGCGCCCGGTGTGAGGAGTTAGTCGATGGCCGGGGCTGATCCCGCCCAGCAGCCCCTGAGACATGAGTGCGGAGTGGCAGGAATTTCTGGAACGCCGCCGCCTGCTTTTTTTCTTCTTGAAGGAGAGAGAAAAAACGTTCCTTCTGGACACCCCGCTTTCCCCTGCGGGCCTCTTCGGTGACTGAGCAAACACTGTCATCGAGAGGTTCCCTCGATGACAGTGTTTGCTTAGTCACCGAAGAGGCCCGCAGGGGAAAGCGGGGCAACCAGAAGGAAAGTTTTTTCTCTCTCCTTCATTCCTGAGAGATTCAGCCATAGGTGCCTCTCCATGGCCAGCAGGGCTGCCATCGAACGGCCCACTGACTTGGCCATCTCCTTGGTGGCACGGAGAGACAAATCTGCAGCCTGACGTAATTCACGAATTACATCAGTGCTGACCTCCTCACTCTCACTCATATCTTTTAGTAGGTCAGCCTGGTATGCCTGCAGAATGGACATTGTGTACAGGCATACCGCGGCCTGACCTGCCGCCGAATAAGCTTTACCCATCAAGGGTAATGCCAGTGCTTTAAAGACTCAGGGGAGAGATGGCTCGCAAGCGTTTCTTCAGCCCTGGGCATCGCCCCATAACCGTGTTGTTTGGACCCATGTGTATTTGAATACGTAGATAGCTGGGGACTATATGCACGGTACGAAACCGGTCTTTTCCACGACTTCGACACCTCAGTGTGGAGGTCGGGAAAAAACGGCAAGCACCGGCGTGGAGGCTGCATGCGGGAAGGCAAAAAACTTTCACCGAGCTTACTTTTCTGTCTAGATTCTTGTTTGTCCGCTGGCCACTCAATGCTTAATTTTTCTACTGCACGAGTGAACATCTCCACAAGCTCCTCACATGCCGATCTCCTGTTCCGATACTAATAACATCCAGCTCCTCAGAACTGGATAGTTGCACTACCAGGTAACCGCAGAGCGTGCTTCCAAACCCTGAACTGAGGCACTGGATCTGACAGGGGAAGGTTGAGATAGGGCTGGGCCCGTCTCAAACCCCTCTGTCAGATCCATTTGCGAACTCCACATCTGAAGTTGCCGCTCTGCCTCGGCAGAAGCGGGACCCGAGCCGCGGGGAGCGCGAACTGAACCGTCCTCCTCGAAGAGCGATCGGCGGGAGCGCAGCGTTCTTAATGGTAGCCGCTCACAATGCTCACAGTCAGCTCCCTCGAGAGCTGGCTGGGCATGCTGCACTCCCAACCAAACAACACATAATTGGTGTGTTGGTGTGAGATATCGAGTGCAGGGATGTACACACTTCCTATAATGTTGTTTTTTTCGCCATATTATAGTTTTATATACATTGGTGAAGGCACAGAAGCTAGCGCTGTTGTGATTCGGGGGTGCTTTATAGTTTCCTGGTCGATGACGTCACCCGCCTATTACGTTCCGTCTCGCCATTGGACTGATTCCATACGTGCTTCATGACGCTATCACGCAGGGGCGTTCCCGCAGCGTTTCGACGCAGCTCGAGTTGCCTTGAAAGGGAAATTTCAATATGAATATGTTCAGTTCAATCCTGTTAAATCCTGGCATTTCTTAATATACAATAAAATGTGTAGCTTTGTATTAGCCACCACTAGCATAAAAATAATAATAATAATAATAATTAATTAAACAAAATGACAGAAATAAACTTCTTACACCCTTTCAGATCCTATATTAATTTACTATACGCATAGTTTTCTGTACCCAAGAAAATACTAAATGGTATTTTGTTTGCAACTATGGTTACCTTGTAAAAATGTATACCGGAAATATTAAAACGTAAAAACAAATGCAAAACTGTAAAAAGAAGATTTTATCTGGATCAAGAATAGCTAGAGGTCACATGATAATTATATCATTAATATGCTTAATCACAAACTATTAGTAAACTGAAGCTGTCATTATGTATTGCTGAATGTAGGTGTTAAGTGTCTGACTTTTCTGTATTTCATTACCCTTCCTGCTATTTGGCACCATTTCTAAGTTTGCAGTCATAAGGAATATGTGCAAGAAATGGATTTTGTGATCTTAATTTTACAAGTGCTCTGCTTCTTTTCAGACGGTTTGCCTTGTGTAACACAACTCAGTTGTATGTATAAGGGTTGCTTCTTGTACTTGTGTCTCACTCAAATGCATGCTAAGCTTTGCTGCCTGTGCTAATAGCTGATCTCATCTTGTCATCCCGCTGTGTGCCCCCATTTTGCCTTAAGATCAGCATTTCACATTGCTCTACAACTGCTTCTAAAGTTCTGAAAAGAAAAATTGTTTGTAGAATCTTTTGCACCAAAACAAATTTTAGGGAATTTTAATTGGTAAATGGCAACAGTCAGTCATGATTTTCAGTACAAGACACTTTAGTGGATGCTAATGATTTCAAATAAAGCATTTTTACAACCTCCAATTCTAATGCGGACCACGTAAATCTGTAAAAGGGAATTTTTTTTCCTACCTATTCGTCTGTCTGTCTGTCTGTCTGTCTGTGTATATTGAGCACAATGATTTTTAATCCTGATATATATGCTTTCTGCGTTTGCAGAAAACAGCCAGGATGGAGGCATTCATCCGGACTTAATATTTGACAGACCATTTGACTATAGCTCCGCTGGTGATATCATGACGGTAGACCGTATTGCCAAATACGAATTCTCAACCTTAGAAAGGGGGGGCTCCCAGGGTTATCCATTGAGGGAGCTTCAGGAAGATAAAATGCACTATTTGCAGGTATATTTCCATTGATTTTGTTTTCAAATTGATCTTTTCTTTATTTTTAATTAAAAATGTGCATGTTGCAATGGCCCTCCACCTCAGTATTTGCAAAACCTTTGTAGTCACTATATTGTACAATAAAATATCACCTCTTTTACTGGAATCATTTTATATTCCCGTTGTCTTACCTATTAGACTTTTCAAACGTCAAGATTTGAAATTGTAGACTTGTTTTTTGTGAGAACTGTTTGGAAAATATGATCTAACAAACACTTTTGTTTTCTTCACCCAGTGGTATCTTGGTATTTTTGATTTAGGCCTACTGTTGCAGGGCTCATGTGATGACTGCCACTGATGCCTTTTCAGTTTATACTTTAAAGTTAAAAGCTTGAAGTCATTGCAAATATAAATGAGTAAAACAACAAATTTCAAATACTAGTCTGAATTTTAAACGTGACTAATCATGAGTCATGTTGTAAAAATCCCATGCTATAAATATTATGACCCACTATGACTAGCCCCATCATGATTGAACCACTTTTACAAGGAAATAGTACTATTAAGACTTATAGACTCATATTATTGACTGCCAGTATGTTTTAGAGGTGTGCAATGCTTCACTTCAAACTTTTAACCTTTTTTACATTCAAATGATTACGTCACATACTGCCCATAAACCCTCACATGTAACCTCCACATGTAACTTTCATTGGCCTGGATTATCAGTTTCACATATTATAAATTGTTCTCTCTGTATAAATAATTAACCAATTATTAAAAATATGCCCGACTGGAATGAAAAAAATGGACTTTGGAGGTTAAATGTGGAGAATATGCCATGAATGTGTACGTCAAACACTACCCAAAGCTCTGTTAGACAATGTGCAGTGCTTGACTGCTTTTCATTGCTGATTTTATTGCTATATACATTGCACGAATCAACTTTTGAAGTTCTCTTCAAAGTTTATAAAACATTGTGTGTGTTAGAATTGCTCCAGAGATGTTCAGCAAAAAACACTGATGCTTATTGATAAAGAACTCAAAATCATGTGCCTATGTTAGAACATTATTAGTTCTATTAGACTACAGAATCAATGTTCTTTTTCAATTTCACCAGTGTTTTGCATCATCATCATCAACTATCAGAATGTCATAATAATTGGGAAGTACAAGCTGCTATTGTTTTTGCTGTCAAGCTATTTTAGGCTTATAGAACAATAAATGCTTTCAGACAACAATATTTAACACTGTCAAAGAATTGTGAGGTAATTACATCTTTATCTTTATATGAGACAAAATGATGTTTTATCAGTGGGCAGTATATTTAAAGCAAAATGACAAGCTTTTACAAAATAGACATCATTTTAATCAGCTGAGTATCAAGGTTTAAAAATGTAAAATGCCAAAATGTAAAAATGTTGAAGTGTTCATAATAGCTGGTCCTGTATCATATAATATATATAATACATTATTCAGGTTGTGCATTAGTTGATAATATATTTAAACAGTTAAGATCATCAGCATTGATTTTTAAATAAATCTACTAGCTGAGCTATTACAAAATCATTAAAACAATTTGTTTTTTAAACCAACAGACTGAATGGCATTGCTTTGATGCTTTGCTTCCCTCTTCTGGCCAGAGTATAGTAAAGACCTCATAATCCATAGGACTTCTTTGTAAACTGCAGTCTCATTCCTTCATTAACCAATACAGTTGCTTCCATGCTAGGCTTGTGCTGTATGCTTTGGATAGTGTACTAAAAGTTCTTTCGAATACTAAAAACTAATTTTATGTCTTTCCTGTGTAGTTCTCAGAACAATGTGGAATGTGAGTATCTATTTGAAGAATGAGTGATTATAAACTAAAAATAATATTTACTTCATTTTGTACTCAAAACATTTTTAAAGCACATCCCTATTAAAAGGCCATTATACGTAGTTCACAAAATTCCATTGATTTTTACATAATAAGATATGCAAAAGCATTGAGAACATGTTTTGTGTCTTTAGATTGAGCCGGAAGCAGAGATGTGTAGGATTGTGCTTTTAGAAATGTACTGCTTCATTCGTCTGTGTGTTACTCCAGGTGCCCCCTACAAGAAGATACTCCCACGACGAAACCGACATGTGGACCACCGGTCAGATCCCGTCTTACCTGCATCGCTGGGGCTCCACAGAGGACATCATTGGCATCCCGCAGTGCAGCTTGCCACGCCACGAGAGACGTCGGAGCAGCCCGGCATCCTACCACGAGGAGAGCCACCCTCACCGCAAAAGGAGGCGATCAGAGGATATGCATTCACTCAAGCAGATTCCACGAGTCGAGCATTATGAGGACGATTTCAAGTGCTTTAGCCGCGATGAAGTGATTAATTTCATCGACGAGACACCACTGGCTAGTCCAATGAGGAGCCCTCACCAAGCCTCTGTGATCTCTCTGGTCCCGCAGACGTTCGAGCAGCACATCGTCTTGTTGCCACATTTTCCGCTCACGCACTTTGAGCACGAGCCTCAAGCGTTGAGACGCTGCTCTGGCCATGGAAAAGGAGCCACACTAACTGAGATCCCTCAGGATACACCAAGAATGGCGAAGAACGGTAGCGACGGCAGGGGTGCAGCCGGCGAAGGCTCAAGCATTAAGGGATGCCTTGAGCATAGGCGTGATGCCAGGCGTGCATCAGAGCTGGTTCTGTTGGCCCAGGGTGGACGGACAGGGAATCAGTCTTCTTCAAGTATTAGGACAGGACAGGTAGATGCATCTGCTTGGGTGGACCAGAAACACCTGTCTAAAGGCGAAAGCAAAGAAAGCACAAATAGTTTTATAAGTTCACAATCTGCATCGTCAGGCTATATCACTTTTCACTCCGAATCCATAGGATCCACAAACTAAGGAACAGTTTTATGAGTATTATAAAAAATAGTCTCTGATATGTTAGTATTAAAGCTTTTACTAAGTGGAATGTTTTTGTAATCTAGGAAGTCGGCTTTTTGAGTTGTGGTTGATTCAAAATGGCATAGGGACAGCATTGGGTTTTCTTTTTTTAACTGACACAGGGCTGGGTTTTGGGCTTGGCCCTGTGGGGCCAGTTTGCCTCCAAGCCAAGGGAAGCTGAACAGTAGATAAGAGTCCTGAGCTCAACACTTGAAGTGTGAGATGATCACAAGGGCTTCTGCTCATACAAGTGAGCTTTTTACTGAGGCCCTCTATCTTATATGACAGTTTTCAGCTTTTACGTTTCAACAATAATTTAGTGTTCTGGTCAAATTACTGCCTTTCTTGACTAAGGAATAAGGGCATGTTCCATCACTTTGTGTAGGCCTAGATAGGGTAGGCCTGGGAGTTTATGCTTTATTCTTAATACTTAAAAAAAGTATTTGCATCATGTTTAAAGATGCATAGATGCATACTAAGTTTAGCCATCTAATATTAGCCAAACAAAACATCATTTTCCTTATTATTTTTTTGGCCAAACTGCCCTTGTCCTTTTATAACATAGGGGAAGAGGTGCATTCAAAGATGTGTGCCCAGTAGACCATAATCCAGATAATTCTGTAGCGATATAGCATTGTATTACTTTTGAGGGGATTAATGTTTCAGTAAACAGTTTGCAGATTTCTGATTTCAGATTTTATTTCCTGCATTTTATGAAACCTCAAAGGTCAACTTGGTTGTGGAAAAGGTTGGAAGTTATATAGTGTTTCTTTACAACACTTTAGCTCACAGAGCTTTTAGCTGACTCTTTAACTGTGTTTTTGTTGTTTCTGGTGATGTGGCATGTTTTTAATATTTTAGTTTTTAATATTTAAGTAAAGAAAAAATATATTTTGTTATATCATTTGAATTCATATTTTTGAAGCACACGGTTCTCTTTGTAGATCCAGACATGCTTGCCAATAGCCTAAAAATGTTTCACAGATATGTTTTAACAAGTTTGTGTTAAGTGCTTTGTGATGATTGAAAATGTATTTCCGATGCATTGTTATTCTCATGATTACAGTCTTATTTGTCTGGTAGCCCATAACAAAGTATGATATGAAAAGTGACACTATTTAAAAACACCCTTAACCTGCACCAACATGCATCGATATGCACTTTTACAAAACAAGTGACATAATCTTGTCACATGGAGAAAATGACTTTTTGAAAGAAAGCTGGTGTTATTTGATTTGTTATAGTAGACATAACCACTGAATCAGAATTGGATATTTGTTGTATTATTTTATGTTGTATATGACCACATGTTCTACACTTATCCCAATATTTCAGCTTTTTAAATTATTTGTTTTTGTTAATTATATTTAAAAAATCAATTGCTTGCTGCCAGCATGCACTTTTGTACGTTTCATACAGCCATATATTGGTGTTGAAATATCAAATGGTGCTTGATACCTTGGCAGCTAGGGATCTACTAGGACATTCTTAAATTTCATGTGGGAAACTGCAGGTTTCCCCTCAAAGTCCAATATACATTAAAGGCATTAATAAGAGTCTTCCTCTTCCTATACTCTGGATGGCTGTACAAATTAATTCTCATTGGCTTTTGACGACATCATTGGGCTGCCTTTAAAATCATTGTGTCTAAAGGATTGCTAGTGGAAAATATACATTGACTAAAATCAAGACTTGTTTTTTATAACCACTTACATATGATATATTTCACAGTTATCTAGAATGATATGTAGCACTGAAACCTAAACATGCCACAGATTTGAGCCTAAATTAATGGAGAGAATGATCACTATTGTAGTAGCACAGTGGGTATTTTAAATAGTTTTGAATATGAATGCAAATAGACCAGTTTCAAACCAGCTTATGTTATATATAAAAAAATATATAATATAACGAAACTTTAAAGCTACTTCAAAGGTTACAAGGCTCATGTTGTGTCCATGCATTGAGTGTTCAACTCTCTTAATTGAACAGATTTAAACATTTGTATCTCCACCTATGGCAAAGTGTTTTTGATTACTGATGTTTTGTTGTTGAAATAATCTCTCTCTCTCTCTCTCTCTCTCTCTCTCTCTCTCTCTAATTCAATTCAATTAGCTTTACTGACATGACTGTGTAGAATAGCACAATGTTGCCAAAGCATTAAAGGCACAGTATGTAAGTTTCACCTCTAGAGGTCACTTATTCAAAACAGTAACAAAGGCGTAGCTTGATGACACAGTGAGTGAGAGTGCAATCATGGGATGTGTCGTCTTGTGTCGTCTGCGTTAGCTCGGTGGCTGGTATGAGACACTTGTTGCACACTGCAATAAGCTAGATTGATATTAAAATATATTAATCAAAGCTGGATGACTTGAGTTGAGTTGCTAAATGCAATTCATTTCAAAACATTGTATGATGGAGTAAATGCTGTATTACTGTTACTACAAATAAATCTCTTTTTCATTATCCTATTTTAGCCACTTGACAAAATAGTGTTGTCTGATTTACTTTTTGGGTACTAACATGTTACTCGCAGTAAATCAAAGAAAAGGAGAAAACAATAAGACTAACCGTGTTGAGCTATTTAACAAGTGATTCGTTTTTCAGTCAATAAAGGTATCCTAACAGTGGCTCACCTGTCTAATAAAACACTTAGGCTTGGTTTCACAGACAGAGTTTGTGTTTTTAGATTGAGCCAGGATTAGGCTTTAGTTCAATTAGGACATTTAAGTAGAAAAAAAAAAACATTGCAGGTATGCATCTTGAGAAAACAATGACACTGACATTTTTCATGATGTTAAAATCAGTAAAATTAAGTTAAAACAGCTCAAACTTGCATTTTAGTCTGGGACTATTCTTAAGCCTTGTTTGTGAAATCAGGGGATTATATATTAAAGTGCCTTGGGTTTTTCCATGGTTTCTACATAAGTAAAAGCGGTACTCGAGGGTAACATGGATATGATGTAATTAAAAGGCTACGCAATGACACAGGACGTTACACTGGTCAAAATAGCTGATTTATCTGAATGTAAATATTGTTGGAGACATTTGGGGTAATGCAAGTACACAAGTCAACACAATTAAAATATAACATTGTTCGAGTGGTAATAATCAAATTTAATCAAATTTAATCCAAAAATCTTACATATTGTGCCTTTAAGTAGTAAACATATTACACACACATATAAATTAATTAATTAATAATCATATCTATGTTAGCAAAAAAAAAAAAAAAAAATGTCAATGTCAATGTTTTTTTATTTTTTATTATTAGAATCATTCTCATTCTCATATGATAACACATTGCTCTGCCGGCTGGACACACTCTTAATTTTTTCCCCAAACATATAAGAGTTTGTCTAAGTGACCCGTTCACTGGAAATCGGGTAGAATTCAAGCTATCTGAGTAACGTAACTAATGGTCTTATATTTGCTGCTCTCCATGAAGAAGTGCAACTCGTCCTCGACACCTCCATCAGTGCAATGTGAACACAGTCTGTGCTCTCCAGGTCTCCCGCTCTACAGACAGTCTGTGCTCACTCAGACGATACTCAATCAGCAGCTTTATCAGATTATTATTATTTTTTATCAGATCTAGTCTTTAAAATTAATTTGAGACATAAAATTTATGATTTTAACAATGAATTGATAAAATTGTCCAGATGCTGAGATTGTTAGACCCAAATACATTTGGCATGATTAAGAACTGTTCCACGAGTGTAAAAGCGTATATTTTCAAAATACAATTCAACTTCAAGTAGCATGTGGGTAATTTATATTTTATATAAATAAAATACCTTCACTTTATAGGTAAAAACAGTTTTCTTAATTTTTTACTACAGTGAATAAATTTTAAGTTAGGTTTATGTTTTAAAGACAATCTGTATTCATAATATATTATAAACTGAAGAATGATTAAAACAGGATCATCCTCCAGTATCTCAATGCTGAGTTTAAGATGTTGTCATGCAAGATGACTTCATTTCAAGGTGAGTTACTTTATAATTTTTAAATACATTTCTTTGCTACAACATTACACACGTCTGCAAATGGTATTGTGTTTATTATCTGATGTTTACAGAAGTAGGATTATGCCTAATTATTTTTTTTATAATATGAGCAATGACACACAAACTTTAAAAGTTTCTGTAAAAAATGTAGTTCCCTTTCAGTCAGTCACTACGAGTTAAGTCAGAGACTGACGAATGGGGTTTCGCTTGAGAGCCCTACCACCTTTGAGTTATTAGAAAACGAGCCAATGGTATGAAAATACCATGGGTCTTCGGAATTTGCATCGCGAACTCCACCCCACCGTGTGGGTATAAAACGAGCCGCGAGTGCAATCTCGCATTATGTTTCTGCTTCGGAGCCGAAGTGTTGATGTGCTTCTCTTCACCTTCATTAAAGCAATGAGCATCTCTCTTCAGTCGGTGTTGGTGTGACGACGCGTTTCAGCGGATTCACGATCCTGCTGCTGGTGTTTCTCCCCTGGTTTCTTCCCTGTTGAAAGAGTTTTTCTTTTCTAAAAGAGCTGCACGGGCACGTCTTTTTAAAGATGTCTCGCCCATGTGTTTCTGGATGTGGGCGCATGATCCATCCACCTGACGGTCACGAGCGTTGTCTAGCGTGTTTAGGCTTTAATCACACTCAGACAGGGCTCGTGGATGAGTCGTGGATGAGTCATGTTCTCATTGCGGGAACATGATCATTGTGTGTTAAGATCGAGACTCAATGACCTCCGTAGAGGTATAGGCCGCTGTCAGTAGCCTAAAAGAGGCCTAGAAATAGGGTTTCGTTCCACCAAGTGGGGCACTAATTTTTCTTTTGCTCAATATGTTCAACGTTAATAAATGGTATCCAAGCAAAAAGTTCTCCACGCATTATCCTGCAGTTAATGAGAAATTGTAATTTATTGGCGCACTATATTGACTGCGTATTGAGACGTCTAAAACGGTTGAGCTCGATTTTCAACCAATCAGCATCGAAAATGTAAGTAGGTCACAGCCGAAATCAAGCCAATATCACTACGCACATATGTAAACAGAGGATGACGTAAGCAGCGCATCTTCATCTGATAGCGGCGATCAAGCTCGATTAACACCCGTAAAGTGTATTCTTCATGTCGGAAAAGATGGTGGGAAAGGTCCGCAGCCCTTTACTGAAGTCCGATGGGAAAAAATCAAGCAATGTGCGTAGGAATGGCTCAAAACGTCGGACACTACGGTGCTAATGTTAGCTATTGCTAATAAACATGTTGCCCTCCTGGACAAACTGGTCTCTGATGTCCCAACAACTACGGGTTTCACCCGGCCTGATATCGGCGTTTTATAGGCTAGACAAAAAAAAACGCTTGACTTGTGTGTATGTGCGTGATGGGTAGGTTAAGGGGTCAGGTGAGTGTGAGTGTGAGAGAGAGAGAGAGATGGGTAGGTTTAGGGGTCGGGTTAGTGTGTGTGTGTGTGTGTGTGTGTGTGTGTGTGTGTGAGTGTGAGAGAGAGAGATGGGTAGGTTTAGGGGTCGGGTTAGTGTGTGTGTGTGTGTGTGAGAGAGAGAGATGGGTAGGTTTAGGGGTTGGGTTAGTGTGTGTGTGTGAGAGAGATGGGTAGGTAAATAAATAAATCCAAATTAAATCTTGTTTACAATAATCATTCCTGTGAATATGTACATGTAGTGCAGTTACTGCTCGTGTATGCAAATTAACAATTCACCATTAAATGTGTTATTTTTAAAAGTGTTTTTCTTTGTACACTTTTGAGTTTAACTTGGTGATTGTCAAAACATTTTAGTAACTAAACTGAATTTTGACAACATGTTACAATGTTTATATGGTACAATTTCTGGTAAGCTAAGTTTTTATTTTATTTATTTTTTTACAAATTTCTTAAAGAAATTTCACGATTTCAATTCAATTCTTGTGATTTGATTTAATGTTGACTCATTTGGATAAATATTAGGTACACAAGATAGGCGTTCATTTTTCTCAAGAAAAATAGGCTACACACAGACAGCCCTATCAGCTGGTAGTATTATTTAAGGTTAAAAATAACTCAAAATCAATATAATGTGTTTTTTATTATAATAACAACTTTATTTAATGATATAAGTACAAATATAATAAATATGTAATATAGTACACATATTTAGCAAAATACTCTCTATAGCTCTTTTTCTAGCCAACTAACGTGTCTATATTATGGTCAATAAATGGCTTTCCTGAGAATGGATGTGTGGTGTGAGAGCGTGTGAAAATTGTCAATTGCGTGAGTCTCACGGTGAATGCGTGAGAGTTGGCAGCTCGGTTATTATATTTTGTCTTAATTCTATTTGTTATTCAGATTTTACCTCAAATATTACCTTTGAATTGGAACAACATAATGAGAAGTAATTGGGATGTTAATGTTACAGTAGAAGTTTTCTTGATAATCTTATCATGTTTACTGTCCCTAGATAGCAACTTCAGGTATATCACACATTTCAAACTGGTTTAAAATTTCAAAATTTTATTTTGTACTTCAAGTGGTAATTCGGCATTTTGGGGTTTATATGATAACAGGTTTGAAAGTGCAAAATTCCCTATGTTTTCCCTTTATTTCAAAATGGCCACCTTTAGCATAATTTTTCTCAAAAACTGCAAGATTGTGTGTGGAGAACTTTTTCCTAAGGAATCTCTATATATTTCTGATATTAAATATGTGGAACGAAACCCTATTTCTAGGCCTCTTTTAGGCTACTGACAGCAGCCTATCTCTCTCTCCTCACACACACTCACACACTAACCTGACCCCTAAACCTATCCATCTCTCTCTCTCCCACACACACACACACACTAACCCGACCCCTAAACCTACCCATCTCTCTCTCTCTCTCTCTCTCTCTCTCGCACACACACATACACACACTAACCCGACCCCTAAACCTACCCATCTCTCTCTCTCTCTCTCTCTCTCTCTCTCTCTCTCTCTCTCTCTCTCTCACATACACACACTAACCCGACCCCTTAACCTACCCATCACGCACATACACACAAGTCAAGCGTTTTTTTTTTTGTCTAGCCTATAAAACGCCGATATCAGGCCGGGTGAAACCCGTAGTTGTTGGGACATCAGAGACCAGTTTGTCCAGGAGGGCAACATGTTTATTAGCAATAGCTAACGTTAGCTCCGTAGTGTCCGACGTTTTGAGCCATTCCTACGCACATTGCTTGATTTTTTCCCATCGGACTTCAGTAAAGGGCTGCGGACCTTTCCCACCATCTTTTCCGACATGAAGAATACACTTTACGGGTGTTAATCGAGCTTGATCGCCGCTATCAGATGAAGATGCGCTGCTTACGTCCTCCTCTGTTTACATATGTGCGTAGTGATATTGGCTTGATTTCGGCTGTGACCTACTTACATTTTCGATGCTGATTGGTTGAAAATCGAGCTCAACCGTTTTAGACGTCTCAATACGCAATCAATATAGTGCGCCAATAAATTACAATTTCTCATTAACTGCAGGATAATGCGTGGAGAACTTTTTGCTTGGATATCTTTTATTAACGTTGAACATATTGAGCAAAAGAAAAATTAGTGCCCCACTTGGTGGAACGAAACTGAACGATACAGCTCACGTACAGCGGCCTAGTAGAGTCCCCTCTGCTACACCCCAATTTATCTCCTCCTTGAGAGGGGATACTTTGGCTGGTGGCCAGGGTGATCTGAAGGTTACGGTGTGGAACAACCCGACGAATCTTCCTCGGGCCACACCCCCCTGCACATCGCAAGCCGTGGAGCTTCCGGATGAGCCTGGTTCCTCTCGGGGACCCAGTGTTTCATTTGGGGCTCCGGTGGATGACGCCATGTCGTTCACAGCGTCACAAGGCAGGCTGGATTCTTCTGGAGATGAGGATTCGGCTGCGTTGCCTCCTTTGGGAGTGCCAGCGTTGCCCGAGTCGGATCCAGAGCTGATGGCCATGCTTGCCCGGGCAGCTGAGAGCATCAGGTTGGAGTGGCGCCTGCAGCCCTCCGCCGAGCGCTCAAGGCTGGATGATTGGTTCCCGCCAGCACCCGCCCCCAGTACCTTTCTTCCCGGAAGTGCATCCAGGTCGTGGAAGTCCCCGTTGACTTCTGGCAGCATCCTCCGTCTTCTCTTCCCTCGACGGCACGGCGGCCAATGGGTACCCTGGGGTCCCCCTGGTGGAGCGAGCAGTGGCGATGCAATTGTGTCCCCAGAGTGCCTCCACCTGGCGTGGTGACCTAAAGCACCCCTCAAAGGCCTGTAGGTTTTCATCCACTCTCGCATCATGCTCAACAAACTCGTCTCCATATCGGCGTGATGACTCCAACTTCCAACCAGATGGAACTGGATAAATATTCTGAATGTTCTGATCCAATCTGACTTCTGACCTGTAATGCTGCCTGAATCATAATCATACACTGTTCGTTCGTTGGCCAGAGGAGAACTGGCCCCCGAATGAGCCTAGTTTCTCGAAGGTTTTTTTTCTCCATTCTGTCACCAGATGGAGTTTTGGTTCCTTGCCACTGTTGCCTTGGCTTTTGGCTTGCTTAGTTGGGGACATTTAATATTCAACAATATTATGGATCTGCCTTACTTAAAGGCCGTGTTGCAGGGTAAATTTTTCAACGAATTTGTGCAGTTTGCTTGTTGGTAAAAAACATTTAAACTGTTATCCATTGTATTTTATGTTGTTGGGTATCACAAAACGGAATATAATACGAAAAAGTAGGTACTCTTACAGCGGTTTGCAACGATTCTCCTTTCCCCCACAATGCATTGCATTACGTCACGTTGGGGAGAGAATTTACCAAAGCCCGCATTGAGAGCGACTAGAGACGAGTGGTAGACGAGAGTATTCAGATAGATATAGATAAATACATAAATACATAGATATAGATAGATAGATAGATAGATAGATAGATAGATAGATAGATAGATAGATAGATAGGCAGACAGATAGATAGATAGATATAGATAGAAAGGCATAGATAGAAAGGCTAGTATAGAGAGAGATAGGCAGACAGCCAGATAGCATAAGTTAACGTTAGCATAGATAGCTAGCAGCTACTGTAGATAGATAAATAGATGGAAATATATAGTAGGTAGATTGACATCTGGTCGCAGGGTGAGCTCCTCGACCAGCGACCAAAATGCACTCACTTCCCTACAGCACAAGCTTTCCAACGCAGTTTCCATGGGACAGCACCGCCCACACAAGCACCTGCCAAACACAGCGACAGACACGCGGCGGCTACGTTTGCAACAACATTTTCACCGGAGGAAGAGATAAACGCTTAGAAACGCCCATATAGTTGATGCCTTCTATTTCTAGATGACAAAGACAAAGTTTACCAGTACTACGATACTATGACAAAGGTTACCTGTACTTATCTGAACTAACGTCATGATCACTGCCACTATATAAAGAAAACGTTGATTTTTCACTCGGTGCTATTCAATGACAGTAATATATATATATATTTATATATATATATATATATATATATATATATATATATATATATATATATATATATATGTATATGTATATGTGTCATTATTGTGCACTGCTGCTCGTAGACTAGCTCCAGTGCTCATTGCAGCGTTGCTAAATGATAGCAACTCACCAGGACACTTCACCAACTCTCCACTCATTCTCCATAGTTCTAATACAGGCTGAGGCTACCTTTCCTCCACTTCTCCCCAACGTGACGTCATCACCGAATTGCGTAAAAAAAAAATGTTAATGCCAAAAACGTAAAAAACTGGTCTTTAAGACCATTTTTGAGACATTTTAAAAATGATATACATATCTTGAGTGATTTATGTACCCATTAATCGACAGTGGTGGTTAACCTGCAACATGGGCTTTAAGGTGGACGATGACGCAATTTTCTTCTAGAAACAAACTTTGTTGTATTATTTTCATGGTATCACTGTGAAGCTGCTTTGATACAATCTGTATTGTAAAAAGCGCTATATAAATAAAGGTGACTCTAATTGACTTGACTTTGCGCTTGGCCCCGATTATTGCTGCTTGAAGCTATTTGTAGATTGTAACTGTAGGTTATTCAGATTCTATGTTATTATCCGCTGAAATTTAATTGGCCATGTGTTTTTGAAGTATCCGAGTCATATTATTGGACATTTTAGGACATCCCCCAAAAAAGATGCATAGGCCTACCAATTTTCAACTTCATGAATCATACGGTTAAAAAGTTCAAATGGTTTTTTAGTTGTAGTGCCCCTTATGGGCGGAATTTTACAAAAATTGGTGTGCATGCTCAGAATTTCCTCTTTATGTGTCACATTTCATTAAGCTTGGACATTTCATTCAGCAGCTATAGGTCAACTTGTAAAAATGGGCATTGCCTGACCACCCAGCCAACATGCCCATGTGAGCCCCACATGCTGGGTTAAATGGGTGTTATCTGGGCATGGAGTTAAAGTAGGTAAGTAAGTAAGTATTAATGGGCTCAATATGGGCCCCAGCTTGGTTAAAGTTGTGGGCCCCAGATAGGTTTCCCATTATTGTTTATTTGAGGATCCCAAGATATATTAGACTGTTTTATAATAAAAAAAATAAAAATAAATTGTTTTATATGATTATATAATAATTTAATAGGCTATATAATAATCCATGATCCTTGACGTATTTATTTTATCAACAAAAAAAGTCCTCAAAAGGAAAGAACTTGCATCACCTTCACCACGAACCCAAATGAGTGTGTACCCACGAATGTGTGTATCTGCGAATCCCACCTTTTCATGGCCTAATGGTTAGAGAGTCAGACTAGTAACCCAAAGGTTGAGTGATCGACTTAAAGGGATAGTTCACTTTGAAATTAAATTTTGGTATGTTTTAGCTTACCTCAAGGGCATCCAAGATGTAGGTGTCTTTTTTTCCGCAGTAGTTTCAATTTTTATATTTTTAGGTCAAACCGTTCTTGTCTGTCAGTCATATAATGCAGGTCAGTGGTCACTGTCTCAACGAGCATGCACAGAGTCCAAATTAAAACAATTCCCCATCGTCCAAATTAAACAATTCCCCATCGTAAGTACACACTGATGACCTAAGACACGAAACGAGCGGTTTGTGGGAGAAAACGAACAGTATTTATATCGTTTTTACCTCTTGAACACAGCCACGTCCAAGCAGGGCTGGACTGGGACAAAAAATCGGCCCGGGCATTTTGGCCCAGACTGGCCCACACTATATGATCATAAACCCCACCCATCTTTGCACGCCCTTAATTATATGCATAACTCCTATTCCTTAAAACCACTAATGCCATGTAATGAGTGAGTATAGAAAATGTGACATTTATTATACAGTTGAACTATACTCCACAGTGATGAATCCTAAAACAAGCTATAAGCTGCAATGGCATAGCAATACCAGTGTTTCTCACAGTATTTTTGGTAAAACTGTGGTGGGTGGACCTTGGTTCTTCTAGGGGAGTCCGGGGGCATGCCCCCCCGTGAGAAAATGTTGTGCATTTTAATGTTAAATTCATCAATCTGGTGCACTTTGAGAGTTCAAATTAAAAGCTCCAACCCATATTCAGTGTGCAAATTAAACGAAAAATTCAAACCTCTTTTAGTTACAGAGTCTATTTACATTACACCGACTACATAATAATAGTTATAATATTAATCCAATGACAGTAATAGCCATATTTTGTAAAACAAATGCACTAAAAAATAAAGGAAACTTTCAAAATTAGTTTTGTACCAATTTCTATACTTGAAAGAGATAAGCACATGATATTTTATTTTGACGCAAACTGCATCAAGCTTTTATTTTGGCGGAAAACATGGTTTACAAACGCCTCTCATTAAATTTCTAGTGAATTGCGGTAATCATCTTTATATACTGTCTATGTAATCGTCAACTATGCAATGTGGAAATAATCTGTAACTGGGTTATGGGTTCCTACACTCGATCATGACATAGCTTAAGTGTTTTGAAAGTAGTTCTGCTTACCGCAGGCTCTACACTTTCTCATCTCTCTCCTGATCCTCCTCATTATCATCATCATCACTGGAGCTGATGAAGGGCAGAAAACATATATTTTGACACATTTTACAGTGTCTGCTTTAAGGGCCTGGTTCTATTTTTTCACGCTATTTCTCTGCACAATCCTTGCGTTTCTTCTCCATCTCGCAGACTATTTTGACAGATACACACTGACACTGCTGCACGCTCGCTCACTCGTTTAAAGTTGTGATTGGGCCAGCCCAATGTCAATCAAGAAAAGAACCAATGGGCCGCTGATCTACGTTTTTCATGACAGAAAAAGTCTGTCAGAAAAAAAACAACTTAACACTGACTTTTTTTGACCACTGCATTACTCCGGCACAAACCCAGCGCCGCCAATTAAGCAAAACAAAACAAAACGAATGGGCCGCCGATGTACACATTTTATGGGCCGTAAAAAAAATAATATATATATATATGGGGGCCAGTGCCCCCGTGTCACCAAGCTTGGCCCCCCCTCTGGCCCCCCTAAATTTGGAATCGTAAAATCACACCAAACAACTGCGCATTTTATCAGTTGCGGCGCCTTCATCTATAGGCTACACTGCAGCACGACCTATATTCATATGGAGCTTATAATATGACAAAATGATTTGAATTTGAATTGTGTAAATTTGAATTATTTGCAAGTGTAATCTAACAAAATTGAATTTTAGGTGGTAGTTTAAATAGTTCTGAATTTGATTTTTTTTAAACGAATATTGAACGTTTGAAATTTAACAAATTGAAATGTTTTTATGGCTGAATTGTATAGACATGTATTTTCAAACAGCTAGTTTTTTTGTTCTGAATTCGTATAGTGCAAATATTCAGTTTAAAAAAATACAGATTCAAATTTTCAAGATGAAGAAATTCGGAACTTCAAATTCAGTTTTCTAAATTTCAAGTTCAAAAATTCAAGTTCAAAAATTCAGATCTTACAGAAAGTAGGTCCCCAGCTAACAATTTTGGGTTCCCAGAACGTTAGTTTTTGGTTCCCAGAACGTTCCCAGAACGTTAGTTTTTGGTTCCCAGAACGTTATTTTTTATGGTTTGTTTTTGGTTAGCCAGGAAAGTTTTCTTAACGTTCCCAGAACGTTAGTTTTTGGTTCCCAGAGCGTTCTCAGAACGTTAGTTTTTGGTTCCCAGAATGTTCTCATAACGTTAGTATTTGGTTCCCAGAACGTTCTCAGAACGTTAGTTTTTGGTTCCCAGAACGTTAGTTTTTGGTTCTCAGAACGTTAGTTTTTGGTTCCCAGAACGTTATTTTTTATGGTTTGTTTTTGGTTAGCCAGGAAAGTTTTCTTAACGTTCCCAGAACGTTAGTTTTTGGTTCCCAGAACGTTAGTTTTTGGTTCCCAGAACGTTAGTTTTTATGGTTTGTTTTTGGTTAGCCAGGAAAGTTTTCTTAACGTTCCCAGAACGTTAGTTTTTGGTTCCCAGAACGTTAGTTTTTGGTTCCCAGAACGTTAGTTTTTATGGTTTGTTTTTGGTTAGCCAGGAAAGTTTTATTAATCCCAGAACGTTATTTCTAACGTTCAACTAACAACAATTGAATTTACTTTAATAACATACAACAGTAAATCTATATAAATAATCAGCCTACAGTCCATGTTTTTGTCATTTTTTAATTGTTGATTAAAAAATAAATAATAAAAACACAATCATGGGGTAGTAGGCTATGCATCATATTCAAAACATGGCAGAAAGCGAAACAAAAACAAACTAAATTTACACCATACCTAAAAACAGTGACAAAGATACACTTTATATTCAACACAGTGCAAAAAAAAAAAAAAAAAGCTGTCACTTAGGGTGGAAATACATGTAAATATAAACCAACTAACTAACTACTTCTAACATTTTATTATTAGTGTAATTGTAGATCCTGCACTCTTCCACCTTCACCACAGTCATCTGTAAATACAACAAAGAATAGTAATATTATAACAAAGAAAATTGATATTCTTGTTTCAATCAGTCATTGCCATTGCCAAGTACCTCAATTATAACGTAATAGATGTCACTGTTGAAGAGGGTACTCAAAGGGGCGTTTGTTGTAAAATATAGATGCCAGCCTCTATGATGCCATGCCAGCGAGCAGCGAGATAAAAATTAGCGATAGATTCCATTTACATAAAGTATATCAAATAGATACGGTTTACATTAACTGCAAATAGCAATAGATTATTAAAAGGTTTTTTTGCAACAACAAAAAAACCTGCCATTTTATTGGAAGATTCTGGGAAACAGACCGTAATATTAAGATCAATCATACCGTTTTTACGCACTCTTACGATGTTTTTGTGAAACGCTGCATGTAGCCTTCACTATGTGTTAGTCAAAGTAGTATCACTGACATAGTTAATAGTAATTTCAAAATGCATTTAAATACTGTCAGGGTTGTGTCACAGGGTTGGGTCTAGTTTATTTCTTGGTTTTGTGACAGACCGTAATGTCTGGTGTTTGTGTGAGCGGACAGTCTCTTAGCTGCATGTCTTGTTTCATGTTGGGTGTTCTATCTTTATTCAACAAATACAGTGTGTTTACCATTTCAAATTCCTGTGTGGAGCGAATTTCAGGGCTTGTGAGATAAGATCTTCCACTTCTGTTGACTTCATTGATTTGAAGTTCCTCTGTGTTGCTCCTAAAAATTAGATGAAATAATCTGATCAAACAACTTCAACAAATCATCTCCAAATTGTTACTACTAACATTATTAAATACTAATTACATTAAATATTGACAATCAATATTTTTTTTAAGGATTATGGAATTAAACTTTCCTATAATAAGAGAGCAAATCCTAAGCTCCTGGAATGCCATTTTAGTTTTCTTTCCTCTCATGCTGTAGGCACCCATGACTTCATTGGTGGCCACTTTACGTAGCATCTTACGCACAGCCGCCCCTGGATTGGTTCCCCCGATGGAGCGTAGGTAGTTAACCTAAAAAAACAAACATTTATGTACCATAAAAACTTAGAAATTAACCTAAAGGGATAGTTACCCCACAAATGAGCATTGCTGTTATTTACACACCCTCATGTTTCTTTAAACCTGCATGAAGTTTTTTTTTTTACATGAAGAAAGATATTTTAAAGATATTCTAGGAGTATTTGATATTCAAACAGTTTATTTTCCCCATTGACTTCCATATTTCTACACTGTGGAACAGCAACTGTTTGATTACCAGCACTCTTTAAAATAGTTTCATGTTAAAAAAAAACCTTCATGCAGGTTTAAAGAAACATCTGTGTGAGTAAGTAACAGTTCACCCACAAATGAACAATCCTTTTTACTAAAATCATTGTAACAGTTGTAACAAATTATATTACATTGCCAGCTTATGTGTTTGCTTATGCTGTTTTTATTACCATCTTTGTCCTAGTCTCTTTATTTTCTAATGAGGTGTCAAACTGTTTAAGCTCTTCTACAGTTTGACAGGGCCCATTTTCTAGAGTTTCCTCCTCTGTCTCTACCACTGGCACAGTCGCAGCCAACAGTCTTCTCTGCAGTGTGAGGATGTCTTGCTGGTTCTCGCAGAGCTCTTGTAACTTCTGCAAGACTTTTGTGCGGTAGTCTAAAAAACAAACAAACAAAAAAACATTATGGAATCAGTTCCTGAAATGTGCATGCATGTTTGTGACAGAGCTGTAAGCTTACTCTTTGTTGCTTCTTCTGACAAGGTCTGTGGTTCTCTTAAGAGGAGATCTGACATCTGATCTGCTGTGGCATAAAAAATACCTATGCTTCAAAATTGACATTATACACATTTATAAATATCAATGAATTTGTTACACACCTTGTTGGGGTGGTGACAAAGTTTGCAGTGAGCACGGTAATGATGCCTCTGCTGTAAATAAATACATTTTTAATAGAGTATAAATGTACAATAGGCATTAAATGGGCATGGGCATTAAAATGTTTATTAACATTCAGAACTTCTTACAGAATAAGTTGGGAGATCTTGGCTTTTCCTGATTGTCTGTGGAGAAGAGAGAGAAACATATTACTTTAAGTCCATTGTGGATAAAATCTTGAAACACATTTTTTATATTTATATTTCATTCTACTTACCCTTTTCTTGAGGATATGTTTTGGGCAGTTGCTGATCTGACAATACAACAGAAATATAAAAAGACGTCTAGGTTGCTTTGAATTGTGCAAATAAAATGTAATATTACTATCTGTGTACATTATGTAACAACTTACATTTAGGTGCAACAGGTTTCGACAGGTCCTTTTTCTTCTTTTTCTGATTTCTAATGCAACCATCTGAAATTAATGAATTTTTTGTATGTTTAAATAAATAAAAGGCAAAGTTCACAAATGCCTTTAATTCCATAGTTCAATCATAAAAGATAAAATATAGTTGTGAACACCTACCATCTGAAGAAATTTCTGTTTCCGAATGAAACCTCTTTGGCATTTTATGTGTCCTCTTTTTACTTGTTGTGTCGTTGTTGTCTGTTTCAATATGTGACGTTTCGGCAACAAGCTGGCATTTCTGGGAGGCTTTGGCATAAGAGTCTGTAAAATATGTAAAATAATATTATAGCCCAGTCAACATGTATATGTGGGCCCCACGTAGTTAGGTCCCAAATATATGGTCCCAAAATGGTAATCTTATCTTGGATCAGCTAAGCAAAAACAGGTGGGCTCCCCATGTGGGTCCTAGTTGGGTCACTAATGGGAAATAAGTGCATGGGCGCAAAAATGGGCAACACAATGGGGCCCATTTGGGTTTATCAAATGGGTTAGACATAGGCAAACACAATAAATCCCATATAGGCTGCCTACATGGGCCCATGGTGGTAGCCACATAGGTAATGCTTACCATGCAGGATTGCATTTTTATTCACACTGTCATCAAAACACTATTTGACCAACTAATCAAATGATATAGCAAGTCTACAAATAAAACTAAACACACATTTCTTTAAAAAAAAAGAAAAAGAAAGAAAGAAAAGAAGAAAAGTCATCTTTTCCATTATCACACTGAAACAATTGCTATTGGTTGTTTCACCTTCTTTGATCATGATTGGTTAATATGACTGTCATCTACGTAACTGGCCAATGACAAATGTGTGCGCCTTTCTGGTCATGTTTGAAAATACGTCATTTTGAGTTCATGACGAAATGCTACTGCTTGGCAAGATTACTCAGTCTTTCCTTATGCCTGTTAAATTATTATTTTTATTTGCAGAATATTTATTAATAAATAAAGTCAGTCTGGTTAGTAATAAGTGAAACTGGTAATGAGTTGTTTAATCAGATCTTGAGAGAGTTAATGTCTTTTATCTTCAGTTTATCTAAGGCTGTGTCTGAATAAAGTTGTATTTTGTGTTCTTATTACTCTTTAGACAGATGATTGAAAGAATGTTTCAGGAACACTAACCTTTAAATAACATTCTTGTAACATTAAAGAAACTGGATATTTTTATGTTCTTGGAATTTTACAAATCAACGTTCCTATAATGTTGAATTTTAAATCAAAATTAAGTTGAAAGAATGTTTGAGGAACATTGTACCTTTTAAAACACATTCCGTCAAGAAAACTTGACATTTTTCACGTTCCCAGAACCAACACTGAATATTTTGGAGAACGTTCTTATAACAAAAGTCTGGTAGATGGGGCAAAGCTGAGATGTAGGATGACTGTATGTATGACTTACAAGCAGATCGAAGAATACAAGTACTTCTGTCAAGTAATCGAAGAAGCTGAAAAAGAGAGAAGAGAATAATTATTTTATAAATCATAAAAAGGTTAAAATGTATAAATTGTATGATAACATCTGAAAATAAGAACAAATAAGCTATTTGAGTTCACATTATGGATAGTTCACCCATAAATGAAAATTATATCATTACTGAATAATTATTTTCATGGTATACATTCCAAAAGCTAATAAAGGCTCTTGATTTATTAATATATTAATAGCATCTAAACATAATAATTGTTATCAAGAAAACAATATTAATATTACATATTTAAATATTATTAAATGTAGTGGTATTAATAACTGACGGATGGCCGATTTCATTATAAATCTTATCTCACATCTTTACAAGACATGTCTCGCTCTCTTTAGGTGCACGCGCGGCGCCAGCACTCACGCGCTCACGCTCACGCACTCGCAGCCAAGCCTGTTAGACAACGCGCTTTCCATACAAAGTAACGATATTATTATTAACAATGATATAATTTATTTATTTTAAAGTAACGATATAACATCACAGACATGACTGAAATAAACGTTAACATAATAGACATGACTGATGAAACAAAAAAATTTCTTTCAATCTGAGCGGATTTGCTCTATTATCCCAAATGACGTCACACAGATTTAACGGCATTTAACGGTAGCTATTTAATTGTGAGGGAAAAAAACCCCGGAAAACCATTGTTTATGTGAAAATTAGTGGTACATTTCCTGGAAAAGACAGTTAATCAATTTCATGACAATTTAAAATGTTTATATGTTCATTAGGTGAAGGCGGCAGTTATTTATTTGGCTACCCTGCAGGCCTACCAATAATATAGTAACGTATGCTATGATTAGATTTTATTATTTACTTTCTTCAAAGTTTCAAGTATAATTTACCTTTGTAGTGGGCTCGTATGTTTTAAAAGTAATGTAGCCTACCTAAATCGGTTAAGTAAAAAGTACTTTACCTCAGAAAAGCTGGTAATGAAAATGTCCAATGTCTGTTGATGTCCACTATGAAAACCGGGTTCTGCGCGCGGTGGTCACCCCTGCTTATATACCCGCTGGCAGGTTTCGCGGGCATGGCACGCGAAGAATATCAATTGTGACAGAAGATTATATTTATATTTATTTAATATTTATATTTAATATGTATATATATATATATATATATATATATATATATATATATATATATATATATATATACATTTATATGATGCTACCATGATACCTTGCGTTACTCAAAAAGTGATAAAAGTAGGCTAGAGTCCAAATAGATAAAATAAAAGAGATCTAAGTTACATATATTAACTTTAGAAAATAAAAATATGAACTAATTGGCGAGATTAACGAAATTGATTTACAATTAAAATTAAATGTAATTAATTAATTAATTAAAATTAGTCAGTTGTGCAGTCAGTGTACCCAAGAAGGGACAGGGATGGGAAAATATCATAGGAAAATATACATAAAATATACATAACATAATATAATATTCAACAACCCATAGGTGGCGATATGCGAGTCGCCAATAAGCCAATGCTGAAAGAGAAGAAACCACACACATAGACGGGACGCGCGCGCGACGGGAGTCTGTTTGGTGTTCTTGATGTGCAAATGTTTGAGAGGTAAGTATGTAATTAGAATAATATGTGGAAATGTATGGTTTTACCATAGTATGATAATTTGTGGGATTGTGAGCGTTTTCCCCAGAGCTGTCAAACGCGTTTTGCACGTGGGTGGCCCTGTTAAAGGAGGTCAAGGTCGGTATACATTATAATGTTGAAAATCTGTGAAAGTAAGTCAAACATGTAAGAGAAGCGCAAGGTGCATCCATATGTAATTAGGTGTGAATGAAGCCGTTTTCCTTACAAAAAGGAAACCTGCAGGTTTTTACTTTATTTTATTTATTTATTTATTTCAGGATATTTGCAGGTACATACATTTAAGTGAGAATAGGAGCAGGCTTCACTCAATTCATGTGCTTATAAACTTTAAGAGTGCTGGCCTGGATAATTAGAATACGTAAAGTAGGAGAGAGGCCTGGGACAGATTGGGGGTAAAGGGCAAGGGCACCCCAGTTGTACTCACTTATACTGTTTAATTCTAAGAAGGAATTGTTAAATTTTAATTAATGGTCTGAAAAATACACATCATATGCTAAATTGATTTTTTTCATTACACCCAGGTATGTTTGGTCTACCAGTCCATGGTAACCTGCTCTCGTCCAGTCGGAGGCTCAAAAATTGAGACATTGGAATGTCCTCATTCTTCTGACATCTGGTCACTTCAGCATTGGTGCGTAGAGTGATGTTGTCCATCTCTGGGTATCTCTGGGTATGTCACTCGCCCAGAAACCTGAGATCTGAAGCCCTTCTGTGTGCATTTGTATTGATGTTATCTAACGTTTAAACCATGATCAGCAATGCAACGATTGGCATCAAGACAGCAACATCATATAGTTAAAAAAGGAAATGGCCAAGCAGGCAAAATTATATGAAATGTCTTAAAGATAAACAATATGTATAAATGATTGTTACACGATTCCTAATTATTTACATTTTTCACAAATTTGTGTATTTAAACAGGTATTACACTTTTTTTTTTCAGTGCCAAGAGTCTACTGTAATAAGCAATTCACATCTCTTAAAGGGATAGTTCGCCCAAAAAAGATATTTAAGCCATGATTTACTCACCCTCAAGCCGTTCGAGATGTATATGTCAATCTTTTTTCAGACGAACACATTTTCAGTTATTTTAGAAAATGTCTTTGAATGTCGCGTTCACGGAGATGGATGCTGGCGTAGGACGTAGCGTAGGAAGCGTCGTGACGTAGAACGAACGTAGAGTTTTGTTTTGCTCTGCTCTCTGGCTGCGCTGTCACGTTCGTTCTACGTCACGACGCTTCCATCTCCATGAACACGCGCCGACCGCCACCGGAAGCCAGTTATTTTCGTTTATAAAGTTTTAAATATGTATATTTTTACAACAAAACCGCAGGGATTACCCTCGGAAGGCCTTCGTTTATTCCCCTGGAGCCGGATGGATTACTTTTGTGAAGGATGCATGCTCATTTGCGGACTTCAACGAGCTGGACCCCATTGCTTCACATTCTAACCACTGAAAGATCTAAGACATTTTCTAAAATAACTGAAAATGTGTTCGTCTGAAAAAAGATTGACATATACATCTCGAACGGCTTGAGGGTGAGTAAATCATGGGCTAAATATCATTTTTGGGCGAACTATCCCTTTAAGGCCCGAGAACAAATTTATAACAGAGTTATTACAGTATTTAATATGTGCATTCTAATCTTGTTTTTTTTGTGCTCATCTCAAAGCGTCAACAGTAATACTGATAACTAATCCTAATTTAATCCACGAATAAAGAACAGGCCCCTGTTTTTTTTACCTGTAGATGATAATATTAATATGTTATTCATTGTATTCATTTTAATCTCCTATCATTATTTTACAGGTTTTCTTCTATTTAAAGATTTCCTCATTTGGCTGGTTTGAAAGGACCAAGTGTCGGCATTACAGGAAAGGCACAGATGGGTGAAAGCTGGTGAAGGACACAAGAGTTTTTCCTCTATATGCATTCAGCAGTGGCGTAGTTGAATGGGGCATATACATTTACATTTACATTATGCATTTGGCAGACGCTTTTATCCAAAGCGACTTACATTGCATTTCAAGGTACACATTTTTACATTCTTATCAGTTCTTGCTTTCCCTGGGAAACGAACCCATGACCTTCGTGTTGCAAACACAAACGCTCTACCATTTGAGCTACAGAAAAGCTGCATATACAAACTCAGTCCAACACACACGCAAATGTGTGCACAACAAACAGGATATTTGACAAGGAAGAGCAGAAGGGGTTTTACTTAACACTTTCTTTATCAAAAGGCAGAAGAAATACAACAAGTACCAGAGTTTAGTTAAACATTAACGTTAAACATTAACGTTTCTGAGTGTCCATGGAAAAGTGCAAAACCAAACTAACTGGCTACTAGTTAATCCTGTTTCGACTATGTAGGTCTATGTCTACGTGCTGAACAAAATTCTTGGTGAAACTGCAAATAATAAACCCATATACAATTTAATCTTTTATTACAAGTGACAAAAAAAGTTATAAAAGTGAAGGAAAAATATAAAAAGGAATAGTGCAACCATTTACTTTCCTTAATGTCACTCCAAACATGTATGACTCTGTTTCATGGAAAACACCTAAAACTATTTGCCCAGTTATTATTTTTTTTAATGCTGTAACAAAACTTTCTGTTGCTCTATTTGTTCCTGTTTTAATAAAACTTGTAAAGCCTTATGTTTAATTGTATTGTCATTTTGTTTAGTCTTTCCTAAAAGACTGACCCCAAAAAAATGTGTTTGTATGGTAAAAATCATAAAATCTTTCATATTTAAATAGTGTCCTACCTGACTGCGTATCTTTCCCCCCAGTACAGAAGTGTTTTTGCCACTTACTCATGTTGTGCAGCTGTTTCAACACACAACATACCAGGTTTTCATATGTCTCGTCTTGTACCATATTATGCAGTTTTTGGTTTGCTTTTGAGAAACCTTTCAAAGAGATTGCCTTTTAGACGCAGTGTGTGGTACTACCATCTTGCAACCAATTACACTCATGTTACAATTATCAGATGAAGGAAAAAGTGTTTTTTCAAGAGAAATGCTTACAACTAAACACTAAAAGTGTGCATTAGCGCATTCTGCGGCCTGATAATGGTTATGTAATCTTTTCTCTGGCTTGTGGAACTAACTGATCACAGTTTGGGTGAATATTTTTAACACAATTTAAATCTTTAAATTGTGCAAACACTTGATTTCTCTGGAGGCCTGTAGGAGTTTGTGCACCTCAAATTTGGTTTGTTTTCAGCTGCTGTGAAAGGTTTCATTTTTAGCGTGCTTTATCAATTTATTTTAATCTCAAATCGCTTACATTGTATGCCTTATGCTGAATTTCTGCATCAACTCAGTTAACCGAAAATAACCTGCAGGGAACGTTCTGGGAACGTTCTCTTTAGGTTATAAAAAAATGCAGCGCATCATGTTGTTTTATTTATTTTTCAATGGCATGATATTTTGTAGTCATTTTGAATGTACACAAATAAAAATATACATTTTACTGTTTCGGATGATGTCATATTATCTGTATGACTAAATAACAGAGTATTAAGTTATTTCCCAGCAGTGGAACAAATCCAAGTGATGGCGCTCGCGCATCGCGCTCTCACACAACATAGCCTATAGTATCAGTTCTGGCGTTGCTTCATATCGCAGACTGTTCATTATCAAAATGAAACACAGTCAACCAAACATATAAAAAGTTATTCTGCATAATTTAATTGGTCTGTTGTACAATATGAAGGGCAAGCTGTGCCGCACACAGTCCTACTTGTTATTCCAAACATTTCCCTTGCTGTAAAGACTCTGATTTAGCCTATACGTGTATTTTGGGACTCGACTGAAGTATGACGCCTTTTTATTTGTATTATAATATAATATATTAAAATACATAATCTTCTGAGTTTTATGATGTAGGCCTTGTGTGTTTTATTAAAATGTATTATAATTTACATCTCAAAAGGATGCGCTTTGTGCATTCTCTGACATTATATTTATTTAGGCTATTTAATTAATATTGAGTATCAATTGATGTTAAACAAAACGGTGTGTTATTTTCTCTGGCAACTAAACTTCCAAAAAAAAAAAAAAAAAAAAACTTCCAAAGCAAAGCCATTGTGCGTTCTCTCCTCGCTCCGCAGCTTTTCCACACAGATTTTGAGAACTGGCCAGCTAAAAAAAATAGGCCAAAGAAGTAGACTAACGGCTAGTGTCCGGGAAATGCGAGGTACGTTCATATATATAAATAAACGTAACTGATTTTGTCTACACCTAAATACATTTCCTAATAATAACAGTGATTAAGCCCAAATGTGGGTGGCGGTAATGAACACAATATGTTTTTTTTGTTTGTTTGTTTTTTTGCCCAAATGGTCTCCACTCTATGCATTTTGTAATAATACAGCAACATTTTTTAACTGACCGTATTTGCCAGAAAATAAGTCGCATGCACATGAGTGCAAGTCACACCGGATCATGTTGAGAGAGAAAGGCGTCATAATATTTTTTTTTTTTTTTTTTTTTTTTATTAGCCTATTCAGCAATAGTGTAAAAGACCTGTAAATAAAATACAACATTTACATGATAAACACTATTAACATGTAGGCTATGTGTTGCCTATTTTACTTTCCCTTATGACAAATGAATGCAGAAAACAACAAGAATGAAAAATAAGTATGTAGGCTAGGCTATAATAAAATAATATATAGGCTACAGACTATAAAAATAGCCTATATTGTGCCCTTTATAAACGCCAAGCCTAAACAAATTTATTTAAATCGAAACGGTCGCGCATCTCTCATTCAGTCAAAAGTTTTCATTGCAATGTAACATGTGGATGCTAACTATTAATATAAAGAAGGCTTCATACTTCAGTCGAGTCCCAAAATACACGTAGGCCTATAGGCTAAATCAGCGTCACAGCAAGGGAAATGTTTGGAGTAGGACTGTGTGTGGCACAGCTTGCCCTTTATATTGTACAACAGACCAATTAAATTATGCAGAATCACTTTTTATATGTTTGGTTGACTGTGTTTCATTTTGATAATGAACAGTCTGCGATATGAAGCAACGCCAGAACTGATACTAGGCTATGTTGTGTGAGAGCGCGATGCACGAGCGCCATCACTTGGATTTGTTCCACTGCTGGGAAATAACTTAATACTCTGTTATTTAGTCATACAGATAATATGACATCATCCGAAACAGTAAAATGTATATTTTTATTTGTGTACATTCAAAATGACTACACAATATCATGCCATTGAAAAATAAATAAAACAACATGATGCGCTGCTTTAGCGCGTCTCGGTCTCTTTAGATCTTTCTGGCGCTCACCAAAAATGAACCAAAATACAGAGAATAGCCTTCTTGGCGCGCCTACTTTTGAAAGTCAACATTTAGATTATTTAACGTTAAATGCATTATATATGCCTGAGTCACTTTGGAATAAATCACAGCGTGTTTCATGATAAAACGTGACTTAGCCTATACAGTCGAGAAAATAGGCTATAGGTTATAGCAAATTCAGACCAACTGCTGGTCTACACAGAGAGAAAGCCCTGTCTAAGCTCTTCTGTTGTGCCGAGCCATTCGTTAGTCTAGTTGTTTGATGAGAAAATTAAATGTAGCCTATAGTTGCAATACACGCGTTTTGTAAGCTCCGTGCAACTGCTGCAGCGGACTATTATTACTAGAATATTAGAAGAAATCTAATACTCAAGCTGTTTTCTCATTTTTCTACTCTTAATATTAAATAAAAAAACGACTGAACGAAAGATACACGGATTCTCTTGAACCACCACCGCGTTTGCGGCAGAAAACTACTGCAGTGCAGCCAAAATGCTCTGTTCGACTTATCTGAGATCCTTTACTCTTCCCTGTGGATGACCTGTGACCTACTTTCTGTAAGATCTGAATTTTTGAACTTGAATTTTTGAACTTGAATCTTAGAAAACTGAATTTGAAGTTCCGAATTTCTTCATCTTGAAAATTTGAATCTGTATTTTTTTAAACTGAATATTTGCACTATACGAATTCAGAACAAAAAAACTAGCTGTTTGAAAATACATGTCTATACAATTCAGCCATAAAAACATTTCAATTTGTTAAATTTCAAACGTTCAATATTCGTTTAAAAAAAATCTAATTCAGAACTATTTAAACTACCACCTAAAATTCAATTTTGTTAGATTACACTTGCAAATAATTCAAATTTACACAATTCAAATTCAAATCATTTTGTCATATTATAAGCTCCATATATAAGCCTGTTACTGGACTAAGTTATCTTTTGAGTCTTATATTGCGCTAATACTGTCAAATACAGACAATGTTTACATAAACAAAGTTGGTTATGTCTAAAGTGAAAGCAAACAGAGAAAATTAATTAAAATCTGCTTGTCATATTAGACGCGTCGCGTGCAGTTCTTAAAGAGACAGTAGCCCTAATAATAAACATGCTGCCGCTTGTCCTTAAAGAGATAGTTCACCCAAAACCAAACAGTTGCTGGTCCCCATTGACTTCCATACATAGCAGGAAAAAAATATACTATGGAAGTCACAGGGGTACATCAACTGTTTGGTTACTCACATTCTTTCAAATAACGTTTATTTTCAACAGAAGAAAGAAACTTATTCAGGTTTAAAACAACTTAAGAGAGTAAATTATGACTTTTTTGGGGGAGAACTATCCCTTTAATGTTAATAAAACAACAAAACACACAGAGGAAATCATTCACTGCTCTTGACTGAGAACTTTAAGTCTGTTGTGTTTTATTTTCATATTTGTTCATTGAATTACTTTCTTCAATTCTACTGTTAAATACACCTATAGCTGAAAAAATAAAGCACTGTTTATTTCATTTGTATATTAAGTTGTGTATGTGTAATATGTATCTCTGTTCTTAATTTTTAATAACAAAGAAAATAGTGACAAAGATTTGTATCTTCGCCACTTTGGCCTAAATGTCTGCCATTCTTTTTTATTTTATATTTTGTTACCTATAAGGCTTTGCTTTTAAAATAGGGACATTAGTTTGGCTGTAATGCTCAGTCACATGCAAAATAGTAAAACCAACATGAAAAAAGAATCGTGATAAAATCGTGATTTTCCTGAAAAAATCAATAAATTGTGATATGATATTATTGCCATATCGCCCACCCCAGGTGTAAAAAAGTGCCTAGATGTGCTTAGATGCTAAAAATGTGTTATTATTGATCATTATATCACACTACAATTAAACATAATGAAACATTCATTTGAATTGAAATTGTTTTATTAGCTTAGCTAATATAATTTATTAGCTTTTTCTAGAGATAGCAGTCATGCATGAAATGGTGAAAAATGACTTGAAATAATACTGAAAATAGGTTAAGATGAATGTTAAAGGTGTGCCCCATAAAAGCACAAGTGGCCCCTGCCTGGCCCCCCCAGTTACTGTGGTCTAGAACCGCCACTGCTACTTTAACTCCATGCCCAGATAACACCCATTTAACCCAGCATGTGGGGCTCACATGGGCATGTTGGCTGGGTGGTCAGGCAATGCCCATTTTTACAAGTTGACCTATAGCTGCTGAATGAAATGTCCAAGCTTAATGAAATGTGACACATAAATGTTTTAATTTGGACTCTGTGCATGCTCTTTGAGACAGTGACCACAGACCTGCATTATATGACTGACAGACAAGAACGGTTTGACCTAAAAATATCAAAATTGAAACTACTGCGGAAAAAAATACACCTACATCTTGGATGCCCTTGAGGTAAGCTAAAACATACCAAAATTTAATTTCAAAGTGAACTATCCCTTTAAACACCATCACTTGCGTGCCAAGGGATATAAACTCCCTATCAAGGTAAGATAAGTATATAAAAAATTTATATTAACAAAGTTTTACTGTTGCTTTTATATAATTGGATAATTTTAATTATTAGAATTAAAAAAACGTAACGAAGTCAGCTTGAACTACCGCAGCTAAATAGCTGTAAAGAATGAAAATGATAAAAGCAAGTTTTGTATGTCTCTCTTATCTTACACACTAAATTGAGTTCATGGAGCTTTCTTCTAATCAGCTGATGATCTGAATTGTGTTAGGTCACCGGATACCCATTTTCCACAAGTTGGTTTAATTCTTTAGGGTCTTCATGTAAAACATAGACTACTTGCAATTCCTCAATGGTTGTGTAAAACAACACCCTTTTTACCTCCTCAAAAACAGCTCTGTTCACAGCGACCCATTTCAGTGCATGTCTCTTTAAATGATAATGAGCAACTGCTCTCTCCACCCCTCTCTTCCATGGGGGGTACAAGATACATAAAGTGCTATGCAGTGCATAAAGTGCAGTGGCTGAGCACGGAAATATGCTAATATGGGACAGTTGTGGGCGGAGCATGAGCAATATGACATCATATTGCTCAGAAAGTCCAAAAGGTTTGATTAGCCTATTAATATTAAGAGTGTTTAGACTTTTCGAGGATAAAAAAAAAGGAGTGAATGGATTTTTTTTATTGTAAAATTGTGTCCACACGCAAAGACACATATGAAAACATCATATAAGAGTGAATTTTGCATCTGATGACCCCTTTAAATATAGGGAAGATGTACAAAATGTGCAAAGAGCGGTGGGTCACCTCACCAGGATTTAGAACCACTGCATTAAAATAAATCCTTTATGCTGTTTGCACATTTGACCAGTCGAATATTAGTAATTCTGTCTTTTCTTTCTTTACTCTTGCATGAAGCTGACCCAGGAATCAGAGATTTTCCTCTTGATGCATTCAAGAGGGTTTTTTTCTTGAAGCTCAATATAAAAGCATGATTTACATATTCCAAGTTGAAGTCATTTTCTTTACAGTTGAAATATTTTAATATTTAATGTAAAATATAAAGCACACCACATAAACCACATTCATTGTTTGGTCAGGTGGTTTGAAAGTGAATTTTGCATAGCAGCTCATTGCATGACCCACAGGAATATTTAAATAAATTAATACATTTGTCCCATATGTTGCTCAGAATGAAGAGCCCTCAAATTAGGGGAATAGAGAAATTTCCGTTTTGTTTTATATTTTAGGTAGGCTATTCATGTTTAAGTACATTTCAGACTTAATATTTTTTTTAAATAAATTTAAATTCAATAATTCCACTTAAATGGCAATGAAGATTACCTATTAATTGTCATTTAAGTGAAATTACTGAACTTAAATATACAAGCTTGATAAAAATTATCATTCTATAGGAAAATTTCAGATGGCATTTAGAGGCTTTTGCATCTGAACTCTTCATATATATATATATATATATATATATATATAGGCCTATATATATTCAACAGAATAAATTTGAGGTCGACCTATTTAAAAAAGGCTGTAGTCTACTTGTCATGAAAATTGATCGTATAAAATGACCACAGTGCAGTTTAAATATTTTATTCTCTTACTGAGTAAAAACTTTGACATCCATTCGATCTCAGCAGCAGTTGAGATCGAATGGATCTTACGAAGGAGATACGCCATCTCCTTCGTAACGTCATTCATTCATAAACACAAATTCGGGAAGAGACCAGCTTGCCCCTCTAATGTAATATATCAGTTAACCATAGAGTGTATAAACTGATGCATTGTATAATGGTATTGGTACTTTAGCAGTGAGCAGTATCGTTATTCAAGAGTGAAAATTTGCCAATAAAAAAAATTGCACGTGGATGGTTTTAGTGTTCCGAGGCTTGGAAATGTTCTTGGGCGACATGCAGTAGAGATTTAAAAACAAACTTGTTATAAAACAATTATAACTATAAGTTATAAATAATGTTGTTCACAAATACGCACATTTTTGTAGTCTTTTATTACTAAAATAGGCATTTGTCATTCATTCAAATAAGACCTACATATACAGTGCACGAGAAGCAAAAATTAGAGCTAGAGTCTAAGTGTTAAAACAATGACATTTGAAATTATTCATATTTGCCAAGGCCGCCAATAATTATGTTTCAAACTGCAGCACTCATCAACCTTTGTATTTTTAAGACTGGAGTGTATGGTTTTGATCTTCTTGGATCCAGTGGTCCCAACCAGTGCGTCGAATGATATTTTGTCAATATCACAAATCTCAATCCTCTTCGGCATAAAGCAGACATTTCTGTCTGATGTTTGCTGCACGTTGAGATAAGGAGCGTCTGTTTTAAGTGCAACTTCATGTGATCGCCGAAGTGTATTTGTTGGTGCAAGGATCGGTGCGTGGTCGCTTTCCGCGGTACTGAAATCAGGAACTCTGGTGTAGCGAGGACCGTTCGTGAGATGTGTCAGCATGGTGGAACGGGAATCCCTGTCTGTTTCTGACGCGTGAAGATAATGACTGACAGTGGCGAGACAACTTCTGTAGCCAGCGTGATATTCAGCAGAGTCACAAACTGCGGCCATTCCTGTATTTAGAGAAAACAATATTTAGTTATGATATTCCAATAACACACTTATTATATTCGGTTGGGAAATTAATAAAAACTTTTTAAAAATATTTAAAAAATAAAGGGCACACGCACCTCTTTCGCTATTTTGCAGATGCCTCAGATGTCTCACCGTTAGTTCCAAAATGTCAGCCTTTTCCAGTTTTCGCTTGCGGATCTGAATAATGCAATAATAAGTTCAATTAAAAACAGATCCGTTAGATTTTGGGACAGAGATTCGTGTTAGAATTTGAATAGAAGATTAAATCCGTTTAAATGTCTTACATTGTTGGAACAGACGCTTTCCAGGAGGCTTTTCAATTGATTCAAACATTTATTGATACGTGCCCTTCTTTTCTTCTCCATCAGTGGTTTGGAAACCTGAAATACAAAATCGTTTTCTTTGATTTCAAATACAATAAATATACACCGATAAAGAAGTTTTACGATTTATTGTCAAAAAAATGCACTCTACTCATAATCACCTTTTTAACGCATTGAGTTTTTGCCGCTACCACACTATCTGATGCTGCAGACATTGTCCTCAGATGCTCAATGTGCTTAGATACCCAGATGAATTATCAGAATTCCTTGAGTTTGAGTGAAGGAATTCCCCCTAGTGTCCTGCTTTATATAGAAAGGCTCACTTAACATCTCAATGGACTGCTCACATCCATTGAGACGTGCATCCACACGTGCGAAAAAGAGCATCTATTTAGTTTCTTCTGGACACCCAATCAGCTTGAAGTTGCTTTCCTGGCTGTGCTTTTGTTCTCAAAAAAGAGCTTAGGAGTAATTTTGGTATTACTCTCTTTTATAAACCACGAGACTTTTATTTATATAATCAGAAGAAACATAATTAAATAATACTGTGTGTGTTTTGTGAGTAGTGTTAGCCTACTTGTCCGTATAGCTTACTGGCGTCATACGTAATTAGTTATAGGCCAACAGACTTTTTTAAATGCCAGCCTAATTTAGTTTGAAATGGCAATCAGTTGCTTTTCAATAGGCCTACTTGGACTAACGCTTATAATTATGTTATCCCTAAGAGGGATAAATCTTATATTTGATGTGGTTTAGTTTAGATAGAAATGAACAATTAAGCGCTGGCCCAAAACATCATCGTGTGGGGTGAAAATGTAGCTTTTAGAGAGTTGTATAGAAGCACCGTAAAATGGGAAGTGTTACAAATAACCAGACGAGCTGTAGAGGAATTAGCTCCGACTATTCATCCTTTTCTCTTCAAGTTTCACGCCATGTGGGACACGCAGCACCGTGGAAATCTTTTCCGTGTCTTCACAACGTGACAATTTTCTGCCAATAAGGAAGGGGAACCTTCACTTTTGCTGAATTAAAATGTCAAGATTCTACAAACCAAAGCAACTTTTTCTAAAACTGCCCAAAAGTTCTATGATTATTTGGCCTGTAGAATACAAATGGTCATGCAAGCAGAGCTCTTCGTGTTTTAAGCTTGACTTGAGAACATACCTGGTCTCAAAAAGAAGTAGAATTCTCACAGATGCTCATTTCAAAGAAATAAGCGAGGAGAATCAGAGGAACGCCTCCTGTCCGAGGGCCCTATCTGCCTGATTTTCCACACTTACCCGTCAATAGAGCCTGTCCTTGGGAATGTCGTAGGCTACAGGGTTTTAATAGAAATGAAGAACCTATTTAAGCAAAGCTACTTCAGTTTCCACTGTGTGAAAAACTACAGTTTTACATAAAACAATTTTTAAAAAGTGGTCAAGTGAACAGTTAGGAGAAAAAAAGTTTGTAATGCCTGCACAGTTTGGTGTTAATTTCACAATTCAATCGACCTTTTCGGTTATTTTGTTTATTAAAAATGTAGAAACATTATTGGAGCAACGACATTTTGGTTCTTAATTTTTCTTTGATCAAAATAAATGTTTTTGGTCAAAAGTACAATACTATGTTGCACATGCGCAGTAAGAAAGACAGGGAGTGCCCCCAAACGCATGACACGCGACAGGATGAATGAATGTCCATTGATAGCTTTAAGACTTTTTTTTCACTTGAGACGGCTTCACCATACAATAGGTGTATTTAGGAGGAAACAAATGACGTGACACTGATAGAATCACATTACCATTTCAGTAGCTCCAGTCAAGAGCCTTTAGAAGGCAATGAAAAACACTACAGTTTATATAGGCCTAAGTATAGGATAGCGATTGATCTTTCAGGTCTATTGTATATCTAGGTCTATTGTGCAAGTTCTCTTTCAAAGAATCCGACCATTTTTAATCCGACACACTAATATTGCATCAAACTTTGCAAAGAGCACACAATGTTAAACGTTTTTAATTTGTATGTTAAATACATAATGCAAACAACAATAAACTAGTTATATTGTCAAAAAGCCAGTTGGTTGAATAATTAGAAGGAAAAAAAAGTCCTTCTGTTTGCTGTTTGCTCTTCGCTTTTCTGTTGTTCCGTATTTTTTTTAAGTTTTACATAAAACATGTTGGGCTAACAAACTAAAAGATAGGTAGTTTACAGATGCATGTTTGTTATCTACAAGCATTTGAGATTCAGTTGTTTGTAATGGCCAAAGAATTGGTTAAAAACGCTGCTGTGTTTCTCTTTTCACAGCGTAAAATGGCGCAAATCAGTATGAAATCGGAGCAAATCAGCTCTCTTTTGTGACACTGATTTACACGTCAGTCACACGCTCACACTGTGGTACAGTTCACAGTTACTTTTCAAAAGCAAATAATCTTATTTAGTCAATTGTAGGCTACCAAAAAAGTCCATCATTTCAGATCAAATGAAAGAAAGAATATTTGCATAGCACACACACAACGCTTAGAAGATCACTTTATTGCCAAGTGTTCTATTTAGAGGTTTCACCGTTTTCTCCACTTTGTCAGAAACAATAAGATAGGAACAATCTGTGCTCGAGTTTGGCATAATAACAGACTGCGATAAAGGTTAAGCGCATGTTTATCAAAGGCTTGGAAGTGCTTTCACTTTTCTCCATCTGTAACTGATTAACCCTAACTGCCTTTTATCATGCACGCTTAGTTAGGAGATCCCGTAGTGACTGAAGTATTCTATGGCTTGTTAACAACAATTAGTGAAGCAATTATACAATTACTGCAATAAACGTTCCCTTTCCAAAGAGCTACAATTCATTGTTAACATGTAAATATAAAATCATGGCAGAAAAAGAGAATCAGCTGATGTTCTTGGGCTCGAAATGACAGTTACCAAAAATATAAACCAGTAAAGCAAAAAACAAGTTTAATCGTCAACACAATTCAAAGACTTTAATGAGATTAAAAAATATATCGTAAAATGCTTTATTCGTTGTTTTTGTTTTTGTTTGTTTTTTGTATTCTGAAAGATTGTTTAAGTGTTGCCTTTTTACAGAATTTACTTATGTGTCCTGAAAGTGATCTGCCACGTGAGCAAGGCAACTTTTCCAAACAACATCCATTTTTACCGATTATTTTATTAACAAATAGTTCCCCACAAAGTATAATATCATAGCCTACTATATCCTAAGTAAATGCGATATAAAATATGACGTATTATAGGCCTATTTGTTCTTCATAAAATAATAATTGGGCTATTACAAAGTATAAAACACCACGCGACAAAATTTTTTTGGTCTGATCAAATATTGCAAGTTATGAATTTATATAGACTAGACCGCAGGTCTTTAAGAAGTCTTTACTTTGACTTAGGCGTCCACGGTCTTGTGTTTGGCTGTGTGCAAGGAAAAACAGAGGGGCACATTAATTGCTTTGGCTATTCTTAGGGGCTGAATTAAATTAGAGCATTGTAACTTAAAACCCAGCGAAGGATGGAAGCTTTTGTGAAGCCATTCAGTCAGAAACTATAAAGACAAAAACCCTCTCACATTGTTAAGTAGGCCTACCAAATCTTGTCTATTGAGGCTCTTTGATTTGCAAAAAGCATCTGCCATTTACCTCACAGAATAAGCAACCAATTTGTATAAGAACAAAAGACTTGTGGGCACTGTTTTTAGTTGAAATGTAGCAGCGAATCTTGAATGATTGAATTTTCACGATGAATTATTGATTCCATATAAGTTTAATATTCTTTAATTTTAAATTTAAATAAAATAAATACAAATTCATCACTTGCTTTTGATCTTTTTTTCAGTTTATCAATATGGTTTATTTGGGTTCTCCAAAATTTTGAAACGGTGTATATATAGGCCTATAATAGTAAAGTGAACGCGCGCGCGTGTGTTTCACAAAAACCCTTAGCCCTAGCTGTGACCCCGCACCGTTCCTGTTGTTCCCACAAGGATAGTAATACCAGAAATGTTTAATTATTTTTGGTCCCCATGAGGAAAACAGCTTATAAATCTATTCTATAAAAATTATAAATTGTGTTTAGCGTTATGCTTTCGTTTATCTACACTTGTCTTATTTTGTCTTAACGATGTATTTATTGTCTTTGTGTAACTAAAAAAATTCCAACGTAGCGTCAGTCATAGACTGATAAAAAATGCGCATGGGTGGCATGAGTTTTTCCTTCAGAGAAAATTTGTATTAAATCTGCAATTTGTTGGTGTCAGCGTTCGGTTTAGCACCATATGCTATGCTGCGACGGACTATTGAAACTATTCGCCTCTGGTTTCACGGTCCATCCCCCGGTTCCGCACAGCAGAGGTCTCAATAAGAGAACAATGTGACAATTTACCTCTCTAATAAGCATATCGTCATGGTGATTGGTATCCCACTGCGGCCTTTCTTGCTCGACTTCAATATTCTACTTTTGCAAACTGCGCCTTTTGTGGTCATGTTGGGTCCAAATAAAAAAGCTATCTCAACATAATATAGACTCTTTTGGTGAGACATAGCCTATAGCCTACTTTTCTTCATAACGGTGGATAATTTCACTACTCGTACACAACTATCATAAAGCATTCAAAAGTCATTTATCTTTGAGGAAGTTACACACCATAATAGGAAACAAGTGATGTGAGGATGTAAACTTTAAAATATGTGTGTAAATTCAACTATTATTTCGTCATGTAGACTGCATAAATGGGGGTGATGCCATAAAATAACCCAAAGAGCCTTTCAGTGTGAGTTTCCCATCGTGTGAAGAATATTTTAATAATCCAATTTTTAAAAACCCAAATAAGGGAAAGGCTTAATTTTACTTGGTGTCGTTGTCCAAGGCACTGAAACCTAGGCTAGGCACAGGCTAGACAAGCTGTTCCAGTGCTCAAAACTACTTATGGACAGATATTGATGTTTATTGCGTTGTACCTGGCGTCATCTGCTCTATAGTTGTTCAAAGATTTGTATTCGGAGAGTCCAATGTGTTTTCATTATTGCTGTCTTGTTAGTTGTCCATGCACGCCTATTGTATAAAGACTTAAAAGCTTTAATGTTTTTTAATACCTGACGAAGACAGAAATGGGCTGAACATTAATTGTTTGTCAGTCATTAAACAAAATTTGAGAGCATTGTGACAGTGTGCTATTGCCTATTTGCTTTAATAAAGAGACACTGTCATGTGGAGTGAAACTGTTCAGAAAAAGGCTTAAGAATTGCTATAACGAAATGACGATACAAACAGTCACCCGTTGTGTGGGATAACCTGCAAGGTTTCACACTTAACATTTAATAGCCTACGTCACAAGCAAGCACCTTTGGAATTTAAGAAGTGTCTTCAAGTTCTCAAAGTAAAGGTTAATAATTTCGTATGTGCGCGTTTATTTTGTGATGAGTAGAATCCAAAATAAAGTATATCTTTGGTACTTGTAAGATAGGACATATTGTCTGAAAAAGAAGAATTGACACAGGATGCTCCCTTCAAACAGCAGAGCGAGGCGAATCAGAGGAACGCCTCCTATCGACGGCCTGATTTTACACACTTCCTCATTAACAGCGGGTCCTTGGGAACGCCTTAGAATACCCTGTGACCAACAAGGCCTGTCTCCTACTAGGCTACACTTTCTCCTTGCATATTTCCAAGGCTTCGTGCTTAATGACAACGTCAATCATTTAATCGGGGTCACATTATTTAAGTTACAATTAAAATCTGACAGTCTATGCTTTTTGGACACAAACAGACTTCGAATAGACTAATTAATATATGACATTATGACGTTTTCCTGTGATTAGAGAAAATTAGAAAAATTACGTAGCTTCAGATACAAGATACGCGACAGAGTGCCCTTAATTATTATTGTGTAATTATAGCACATTTAAGTAGGCTAGTTCTACCGAGTAGGCCTATTAATTGACTACTTGTCTACTTACTGTAGGGTTAGGATTAGGTTTGGTTTAGGGCAAGTTGCACATGTAATTATGCACAATATAGTTATTGCTATAGTAGCTACATGTGACGTGTAAAATAAAGAGTTACCTACGACCTCACTATACAAAAGACGCATTTAGCCACACGACGTGGATATCATACAGCCATAGACTTTTTCAAACAGCTCTAGTCTAATTAAAAAGTTTTACCAGCATTTAGTTAGCCTACTTGTAGTTTTTAAAGTACTGAAGCGATTGCTCATTAGGGGGTGGATGTTCCAGACAATTATGTCTATCAAAGAGTCCAGGAGTTATCAATAAATTAAAACGTTTTTAAGATATCACTTGTAAATAATATTGCATCCTTTTATTTTTTTTATATAAAAAAAAAAAACTGAATATTAGTGAGAACTCAGTAGTAAATTCAGTTTATAATTAAAATATACACTTAGGCCTATGTGTTTGTGCCTATTGTTTATGCTGGTACAAGCAATCACTTAAGCATGTAAATATCAGATTAAATTGCGTGTAATGCACCGAATAATTGTTTCAAACACTACATTGCTGTCTTACAAAGTAGCGCGAAATCAGTATGAAATTGCAGCACAGCAGCTTGGTGCATGGTGGAAGGCTCGACTCCTTTGTACCTCAACGATGCTGTTTATCACGCTATTTTCACGCTTAAATTCAACATGTTGCAGCACATTGGCTCTTCAATTTAGCCACTATATTCTGAGGAAAAGCTGTGTTCTCTGTTCACAAATAGGCCAAATAGATTAGATTAGATAAATAGATTAAAATATGCCAGATCACAGGCGATCCCTAAAAACAACAACAACAACAACAACAAAAACAAACCAACAAACAAACAACAAAAAACATTTAATTAGGACAGATGCAATTTACACCCCTTTGTCAACACTCTAACGCGTTAAACATGTTTTTCAGAGGTCTCTCAAATCCGGTGATGCATTCTTTCGCTCTGATTAACTGTTTAACCGCCTTTTGCTATGTTTTGTTAAGGGGATTCTGGAGTTTGCTACAACGTGTCAGGAATTATTAGTAGCCTAAGTAATTATAGTAGGCCTACAGTTATTCGCATTTTAGGGGAAATTACATCTCATTAAAACTGACGTTGGTGTAGGTTAAAACAGAATGATGAATATAAATACAGACATAGGAAATGAACAACTTACGAATATAAATACAACCATATTAGTCACCTTCATTTATATAGCGCTTTTTACAATACAGATTGTTTCAAAGAAGCTTTACAGAGATAAAAGGAAAATATCAGTGATGGTTCATTTTTTATGTAGAAAAAGTTTAGAAAAAAGATAGCCTAGCCTTTTGAATATCGCAGTAGTCGCCTAAACTTTCATTTTGCCAATATGCAGCGATGAAACTTGGCTCTATTTTTGTATATGGACATCTATGCACCTTAAGTTATAGTAATTCTTTAAATTAGGCTACTCTTTAAAATATTTGAAAATATGATAGGCTATAATAAGCAACTGAACGAATTTTGCTTCTGCAAATATGACGGCATGTCTCTCGGGAATCCTCACTGAATGTCAACGGAACGGGTCAACCAAGAGCGAAACAAATCGGAGAACCGCCTACTATTCAGAGGTAAAAAAAAAAAAAAAAAAAAAACCGAAATGAAACAAATGGCTTCCCTCAAAGTTAAACAAAACAGCCAACTTGATATATTTAATAACGTAAACAACACACAATTCGACATGTTTTAAGTTACTGTAAAATGCCACGCGTCGGTCTTGTTTGTATTGGGCTAATCAAACGTTCTATTAACGAATTTCTATAGACTAGACTATGTTATTCAGAAGGCTTTGGTTCAGGTGCACAATGCCTTATGTTTGCTTGTGTGGACTGAGATCTCTGTCTCAAAGGAGAAGAGATGGGCATTAACATTGCTTTGGGTTTTCTCAAGGGCTGAAATGAACTAGTGGAAAGTAACTTTAAAACTCCATGAAGGATGAACCCTTTGTCACGCTTTTCAATGAGAAACACAAGGACTTAACAAAAGACGAGCCCCTCTTTGTGAAGCACTATTAAATCCTGTCTATGGTTGCGCCTTGAATTGCAAAACATCTGCCATTTACTCGTCAGAACTTGAGACACATTTGTATAAGAATAACGACTTGTGTACACTTTCGTTTAAACGCAAAATGAGCCAGGGAATAAATAATAATAAAAAAGGTTTCCTTGCCATGATTTAGTAAACATTTTATTGGTGTTGTTACATTTATCTCCAACTTAAAATACATATTTCTTTTGTAAGCCCCACAAACCTAGCATTCTCCATACTGCTGTATTTTTGGCTCATTATACGATATGGCTGTGATACGAGGATTGTCATGGCTAGGCCTATGCTTCTGTGTTAAAGTAGCCCATCGCCAAATCTCATTGGTTTCCCAGAGTATTTTACAACTTCAAAGTAGCCTATGTGGTAAAATCGGACCATCTTCTGAAAAGCTTGGGGGCAGCCCGCTAATTTTCCTCGCTTCGTATTTTTGGCGACAAAATATGCGTTCTGTTAAAATAATGAATGGGTTCGCTGATGCAAAAAAAAAAAAAAAAAAAAAAAAAAAAAGGAGGGGTGGGTGGTGGGGTTGTTCAATGTTTATGTGGCGTTTCAGTTCAGCTTTTTAAATAACACATTTCATTTCCTTGCTGCTATTAGAAGGCCTATGATGCTGTTACGGAATAAAAAAAAAAAAAATCGAGCTATGCCACCATGTGGCCAAATGGAGCACTGACGGGAAACTAAAACGGGTTCATTAATATTATTCTACACCATTCGATTATCATGGTAGAATAATAGCCTACATGACCCCACATTTTCTATATAATGGAAGAATTGTTTGTATTAATGAATGAAATGGATATTTGTACCACTACAATCTGGTTAAAAATATGACATTGAGATTCTGGTAAAGCAGTGTCAATAAGAATGTTAAAAGGATCTTCTGTTGTGTTACACAGAATAAATAAATGCATGTTTGGAACAACATAATGGTAAATAAATCATGACAGATTCTTTTTTCTTTCTTTTTTTCCCCCACTTCTTTATTTACCTGTTAAATTGCAGTGCGATTAGAAGGGCCTATGTTACCATTTAGGATGATGAATGATGAAGTTAAATGTATGCTGGCATACCGATAAAGTGTTTTATAACATTTTGACTTATCAAGGGATAGCTTTTTCTTAACAAAACTTAAATACAGCACCAATACAAGCAGATATAACAACACAAACAAATGATAATAATATTGGGAACTACTAATGGATCTAAAGACACAGTATAGCAATGAGTATAAAAGCCTTTTACAGAAAATTTCTTAAAAGGAAAACTAACTAAAAGGAGGCATCTGTGTTTTCTGTGCTTTGTTGTGGTCTAAGTCCTACTAATGGTCTGCGTGTAATTCTGAATAGATGCTTGAAAGTATGCAGGAGTGTTCTTTTGTGGTTGAAATATTATAATGTAAGATTTTGGTATGAAATAGCTGAAGACAATTCCGTATATACTAGATATCTGGGCCATTGCATTAACAAGCTGAATGTATTGGCTTTTGAGAATGAGGTATACTGTGAAGTACACAATCCAGCTCACAATGTACAAAATGAGACTGAAAGTTATTGATTTCGCTTCATTGTAATCTTTTGGCAGATCTCTTCCCATGTAAGAAAATAACAGACACAGGGAACCAAGAAACCAACCTATAAACATAACAATGCAAATAGTTATAGTGTTCCCTATTTCACAGGTGAGTATAATCTGGTCTTTAAAAGTTAATGAGTCTCTGAAAGTTTTGGGAGTTGAGACAGTCATCCACAGCACACAAGAAATTAAATGAATGACAGAAACAAATCCAACAAAGAGCCACTGTCCATTGTACTTTACCCAAAGGCTGTGCACGTTGGGGAACTTGGCAGCCATTTTGAAGATACAAACAATTTGAAAGGAACGGACAGCCATACAGGAGAGAAAAACAGTGAAGAAAAATGCAAATATTACATTTCTCAGGAGGCAGTGTACAGATGTGGGGTTTCCAAAGAAAAAGAACACACTTATGCTAGACATTATCAAACATGTTAACATCAGGATACACATGCTACCACCAGCAGACCTCACCACTGGTGTGTTGTAATTATAGGTGAAAAGGCAAAATATGGCAAAAAGGAGATTAATTAGACATATGGCAGAAACCATGACAGCGATGGAGGAGATTTCTGTGAATTGAAGATAGACAACAGAACGTGTCTTACATGTCGCGCTGCCCTCATCAGACCATTCACTCTCTGGACATGGAAAACATGTATAGGGATCCCCTGAGAAACAGTAAAACCATATGAAAACATACTTTTGTGATCAAGATCAAACAGAAAGTGATTTTACAATGCATGATGGTGGGAAATATCTGTGGAAATTTTATTCACATATATTCAAATGCCAGTTTGGTAACCTTGCAGGTAATAAGGACGTGGTTCGTTCAAACATTGAAATCATTACAGATGGTATGGTGTGGAATGAAGAATGGAACACCAGTAAACTACATTAGAGCTCTGCATTACATTGGGAGACAGCACAAAAGAAGAAGATGGGGTATGATGTCCCTTCATATTTTTTCTTCTTGAACTTAGGTAATCTCAACACATTTTAGAGTGGCTAATAATTTTGACATTTCATTTGAATATCAACATTAGTGAGATTTATTTGAAGTTGTCTTTTTTTTAAATTATTATTATTATTGTCATTTGTGAATTTACTACGTTTGCTATTAATAGTGTTTACATAGACAGTAGCAATACAGTTTTTATTAATAGTAGATTTGTAGACAGTAATTATTTTAAATTTGTAGTGTAAAAAATATGAACAGTTACATTTAGACCATGTGGTTAATTTTATAATGGAGTGGTTATTTAATGATTTTATTAATGTACTTTTAAAAGATTATTCATTGTAATCTACAGACTAATTTAAGATCAATTCATTGTATTTTTTTTTATTTTTTTTTGTGCTATAACAACTAAATGTGCAAATGTTTCATTTTATTTCCCTATTAAAATAAAGTGGACTGAAGAACCTGAAATGCCAAGGTTTTTTCATTCATCGCTTAAAGTACTCACGGGAATAATTCACATAGCTGTTACGTGGACATTTTTTACACAGAAAACAGCAACTATGATATCCATCAGGTTCCCTCGAAAATCCTTCCTTGCACTCAACAGAACAGTTTGAGAAAGGAACCTTTATGGAATAAGAAAATTTGTTATTAAAATTAAGCTAAGTCAGGTAAATGTTTAGATAAGTACTCACCAAAAAGATAACTTACCGAACCATTGTTATGCCAGGACAAGATTGAGTTGTTGATAGTAAAAGTAATTTCTGGATATGTATCATATATGCCAACCATATCAAATCGTGGAGGATTTGTTTCAGTATTCCAGCGTATGACTGCAAAACTGACAGTTGGATCACCATTTTCATCATATTTCACCTGACGGCCGTTAAGTGGGAAGTCCAACTTCTTGATTTGTTCTAGAAGCTGTTGTAAAGTGTGGTAAAAAATGTCCCCATTCATTTGATGAATGCTGCTATAAGAATGACTATTACTTTTCCTTAAAAATGTCATATCATCTTATGATGCATTTACTCACCATGTATGGCTTAACTGTTGTGTTTTTGCTGCATTCATTCATGTCACACTTCAGAACCTTATGTAATGCATGAGCTATGGAATATATGGCGGCATAGATGGCATATGAGAATGTGGGATTTTCATTTATAATCTCCTCTGCGGACAACATTGTGCAGCAATCACAATCTTGATTACATGTCTTACTATTACTCTTGGCATCACTATCAGCACTATCATTATGGCCAACATCAGTTGTTCCCCTATCTTTATAGATGAATTCATTAAAACCGGGCAAAGACAACAATCTTTCTGTAATGCCAATAACTGTTCCAATTTTCCCAATTCCTGGCTCCCTTGGAAGCTGTTGATTCATAGACCATGCTTCACTTGCAATCCATACTTTGTTTTGGATGTTGTTCTCTATGGCTGCTTTGATAATGTTGCTTGCATATTGTGGCAGAGCGAAAACAACAATGACATTGATGTTAAGCATATCAATCTTTTTAAGTGTTAGACTGTAATTTGTCCTTTGACTTAGAGCCTCTTGATAGGCTAAACAAATTCCAGTATTGCGTATATACTTGTTAAATAGACTTAGGCCGTCTTCACTGTAATCGTCTTCGCCACCAAGAAAGGAAACCCAGTTCCAACCAAACCATTGTATGATACGAATAATCATTTCAATCAGGTCTTTGTTGCTGGGCGCTGTTCTTAGAAAAGAGGGGTACTGAAGTTTATTACTTAATACATAGCTGGAAGCTCCATAATTCACCTTTAAAAGAAGAGAATAACAGTATTATGTGTTGTAGTATTTCTTTACAAACATTAAAAGAGGAATAAAAAACATAATTTACCAATGGTATAAGGTCCATTGTGATCAGTGGAGCAATAGTAATAGTTGTTGTGCTTCCATATGGCCCCGTTAAAGCAATCACTTTAGGCTGATAGTTATTGAGTTTTTCTTTGGGTTTTATCGATCCATTTTTTGAGATAAAACTTAAGACTGAAGGGAAATTATTCGTGTCAGAACAATGGTCAAAAATTTCATAGCCCAGAGAAACATTGGGCAGAAGAGTGGTGGAGTTATTAATTTCCTCAACAGCAAACCTCATCACTTGGAACATCTGATAGCCAGATTCTGAGAAAGTGTATCTAGAACACAACAGTGAGGAAGTGAATTGTGCTTAATTGAATCTTTGTATTAACAAAAAAATACTTTAAATATTAAATATTGAGGAAATGCTGCTGCTGTAAAAAATTGCTCTCTTACCTGGAACATTCAATGGCTTCTGGAGAGAACAGAGGTGTTGCATATTGAATTTCATGTAAAGCAAAAAGGCCACCCAACAAGTAATCTCCTTTCAGGCTGAACTCAGATTCTAAGCAAGAAACTTTAAAAGAGAAATAATTAATAAAGGCAAAAAGGAAAGAGTAAATGCTACTCAGAAGCATGGTTTACGGTGGATCGTTGGTTGGAAAACTGGAATCTGTAGTGGTAATCCATAGAAGTCAGGTTTATATACAACAATTGAATTTGCTTACAACACAATTCAATTTGGTTAAACCACTATATTCACTGATACAAAGCTCAATTTCCATATCTAAACTCAAAAAAAGTTTACATCAATCAGTTATTAAGTAGAGCATTACACCACATCACACACACAACAAAAAAACAACACTTTAAATACCCATAGTTTTAACATTACTAACTACCACCATCATTACCTCATTCTTATTAATAGCTAAATTCAATGTCTCAAATGTTAGCTTTAGAAAAAAAAAACAGAGGAGCAAATCTATAGAATAAGTTTCCTAAACCATAACACACACTAATGGATTTCTAATGTCTCTGAAATTCGAGCATTGTTTACAGATTTTATGAAACATTAAAAATCTTACCGATCCAAAACTTTTGACTGGTAGTGACACATACACACACACACATTGTTCTTGAAACTTTTATGTCAATAAAGCCCTTTTAATTGAATAAAAATGTTGTGTGTTTGATTTTGGAGGGAAGGGGGACTGCTCCCATAAGGTATAAAAAATTTACAGTATTTACTGTATATATTTTTCTCGTGCTTCTATGGTCATAATTACTAACATCCCTAATGTTATGTTATGTTAAAATACATTCACATACATGATTTCTGTTATTTTGACTCTGTACTCCTGTACATAATTTGAAATTAAATGAGAACAAATATATATATATGGAAGAAGCTGGATGATTATTTTGCTCATTGCTTACATTCATTTACACGATTTAGCATTGAGGTCTTATTTGTGGGGGTGCTGCTGTACTTACTGGCTTTATATCCAGATGTATTTCTAATATTCTGACCACCTCATGTATGTAAAGGGTTGACAAAAAAACTCTGAATACAATATAGTGCAACATCAGTATTGAATTTACACATTTCTGTCTGGTAGCTAACTTTAATGAAGTGTTGGTCATGTAAGCTAGCTGCAATTAACTATTATCTTCCAATAAACATGAACTAAAGTTGGCTACATAAATTGCAACTACTGACTAGATTCATGAGAGGTAATGCGTTCAAATGTCAAAAATACAGTAATTTCGTCAACTCACCAGCAGCAAGCGTAATTCGGAAACACTGAAAATGAATGGGGTTCAGTGTTGGAACTATCAGTGTTTGGAACTATCGGCTACTCCATGACACGCGTTACTTCCGCATTCCAAAGTTCCAATGGCAGTCTATGGGAGTGTCGTAACTCTGTTTTTCAACGGCTCTGTCCTGCACACATGGCAAGCTAAGATGGCTGCACAGTGCTAGGCAGTGTGGTCGATCGGCAGACAACAGCGGTTGAGACCGTGTTGTGAATATGAAATTAAATAAGTGCTGTACCCTTACGAAAAATAAGTTTATTCAAGTGTTCTATTAGTATACTTCTTTTAAACTAAAAATAAGAAAGTATACTTTCAGTCTACATTTTATATACTTCTCAGAAATATACTTACAATTACACTTAAGTGTACTTGACTTGAGAGAAAAGTCCAAGTATATTTGGCCTGTACTTGTATTCAATCTTTTGATCGAAATATACTTAAAAGTATAATTAAGTATTCAAAGTATACTTGGCTTGTAGTTGTGTTAACTCTTTTGATCGAGTACCCTATTAAATATACTTTTTTACATAGTTTTTCATATACAGTCTTATGAAACTTACATTGTTTGAAAATATTGATTAGAATATTGATATAAAACAGATGCTTCTAATTCTGTGTATCTGAATTTTTGTGTAGGGTACTCCACTGGTAGTGTACATAGGAATGTACTTTAATTCTACTTTACTCTTCCCCTGTTGACTGAATTTTCCAGCTATCCATGTTTTCATTGTTATATGGTAGGGGGCGCTATGACACATCTTCTAGAACAGAATCTCTGGATCAAAAAACAGGAGAAGAAGAAGCTGAAACAAGTGATAGAAGATTGCTCACACAAATGTAAAATAACTTGATCATCAAACATGAAACAGCATGTAAATCAAAATTGCTTAATGTTACCAAATGAAATGTCGAACCCGTGAAGAGAAAAAGACTGTGTTGCTTTGGGGACTCGATCTACTCCATCTGTGTTATGATCATCGTTCTGAATCTGATCAAGGCGTAGTCTTTGACAACAATGGGATTTTCTCAATGTTGCCTTTCTTTATGAAACTTACTGACATTCAAGGATTCAAAAAGGATTCATGAAGCTAATCAAATGTTTTTCAAATTAAAGTACAGTTAAAGGTATTTTTCAAGTATAAAACATAATATCTACATTTGAACACTGCAAGTGCAAAAATAATATATGAATAGTAAATTAGTATAATGTAATGTTCACTTAAAGAAAACTTACAAGTATGCTTGCAGTGTAAACTACTAAACAAGTAGTTTACTGAGAGTACACTTCAGTGTGTACTTTCATAAACTTAAATATGAACTACTTGTATTAAAATAGTAAACCACTAATATACTTATAAGTTCACTTGTACTGTAGTACAGATGCATTACAAATGAGAAACCTAGTTGTGTACTTAAAGTTTACTTGCACTTATTATAGTACACTTAAACGTATACTTTTATATACTAAAAGTGGGCCAATTTAGTCCCAAGCAGTATTGAAATAGGACACTTACAAGTTTACTACAAGTACAAATTGATATTAGTATACTTACTACATAAAGTATACTTAAAAATATACTTGAACATTAAAGTATACTTAATAAAATGATAGGTAAAAGTCCTAGACAAAACACGTTAACATTAGTACTATGCTAGTTTACGCTAACTAATGATTAAAAGTGATATTATTGGTAAAATTAAAGCCAAAGTAGCCTTAAAACACATAGTACGCATGACTACATCACTTATTTAATTTCATATTAACAACACGGTCTCCGGTGGGGGATGCAGCTGTTGTGGGGTGCTTGCGTTATCAGTAGCAGATGCTAGTGCATTTGATAGGCTCACTTGTTTCTAGCAGCACCTGCTAACATCATCGCCACTGTAACAACATTTAGGATGGACGTGTTTAAAAACGCAGATACATAGGTAATAATTAGTTGCACAAATGCCCTCAGTTAAATTTTTAGATTGCACAGATTCAATTTCGGGATCATGCAATCGAAACGGTCGCAATTTCGAGCCTTCAGGCAATAGTTGTGCGGGCAAATAAGGGAAAGTAATATGTGGTTTTTTATGGACAGCAGGCAAAACAAGGTAGACGTGTGTCTTTGACAGGACTCTGGAATAAGAGATTATGTTAGTATACTTTTGGATTACTAAAGCAGATGCACAGATTAGACTGTAGAGATGTATGCTTAGTAGTCTGTCTGATTTTAGAGATTTGATCCATGTTTTTTTAATGCTGCATAGTCAATTAATGACAGATTTTTGGTTGAAAAAATCCCTAAAACTATTTGTAACCCATTATTTAAATAAGTTACTTTTACCACTGATTTTTAATCTTATTCTAACATGCATTTTCCTGGTCTTTAAATACCCAAGCGCATTTGTTACCTGGGGTCTTCAAGCTTCACATCCAGGTAAAAAAAAACTTCAGAATAGATACAATTACAGCAATAACTATTCCCAGGTAAGTAAAACATAGGTCAAATTGCAAGCAATAGTGTGGGCTCCATACAATTACATTTCTGAAGACGTTTTTATGTACCAACCACCAATAAAAGGCAGATATGATCACTTTTCTGTCTCCTCCTCCCCACAACAAACAGTAAAAATCACCAAATAGAGCAGTTTCTTATTATCAGTAAGAAGCTGTCAGTTTGGTAAGCTGTCAGTTGCCACTAACATTTACTCAACTTTTTTCTGTGATAATTTAAGATCCTGACATGTGATGACTAAAATCCTTAATATAGTTAAATATACTGTAGAACTAAAAACTACCAGGTTTTAAAAAGTGTATCATAAAAATTTAATTGGAGAAGAAGTCAATTAAATGTTGCTTCAGCAGACAACCACAACACTGACGCCTGCACGTAGGCGATGCTATAATTGACAGGTGAACAAAATGTAATGCACCATTACACTGAATAAAATTACAGATTTCTTTCAAATTAGATCTTGTTGAAAACACTTGGAATAATGTAATTTGTGACAAATACGTTGAAAAGACGTCTTTTGGACATAATTTTGCTTAGTGGGTGTATACATTTTTTGATGATATGGGGTAATTACGTTTGCTCTTGAAATATATTTAAACTCTGTAGCTTAATAAACAGTAATGTGATGACCAATCAGGTACAGGCAAGGACAATTGCATTGTTTTATTGTAATGCATCCTTTGAACCAGAAAAAGACAACACTCAACACTACAGTAGATCATGATAGTTTAGGCATAGGCATTGTCATGGTAGACTTCACTCTGGTCACATGTTCTAGTCACAGTATCTGTCTAGTATCCACCACCTTTAGCAACAAAAGTACAATTTTGACTTTGTGTCTTATGTCTTCTACCTGTCTGCTATATTCATCTCATTACCTGTTTGTCTGACCAAACTCTTGAGTCGTGCTAAAACAGAGGTGCACGCTGAGCTTGGCAGTTTCCCACTGAAAATATACATGTGCCATCATCCCGACATGATTGGGATTATCATAGAAGGACAGCCCGTGGTCCGAGGTGTGCCAAACCTGTCGAAAGCATTCTGCCTCCTGTTTGGACTTACCTATGCTCTCGACCTCAAGTATCCCTCAAAACTGGTGTATACTTTTCGATATATCAGAGGCTTTTTGTGGGATTGGACCCCATGCGTCCTAAGCCATCATCCAAGTATGCAAGTATGCAAATCTCCTCACCAAGTTGTCTTAGATGATTTCTCAATGGCATCTGGCGTTGTTTGCCATCATTTGAAAAAATGCAATCACTTTGGTAGGTGAGTTTATCAAATACCAACTTCAACGTACTGTAACATAATCAGATAATTTGATTATCTTATGGGTGATATAAATACATACCTTTTTCATCTCTGTGCGTGCTGTAACTCTGTCTGACACACCCACCGCTAGCCTAGCTTAGCACAAAGACTGGAGGTAAACGGCTCCAGCTAGCATACTGCTCCCAATAAGTGACAAAATAACGCCAACATTTTCCTATTTACATGTTGTGATTTGTATAGTCACAGCGTGTACAAATAACAAGGTCACATGAGACACAGCCGTCTTCTAACCGTATACATACTGGGAACTATATTCTCAGAAGGCGAACACGGCTACTTCTGCGGAGTGATTTACTCCAACTCTGAGTGAACTCTCTGCTCCTCACCACGGGGCTTCTCAGGTGCTGCGAGCAAATCACTCCGCCCAAGTAGCAGTGCTTCACCTTCTGAGAATATAGTTCCCAGTATGTATACGGTTAGAAGATGGCTGTGTCTCATGTGACCTTGTTATTTGAACACGCTGTGACTATACAAATCACAACATGTAAATAGGAAAATGTTGGCATTATTTTGTCACTTATTGGGAGCAGTCGGGCCATTTTTCTTTTTTTCTTTTTTTTTTTTTTTTTACAGATAAGGCTTTGGTCGGACTCAGGCTCATTTAGCTTCTCTCCTTTTATCGTGCCCATAATATACATGCAGAGCGCAGGCTACTGCATGAAATATTGTTATATTGATAATATTATAAATATGCAACGCAATATGCGATCACGCGAGTAGCATTAGGTGACAGTTGACCATGGAGAGCATCAGGGAGAAGTTGGAGCGTGGGGAGTTACTAAAATTTCCCAATACTTCAGGAAAAGCTGCATTTTGAAAGAGTTTTGATTTGATTACTGAGCCTGAAGCCTTCAACAGTGGATGCGATTCTTTTTCTTCACAACACTCGCGAATAAACAGTGAATGAGCCTACTCAGTTCAACGGATTTTTATTTATTTATTATATTTGTATTTTTATTTAACATTAGCCAGTTGGCGAAGAGTTCTTTGAAACGCTGTTCTTCAGTAAAGTTACTTAACATCAAAAAAAGGAAGGCCGTAAATCTTTATTTGCTGCTGGATCACAATTTGGCTATATAATATTCTCTACTGCATGCTTATGCTTCTCTGTAATGGACAGTCTGTATTAATATTTGTGGGCATAATTGTCAGTGGTGGTAGTTATGTTTGAGGTCTATAATAAAATTGTACCTATGTGTGTGCGTCTAGCAGAGACAGCGCGCATCAGAGAGCACGCGTCAGAGAGAGCTTAAAGTGATATTGATGTTGGTCTCGGGTCAGGTTTGGGCTGAAAAATTGCAGACGTTTTCGGGCTGGGGCCGGATTAGGGCTTGAACACCACGGACCAGGTCTCGGTTAGGGCTGGATTTTTTGCCACGTGCAGGGCTCTAAGCAGTATGCTAGCTGGAGCCGTTTACCTCCAGTCTTTGTGCTAAGCTAGGCTAGCGGTGGGTGCGTCAGACAGAGTTACAGCACGCACGGAGATGAAAAGGGTATGGATTTATCTAACTCTGGGGGATACGGTGAATAAGCTAAAGTCCCAAAAAGTCGGTGTGTTCCTTTAAGACTCATTTGACAGGTTCAAGTTGCTCAGGTAGTATAATTTCCATGGTAATTTTCCTTTTATGTTCATTGTTCAGTGCCTTAATTAATGCGGATTTTGGACACTGTTCTGTGCCGATCACAGGGCTGCCAACTCTCACGCATTGAGCGTGAGACTCACGCAATTGACACTTTTCACACGCTCTCACGCCACACATCCATTTTCTCACGCGCAGAAAAATTGCGGAGCAAAGAGGTACTTTTAATATTAAACTAATTATCAGCTCTTAGATTCCGTCAATTTTATTACAAAATTCAGACAAAAATACGTTTGGCGCTTGTAAATGTGATGTGACAGATCGCTGAGCGCCTCAGTTCAAGTGCACGTGAACCGATCATCTGTTACTTTTTTAGTGCAGTACAGATGCAGTACAACTTACCGAAAGTATACATAATATCGACCAATTAGTGTTTTTCAACCACGGAAAGAGGTCAATATATAATAGCAGGAGAACAATTATGTCACATAACGTTACATTTACCTCAGGAAAGCCATTTAATGACCATAGCATGTTAATTGAATAGAAAAAATAGCTAGAGAGGAGATTTTGCTGAGCACTATATTACATATTTATTATATTTTTACTTATGTCATTAAATAATTGTTATTATAACAAAAACTGCATTATATTTAATTTCATTTGTTATTTTTAACCTTTAATAATACCAGCAGATTGGGCCCTCTATGTTTACAGCATTAGGTGAGATTATTTTTTTAAATAAAATTTAAAATAAACATGTATCCAAAGTAGTCAATATTGAATCAAAATCGGAATCAAATCACAAGAATGGAATTGAAATCTTGAATTTTTTGTCAAGCAATAATAAAAACTGTATCCTACCAGTCATTGTACAATGTAAACAGGAGTCTTCCAATGTTGAGGAGTGGAGCTCTGTACAAGCCTAGAGTGGCTTCGTTCCCTCCTTGCATAGTTTTGTACTTCGTACTGTTGTGAACTTAGAATCGAAAGACCAGGAGACTTGGTTGTTTCTTCAGCAGGATTCTTTATTGAGAACACGAGCTGTCGGTAGCTGCAGTCACCAAGTCTGACGTGAATGTTCTCTTACAGTTTATATACATTTAGGGGCAGGAACCGAAAAAGACAGGTTTAGGAACCGGTTTTAGACAGAGCTTTGCCCACCCTAATCCACTCAGCATATCTATTCAAACACTGAGACCCGAGTACAGGACTGGCTGGACTTTCTTGCTAAAACACAACCTCCAAGAGTTTCAGTAAAACAGGACTGACCAGAGTCTTTTGCTAGAAAACTCTGATAATCATAATTTATACCTAACCTTAACATGCTAAATTCAATGTAAACCTAAATTAAACATTTTAATAAATTTGCATTCCCACATTTGCCCCTTTGAGAGTCTTAAAAAAAACTCTCACATAATATACAAATTTAAACACTTAAAAGTTAATTCTTGTAACTTTTGATCGTCACAGGCACATATAACTTATTCTGTGTCATAGTGTCATAGTTCTTCTCAAAACCATAACTGTGGACACATACGACGCAGGGTGTAAAATGTCGTATAAACTACATGATTGCACAGAAAACCATGTAGCATAAGAGTGGAAGTCTTGAAAGTCCATGGCGCCTGAATAGCTGTGAAATCTGTTTCCTGTAGAAAACAAAGAAATGGCAGAACAGCAATATTCATGCATAGACTTCATTCTTCCATAAGTCATTTGATCGTATAGTGGTTTTAAGTCTAACTTTTATCAAAGTACACTTAAAAGTTCATTCTTGTAACTTGAAAAAGTTACAGGCACAAGCATGATCTGTGTTGTTCATCTGTAATTGCATGCTGACACAGAAACAAAACATGCAATTAGGGTCCGCGTTGTGTATTTTTTTCTTTTTCTTTTGTGATAGTTCGTTCAGCAGTGGGTCTAGTTGTCTTCTTGAGGTTGTGGCTTCATATGCAGGTGAGACGTCGTTGCATATGGATTTTTGGAACCAGCCATCAAGTGGTATCTGTACAGAGGAAGAAAGAAAACAGAAAACAGAGCAGTATTTCTTCAAACACTAGGGTTGTATGGTTTTTATAGTCTGCTGTTGTTGTTTCATTCTTTCCCTATTTCTTAATTGTTTTGACACCTATGGACCAGTGAGGTAAGGATGGACTAAATGGGGAAAGGCCTATGAGGTAGTGTCTTCACCCTGGGTTCACCCCCGAAGCCTGTTGCGTTCAGTTCTTCCCAGGGCCACCGCACTGGTCTGTGTCCTATTCTGTCTCTGTTGTGTGCACACTGTACAGTGTGTGAGAAAATTGGCACATTTCCATTCTCCAGTGAAACATCAGTCCTAGTAGGCATCATAACAGAGGATGGTGTCTGATTGTAATGTTCTGCAGTATAACATTTGAGGCTGTGAGTATACTGAATGTCCCCCAAACAAAGGATGTGACAGTCAATAAGTCTTTCATCTTTGTTGTAAGTCACTGGGGAGATTAAGCAATCACAGCCTAAATGGTTAACACCTTATCAAGTTGCCCAATGAGTTTAATGAGGAGGGGAGGGGCTGCTTCAGAGTAGCAAGCAAGCTAATCAGAAGCTGGTTAACCTTGTTAACTTGTCTTAAGTTATTTTTGTTTTTTCTACATTCTTTTCCAAAATGTCCGTGCTTGCCACAGTAAGAACAACTGGCTTCTCTGGGACTTTTGCGTTTCTTTGGCTTCTCTGAGTTGACCTTAACAGAAACTGCTGCAATTCTTACTCTCTCTTTGACATCAGAATCTCTTTCCCAAATAGCTAAACTTTCTAGGTTACTTCTGAGAGTTCTTTTAGCTAGTAATTTAGCTAGTCTTTTAGCTAGTAATATCTAGGAATGGCAAGGCTGTTCTGTACTCAGCTACAAGACCATCTGCCCAAATTCGGATTAGAGCTCCTTTGTCATCTAACACACTTTCGGAATCATCCACTATTCCACTGTACGTTACCGCTACCTGACAGAACCTCTCAGTATATTCACTCACAGTTTCTTCTTTCTCTTGTACACAGCTAGTAACTCTCGACCAATCGATTTTGGGTCCTAAGATATTCTTTAGGATTTTCAAAACACCTTCTCTCAAATCGCCTTTACTGACATGTTGCAGTTCGGAAGTAACAGCAGACTCAAAACTGTTAAATTCAGATTCAGTTAGAATTTGTGACATCAGCTGTGTGACTTCAGGCAACGACATGTCGTAAAGATGCATTTTACTGAACAATGCTCTTCTAAATTCAGAAAAATTTGTGCGTGCTGAGGGTAAACTCTGGGAGAGTCTATCTATATCCTTAGGACCTAAAGATGTTTTGGCAACCGTTTGTATTTGGACAACAGAAGAGTTCGGAGTAACACTTTTAGTTCCCTGAGATCTTCTCCTAGCCCCACAAACCTGCACTGAATCTACAGGCTGATCAGTTACTGATTGGATGGCTACATTTGTTTCAAAGAAAGCTTTTAAGTCAGGATAATTGTTATCAGGCTGACTAACTTCTTCCGCATCAGTTTTTTCTGCATCTTTGTTGCGGTTTACTTTCTTAGTCAACGAAGATATTCTAGTACGGAGCTCTTTGATCTGTTTCTCTAGCTCTGAGTTGCGCTTAGACTGTTCTGTAGCTAGGGTTAAACCAAATTCTCTGTGACAACAGATAAAACTTTTCACACTGTTCTTGCGAATACTTTCTCCTAGTACCTTCTTACAATCTTCAATTGACCACACTTTCTCTGGATCAATGCCAAATTTCTTTGTTAAATTCAATCTGACTGGCTCAGTCACGATGGAGTCCATGTGCTCTGATAACAAAGACTTGAATTCACTATCTGTTAAAGGTGTAGCTTGTCCAGCTTTCTCAGTTGTGGGAATCAGTCTAGTACTTTTCCTAAACATTTTGTGAATTTCTATGTTACCACACAAACAAACACTAAACTTCTCTCTACTGTCTTACAAACAGAGGGTACAATCTTATTAGCACATGACGCTAATCTTCTCTAGCTTACAAAGGACAGGCCTTCTCTAGAGGATACACACAATATTATACACACAATATTGTACACACAATATTAACATGTAACTGTTAAACTTCCCTGCCTGAACAACAAAGGATAAATTTCATCTCTAAAAGACACCTTTAGAGGATAACTTAGTTAACAAAACCCTGCAGCTGTTTGTTAACTTCTTCTCTGTCGTCGCAGAGGAAAACTATTTTGTACTGGTCTGCAAAGGTTCTTTAAATGGATTGAAACTCACCAAGTCTTTCGTTTGTAGAGAAAGATTCCGTCTGGAAAAATTCAGTCTTTGAGATCTTTTTGGAGCTTGAAGTTTTCAATCTGGATTCAGAAGATTCAGTCTGGAACTTAGTCAGGCTTTGTTGAGATCTTTGAGCTTGAAGTTTCAAGATTCAGTTTCCTTTTTCTCCATCCGGGTCACGGCACCATCTGTTGTGAACTTAGAATCGAAAGACCAGGAGACTTGGTTGTTTCTTCAGCAGGATTCTTTATTGAGAACACGAGCTGTCGGTAGCTGCAGTCACCAAGTCTGACGTGAATGTTCTCTTACAGTTTATATAGGGGCAGGAACCGAAAAAGACAGGTTTAGGAACCGGTTTTAGACTGAGAGCTTTGCCCACCCTAATCCACTCAGCATATCTATTCAAACACTGAGACCCGAGTACAGGACTGGCTGGACTTTCTTGCTAAAACACAACCTCCAAGAGTTTCAGTAAAACAGGACTGACCAGAGTCTTTTGCTAGAAAACTCTGATAATCATAATTTATACCTAACCTTAACATGCTAAATTCAATGTAAACCTAAATTAAACATTTTAATAAATTTGCATTCCCACAGTACTAAACATGTGCTAAACAAATAAACCTAAACATTGTAACATGTTGTCACTAAACTTCATAAAATTCTATTTAGTTACCAAATGTTTTGACAATCACAATTACACTTATTGTGATGCAATATTTGTTTTTACATAAGGTTACAGAATCCAGTTTGGTTCTCCTCCACCTCGTTACAACGGGGTGCTACTCACGTTAGTACATCCCGAGCAGGCTCTGGTAATGGAGCAGGAAGTAGAGTCTCTATTAGCGTAGGGAGCTATAGAGCAGGTGTACACGCCCGACAGAGAATCAGGGTTTTACAGCCGCTACTTTATTGTTCCAAAAAAGGATGGGGGGTTGCGCCCCATTTTAGATCTTCGTCTGTTGAATCATCCAGTCATGAAACTCAAGTTCAAGATGCTGACACTCAAACAGATCATGACCCAAATCAGATCCGAGGACTGGTTTGTCACGATAGATTTAAAAGACGCTTACTTCCATGTCTCCATCCTCCCTCAACACAGGAAGTTCCTGAGGTTTTCATTTGGGGGCAAAGAATACCAATATCGGGTACTTCCATTCGGTCTAGCTCTATCACCCCGCACGTTCACGAAGTGCGTAGATGCAGCTCTGGCCCCGCTCAGGCTGCAGGGCATACGCACTCTGAACTACATCGACGACTGGCTGATTCTGGCGGAATCAGAGCAGTTGGCGGTTCGGCATCGAGATGTTGTCCTCGCTCACATGAAGAAATTGGGGTTGAGACTCAATGCCAAGAAGAGTGTGCTTTCTCCATTACAGAGAACCACTTTCCTTGGTGTGGTATGGAATTCAGTCACGATGCGAGCCACTCTATCGCCCGTTCGTGTAGCTGCTATCCTCACAGCCACAAAAGAGTTGAAGCTAGGCCAGTCACGCACTGTGAAACAGCTCGAGAAACTGTTGGGCCTCATGGCAGCAGCATCCAATGTGATACCCTTTGGCCTACTGTACATGAGACCCTTGCAGTGGTGGCTCAAGACCAGACAAAAACTTTGTACGATCAAGATCACGCGGCGGTGCCTCTGCGCCTTGGTTATATGGAGGAAACACTGCTTCCTATCCCAGGGTCCGGTGTTGGGAGCTCTTTGCCATCGAGTTGCTATCTCAACAGATGCTTCCCTCACCGGCTGGGGAGCGGTAATGGAAGGCCGCTCAGCCCAGGGTCTGTGGAGGAGTCATCATCTTTCTTGGCACATAAACTGCCTGGAGATGATGGCAGTCTTCAATGCATTGAGACATTTCCTCCCAGACCTGAGGGGCCATCATGTGCTCGTCCGTACAGACAACACTGCGTTCGCGTCCACTCTGCAAACTGGCGCACCCAACCCTCCTGTGGTCCCTAGGGAAGATACTCTCCCTGAGGGCAGTGTATATCCCAGGGTGCCAGAATATAGGAGCAGACACCCTGTCGAGGGAATTTACATTATAAATGTTTAATATTTTCAAAAGCACAGTTAACAAAAGCACAAGCATACCTGCATGTACTAAAGTAATTAGCCAAGAGACGATCACTGTGCTGAGGAGTGCACAACCATTACTTTTAAAATATAGTAAGTCTTATGTTCGGCCAATCGCCAACCGAACCACAGGCTCTACTCTTCAGCACAATAGTAACCCCAAAAAACTCAGACATACCAGAAAACTTTTTAAATTCCAAAATAATAGAACATTAAACACTAACAGATCTCCCCATATTAATATTGAGCAAAACCCATTAAATAACACTTATATTTTAACATTTGCTCTCCTTTAACAGTCAGAAACAAAGCATGCTGGGAACTAGAAATCTGTTGTAACATTCCGTGAATGTGTGTGTATATATATATATATATATATATATGTGTGTGTGTGAACATACATTCACATTTATATGGGAACATGTATGTGCAATATACTGTATGTAGACAATAAAAGATAAAACTTTGTGAATATTACATGTAATGCTATTTTTGTCTTCATTTATAAATATTTAAAATGTATTAATATATAGCCATACATGATCAATGCATATATTGCAGTATATTGAAAAATAAAAGGTTTCCCATGTTTGGAAATGTATTATGTAATATATATCGCATTATATTTTGCAGTATATTCCCATATATTTTTGTTCCGTAAGTGTCCTAACTTGCCGATTTAGGAGAAACTCTTAAAAGTAATGGGGTGTCAGTCCCAATTTTAGGACTTCAAAATTTTTGCTCTAAGAGTATTTCACAAATCATTTCAGTGCTAAAACCAGCTCCTACATCTTTGAAAAGTTAGGAGTAGTCCAGAGGACTCCAAGTCACTAAAACCAAATCATAAACAATCCTAAAATGGCTGTTGCTGGCAATTCGCCCAAAGACAATGTACAACACTGTATAAAACTTGATCTGCGATGACATATAAAGGTTAATTTATGTACAGGCAAAATGCATTGAATGGATAATAAAACATTGCGGTGAAGTTTAAAATAATGTGCTATCGTCGGCGCTGATAGCCTTGATGGCAGCTTGTGTGACCAAAGTTCGAGTTCCAGCTCATGGATCTTTCCTGATCCCGCCACCCCTTTCTCTCTCCCACTTCGCTTCTTGTCTACTCACTGTCCTATCCTAATAAAAAGGCAAGAACACCAAAAATAAATCTTTAATAAATAAATAATGACCTGTGGCAGTTGTTTTCACGAGTTCACACTTACAAATGATCGAATAGAGCAAAAGAACATAATAATTTGGCGTGCTGTCTGAAGGGAGGCTCCAAGCTCGGAATTTAGTTGGGGTGGCGGAGGAATGCAGAAAACTGTCGAGGTAACTTGGTGAGTTGGCTGTGTATGCTGTATGCCTCCTCTCGAGGTACCGCCTGCAGTTGATTTTGATATTCTAGGTATTATCAACTGGCCAGAATTTTGAGATTGCAATAGACGTGAAGGACTATAATACGTTAAGAGCTCGCTCAAGTACTGGGGAACTAAACCATTTAGTGCTTTGTAAGTAGTCAGCAATATTTTAAAATGTATACGATGTTTAATAGGGAGCCAATGCAGTGTTGACAGAACGGGGCTAATACGGTCATACTTTCTGGTTCTAGTGAGAACTCTAGCTGCCTCGTTTCTGACCAACTGGACTTTGTTTATTAAGCGTGCAGGGCAACCACCCAGTAGAGCATTACAATAATCTTGTCTTGAGATCATGAACGCATAAACTAACTGTTCTGCATTTTTCATTGATAGCATATGTCGTAATTTAGATGGCAACGTGGCTTTCAAATGAAAGACTGGGATCAAAGAGCACACCTATCAATTGCTAGACAGTAGTCTTGGTTAATACGTGCAGAGGTTTTTTGCCCAATAATTAGAAACTTAAGTAGTTAATTAAGCAGTAGGAAATTACTAGTCATCCAATTTTTTATATCAGCTATGCTGGTTTGAAGATAGCATAGCAAGTTGGCGCCTGTGTGTTTGGCTTGCAGTATGCTGCTCTCGTGTTTTTTTCTCTGTCTGTCTGATGTGTCGTTTACCTGCTGTACGCCCGTCAAGCTCTCCTAGACATCAGCATCTCTGTTGGGGATTCACTCGCGAACTTTCACACCGTGGACGTGGAATGCCCCCTTCAGAAACCGTACGAGCTTCCCCGAACCATCTTCCTGCACGATATCTGCCGGTGGCCGCTAAACACCGTGCGGAGAAAGCGAAGGAGGAAACGAGGAAGCCGCGGAGGTTACATGACGAAACTGAAAGCTTATCTACAAGCTGACATTTCGTTTGGACGCAGATCTGCAGCATGGCACCCGCGGGACGCGGTTTACCGATGTCTTCGTCCTGTTTTCCCTCTACATCTGAGTCATGCCAGATGATGTCACTCAGGTTGATCTCCGTAGTGTTGGCCACCGCGCCCGGCGGAACGGAGCAAATCACGGAAATCTGCGCTCATTGAGAAAAGCGCTGTGATCTCACGTGACTATTCCTCCACCTAAGTTGGCGCTAATAAACACCCGCTCCGTGGTGAATAAGACCTTTTTATTAAACGACTTCTACTCCTCACACAACTTGGATTTTATGTTCATCACAGAATCATGGATAAAGGTCGGTGATTTAACTTCCTTCTCAGAACTGGTTCCAGCAAACTGTAAATTTTTTAACTCTCCTCGTCCAAATGGACGCGGGGGTGGGATTATAACTATTTTAAATAACTCTCTCTCCTCACGCTGCCGGTTGGTCCCTGCACGGCCTCCCCCAGCTTTGAAACTCAGCTTCTCCACCTAGATTGGAATGGTCCCATCTGTATAGGGGTGATATACCGCCCTCCACTCTCCACTAAGGATTTTATACAGCAATTCACTGAGTTCATTGGCAACATTGCCACAAACTATGTTCGCTTCCTTTTGGTGGGCGATTTTAATATTCATGTCTGCTGTCATTCAAATTCCCTGTCGCAGGAGTTTCTTGACTTAATAGATGCTTTAACCTACTGCAGTGGGTCAAAAACTCTACCCACATTCAGGGCCACACATTGGACCTTGTGTTATCTTACGGGATTGATGTCACTGATATTGTATTCTCTGATTTTCCTCTCTCTGGTCACAAGCCTATTTTATTCTCACTGTCTCTTCTGGAGCTTTCTCTCAACCCACTATTGCTCCTGTTATGTCGCGGTTCTATTCTCCACAGTTCAACACAAACTTCGACTTGTGCTTTGCTGAACTATGCTCTCACTTGCACTTAGACCAACCATTATCTGACCTGGATGCAGATCAGCATCTTAGCCTTTTAAATTCTGCCTGGCTTAAAGCAAATGTGACTGCTCCTCTTAAGCCTCACAAACCCAAACCAAAATCAGATATGTGGCAAAATTCTGACACTCGTCACCAAAGACAAATTTGTAGAAAGGCCGAACGCAAATGGAAACGGGACAGGCTAATTGTCTCCTTCCGCATGTTCAAAGACTCTCTTACAGCATACCAGAATGCTGCTAAATCAGCTAAAGCCGCGTACTTCTCAAACTTAATTGAGTCCAATCACTCTAACCCTAAGGTCTTGTTTTCTGTCATTCATTCTGTTTTAAATCCATCTGTTAAATTGTCTGTTGCCTCAGATGCTCTATGTGAAGACTTCCAGAGATTTTTTATTAACAAAATCACTAAATTAAGGATCAGTATCTGCCCTGAATTAACTCTCCCCCCTATTATGCCGCGTACCTCCTGTGTTTGGGAGGCTTTTGATCCCATTAACCTCCAGACACTGAAGGATGTGAGCGCCAAGCTCAAACCTTCTTTCTGCCCAAATGATATCATTCACCCGAGATTTCTAAAATTAATCATCAACTCGGTGGGTCCAGGTATGGGATCTCTTAATAACATGTGTCTAAACACTGGCTCTGTTCCGGCCAATCTTAAAGTGGCTACGGTCACTCCTCTGCTCAAGAAGCCTTCACTGGATCCTTCTGTTTTAAAAAATTACCGGCCCATCTCTGTCCTACCTTTCATTTCCAAGTTATTAGAGAAAATCGTGTTGGATCAACTCCAACACTTTCTGTCAAATAACTGTATATATGAGGTTTTTCAATCTGGGTTTAGGACTGCCCACAGCACTGAGTCCGCTCTCCTGCGAGTGCTAAACGACATTTATATCTCTACTGACTCTGGAGACACTGTGGTTCTAGTTCTCCTAGATCTGTCGGCGGCTTTTGACACCGTTGACCACCCTACTCTGTTAGCTAGACTGGAGACGTGGGTGGGCATAAAAGGCTCTGTCTTGTCATGGTTCCAGTCTTACCTTACTGACAGAAAGTTTTTAGTAAAGATGGGAAACTTCTCCAGCTCCATGGCACCTCTGAGCTGTGGTCTTCCACAGGGCTCCATTTTGGCTCCCTCTCTATTTTCTCTCTACATGCTACCGCTGGGCACAATTTTTAGGAAACACTGTGTATCATTTCACTTTTATGCAGACGACACCCAAATTTACATTCCAATAAAGCGCAATAATCCTGCAGCATTAAACTCTCTTCTGCTATGCTTAGAGGAGGTGAAGGCATGGCTGGCTCAAAATTTCCTATCTCTTAATGATGATAAGACCGAGGTCATTGTTTTCAGCCCGAGTGAAAGGTCCCAGTGTACATGCCCAGACTTGGGGAGTCTATCTCCCTTTAAATCTACAGGAGTGCGGAACTTGGGTCTTTAAAGTTTGATAAACACATCTCATCTGTAATCAGTTCCGGTTTCTACCAACTTCGCTTACTATCTAAAATCAAAGGCTTTCTCACTCCAACAACTCTGGAAATGGCGGTTCATGCTTTCATCACGTGTCGGCTGGATTATTGCAACTCCCTATATTGCGGTATATCAGATTCTCAAATTTCCCGTCTTCAGTTAGTCCAAAATGCTGCGGCCAGACTCATCCATAATTGTCGCAAATATGATCATATCTCTCCCATCCTCAGATCTTTACATTGGCTACCAGTTCGGCAGAGAATAGATTTTAAAATCCTTCTCTTTGTCTTCAAATCTTTACACAACATAGCACCGGTTTATCTCTCTGAACTTATTCATCCATACATTCCGTCCAGAAGTCTCAGATCCCATGACCAGGTGCTGCTGGTAGTCCCTCGTGTCAGACTTAAGCGTAGAGGGGAGCGTGCTTTTGCGGTGGCAGGGCCTCGTCTGTGGAACACCCTGCCTCTAGAGATCAGAACGGCTCCCAACCTCTCTGTTTTTAAGTCTCTGGTCAAAACATACCTATTCTCGTTAGCATATTGATTACTTTTCTTGGGCTGTTCTTACTATTTTACATTTGTTTCTTTGTTTTAAAATTAATCTTAGCTTAGTTGTTCTTTATGTGTTTTATGTGTTGTTTTGCTGCTTTTATTTGTATATGCTTGTTCTGTAAAGCACTTTGGTCTGTCTAGCGGCTGTTTAAATGTGCTATATAAATAAATGAACTTGAACTTGAACTTATGCAGTCCGTTAATTTTGTGAATTGGTGCGTTTCGTCGGGGCGGGCAGAAATATAGAACTGAGTATCATCAGCATAACAGTGAAAACTAATTCCATGCTTCCTAATGATATCTCCCAAGGGTAGCATGTACAGAGTGAACAGCAACGGTCCTAGTACTGAGCCTTGTGGTACGCCATACTGAACTTTTGATTGGTAAGACATCTCTTCATTTAGTAGTGTTTAATGTTTTGTTATGCTAGTTTAGAAGGTATTTGGGGTTTTTTGGGGGGTTACCATCAGGGTGATGAGTGGAGCTGGTTTGAGAACAGTGTATGATAAATGTTTTAAATGCTGTACTCATTCATATGCACAGGCTATCAAAGCATTGTGTCACCAATTAGCAAGGTAGCATTTTTGGAATTAGCTGGTTAAAGCTAGCCAAGTTTCCACTAAAATATTTAGTTGAGATTACATTATAATTTTAAGTTAAATATGAATTAGCTTACTCACATATTTCAAGTTAATAAAAATGTATGATTACAAATAAAAATATGCAAGTTCTGCTTACTTAAATGTTAAATTTCTTAACTTAAAAATTTGTAATTGATTACCTCATATTATTTAAGTTTTGCCAACTTATTCGGGTTTAAGTTTACAGACAAACTTAAATTGAACTGAAACTGGGCTGGGATTTCTATTTCCCAGCATGCTTTGCCGATGGCACTCGAAAGGGAGAGTAAATGTTACAACTAAGTGTAATATCATGTTTTTTTGTTTGTTTTTTGCACAATTAATGTGAAGTGGGAGATGAGTGAAAACGGTTTTGTTATGCTAATTTAGAAGAATTTCTGTTAATGTTGAGTTTAGGAGAGTTACCATCATGGTGACAAGCCGTGCCTTGGTTTGAGGACATTGTTAAAAGCAAATGCTATACCATGCTCTTGTTAACATGTTAGCAAATGAACAAGTTAGCATTTATTTAGTTTGCTATAACTAACTAAGTTTATACTGATAAAAAATTTCACTTTGAGATTACATGAAAATGTTAAGTTAAATGTATGAATTAGTCTACTCAAAAGTTAAGAACAAGTAAAATGTATTAGTACAAAATAAAAATCTGCCAGTTCTGCTTACTTAAACTTTCATTTTCTAAACCTCTAAGTTGTAAAATGTAGATATCTCAGTAGAAAAAAAAAAAAAAAAAAAAAAAAAGCCAATAAGTTGCCACAAAATATTTAAGTAACATTGCTACTACACTTTAAGTTATATGAAATTATATAATTTAATTTAATAACATTTAAAGTGACTTAAAAAAATTAAGTTTAGATAAAGTAACATTTTGATATGTATAAAAGGGATATTTTAAGTTGCATAAATGAAGTAATTAAAGTTGTCAGTACTTAAAACTTTGAGTTGCATTAAATTAAGATGAACAAAACACAATATATATATTTAAATGAATGGTTATTTGTAATTTACAGTTATTAAAAAAGTTAGTAGAACTTATCCAAGTTTACAGTGCAGAGAAGAAATTATGTCTTCCCTTTCGAAGGGAACTCAACAATACGTCATAACGACGCTATGGGGAACGCCTCAGGCGTGACAGGTGTCTGAAATCAAATATCAACTCACAGCAATCATGTTGACCGGCGACAGCCCGTGAATCATCAGCTTGATGGATTAACGCGCGACCTGGATGTATAAAAGGGAGCCTTGCACACATGACAACATCTTTTCGTCTTCAGGGACTGTTTGTCTGTTTGGAGAATATCGCTGAAACGTGCAGAGAAGAAGGAGAATTTTCGCAAGTGTGCAGACCCATGCCCAAGATATTTGACATCGGGTGAAACACACACGATCTGTGCGTTTTTTGCTTGGGAGAAGAGCACGCACGGGAGGCTCTCGAGAGAGCCTCTTGTGCAAACTGTGAGCGTTTTTTTCATTTGAAGACGCTCCGCTCTCGTCGGACCCTTTTCTCGAGGGAGGAGGGTTCAGCATCTGAGCCCCGTGGTGCACGCGATCTGTGAAATAATACTGTTTGGGTGCGAGGCATTCACAGTCAGCTCCTGAGGGTGCTGGCAGTGTTCATTGAGAAATATCTCGGCGCGCATGCGTCCGTGCGCTGTCGGATGTTTCAACCTGGCACCTGTTGACTTTCTTCTCGAGGGATGAAAGCCAAAATATATTTTAAACGGCTCGAATCTCGCATTTGCCGAGGCAGTGTGTAGATGACGAGAACGTATAGATACATATCAAAACAGTATTGTCTGGTGATTATGCCTGCATTTAATTCTATGGAATTAAAATGATGGAATATTATCTGACTTTAAGAAGTTAGATATTTTAATTCAGCCTACCATCCAGACCGTGTTTCACTTATCCAGTATATGAGCTCGCACATACTGTGGTTATCAGGTCATAGGCCTCACTAGGCCTTCCTGAATATGAGCTCCCACATACTGTGGTTGAATATGAGCTCCCACATACTGTGGTTATCAGGTCAGAGGCCTCACTAGGCCTTCCTGAGTATGAGCTCCCACATACTGTGGTCGAGTATGAGCTCCCACTTATTGTGGTTATCAGGTTATAGGCCTCACCAGGCCTTCCTGAATATGAGCTCCCACATACTGTGGTTATCAGGTCAGAGGTCTCACTAGACCTTCCTGAAGGTGAGCTCCCACATATTGTGGCTTATTACCAGGTGATAGGCCTTACCAGGCCTTCCTGAATATGAGCTCCCACATACTGTGGTTATCAGGTCAGAGGCCTCACTAGGCCTTCCTGAAGGTGAGCTCCCACATATTGTGGCTTATTACCAGGTGATAGGCCTTACCAGGCCTTCCTGAATATGAGCTCCCACATACTGTGGTTATCAGGTCAGAGGCCTCACTAGGCCTTCCTGAAGGTGAGCTCCCACATATTGTGGCTTATTACCAGGTGATAGGCCTTACCAGGCCTTCCTGAATATGAGCTCCCACATACTGTGGTTATCAGGTCAGAGGCCTCACTAGGCCTTCCTGAAGGTGAGCTCCCACATATTGTGGCTTATTACCAGGTGATAGGCCTTACCAGGCCTTCCTGAATATGAGCTCCCACATACAGTGGTGGAATATGAGCTCCCACATACTGTGGTTATCAGGTCATAGGCCTCACTTGGCCTTCCTGAGTATGAGCTCCCACATACGGTGGTTGAGTATGAGCTCCCACATACTGTGGTTGAATATGAGCTCCCACATACTGTGGTCGCCAGGTTATAGGCCTCACCAGGCCTTCCTGGTTATGAGCCTCCACATGTCAGGTTACAGGCCTCACCGGCCTTCCTGAATGTGAGTTTCCACATACTGTGGTCATCAGGTTACAGGCCTCATCCGGCCTTCCTGGTTATGAGCTCCCACACACGGTGGTCGCCAGGTTACAGGCCTCGCCAGGGCTTCCTGGTTATGAGCTCCCACATACTGTGGTCTCCAGGTTACAGGCCTCACCGGCCTTTCTGGTGATGGGCTTCTACATGTCAGGTTACAGGCCTCACCCGGCCTTCCTGAATGTGAGCTCCCACATACTGTGGCCGCCAGGTTACAGGCCTCACCCGGCCTTCCTGAGTATGAGCTCCCACACATTGTGGTCGCAGGTCTTCCTAGTTATGAGCTTCCTCATGTCAGGTTACAGGCCTCATCCGGCCTTCCTGAATGTGAGTTCCCACATACTGTGGCCACCAGGTTTCAGGCCTCATAGGCCTTCCTGAGTATGAGCTCCCACATACTGTGGTCACCAGGTTCAGGCCTCATAGGCCTCCCTGAGTATGAGCTCCCACATGCTGTGGTCGCCAGGTTTCAGGCCTCTCCGCCTTCCTGAGTGTTAAGCTCCCACATTCAGTGGTCACCAGGCTTCAGGCCTCCTAGGCCTTCCTGGTTATGAGTTTTCACATGTCAGGTTACAGGCCTCACCAGGCCTTCCTGAATGTGAACTCCCACTCACTGTGGTCGCTAGGGCATAGGCCGCACTGGTTGTGAGCTTCCACATGTCAGGATGCAGGCCTCATCAGGCCTTCCTGAATGTGAGCTCCCATGCATATATATATATATATATAAAAAAAAGACTATCAGGTTACAGGCCTCGTCTGGCCTTCCTGATCATGGGTTCCCACATGCTGTGGTTGCCAGGTTACAGGCCTCACCGGCCTTCCTGGATACGAGCTCCCACATTCTGTGGTCGTCAGGTCACAGGCCTCAGCAGCCTTCCTGAGGATGAGCTCCCACTTACTGTGGTCGTCAGGTTATAGGCCTCACTATGCCTTCCTGAGTATAGTGTGATGAAGTACATGCACCTTTACTTCATCTATTTTTCTTTTTGGTACGTACGCTCCGTACTTTCTTAAACCCATACTTATGGTAAGTCACACGACTGAACGTCTTGTGTACTTTCTAAAATCCATATTTTATGATAAGGGTCATGCGCTGTACGCTTCGGTCCCTTCCTATGTGGCTCAGACCCTGGTCTTTCACCTCGGGTCCCACTCTAGATGCGTCCTGTTTTCGAAGTATGCTTCGACAGACGCCTTTCTCTAGCTAACCTCCACATCCTGATGGGCTCCCACACACTGTGGTCACCAGGTTACAGGCCTTACCGGCCTTCCTGAGTATAGCTCCCACATGCTGTGGTCGCCAGGTTAGAGGCCTCACCAGGCCTTCCTGGATTCGGAATGGCTAAGTACACGCACTTTCGTTTCATGTACTTTCTAAAATCCATACTTATGGCCTTTCTGAAAAGACCCCACATGGTGTGGTTGTCAGGTTTCAGGCCTTATCAGGCCGTCCTGAAAGTAAGCTCCCACAGGTTGTGGTCACCAGGTTTCAGGCCTCATCGGCCTCCCTGAGTGTGAGCTCCCACATGCTGTGGTCGCCAGGTTACAGGCCTGACTGGCCTTCCTGATATGAGCTCCCACCTACTGTGGTCGCCAGGTTACAGGCCTCATAGGCCTTCCTGAGTATTAGCTCCCACATGCTGTGGTCGTCAGGTTACAGGCCTCATAGGCCTTCCTGATAGGAGCCCCCACCTACTGTGGTAGCCAGGTTTCAGGCCTCACCAGGCCTTCCTGGATTCGGAATGGCTAAGCACACGCACTTTCGTGTCGTGTACTTTCTAAAATCCATATTTATGGTAGGGGTTATGCGCTGTACGCTTCGTTCCCTTTTTTACGTGGCTCAGACTCCGGTTCTTCACCCTGGGTCCCACTCTAGATGCGTCTTGCTGTCGCAATGTATTAAGACAGACGCCTCCCTCTCGAGCTATCTCCCACATTCGGTGGTTATCAGGCTACAGGCTTCATTAGGCCTTTCTGAAAGTAGCCCCCACATGGTGTGGTTGTCAGGTTACAGTCCTTGCCAGGCCTTCCTGAAAGTATGCTCCCACAGGTTGTGGTCGCCAGGTTACAGGCCTCACCGGCCTTCCTGAGTATGAGCTCCCACTTACTGTGGTCGTCAGGTTATAGGCCTCACCGGCCTTCCTGAGTATGAGCTCCCACATGCTGTGGTCACCAGGTTAGAGGCCTCACCAGGCCTTCTTGGATTCGGAATGGCTAAGCACACGCACTTTCGTGTCGTGTACTTTCTAGAATCCATATTTATGGTAAGGGTTATGCGCTGTCCGCTTCGTTCCCTTTCTTACATGGCTCAGACTCTAGACTCCCACCTACTGTGGTCGCCAGGTTACAGGCCTCACCGGCCTTCCTGAGTAGGAGCTCTCACGTACTGGAGCTCCCCACATGAGGGCAGTGTTCAGGAGCGAGCACTGGGTAGACCCGTGAATTGAGTAGAGAAACTCCCCTCGCTGGCAAGGGTTGTAAAGCGATATGCTGAGTCATACTCTCCAGGATATCCCGTCTCTGAGATCCGGGCCGAGTGGTTCACTGCCTGCTTTGCAGTCCCTCGGGCTGGATGCCTTTCCTAAAGGCAAGTGTCCAGAGGCTCTGTCTTCAGACTGACAGGAAGTGGCCAGACTGTAGTGTCTTATGTAGTGACACCAGGTCAGACCTGCCTGGTGGCATTTCAGGAGGCATGATCCCCTGAATAGTGACTGGCTGGGGGTCCCTTGGGTTCCCTAGCCACACTCCCTAGAAGTGACCCCTTCTTTGGAAGTTGTGGTCCTAAGCCTTGAGCTGGCCCAGATATACCCCCATTAACTATGTTCTGGCGGTTTCTTGGTTCATTAGCTTGGGCTATGACCGGTAGGGAGTGTTGTCACTGACAGCCCGATGCGACTTAAAGGTGAGTGGTTCCAGTGTTCTCTGAATTACTGGTTCTGACAGTTGTCACTGCCTTTGGGCATGCACTCCCCTCAGCATGGCGGAGTGGGTATTTCGTTCCCCATAGCGTCGTTATGACGTATTGTTGAGTTCCCTTCGAAAGGGAACGTCTCAGGTTACGAATGTAACCTATGTTCCCTGAGAAAAGGGAACGAGTCAATACGTCTCCCTGCCATGCCTCGGGGTCTGCCTGCAACAGTCCCTTCAGACGATAGGATGTTGTCATGTGTGCAAGGCTCCCTTTTATACATCCAGGTCGCGCGTTAATCAATCAAGCTGATGATTCACGGGCTGTCGCCGGTCAACATGATTGCTGTGAGTTGATATTTGATTTCAGACACCTGTCACGCCTGAGGCGTTCCCCATAGCGTCGTTATGACGTATTGTCTCGTTCCCTGTTCTCAGGGAACATAGGTTACATTCGTAACCTGAGACGATATATGTCATACCGTCCTCTTTTTTTTTTTCAACATGCTTAGATTTTATAAAGTTTTTGATAATGAAATGTATGTTTGTGGAAACTGGTGAATAATTATGTGAACTGTGTATCCAGTTGAAAAATACAGTCCTTAAAAAGGTTTCCATAACAGTGAAAGGCCAAGACTTCCCGCTGATAGCTCATTTTTGAATGTTATGTTAAAATGGTGATTAATGTTCTTGTTTGCTAGAATAAAAGAACACATTTGTTGAACAGAACAGCTTAAACAATTAGAAATGCATAGATCTTAAGGGACAGGAGATAAATATCATCATTATCTATTGTATCAGAAAATTCACTGCTATTGAAATTGGAACAGTGACCTTTAGTCAGGATGTTTATTCACATATACTTTACATTTTTAAATTTGCTTAACCAAGTTCCTGCATCTGTTCAAATGCTTTTGCATATCTGACAATATTTTGGATTTGTCACCTAAGAATTGTCACATTACACCACCAATGTGGTATATGTGACAATTGTAACAATGTGAGGCAGTGGGGAACAGGTGAGAGAATCATGAGCCATGCACATTGCCATTTGTGATCACCTGTGAGCGGCTGCCACATGGAAAGAGATCAAACCCAAGTCCTGACCAAAAAATCACTAAACTTAAGAGCAGGGCTCGACAGTGCGACCATTTCACTCGCATTTGCGACTAAAAATAGCTGTGTGTGAAATGTAAAATGTAGTTTGGAGCATGTGTGCGAATACAAATACTGGATCAGTTTTAAGGTAAGGTAAGGTAAAACTTTATTGTCCCACATGGGGAAATTTTTTCTTGGGCCATCACCCAGTCAGTACACAATTAACACACAGTAATCAACAAACCAGACAATAAAAATAAATATATAAAATACAATTACAGCTCAATACCACCACTATTTAACATCTTTACAGACAAAGGGATAAATTAATTTTTAAATCTGTTCAATCTGCAGCGAGGGGTCCTAAACCTCCTCCCAGAAGGCAGCAACTCATACTCTAAGTACAAAACATGAGATGGATCACACGCAATCTTTTTAGCTTTTGTTAAAGTAGCCTGTTCATAGATAGTCTGCAATGATGTCTGTTCTTTCACATCAATAATTTTCCAAGCAGTGAGGATCATCCGGAACAGTTTAGTTCTACGTTGTACAGACAAATGACCAAACCAGACTGTAATACTGTATCTAATTAAGCTCTCAAAGACTGCCTGATAGAAGATTATCATAAACCTTTTATCAACACCATAAAGTCTCAGACGACGTAAGAAATGCAACCGTTGTTGTAACCTACTACAAAGATTATCTACATGGATATTCCATGTCAGTGAATTATCCCCAAAAAAAACACCAAGATATTTATATGAAGGGACCTGTATGATGGTTTCATTATGGATGATCTGTGATCCCCAACTCCTCTAGGGTCAAACACCATCTCCTTTGTCTTATTGACATTCAGAGCTAGGTGGTTGTCCTCACACCAATACACAAACCTTCCAATCTTTGAAAGATATTCAGACAAGTCCTCTTCCTTCTTCAATAAACCTAAAATTTTAGTGTCGTCTGAGAATTTAATGATGTGATTATTAGAATAACGCCTTCTGCACTCATCTGTATACAAAGTGAACAAAACCGGTGAACTAACACAGCCCTGAGGGGCTCCTGTGCTCAACATTCTGGATTCGGATAGTGTTCCATTAACACTGACCCGCTGCCTACGATTGGTCAAAAAAGAATAATACAATTTTATAATAAATGGATGAACTTTAAAATCATTCAGTCTTGCAATTAAGAGATGCGGCTGCAGCATATTAAAAGCAGAACTAAAGCATATTAAAGCAGTTTTCTTAAATGTAAGATCATAAAAAGTCTTCAATACCTTAAATGGTATAACAAGCGATCATTTTAAGGCATCTTATATTTTGGGGATGAAAAAACATATACTGCAATACTGCCTAATGTGATTATTAAACTTCAAAAGGCTATGATTTCATTAAATAAATGTGAGCGCTTCACGTTTCAATTCCTGGTTCTACAGGCTCGCGTAATAGCGCTTTCAGATCAGTTCACAATCAATGAAGTGCACATGTATGCCAAGCGAATGCTTATTAAGTAATGCTGATCAAACTAATGCAATTACACACACACACACACACACACACACACACACACACACACACACACACACACACACACACACACATATATATATATATATATATATATATATATATATATATATATATATATATATATATATATATATCACTCCATGTCACAAAATACACTCCCCCTAATCCTACATGCTTATCACCTGCACCAGTCACCAATCATCATTGCAATCAGAGCACTACAGAACAGCACACCACCATTTACCCAGCATCTGGCATCCTCAAAGATACAGACTCTTTAACCTGAAGAATTACTCAATTGCGTACCTGTTTGGATTTACTGTTTCTCCAGCATTTCCTTCCTTCATCGTCTTACTGGTAACCTTGTGTATCTTTGTCTTGTCTCCTTCCCTGTCTGCTCCAATCTTCTCCTGCACAACAGCCTGATTAATCTCTGTATTCATCTTCATTCTGCATTTGCTATGCGTACTTGTCAAGTCAAGTCACCTTCATTTGTATAGCACCTTTAACAATATAGATTGTTTCAAAGCAGCTTTACAGTGATAGGAAATTAAAGTAACAGATTGTTTTGGCTTTACAGCAGCTATTAATAAAGTTATGGTCCAGTTCAAGTTAGTTTTGAATGATTCACTTCTGTTGCAAAGATCATTAGTTATTAAATTAGGGGCCGCTTACACAACACCATTCTAACAGAAAACACTCCAGCCTGTTCATTTTCACAACAACAGTGCCTGGTAGCTCGAGAACGCAAACCCTGAAATAGTATTTTTAATAGTAAATAGCAAACCTCATCATTGTATTTCTACATTTATTAATAAAGACCTGCTTTTGGGTTTAATAAACATCTGGTCTCCATGTCTGGTCTTATGTGACAGAATACCATACCAACCACAATGAACCCAGCAGAGTATTTACCAATCAACCCTAAAGACCTCCCTTACAGAATAAAAATATATTTCCATATATTTCTAATCAATATATTATATGGTGTAAATATACTGAACAATATATTTGAAATAATATATTGTGTTAATATAATGTGTTATATATTACAATATATTGAATAATACATAAGAAATTGCTGCTTTTCATATATTGAAAAATGTATTTACAATATATTTACACTGTCAAATGTAATTAGTTGAGTATACTTATAAAACGTGGAAAACGATTGCCTTGAATTTCTCAAGGACGTTTCTAATATAAAAACAAACAAAAGTGTCCTGGGACAATAACAGACGGTGTGCATTAATTTGTATTTATTAAAAAGAAACTTAACTGAATAAATAAAATAAACAACTTAAAGAAGTTAATAGAAATGACTGCAATAGATTTCTGTCAGGTCCATTAAGTCAAGAACATACATGACAATAAAAATGATTTAGGAAATTTTTATTAGTAAATTGAAATTCAAGTTGATAATTCTGAATTAAATTTGACGGTATGGCTCTGTTCAGGGAGTCCTCTGAACTTTCATGAGCACCATGAAATAGCAGAGAGTCAGAGGACAGCAGCAGCATTAGGGAACGCTCACACAGTTTAGGACTGGGAGAGCTGAACTATTTCCCATATGAACAGAGCAGCAATGATGACAGAAAAGCAAATGCCACGTTATACACGACAAGGCGGAGCTGGGGAGGTGGCGGGCTGCAGAGAAGCTAGCATCAAGCAGTTAGGAGCGAACTAAATCTGCTTAAAAAGGGTGCCCTGTTTTTAGCGTAGCCATTAGCAGCGAGGGGAGTTGAACAGCTGATGTGCTGATGCATCTCTGCTGATGAGACCGTGTTATTGGCCAATAGCATTAGCAGCGTCTTGACTACCTGCCTGCCAGAACTGATGCTTACGCTCAATTTCTACATCTTAAACAAAGCAACATGCAGCATATCATCAATCTTTCTTGGTCTTCTGCTGTATGGAAGCACAGGCGCTACTCTTCAGCACAATGGTGACCCACAAAACTCAGACAACAGAAACCCTTTAAATCCCAACAGAACATTAAACACTAACAGATCTCTCAAGATCTCAGCAGAGGAGAGTTAAACAACAAAAACAGCATTACCAGCTTCACTTATTACTAACAGTTTGACTTTATTTCTGTCAAACGCCTACATAAGTTCTTATTGAGAATCAACAGAGGTTTAGATGTTGATGATTTATTGAAAATAATACAATTTTACAGTTACCATTATGGTAATCAGTGTTTTCTTTAGTCGGTCTGTTGACTCTTGAGCTTCAGTTTTTCTGTGGTTGCTGTAACTGTGTTTAAAAATCAACAAAATTGTTGTAGTAATCAGATTAGTTAAACACATTGTGCACAAACATTTTTGAACTACTGTTACATTTAGTCACACACAGACATCACAAATCAGCATATGAATCTCAACAACGTTGATATGCTTCATGCTGAAACGCATTCTGGGAGCTACCATAGTATAAAACTCACCCATGTTTTCCAGCATGCATTGCAGCATGAAACATGTCACCGTTGTTGAGATTCATATGCTGATTCTTGATGTCTGTGTGTGACTATATATAGCAATGTTTCAAAGTGTTTTTTGCACAATGTGTTTAAAGAAAGTATCTGATTACCACAATAACGTTTGATCTCTTGTTATGGTTTCACAGTGTTTAAAATGCAATATTTAAATGCATTTAACGATCTGACAGACTTTTGTAATACACCTTACCAGAGATCTGTGATCCAGGATATTCAATGATGATTATGGCATCATCAATAAATACCCATCATATCATACCCAGCTTTTCTTTTGGCTTTTTTAGCCATAATGACGGTCTCTTAAAACATAGTTACAGCACCAAAAGAAAAACTAATGTTACAAAGTCAACTAAAGTAAACACTGATCTCCATCATGGTGACTGTAAAATTATATCTTTTTCAATAAAAAAAATCAACATCTAAACCTCTGTTAATTCTCAATAAGAACTTCTGTAGATGTATGACAGAAATAAAGTCAAACTGTTAGGTACAAGTGAAGCTGGTAATGCTGTTTTTGTTGTTTAACTTTCCTCTGCTGAGATCTTGAGAGATCTGTTAGTATTTAATATTTAATATTAGCCTTTTTTCGCCTTTGTTGCCATTGGCTTTTGACTTATTTGGGGACATTTAATTTAATATTCAACAATATTATTGATCTGCCTGCACTGACACCATTATATGAGTATATATATATATATATATATATATATATATATATACTGAACTGAGCTGGACGGTGACATCACGGTTTTCTCCAGAGCGGCTATATAATATAAATGAAAAACTTTTTTCAACAAAAATGAAACATCACATCACAACTTACTTAAGCTGGACTGTTGACACTATTTTCTTCTGGAAACAAACTTTGTTGCATTATTTTCCTGTTATCTCTGTAAAGCTGTTTTGAAACAATCTATATTGTAAAAAGCGCTATAAAAATAAAGGCGACTTGACCTGTGCTTCAGTTCAGTAGAAGACCACGAATCTCATATTGAGAATATGCTGGATGTTGCTTTATCTAAAAGACAACAACTGTATTGCAGTGAGTTTTTTAATTTTTTTTTTTTTTTTTAGTTAAGTTTTAGTTTAATAAGTGCAAATAAATGCAAAGTCTGTCATTGTCTCAACACTCATATGTCTTTGTAATAGCAACTTACAACTTTGAGTAAAACCTCCTTTTTCCACGTTTTCTAAGTACACTAATCTAATGACATTTTACAGTGTAAAAATATTGTAAATATATTTTTCAATATATGAAAAGCGGCAATTCCTTATGTATTATTCAATATATTGTAATATATAACACAATATGTTAATACAATATATTATATTTTTCATTATATTTACACCATATAATACATTGATCATAAATATATGGAAATATTTTTTTTTTCCGTAAGGGGCTGCTCCTCACCCTTGCACAAGATGGCCGTCCCCTGAAAAACTGCATGGAGGAGTTCCTCAAGCTCAGCCACCAGGTGTCCTGGAATGACTGCACCTTGATTATCTGTTTCCAGATTGGGCTGGATGATGAACTTTTCCAAGCGTCCACCTGCATGCTGGTGCAATACTGAGAGAATTTGATCACTTTGAATTTGATCAGTTTTCACTGTACAGGGCAGATGTCAGACAGTGTGTATGGCGTTGTGTGGGTGAGCGGTTTGCTGATGTCAACGTTGTGGATCGAGTGGCCCATGGTGGCGGTGGGGTTATGGTATGGGCAGGCTTATGTTATTTGTAATATCGTTTTTTTTTTTACTTAAACAAATCAGACGACACTCAGGTTGCTTCTAAACTCTATGCTTCTTTTATTCCTCTGCTTCTCTCGTACATGTTACGTCATCACGTATCACAGTTTACATCATCACGTACGTATTACAAAGAACACATAGAATATATTACAATCCCCCCCCCCCCCCTTTTTTTTTCAAAAAGAAAAGTTTTGTTCTTTTATCTTTAACAGATATTTTCTGTTTCTTCTGTAGATCCTTCCATCTGGTGTGCGAAGAACATACGATCTTGGCGAGTCATGTTTCTTCAATACAGTTGCAGGATTCCAGATTTGTCCTTGCTGCACTCTCACTTTGTCTCCTGGTGATATCTCTGGCAACTGTTTGGTGTTTTTGTCAAAATAAAATTTTTGCTTTGACTGCCTCTGTTTTCAGTTTTCAGTTTTCAGTTCAGTTTTTTCTTGAACTTTCTTACTGCCTTTTGGAGTCAACAATTTGCTCGAAGTTGGCAGTTTGGTTTTCAATCTTCTTCCCATTAGAAGTTGTGCTGGTGACAAACCAATGCCATCTAGTGGAGTTTTGCGGTATTCCAGCAACGCAATGTATGGATCTCCATTCTCATCTTGTGACTTTGTGAGCATTCTCTTGATGGTTTGGATTATTCTTTCTGCTTGTCCATTAGATTGAGTATATCTCGGACTAGACGTTTTGTGCTCGAACTCCCAATTTTCTGCAAAACACTTGAATTCTCGACTGGCATACTGCATGTGGACCATTATCTGATATTACCACATCAGGTACACCATGTCTTGCAAACAGTGATATCATTGCAAGGATTACACTTCTGCTGGTAGTGTCATTCAACTTTGCAATCTCTGGAAACCTGGAGCAGTAGTCCACACACATCAAATATTCAGAACCATTGTGCTGAAACAAATCATTACCAACTTTTGCCCATGGTCTGTCTGGCAATGCATGAGATATTAGTGGTTCTTTAGTGTGACCGTTTCGATGAGTGTTGCACGTGGCACATTGAGATACCATTTTCTCATCTCATCTGACATTCCCAGCCAATAAATTATATCTCTTGCTCTTTCTTTGGATTTTACCATGCCGAGATGTGACTCATGAATTTTGTCCAACATCTGCTTTCTCATTCTGTTTGGAATTACAAGTTTTGACGCTTTGAACACAAGTCCGGATGTAGAACTTATTTCCTCTCTGTGTGTCCAATACTTCTGCACGTCTTTGTGTACAGCCCTTTTTTCTGTAGGCCATCCTTTTATGCTGTATTCTTTCAGTTTCTGCATTTCAGGATCTTCAGCTGTTTCTTTTCTGAACTCTTGTAGTTTCTTTTCCGTCACAGGTAGCTGAGATGTGATGAAATTTACCTCAGACTCCTCTTCAAGCAGTTCTTCGTTGCATTCATCAAGGTAAGCACGACTCAATGCATCTGCAATGTGCATTTCTTTACCTGGCTTGTACTTGACTTTTAGATTGTACCTTTGAAGTCTAAGCAACATTCTTTGTAGTCTCAATGGAGTTTGATGTAGAGGTTTCTTGAAGATGCACTCAAGTGGCTTGTGGTCGCTTTCTACTTGAACTTCTCTGCCATATACATATTGATGGAACTTTTCACATCCATATACTATCCATATAGTATCCATATACTATTCCTTCTTAATTTGTGCATATCGACGCTGGCAATCTGTGAGCGCTCTTGATCCATATGCTACTGGTCTCTGGTCTTGTAGCAAAACTGCACCCATGCCTTCAGAGCTGGCATCTACTGACAATGTTAACGGTTTGTTGACATCGTAATATTTCAACATTGGTGCATCTGTTGCTAGAGCTTTGAATTTCTGAAAACTTTTCTCTTGTTCACTTCCCTAGAACCATTCAACATCATTCTCCAGCAGTTGTCTGATTGGAGCACTTACAAGTTAGGAATGAACTTGGCAAGATACTGCAGCATACCCAGAAATCTTTGAAGAGCTTGCTTGTCTTCTGGTGGAGGTAACTGAATTACAGCTCTCACCTTCTCTTCATCTGGTTTAAGTCTTTCTGCTGTCAGCACATGACCAATATACTTAATTTGTGATGTTCTGATTTGACATTTCTTTTTGTTCAGCTTGAGGTTGTACTCTCTTGTCCTCTGGAGCAGTTTTCTCAGTCTGGCATCATGCTCTTGTACGGTTTCACCCCAAACTAGCAATGTTTATAACACCATTCAGATCTTCAATCATCTGTGCTACAGCTCTTTGGAATACCTCAGATGCTGACAATATTCCGAACGGCAAACACATGAATCTGTATCTTCCTATGGGCTTGTTGAATGTACACAACTTTGAACTGTCATTGTCCAATTTAATCTGCCAGAACCCTTGGTTGGTATCAAGCACAGAAAACACTTTGGCCTTTGGCATATTACACAAGACTTCTTCTACCGTGAGTGGTGGGTAGTGTTCACATTTAATTGCCTTGTTTAAATCTTGTGGGTCAAGACATATACGAATTTTGTCTGGCTTGACAATCGTCACCACCCACGATGTCCTCACCCAATCAGTTGGATCTGTTTGTCTTGTAATGACATTCATCTGTTCCATCCAGTGCAATTCTTCTATTATCTTTTCTTTCAGTGCAACAGGAACTTTCTGTTGAGCATGTACTACAGGCTTTACTGTTGGATCAACTTGAATGTGATGATATCCTGGCATGCATCCTAGACCACTGAACAGATCTTCATACTGTTTCAGAATGTCATCATCATCAACAGACACTTCATGCATCCTTTTTATCATGCCTAATGCTTGACATGTGGATCTTCCTAGAATTGCAGGTGCATCTCTTTCAGCAATCTGGAACTGAATCTTTTGTTTTTGACCTTTGTACTCACATGTTAGCTGTTTCTTTCCCAATGGCGACATCTGGTGTCCAGAGTACGTAAGTAACTTGCAGGTAGATTTACTAAGGTTCTCCGTTACACCCAACGAATTGTAAATTTTCAACAAGAGCACATTACATTCTGCACCAGTGTCCAACTTAAATTTCACTTTCTTGTCTCTTATCTTTAGCCATTCAGACCACTTTTCTTTTTCTTCTCGTGTTTCTGTGGTGACAGCTTGAATACTTTTCACTTTGTTTCTTTGAACGTCCACCGTGCCCAGGAACATATATTTGTCTTCCTTTGTCTGTTCAAGCATCTGCATCTTTCTTGGGTGTTTACACTCAATTCTGCACATTTTTGCGAAGTGATTCTTTTTGCTGCATAGCCTGCACGTTTGACCATAGGCGGAACATTTTCTCTGCTCATGCTTGTAACCGCATCGACTGCATTTTGCGTCGCCACTCACTTCTTTTGGCATGCAATTACTTTTTTGTTTCATTTTTACAGCCTTAATTTTATGCATGTCAACTTCTTCATTTAGAGCTTTCACTTGACTGGACGTGATTTCATTCGCTCGACAAATTTCCACAGCTTTTGCTGATGTGAGATCTGCTTCTCTTAGCAATCTGGCTCTTACTGAGTCAGTTCTTATGCCACAAACAATTCTGTCTCTGATTAATGAATCATGCAATTCTCCAAACTCACAGTCTTTGGCTTTGTTCTTTAGGTCCGTGACGTAGGAGTCAATATTCTCCGACTGTCCTTGAAAGAAAATGTGACGGATGTAAGGTAGGTTTTTTCTTGGTTCACAATAGTCTTTGAACTTTTGTTTGAGAACGTTGCTTTTGTCTCTCTCATTGTCATGAAATTCAAAAGTATTGAAAACTTGAATTGCCTCCTCACCCGCGACGTGTAGAAATGTGGCGCACTGCACTTTTTCAGTTTTTTCCGCAATGCCGCTAGCCGTCAGCCATCAGGAACAAGTCGAATTTTTGAATCCAAATCTTCCAGGTACCAGGTTTGATGGTGGCTGTAACTTTGCCATTCTTCTTTCTTTGCACTCACAACTTCTGACACCATGTAATATCGTTTGTTTTACTTAAATCAGACGACACGCAGGTTGCTTCTGAACTCTGTGCTTATTTTATTCCTCTGCTTCTCTCGTACATGTTACGTCATCACGTATCACAGTTTACATCATCATGTATTTATTACACGTTACATAGAATATATTAAATTATGGACAATGAACACAGGTGCATTTTATTGATGGCATTTTTAATGCACAGAGATACAGTGACGAGATCTTGAGGCCCATTGTTGTGCCATTCATCCACGACCATCACCCCATGTTGCAGCAAGATAATGCAGGGCCCCATGTTGCAAGGATCTGTAACACAATTCCTGGAAGCTGAAAACATCCCAGTTCTTGCATGGCCAGCATACTCACCGGACATGAGCATGTTTGGAATGCTCTGGATCGGCGTATGCGACAGCGTGTTCCAGGTCCTGCCAATATCCAGCAACTTTGCACAGCCATTGAAGAGGAGTGAACCAACATTCCACAAGCCACAATCAACAACACAATCAACAAAACAAATTATTTTTGCACTTTTATGACAGTCCCTTAATTTGCTCAGCAAATGTAAAATGAATGTCCAATATCAAACCAACTTTGCCACAGTTGTAGACTTACTGTATATTTACCCATGTTTAAATATTTTTATTCAGTTTAAAAAGCTCGTATTATAATGCTGTGTGCAGATGTTTCAATCTGGTAGTGTTTAATGTAGTCTCATTTAACCACATATGCAAATGACCACTCATATCCATCTAACTATTTAGACATTGAAATTATTTAACTGGGGTTCCTGTCTCTGTGTCCTTACCGACACTCCTAGCAACCAGTCCACCTTCACTACATATACTATAGGGCTAAATGCACAATATGAAAAAAAAAATTCTCTGTGGCCTTACCGACTGTGTTTACTCTTACCTTACCGACTGTCTCTGTGTCCTTACCGACACTCCTAGCACACCAGTCCACCTTCACTACATATACTATAGGCACAATATGATAATAAATATACTTTTCCATTTATTGACTTGACATGGTTAGATTCAGCTGGTAAATATCATATATCAAGTTGGGTATCCACCTTATTATCATATTAATCATGAAACCATCATGTTTAAAAATATGATATTAATCATATCATATAATAAATATAATTTACGATATTTGTTTCTACTGTAAAGCTATATTATTATGGGATCTCATTCAATGCTTTCAGAGTCTTTACTTTTTTACAGTTTTGTTTAAAAAAATGTAACGAGACGCTGCGTCGAGAATCGACACATTGGGGAACGCCTTCAGCGTGACGTGTCTGAAGCCTGTATGGAACTAGTCCAATCTCGATTGTTGTTGCGTCATTACGTCACTCGTGATGTTGCATGTGACGTGATGCGGAAGCTTTAAAGGGACGCCGGATCACAACAGCGTCAGCTTCTGGTTGGTCATTCTCAGGAGCGCAGGAAGTGTGGCAGAGGGACACAGCGTCCGGTTTCACTTTTTTTTGATGGTCCCCTTAACACATTCTGTTGTATAGAAGTAACATTGTACCTACATGTCTACTAACTCTCATTAGAGTATTAGTAGACTGGTAGGGTTAGGGTTAGAATAAGTTGACATGTAGTTGCAAAGTTACTTATAGCCAGTAGAGTGTCTGTTGGAGGAGCATCACAATAAATAGTTATCAGATATTAAGCAGACAGTACACTAATACTCTAATGAAAGTTAGTTGACATGTAGTTGCAAAGTTACTTATAGTCAACAGACTGTTCAAAAGGGACCATCAAAATAAAGTGTTACCCAGCATCCTTCTTAGGAAACAAGGGTTACAGTCGTAACCCAAGACGTTGCCATTCGAGGGAACTTGCGCTGCGTTGAGAATCGACACATTGTGGAATGAAATGCCCACTGCGCTACACTGAGAGGTACACGCCCTGGTGTGAAGCAATCTGGCACACTCAAGATGAGAGAACTTGTGAACCCGGTGTAGAGGGCAGATCCAGACTGTAATGTCTCATGACGGTGTGTGGAGAGGCCCAGCTAGCAGCATCACAGACCTCATCACAGCTCCCTTTTCGATCCCCATGTGTGCAGGCGCCGCGCTGCCCCGACAGACGCAGGACCTGACCCACGGGGAGCGCAAGCCTGGCCTGATTCATCGAACAGGCTCAGGCGGGAGCGAAGCGTTCTCAGGGGCATTAGATTGCAGTTTGCACAGACAGCGCCATCAAAGCGCTGCCCGTGCATGCTCCACTCCCAGACAAACAACACAGAGCGAGTGCGTGTCACCCTCGCTCAAATAGCACGAGCAAGGGGACGCACACTGCCTGAACTGTTTCTCTTTGCTCACCATAATGTTAACGTTAGACAGATGTCACGGGGTGACTATGTTCAGTGGGGGAGGAATGCACATGCCAGGGAATGGGTTTCCCTCTGGGAATGTTTTTAATGTAACACCCAGCAAAATGGCTGTTTCCTGTGCCTGGATGTTAATAGTGACAATCTAGCAATCTAATAGATAAATCAGCTTCAGGTGTTCGGCGGGAATAGTCTATGCTGGCGATTGGCCCACATGTGTGACGGGAGTGCTTTATATGTTCATTGTTGCTGACAGTTGCAGGGCAGCAGACGCGGGGGAGAACGCGGCAGGAGACGAGGGAGAGACCGGCGCCCAGGAAGGGGCGCTCGGCCGACGATTTGATCGAGCGCGTTTGTAACGCGAAACCGACGAGGATCTGAAACGAAACCGGCATTCTGATGGAACTGGAATTCGCGATCACTACGGCTGCCGCCGTCGCGTGGACACGGCCCCGATTGTCGGGTTGAGAGGCGTGTGTGCCTGCTTCGTGGTTCAATGTGATGGGATGTGTGACTGCCTGTGACTCCCCTGACCTGTACGGTACGGTGAGCTTTGCTCATATTCTGTTTTCTCTGCCAGTTGAAAAGGGATTCCCTCGGCCCGACTGTTCTACTGTTCTACTGTTCTGCTGCTCTACTACCCTACTGTTGTACTGCTTTTCTTCTTTCAACACAGCAGCTAATCAGCCCAGCCCAACTTCAAGGAGATGTTTGCTTGGACACTGTTCAATTGCCTTGGTCACAGTGAGTTTAGTGTTTTGAAGTGTCCTGTTCTTAAAGTGTTCACATTGGGAAGGTTGAGGTGTGTGCACGAGTGCTTTGACGGTTTCGGATTGTTTGGTCTGCATCTACAGTTCCAGATAAACAGCCTCCTGAGTCCAGTGAAGAGCCTGCTAAAGCTGTGAGTTATACGTACCCGCCACTCTCTGTCTGAGTCCAGTGAAGAGCCTGCTAAAGCTGTGAGTTATACGCACCCGCCACTCTGTCTGAGTCCAGTGAAGAGCCTGCTAAAGCTGTGAGTTATACGTACCCTCCATTCTCTGTCTGAGTCCAGTGAAGAGCCTGCTAAAGCTGTGAGTTATACGTACCCGCCACTCTCTGTCTGAGTCCAGTGAAGAGCTTGCTGAAGCTGTGAGTTATACGTACCCTCCATTCTCTGTCTGAGTCCAGTGAAGAGCCTGCTAAAGCTGTGAGTTATACGTACCCGCCACTCTCTGTCTGAGTCCAGTGAAGAGCTTGCTGAAGCTGTGAGTTATACGTACCCTCCATTCTCTGTCTGAGTCCAGTGAAGAGCCTGCTAAAGCTGTGAGTTATACGTACCCGCCACTTTCTGTCTGAGTCCAGTGAAGAGCTTGCTGAAGCTGTGAGTTATACGTACCCGCCACTCTCTGTCTGAGTCCAGTGAAGAGCCTGCTGAAGCTGTGAGTTATACGTACCCTCCATTCTCTGTCTGAGTCCAGTGAAGAGCCTGCTAAAGCTGTGAGTTATACGTACCCGCCACTCTCTGTCTGAGTCCAGTGAAGAGCCTGCTGAAGCTGTGAGTTATACGTACCCGCCACTCTCTGTCTGAGTCCAGTGAAGAGCCTGCTGAAGCTGTGAGTTATACGTACCCGCCACTCTCTGTCTGAGTCCAGTGAAGAGCCTGCTAAAGCTGTGAGTTATACGTACCCGCCACTCTCTGTCTGAGTCCAGTGAAGTGCCTGCTGAAGCTGTGAGTTATACGTACCCGCCACTCTCTGTCTGAGTCCAGTGAAGAGCCTGCTGAAGCTGTGAGTTATACGTACCCGCCACTCTCTGTCTGAGTCCAGTGAAGAGCCTGCTAAAGCTGTGAGTTATACGCACCCGCCACTCTCTGTCTGAGTCCAGTGAAGAGCCTGCTAAAGCTGTGAGTTATACGTACCCTCCATTCTCTGTCTGAGTCCAGTGAAGAGCCTGCTAAAGCTGTGAGTTATACGTATCCGCCACTCTCTGTCTGAGTCCAGTGAAGAGCTTGCTGAAGCTGTGAGTTATACGTACCCGCCACTCTCTGTCTGAGTCCAGTGAAGAGCCTGCTAAAGCTGTGAGTTATACGCACCCGCCACTCTGTCTGAGTCCAGTGAAGAGCCTGCTAAAGCTGTGAGTTATACGTACCCTCCATTCTCTGTCTGAGTCCAGTGAAGAGCCTGCTAAAGCTGTGAGTTATACGTACCCGCCACTCTCTGTCTGAGTCCAGTGAAGAGCTTGCTGAAGCTGTGAGTTATACGTACCCGCCACTCTCTGTCTGAGTCCAGTGAAGAGCCTGCTAAAGCTGTGAGTTATACGCACCCGCCACTCTGTCTGAGTCCAGTGAAGAGCCTGCTAAAGCTGTGAGTTATACGTACCCGCCACTCTCTGTCTGAGTCCAGGGAAGAGCTTGCTGAAGCTGTGAGTTATACGTACCCGCCACTCTCTGTCTGAGTCCAGTGAAAAGCCTGCTAAAGCTGTGAGTTATACGCACCCGCCACTCTGTCTGAGTCCAGTGAAGAGCCTGCTAAAGCTGTGAGTTATACGTACCCTCCATTCTCTGTCTGAGTCCAGTGAAGAGCCTGCTAAAGCTGTGAGTTATACGTACCCGCCACTCTCTGTCTGAGTCCAGTGAAGAGCTTGCTGAAGCTGTGAGTTATACGTACCCTCCATTCTCTGTCTGAGTCCAGTGAAGAGCCTGCTAAAGCTGTGAGTTATACGTACCCGCCACTTTCTGTCTGAGTCCAGTGAAGAGCTTGCTGAAGCTGTGAGTTATACGTACCCGCCACTCTCTGTCTGAGTCCAGTGAAGAGCCTGCTGAAGCTGTGAGTTATACGTACCCTCCATTCTCTGTCTGAGTCCAGTGAAGAGCCTGCTAAAGCTGTGAGTTATACGTACCCGCCACTCTCTGTCTGAGTCCAGTGAAGAGCCTGCTGAAGCTGTGAGTTATACGTACCCGCCACTCTCTGTCTGAGTCCAGTGAAGTGCCTGCTGAAGCTGTGAGTTATACGTACCCGCCACTCTCTGTCTGAATCCAGTGAAGAGCCTGCTGAAGCTTTGAGTTATACGTACCCGCCACTCTCTGTCTGAGTCCAGTGAAGAGCCTGCTAAAGCTGTGAGTTATACGCACCCGCCACTCTCTGTCTGAGTCCAGTGAAGAGCCTGCTAAAGCTGTGAAGTATACGTACCCTCCATTCTCTGTCTGAAGAGAGAACGAGGAACTGCTGGTCGATTCCTCCTGGGAGTAATTGCTCACTTTAAAGATTCTTTTAATCATTTAATAAATATAAAACCTTTTGAAGCTATTCTGTGTCCTGTTCTGACTTTGTGGGAATACGGTCTTGCTCCTCAGGGTGGTACGCAATTTAGGGGAGGCGGTTAGCGCCCCCCGCCTGTGAAAGTTGGCGTAGTCGGCAGGATCACACTTTGAGTTGAGCGACCAGAGTCGGTGATGGCAGAGGGGGAAGAACCTGGGGCTCGGCCACCTGTCATGCCGATTTTCATGGGTGCCCCGTGGGCCCCGAGGTATGGAGGCCCGGGGGCTGAAATGAGTCTGTCTGAGTGGAAAACCCAGGTAGAGTACTTGGCGGGACTCCAAGGTCTGAACGCCATACAGAGGGTCCAGTTTGTGTTGAATTCCCTGGAAGGGGATGCAAGAAGGGAAGTCCAAGCAGCACCTGAAGCTAATCGAGCGACAATCCAGGCGATTTTCGACTTTCTCACAGGGCAATATGGGGATACCACCCCGGTAGCAGTACTGAGGGCGAAGTTCTTTAATTCTCGTCAAGGCCCTCGACAATCCGTTCGGGCATTCACCTTACAACTGCGGGAGCAGTATTCTAGGCTGACGGGGAGACAGGATCATGGCCTGGGGGGCGAAGAGGTCCTGTTGCGGGACCAATTTGTGCTGGGATTACGGGAGGGCCCAGTTCGCCAGAGTTTGCGGGTACAACTGAGGAGAGAGCCGAATTTGACCTTCGAAGAGCTCCGACGGGAAGCTTTGGCCCTTGAGCATGACCAGGCGGAGCATGCCGGTGTCCCCAGCTGTCTGGCTACGAATGTTGTTGATCCTCCTCCGGCCCCGGCGGCGCCCGATTGGAAGCAGGCCTTCCGGGAGGAATTAAAGAGGGATGTCCGTGAGCAAATGTCTGAGTTATCCAAATCTGTGAGGGAAGAACTACGTCGAGAACGGCCCCAGTTCCCTTCTCACTCTCGAGAGCGGGCCTACTCCGACGGGGGGCGCCCGTTCGAGCATCGTCCTCCCCGGTCAGTGGGCTCTCGATTTCAGTGGGATGTACATGGGCGTCCCATCTGTAACGGCTGTGGAGAACCGGGGCACTACGTTCGCCAGTGTTCCGCTCGACGGGCATCACAAGGGGGTTTTTAGAGTCTCCGGCCACTGTGGGTCAAGTGGTCGGGACCCCCTTGTCAGACCCCCCTCCTTCGATATCTTCTCAGAGCTGCCTGGTAGGCCGTTGTCCGGTGGTTGTGGTCCAGGTAAATGGCCAGAAAATACGGTGTCTCTTGGATACGGGTTCCCAATTGACCCTATTTTCAGAAAGCTTGGCCCAGGAGCTGTTTGGTTCCGGAAGCCAACTCCCTGCAGAGGCCCCCTGGCTGACGCTCCGTGGAGCGAACGGGCTGGACATCCCGTATGTGGGATACTTGGTGACCGATTTACAGATCCATGGAGTTCTAGTACCTCAGAAGGGGGTAGTGGTCGTCCGAGACCCGTGTCTGGGGTCCCATCGTGCACTGATCGGAATGAATGTCATTTCGGACTGTTGGGAGGAGCTGTTTCGAAGTGCACCGGCACGAGCAGCCGCAACACCTGCCGGCCAAGAGTGGGACCACATTAGGGCTGATTGCCGCCGGATATGTCTGGCCGAACAAAAGCAGGACCGAGAGAGTATGGGAAGAATGGTTTGTCGTTACGCCCTGTCTATTCCAGCTCAAAGCGAGACTGTGGTCCGAGTTAGGCTTCCCCCCCGACGTTATCATCCACACGAATGGGTTCTGGTGGAACCCCATGACGAGGGTCCCAAGGTGGAGGTAGCTCAAGGGCTAACCATCGTCCGAGGGGGCAGGATCCTCGTCCGAGTCCGGAACACAAACCCTTTTCCGGTGCTTTTATACCGTCACCAGCGTTTGGCCCGAGTGACCTCAGTGAAGCCACAGCAGGTTCATGAGCAGGGGGAAGTGAGTTTTGAGCGGGTGGGTCCAACGGTGGTTGAAGTGGCCCTAGCCCGAGTCGGTTCGGGAGTGGAGGAGAGTGGGAGAGGATTGCCGGCCCATTTGCAGGGAGAGTCTTTACGGGGTGAAGGGTTGAGGGAAGAACAAACGGGACAACTCCAAGAGTTCTTGAAGGATTGGCAGCACTTGTTCGCCACCCACGAGGAGGACTATGGCCGCACAGATGCGGTAAAGCATCAGATTCCGACCGGAGACGCGGCGCCGAGCCGAGAACGCTATCGACCTGTACCCCCGACCTTGTACCCGGAGGTTCGTACCTTGTTGCGGGGAATGCTTGCCAGAGGGATTATTCGTGAGAGCAGCAGCCCTTGGGCTGCACCGATAGTATTGGTCCGCAAGAGAACGGGCTCCTGGAGGTTCTGCGTGGACTACAGGAGGTTAAACCAGGTAACCAAAAGAGATGCTTTTCCACTACCACGAGTCGAAGATTCCCTCACGAGCCTCACTCAAGCTGCCTGGTATTCTACCCTCGATCTAGCCAGCGGCTATTGGCAGGTGCAAATGGATGAGCATGACCGGGAGAAGACGGCATTTACCACCCCTTTCGGCCTCTATGAATGGGACCGGATGCCGTTCGGGCTTTGCAACGCCCCAGCCACGTTCCAACGGCTGATGCAGCGTTGTTTAGGCAGTCAGTTGATGGATACCACTCTCGTCTACTTGGATGATGTTATCGTTTACTCTCCTGATTTTAAGTCTCACTTGGAGCATCTGGGGCAAGTCTTCCGCTCCCTTGAGCGTTACGGGTTGAAGCTACAGCCCGACAAGTGTCAGCTTTTCCGTAAGGAGGTTAAGTTCTTGGGACATGTGGTCAGTGCGGCAGGGATCTCGGTTGATCCAGAGAAGGTGGTGGCGGTGCAAGAGTGGGCAGCACCCAAGACGGTGCGTCAAGTGCGGTCATTCCTGGGCTTTGTGGGCTACTACCGGCGATTCATACAAGACTTCTCCAAAATCGCTAAACCTATTAACCAACTGCTGGGAGGCACCGGACGAACTCGGGGTCGAGGGTCCCCGACGATTCAATGGGACCCAGCCTGTGAAGCTGCCTTTCAGAGGCTTAAACAAGAGCTGTTGCAGGCCCCGATCCTAGCCTATGCTGACTTCGCACAACCATTTATCCTATACACTGATGCCAGCCAGCTTGGTTTGGGTGCAGTCCTGGCGCAGAAACAGCAAGGAGAGGAAAGGGTAATTGCTTATGCCAGCCGAAGCTTACACCCCGCCGAAAAGAACGACTCAAACTATAGTTCCTTCAAACTCGAGCTGTTAGCCATGAAATGGGCGCTAAGCGAAAAGTTCAAAGACTATCTTTGGGGAGCCAAGGTACAGGTTGTCACAGACAATAACCCGCTGGTACACCTACAAACGGCCAAGCTGGGGGCGGTGGAGCAACGCTGGGTGGCACAACTGGCCAATTTTGACTACCAGATCCAGTACCGACCAGGAAGGGAACACACCAATGCCGATGTATTATCTAGGCTACCGGGTGAAGGATTGGCAGGCCATCTACAGGCCCCCGGAGCGGGGTCCGATGAGGGATTGATGGTGGGGATCATTGAAGCACCGGGACAAGAGTCCGAGGACCCTCCTCCATGTTGGGGGTGGGATCCACCACGTTGGAGGTCGTGGCAGGGCGGAGACGGAGATGTGCTGAAGGTGCGGACGTGGGTAGAACAGAAGATCTGGCCCGAGGGGGCGGAACGTCGAGCTGAGACTCGAGTTGTGCGGGGCTTGCTGGGACAGAGGGCGAGGCTGTGCCTAAAGGAAGGGGTGCTTTGTAGGGCACTGCAGGAGCCCGGCCGAGAAGAGGAGGTCCGTCAGATAGTGGTCCCTGAGGGACGGTGGCAGGCTTTGTTGGAGGCCTATCATGGCCGGATGGGACATCAGGGGCAAGAGAGGACGTTGGCCTTGTTGAGACGACACTTTTATTGGCCCGGGATGGAGGGTACCACCAGGGCTTATCTCCAGAGATGTCCACGCTGTACCTTGTTTAAATCTAGGAAGGAGGCCCGGGCACCGTTGGTCCCGATCCAGGCCAAGGCACCTCTGCACATGGTGGCCATGGACTTCCTCACTCTGGGGCGATCGGTAGATCAGATCCAGAATATCCTTGTCATCACTGATCTGTTTACCAAATACGCCTGGGCCGTCCCTACTGTGGACCAAACTGCCCTTACTACCGCCAGTGCCCTCTGGAGATACGTAATTCAGCCGTTCGGTTGTCCGGAAATCCTCCATTCCGATCAAGGGGCCAATTTCGAGTCCAAGGTGATCCGCGAACTGTGCCACCTGTACGGATGCAAGAAGACCCACACGACCCCTTATCATCCTCAAGGGAACGGGGGGTGTGAGAGGTTCAATCAGACCTTACTGGGCTTATTGGGGACCCTGGAGGAGGAACAGCAGGGCCACTGGGCTGATAGGCTTCCAGCGGTGATACAGGCGTATAATAATAGTATACACAGTACCACCGGTTACGCCCCTACTTACCTGATGTTCGGCAGGCACGTGAGACTCCCGATGGATATGCTTATGGGGACTACCGGGGAAGAAGAGGGAGGAAATCTATCTGCTTGGGTGATAAATCACCATCAACGCCTGCAGTCGGCATACGAGCAAGTCGCCGGCCGGATAAACCAAACGGCGTTGAAGAATAAGAGGTTGTATGATCGTACGGCTCGAGAGGCCCCGTTACTACCCGGTGAGAGGGTGTTGGTGCGAGATAATCGCCGGCAGGGGAAAGGGAAGTTGAGCGATCGATGGGAGGCTCAGCCGTATGTCGTTCAGCGACAACCCCATCCGGACCAACCGGTATACGTACTACGGCCAGAAGGAAGGGCAGGCCCCGAATGGGTGTTACACCGCAATCTGATTCGCCCTTTCCCGCATTTCCCAAAGCCAGTGGTAGAAAACCCGCCAGCCGACACGTCATGGGTACCCCCGCTGGTAGGGTGGGCCGTAATCCCAAGAGGTTTAGGCCTGGGACCACGACCGGAAGCACCTATCTCCCCTCCCCGACGGTCTCAACGAGGGAATCGGGGTCAGCCACCAGCCAGGTATGGGGACTGGGTGTCCGGAGACCGTTCTCGGGACTAGAACGGTTTGGCGGGGGGGTATGTCACGGGGTGACAAATAAGCCCGGGACTATCCCTGTTAGAGAAATGTTCCCGCTGAGATTTGGGAAGCGAAACACCGTCCCAAAGCCTGGGTGAGTGCCTGTCGCTATGGTAACCTAGTGGCGGATTGACAGCAGGTGTGGGTAATTTGCGCTGAGCGTTTGAATGGGGCCACACTAGCTCATGAGAGTATAAAAAGTCAGAGGAAGAGAAAGTGAGGGTTGGTCTTCCCCTGCTTGTGGTGCTTTTTCCCCCGCTTGGATGTGACTTGTTTCCGTTGGGAAGTGTTCTCTGAAGTGTGTCATTGAGGGCTTGTTGCGAGGAAAAAGGAATATCGTGTGTATGAGGAATTGGAGACGGAGAGCGAGAGGGAAAGAGGAAAGTACATCGTCTGGATGGAAGAGTGAAGATAAGTAATTGATTATTGAATCTCCTATTGCACGCTTGATACTGAGATAGATGTGGGTTGAAGTGCTTGGAGTGCGCCGTATGAATAACACTGAGTGAATTAAACTGATTCTCTGCCGTTCTTATCTCCTCCTTCCGTTCGGATGGTGAAGCGAATCCAGTTCATGCCTATGAAGAAGTGTTTAGAACTTCCTTCCTCACACCGCCGATCCTTCGCTCTTTAGATCGAGACCCAGGGTGAGTGCTGGTCTTAATTACACTTTAACGAGTGGACTTGTAGTGTTTGAATTGACGTTCCTTCTCCTTCCTCGCGCTGTATATTGGAGTGAAATTGCTGTGTGTGAAAGATTTCTTTTTACTGCCGTGCACTCGCCCAAGAGTCAGACTGGTATATTGTATATCATCAGAGCCTGGAGAGATCGAGTATGCCCAACTGGGGAAGGGGTTTGAAAGGACAGTTGGTGTGAAGTCTCTGTTGTCCCCACGACACCTGTGAAACATTATATTGCTGTGTGAAGTTATGATTCTGTCTATCCTAGAGAAAGCCCAGTTCAGTCTGTGACTGTGAGTTCGCTACCGCCTTGAAGCCCACCTGTACGGTGTGAAGTTCCTGTCTTCCCCACGACACATGTGAGAAATGCTATACTGCTGTGTGAAGTTATGATTCTGTCTGTTCTAGAAAAAGCCCCGTTCAGTCTGTGACTGTGAGTTCGCTACAGCCTTGAAGCCCACCTGTATGGTGTGAAGTTCCTGTCTTTCCCACGACCAGGGCTTGACATTAACACCCGCCAACCCGCCAAATGCGGGTGGATTTTGCTCGTGGCGGGTAACATAGTCACTCCAACTAGCCACTGTGGCGGGTTGAATAATTGTAGTCTTTTCAAAAGGCATCTGAAATAAGTGTGACACTACGACACTACAACTCCCATAGGGCTGTCAACGAATATTCTAAATTCGAATATATATTCGAATAGTTTTAAAAAACAGAATTTCGAAGGTGAAAATGAATATTCGAATCATGTGGAAAAACGCCCGCGGTAGCAGAGGCGCGGCTGTCTGCTTTGCGAGTGGGCGCGCTGAGGGGTCAGGGACAGGTAACAGGAAGAAGCGTTAACGTTAAACAGAAACATTATTAAAGTGTAGGCTACTGTAATGACTGAATAGATATTGCATGAATAAGGTAGGTTAGATACAGCAGTTTCATGCACTACAGGCTTCCACTGGTTTGATTATTTACCGTTTCATGTCAAGGAAAAGTTCCATGTTTACCACAGCACAGCTCGCTCGGAGCGTTCAATGTCGGTTCTATAGGCTAAAAACTTCAATTATTGTTAATAATATTTGTTTCAATCACTGAATGAAGCCTGCTATATAAGAGTCGCGACCTTAAATTGCTTGCACAAAACTCTTGATCAGCACTCAACATTTGCTTATTGTTGTTGTTCATTTAAACCGTTATGCACAGAGAGCGTGACGCCTCATTCGCGCCGCAAGACCTCCAGACGCGCGTAAACGCGTCTTTACACTCGCGCCAGACGCTCTATTCGCGTTTGGTGTGAACGCAGCATGAGGGTGAGAGAGAGAAAGAGTGCCTGCGAGTGAGCGAGCGAGAGTGAGGTCTGCGGTCTTGGCCATTAGTTGATTTACTTGTTTTTGTGTAGGTAATACGTTGTCAAATGTGTTTAAACTTAAATAAACTACCTATACAAGTAGTTATGTCTCTTTGTATTAATTTGCCCTGTTATTGACGTAATGCGAGTCATTGACAAAATGCGCAACCATGTTCGAATAGTTCGAATATAGGCTATGTGTTTTTTTTTAGAGAGAGTATTCGAACGTCATTTTTGAGCAATTTTGACAGCCCTAATGAGTATTACATGCACACAGTGTATGCCGGTGGAGCTATGTGGCGATATGTAATAATACATGGTTTTATTTTTTAAAAAGGAGCTTTACACACAACCTTATCAGAGCTAATGATAATGACCTGTTTTGTGTAGTCTTGATTTGGGTGTGTACAGTGGTTTTACATTTAAAAGGGTTGTAAATCTAGTTCAAGTAAATTTTAGCACACCATAGTCGACTTTTAAAAGGTAATTTCACAAAAACAAAAATGTGGCTAGTAAAAATGCTGTGTGGCTAGTAACTTTGGAAAACCACTAGCCACATTGGCTAGTGAGCAAAAAAGTTAATGTCAAGCCCTGCCCACGACCCACGTGAGAACATTATACTGCTGTGTGAAGTTATGATTCTGTCTGCCCTAGAGAAAGCCCAGTTCAGTCTGTGATTGTGAGTTCGCTATAGCCTTGAAGCCCACCTGTACGGTGTGAAGTTCCTGTCTTCCCCACGACATATGTGAGAACCACTATACTGCTGTGTGAAGTTATGATTCTGTCTGTCCTAGAGAAAGCCCAGTTCAGTTTGTGACTGTGAGTTCGCTACAGCCTTGAAGCCCACCTGTACGGTGTGAAGTTCCTGTCTTCCCCACGGCATACGTGAGAACATTATACTGCTGTGTGAAGTTATGATTCTGTCTGTTCTAGAGAAAGCCCAGTTCAGTCTGTGATTGTGAGTTCGCTACAGCCTTGAAGCCCACCTGTATGGTGTGAAGTTCCTGTCTTTCCCACGACCCACGTGAGAACATTATACTGCTGTGTGAAGTTATGATTCTGTCTGCCCTAGAGAAAGCCCAGCTCAGTCTGTGACTGTGAGTTCGCTACAGCCCTGAAGCCACCTGTATGGTGTGAAGTTCCTGTCTTTCCTATGACACACGTGAGCCGTTCTACCTGTGACCGTTGAGTCCGCTATAGCCCTGAAGTCCATCTGTAGGGTGCGAAGCACTCGCCCTCCCAAGACACCCGTGGGAGTTGTACACCGCTCCTGAGCTTGCCCCCTTCTGCCCTAGGGGAAGTCTCGTACGGTGTTTACGGAGGACCTGCTGTAGTTTTACCTGTCCATTTCTTACCGTGGTAATTGCCCTTGGTGTAAAAGAGGAGAAGAAGCTTTGACCATCCGCTCATCGGAGAACTCACCTGTTCACCACCTCCCATTGTGAACCTGATACCAGCTTGGAAGAAGGAGCTCGGTCAACCTACTTACCGTAAGATACTTACCTGCCCATTATCGACTGCTGTGAACTGTCCCCCACGTGAAAGAGGAGAGGAAGCTTTGACCATCCGCTCATCGGAGAACTCACCCCTCCATCACCTCCCACTGTGCACCTGATACCAGCGTGGACGAAGGAGCTCGGACAACCTACTTACCGTAAGAAACTTACCTGCCCATTATCGACTGCTGTGAACTGTCCCCCACGTGAAAGAGGAGAGGAAGCTTTGACCATCCGCTCATCGGAGAACTCATCCGTCCATCACCTCCCACTGTGCACCCGATACCAGCTTGGGAGAAGGAACTCTGACAACCTACTTACCGTAAGAAACTGACCTGCCCATTATCGACTGCTGTGAACTGTCCCCCACGTGAAAGAGGAGAGGAAGCTTGGATCATCTACCTACCTGTGAGGAACTCACTTGTCCAATACTTACCTGTCCGGTACCCCTCACTGGGAATCGCCGCCTGTGGGGAAGGTTGTGTCTGCTTTGCCCCGCCTTGGATCCTCCCTGGACGAGGGAGAGGAGAAGACTTTTAGATTAGGATTATCAATTATTTTATTCTCAATAAAATTGTTACTTTTATTCTCTGTCTCTGGTCTCGTCTCTGGCACGCTCCTCAAAGTGTTCTTGGTCTAGGGGTGGGTGTGGTTTGGTTCGGCCCATCCCGACCTGTGACAGAAAGTTGGCGTAGTCGGCAGGGTTCCGCCCTGGGTTTGAGCAACCGTAGACCTCCAAATGTCAGACGACGAAGTACCAGCAACATGCCCCCAAGTTATGCCGGTCTTAATGGGTGCCCCTTGGGTGCGGAGGTTCCAGGATCAGGACCAGGATCAGAGCTGAGTTTGCAGGGGTGGAAGTCGCGCACCGAGTGCCTGGCTTGCAGGGACTGAATGCGGGAGCAGTATGCCCGGCTAAAGGGAGGACGTGATGGTGGCCTGGAGGTTTGCGGCAAGTTTCAGATGGCTTATTCAAGAGCTGCCTGGATACACTGGAGACGTGACTTTGGAGGGTGTAGCGAGGAGATGACAGCAATTACGAGTGATTTGAGAGCTGGATTGCCTTGGGCTGTGGAAGACGGAATCTGATGAGAGCAAGAGAGATGACTTTGGGCTGGGACAAGCAAGTGCATGCTATTTTAAACAACTTCCATACTGGAGGTGTATTATTGTTCTGCTGCTCTACTGTATTAATACTGCCTCACTTGTGTTGTAGCAACGACCCGCTATCCCCACTGTGCCATTCCAGAGACTTTTTTTTTTCCATCCAGGTTCTAGGGACTAGAACTCAATAGTGGGGGAGGAATGCATATGCCAGGGAATGGGTTTCCCACTGGGAATGTTTTTAATGTAACGCCCAGCAAAATGGCTGTTTCCTGTGCCTGGATGTTAACCCCCTGAGGTCTACGGTATCGCCGGCGATACCAGCTCGCTTTTTTTTTATCAATGTAAAAGAAACTCATAAATACTCTGTTGACTTTGATTTTCCATAGGAGTTTCATACATCAATCGATTCTGTTAAATGTGTTTTATTTTTGTGTATACTCACAATAGAAACAAAGTGTTGTGCTTTTTGCCAAATAAAGAAAAATAAACACGAAGCGAGTTCTGCCTTCTCTCTGCCAGTGAAGTCCATTCTGAAACGCGTCCGAAAATTAACAATAACTGAGCGAATACTCAGTCAAACAGGCATACAGACACACAGGCATGAAGCTTGAATTCTCTTCTTTTAAATGAAGTAATTTATATAAAAAACAAATATTCTCATCTTGTGAAATCTGTATTAAAAGAGAGCGATTCCAGTCGAGCTCATCTCATCTCATTACGTTATAATCGGCCCCGCCCACGGAGAGCGCGCGCTATTCAAACGCAAATGACTGAGACGATCCCATACAAACTGTGAACGCCCACATATCAGCTCGAGAAAACACAAGTTTATTCAGATCATTGCACTTGTCTACACTGTCTCGCAGCGCTGTGAGGAATAATAATAATGGAAAACTTACCTCAGAAGTGCTGGTATTTCGAGGAGCAACGGATGGAATAATGTAGTAAGTTTTTTTTTTCATTCTCAAGTAAATCGCGTTTCTGTGTGAATGAATGAACGGCAGAGATGCGCTGTTTACCACAACTCGCAAAAAGACGGTTTAAATTTGAATTGCGTTTCTGTGTGTGAATGAATGATCTGCTTTTAGCAAACTATTTTGCTATACTGAGTAAAATCGATTGAAATATGTTGAAATAAAATGTATTTGTATAAGCAACGTATTAAACTGCAAATTAACATTAATATTCCTTATAATAAAAACGAAAGACCTATGTTACAGACAAATGAAAGACAACATTTCGTTGATTAGTTTTGGATAGATTACACATTTTTACTGTAAAATATCTGCCACCTCAAATAAGCTTTTGTTTGCCAATTTTTGCTAATATGTTAAATATAGTATGTTTTGTCAATGTAGGCTATATTCGAAGTAATGAATCCTTAACTTTGAAATATGTATGATAAAATGTATACTTTAGTTTTTACAAAGAAAGATTACACTTCAATTGTTGTTGTAATTGTAACCTTTTTAATAAAAAAATATATATTTACAAGGTAGATGTAAACAAATTTTAAAAGGTAAATATAAGCATTTTCTTTAAATAATTTTTATTGTGTTTTATTATTGACAAATTTGGGGAGAGGATACATATTCCAAAACTGAAAATACAGTATGAGAATTAACTGCACAATTAATAGACATGTATTCCTTGGATATTATACAATTTGCAAGCAAAATTTGTGAAAAAAAAAAAAATTGACATGCTTCCAACTGTGAACCAATTTGGTAGAATATATATATATATTAGGGCTGGGAATCGATTAAAAAAAAATTAACTAATTAATTGCACAATTTCTGTAATTAATTGCAATTAATTGCGCTTCCCCCAAGCTTGTAATCATCAATATTTAAACTTAGAATCACCTAATTAAACAACACAGGAAAAAAAGGGAACAGAAAATAGCCCTATATTAAAATATTAAACATCAATATATCAATATATTATTCTTTTTCAATAATCAATCAACATAATCAATTTAACAGATTATTATTATTATTATTATTTTATTAATTATTAAAACAAAATATAGTCCTACAAAGCTATTATTACCAGAGCATGTGATCAGAGCAGGTCATTTTACCATTGTTGCCCAGCATGGCTATACCAGCTCAGCAAACAGAAGTCAACAGAGAAATTTCACGTTACTTGAGTGGACTTTACTTTTCCAGTGCTTAGTACATGATTGAATTTCACGTTACTTGAGTGGACTTTACTTTTCCAGTGCTTAGTACATGATTGAAGCCTTTGGGCCGTTAACGACAGAGCCGCCGACACACACACACACACACACACACACACATACGGAACGGAGAGCTCGCCGCTGCTGGGCCATTAACGACAGAGCGAGCCGACACACACACACACACACACACACACACACACGGAACGGAGAGCTCGCCGCTGCTGGGCCATTAACGACAGAGCGAGCCGACACACACACACACACACACACACACACACACACACACACACACACACACACACACACACACACACACACACACACACTCACGCGCGCGTGCGCGCGGAGCACAGAGCGCGACGCACATACCGAGCGGAAAAGACCCGCTCATGAAAGCTGCCCGAGAATGAAACCTGACCGCCGAACATGGAGGGGCGGGACGGCATATTTCGGCCTTTTTAATAGCAGACGCAACAGGAAATCATTAAAACGAGGCAAAAAAAAAAAAGTGCTGCGTCAATTGCGTTATTTTTTTTTAACGCGTTAAACATTTCAAATTAATCGCAAAGATTAACGCGTTAATTCCCCCAGCCCTAATATATATATATGTATATATATTGCTCTTGCATTCTTTCTTGTGGCTATAGGTGACACACCTGAATGAATGGCTCATTAAGTATGCGGGCCCCATTGTCTCCACAGGTGTGAACCACTACATATGCATGATGCTGTTGAATGGTTGCGCATGGCGCACGCATTGCGAATGCCCTTGCGCATATTGCCTTTACAAACAAAAAGTGTTTTACAAGATTTAAATCAATGTATTGTGTTATGTGAATGATAAGGGCAGGATGATTTTCACATCATTTTGAAGAAAAAACTCTAGGCAAAGACATCAATTAGTCAAAAGTCTTATTGACACGTATTTAGTATGTGTTTTGTGGCCTTATTTCAGAAACTTTAGTTTTTTCAATAACCATGCATAAACATTATTCTCTCAAAAATACAAACATGTACATGCATGTTGCTCACATATTATGGTAGCCCTGTTTGTGCTAAATAGAGTGTAATTATACCTTTGCCATTAATATGTTTATAAGCAACTGAAAAAAGCACAAATGTCAGGGCATGTCAGAACATCTCAAGGACCCCAAAAACCACTCAGACCTCAGAGGGTTAATAGTGACAATCTAGCAATCTAATAGATAAATCAGCTTCAGGTGTTCGGCGGGAATAGTCTATGCTGGCGATTGGCCCACATATGTGACGGGAGTGCTTTATATGTTCATTGTTGCTGACAGTTGCAGGGCAGCAGACGCGGGGGAGAACGCGGCAGGAGACGAGGGAGAGACCGGCGCCCAGGAAGGGGCGCTCGGCCGATGAAAGGGCAGCAGACGCGGGGGAGAACGCGGCAGGAGACGAGGGAGAGACCGGCGCCCAGGAAGGGGCGCTCGGCCGACGATTTGATCGAGCGCGTTTGTAACGCGAAACCGACGAGGATCTGAAACGAAACCGGCATTCTGATGGAACTGGAATTCGCGATCACTACGGCTGCCGCCGTCGCGTGGACACGGCCCCGATTGTCGGGTTGAGAGGCGTGTGTGCCTGCTTCGTGGTTCAATGTGATGGGATGTGTGACTGCCTGTGACTCCCCTGACCTGTACGGTACGGTGAGCTTTGCTCATATTCTGTTTTCTCTGCCAGTTGAAAAGGGATTCCCTCGGCCCGACTGTTCTACTGTTCTACTGTTCTGCTGCTCTACTACCCTACTGTTGTACTGCTTTTCTTCTTTCAACACAGCAGTTAATCAGCCCAGCCCAACTTCAAGGAGATGTTTGCTTGGACACTGTTCAATTGCCTTGGTCACAGTGAGTTTAGTGTTTTGAAGTGTCCTGTTCTTAAAGTGTTCACATTGGGAAGGTTGAGGTGTGTGCACGAGTGCTTTGACGGTTTCGGATTGTTTGGTCTGCATCTACAGTTCCAGATAAACAGCCTCCTGAGTCCAGTGAAGAGCCTGCTAAAGCTGTGAGTTATACGTACCCGCCACTCTCTGTCTGAGTCCAGTGAAGAGCCTGCTAAAGCTGTGAGTTATACGTACCCGCCACTCTCTGTCTGAGTCCAGGGAAGAGCTTGCTGAAGCTGTGAGTTATACGTACCCGCCACTCTCTGTCTGAGTCCAGTGAAGAGCCTGCTAAAGCTGTGAGTTATACGCACCCGCCACTCTGTCTGAGTCCAGTGAAGAGCCTGCTAAAGCTGTGAGTTATACGTACCCTCCATTCTCTGTCTGAGTCCAGTGAAGAGCCTGCTAAAGCTGTGAGTTATACGCACCCGCCACTCTCTGTCTGAGTCCAGTGAAGAGCTTGCTGAAGCTGTGAGTTATACGTACCCTCCATTCTCTGTCTGAGTCCAGTGAAGAGCCTGCTAAAGCTGTGAGTTATACGTACCCGCCACTTTCTGTCTGAGTCCAGTGAAGAGCTTGCTGAAGCTGTGAGTTATACGTACCCGCCACTCTCTGTCTGAGTCCAGTGAAGAGCCTGCTGAAGCTGTGAGTTATACGTACCCGCCACTCTCTGTCTGAGTCCAGTGAAGAGCCTGCTGAAGCTGTGAGTTATACGTACCCGCCACTCTCTGTCTGAGTCCAGTGAAGTGCCTGCTGAAGCTGTGAGTTATACGTACCCGCCAGTGGTGTAGTCTACGTGATACGCAGGTATACGCCGTATACCCACTAGAAAAGGCCAAGGATTTGCGTATACCCACTTAAAAAAAGCGTGAGGATACGTATCAACTTCGTTTTGTGTCAGAACTTTCACACTTTCATTCATAAATTCACCCCGTCTGTGTTTGCAAAGCGACGGATCGAATCGCGGAATCCAGCCACAAATGGAACTTGCTATATAAAGCAGAACGTCACGGAATTAGGCTATTTTTGAATGAATAAATCAAAAGTAGCTGCTGTACAATGAATCAAATCTCGATATGGACTAGTGTCTATGAATATTAAAGCTAAAAGAGACTGCAATTGTTCTACGCGTCTCTGGGAATGAGCGCTCAGGGTTATATTAGAGTATACTCACTACAAAAAACTAGACTACACCACTGGTACCCGCCACTCTCTGTCTGAGTCCAGTGAAGAGCCTGCTGAAGCTGTGAGTTATACGTACCCGCCACTCTCTGTCTGAGTCCAGTGAAGAGCCTGCTAAAGCTGTGAGTTATACGCACCCGCCCCCCGCCTGTGACACAGACAACACCAAATAAGACAGAACAGTAACACAGAACGCTTGCTGAAGACCAGAATGCTGACGCTGTTGTGATCTGGCATCCCTTTATAGCTTCCGCATCACCGTCACATGCGACGTCACGAGTGATGACCCAACACAAATCGAGATTGGACTAGTTCCATACAGGCTTCAGACGCATCACGCTGAAGGCGTTCCCCAATGTGTCGATTCTCGATGCAGCGCGAGTTCCCTCGAAAGGGAACTGCAAAATGCTAAACAGAGTTCTCTACATTAGACACATCCCTCCAAACTAACAGCTCCTGTGTTTCAATTGGGAAACACTAGCATTTAAATGCCACACTCATTACCAATTACACACACCAGAAAGTGTGAAAACACTTATACATAATTGATCACTTAGAAATCAAAACTCATTACTGTTTTCTGTTTATCGTGTAAATATACAGTACCTAATTTGATATATTTTGAGAAGCAAATACATTTTTCACCCTTGCATTTAAAAAAAAATATATATATTTGTGTAAATATATACTGAATATGCATACAAGTCAAGTCACCACTATTTCTATAGTACTTTATTGATTACAGATTGTTTCAAATGTAGAAAAACGTGGCTCGTCTAATAGCGACTACGCCACCCCGAATTACCGGGGAAATAATCCAATAAATGGGACACAAGTCCGTTTGCTCAGGAGAGGCAGGAGGCATGAGTTCACGTTTAAACAAGCAATTTTTATTAAAGAAAAAATAACTCACAATAAATTGTCTTGATCCATAAACAAAAAAAAAGATAAGGAATGTAGATCACTGCAGGGGCTGAGGCCCCCGAAAAGCAGGCTAGCTATAGCTGCATACGGCAAAGAAAACACAATAAAAAATTTTTTTTTTTTAAATTTAAAAATAAATAACAACACTAATAACCCTTAATTAAGGTGAAGCCCGTGCAGCTACAACCACCAGTCTGCTTCCAGGGACACTCAGCTCCTGTGAAATACAGAAAAAGAAATAAAAAATATATATATAAAAAAATAAGCCAAACAATAAAGACAGAATCAATTTTTTAAAGGGGTGGTAAAACGCCTTTTTTCGAAGGCTTGATTGTGTTTGTGGGGTGCACTGTAACATGTGTTCATGCTTCGTTTTTAAAAATTCGCATTATTTTTCACATATTTAACCATTATTCTAAACTGCTCTGTCCCTCCTTCTAAAAACAGTCGGATGATTTCCGCGTTCTATGAAGCCCCCCCCCTTCAAAATACGCAATGGGCTCAGATTGGTTAGCTGGCCCAGTGTGTTGTGATTCGCTAACCGCCAAGTGCACGTTGTTCGGAAACGTCACGCCCCCTTATCTTTACCGGTAGTTTGTGCTTCAGTAAACAACGGCGTCAATACTACCATACCAGTTTGAGCCCGAATCAGACCCAGAGAATTAGTGGAGAGGATCGAGCAGAACCTGTTCAAGAACGGCTGTTAAAGGACGTTTCAGAAAGGTATGTTTTTTAAGACTGCAGATCGCTATATGACACTGTTACTTTTGTATATTTAGAACAATTGTAGCTAAATATCTGTCGCCTGAACTATTAATCCAATACGAACACTAAACATTGGCTTTACAACAGTAGCCAAATCAAACACAAAACCATGTTTAGCATGCCTGTAGATAAACAAGCATGTAACGTTAGATAAACAATACATAAAAGCTATAATCAAAGAATAATTTACACTGATCACATAAACGACAACACAACAACAACGAACATTCCAAGTTCGCTGCGCTGGTGATATTAAACAGAAGTTTGTATGTGTTTGTCGGATAAGTATGAATTAACGTTAGCATTTAACAAACTGGTTTGTGGAGCCAAACAGCGTTGTCCTTCATTTACTTCCTTGCTACAACGTACAATTAACAATACGAACTATCACAGGAAAACACAATGACGAAAAATAAATCATACTTACAGTTTGTGGCCCGTAAACAGTTTCTGTTTTTAAAGTTGGAACTGCTCCATCTTTCAGGACTAGCCGTTGTGCGAATCCTTCATCGGAGGAGGGGTTTATGTAAATATTGGGCTTAGTGATGTCAGCAAGCCCGCAGGAATGTCGTGTAGTCCCTACTGGCCGTTTTTGTAGTTCTTAGAAATTGATTTCTTTAAAAGCAAATATCTCCCTTTGCTTTAAACTTTGAAAGTTGTAACTTTGCAGATGTTGTTTATGCTCAAACAGCAACATTACACACAAACTAAAGTTAGAAAAGTGAAATCGTGTTTTACCACCCTTTTAAGATAAACGGTCATCAGCTGGAACCAAGACAAAAACAACAATTTATACCAAAGAAAATACACATTCAAGACAACGTGGTCACATCAAAAGTCACACAATCGGTCATAAAACTACACAGATGACAGGGACCATTTGGCGGCGATCAATCCATGCACTAAATCAGTCATAAAAACCGTGACGACGATCATGCCGCTAAGGACTGGTGACAGAACCAACCAAATCCATACAAAAACACATAAACAGAAACCAAATCATGGTACCAAAAAAAAAAAAAATGATACCAAAAAGCAGCAGACGAGATGGGATCACAGCAGTAATTAGAAAGTTCTGATTCCCCAAATAAGCAGACGTGGCTCAAAGAGCGAGGGTTGCTGACAGCAAGTTGTTAAGGTGGCTGCTCAACCTTGTTTTAACGCGAGCAAAGAGAACTCCTAAACACAAATATTTATTAACAATCTAATTAAAACCAATTACAGATTAAAAAGAAAAACGGTAGACAATGTACTCACGTTAATATCGGCGCACACACACGTAATCACAGGCACACAGACGTCATACGATGGGTCCTTTAGCGAGTCAATCAACAACAGCTGGTACTCCTATTAGGAGGTGCCACACTGATGGAAGCCCCGAAGGCACGCCACACTAAAGCGCATTGCAGATCACTCAAACAAACAAACTTCCCGAAAGGTTACAAGGTTACAACAGTACCACATTAAAAAACTTACCTAAATGTGGATGTCACCCCAAAAACACGCACAGCCTCGATGGCCTAGTGTCACACTAAACAAATAAAGAAATAATGCAACGTCACTTAATACTAAAATCAAAACAACCAGCTGCACAGCTGAAACACATACCTCTGCGGTCTCTTGGAATGAAGAAAAGGGGCGGGCTTTCGACCTCCTTATCCCAAGAGGCATAAACAACGAGTCTATATACGCTAAGGGTGGTACCCCATTGGCCATATACGTAATGAGGATGACGTGGCAACGAGTCACTCACTTCACCACACAAAGTAGCTTCAACAGTAACAAATTCAAATGCTCCTGAAAAGCAGCTAACAAGCCTAGTGTCATTATTCAGCTCAAGTCAGCTCAGTGTTGATGCAGTTCAGTTCAATAATTGTAAAATTCATCAATTGTGCAATAATTGTGAAATTCATCAATTGTGCAACAATTGTGCATACATACTGTATAGTGTATTTGTGCACATACATGTGTGTGAGAGTGCTATGACAAACACCTCTACACTCCACACTGCGCTGAGCAAGCAAAAGACACAATATAGTAGTGTTTTATATAGTATTTTTCATATTTGTGTATAGTTTTGACGTGTATATGGCTAATCATCTGATGATTTGTGTGTAGAGTTACAATGCAAAAACAACTTTTAGAAGAGTTAAAATAGTTTTGGATTAAGTTGTAACAGTCACTGCCTATCACAAGGTTTCTTCTTTTGCAATTATGGTTGCTACAGTATGTTCTTCCTTGCCACTAGCAAGAGTGTACTCTGTCTGATATAAAACAGGAAGCAGTAGAGTAAGTGCTAGGGTCTGAACTTACGTGTTTGAGTTATCTCAACTTTTCTCAACTTTTTTCTTGTTAAATAGTTGAATAAACTTTAAAAACTGAATTTGTCATACAAAACGTAAGTTGGATTTTTTACAGTGTACAAGAATTTATTTAAGAATAGTCCTCTTTCAACTGAGACCAATTTAAGTATTTGCACAAAAAGTGATCCCCTTGAAATCCTGTAGCTGGACTACAAAGAAACTGGGACTATTATCAAGTGTTTGCTTTTGCAAGAGATGTGTGACGTTTTGCGTGGTTGTGTTTTGTTGTTGTTGTTGTTGTTGTTGTTGTTTTGTTTTATGTGGTTTTTAGAGAAATGGAGCCATAGTTTCAGAAATTGAAAGTAATAAAAAAAAGTAAAAAATTAATTAAAAAAAACTGTAAAATGAACATATTTGAATGACAATATATTTATTGAACAAAAATAAATTCTTGTATTTATGAAAATATTCACTTAGACATTTTTAAAAACCATTTTTGCTAAAGTATTTGTATCATTACGCTATTTGCCCCATGATGGTGAACCTTTTACCCCATATTATAAGATTTTTAAACAAACAATTATTTTATTTTATTTTTAACATGTGGGTTTAACCCTCTGGGGTCTGAGGTGTTTTCTGGCCCTGGAGGTGTTCTGACATGACATTTGTGCTTATTTCTGTTACTTGTGACATTTTCATGGCTAAAGTCTGATTACACTGTATTTATCACAAACTCTGCTACAATAATATATCAGCAGCATGTATGTAAAAGTTTGTAGTTTTGAGATAATGACATTTATGCGTGGTTTGTTAAAAAAAAAAAAAAAAAAAAATTGTCACTGAAATAAGGCCATGAAACCCATACTGAATATTTCTTCACACAACTTTTGAAAATTGTATCACGTAGCCTAGAATATTTGCTTCAAGACTATGTGAAAATCATCCTGACTGCTCATTCAGATAAGACAATATATTGATTTAAAATTTGTAAGACGTGTTTTGTGTAAGAAAGACCATGCGTGGGCATGGTCAAATTAAAACTGAGCAAGGGTTTGAGAAATTGGTTTTATACAAATTACTTAAACAGAGAATTTTTGTTTTCAGTTTGAATCCTATCATTTAAAAGTACACACTTAAATGTTTATAAAGATATATGGCTCATAAATGTGTGACAAGTATTCGCTGAGTTTTGTTTCAGTTTATAGATGTGCTCAAGAAAAAAAAGTTCACAGAGACGGAGAGGCTCAAAGCACACCCTGTTTATTTTCTTTATTTTACAAAAGCACAATGTTTTGATTTGATTGTAAGTGGACACATACAAAAGTAGACATATCACAGATTCTTTTTTCATATTTATTTTTTCTGTATGACCATAAATGACAAAGTAATTTAAGTCTATTGTGCTACTATGTGAAGAAAATCCAACAAAACGCGCCGGCGCGTTTGCCAACCCCAGGGGGTTAAATACAAGGTCGAAGTTGAATGCACTGTCCGCTGTATGCAATGCTTGCTCTAGCTGTTCTGGCTTGTTTCGACAGCGAAGCTTCAGAGGAGGTCAGAGACATGAAGAGTCGCTGAAGGAGAGAAAATCTGCTATATTGCCCAGAATGGGCTTCCTTTATAGACTTAGGCCACGCCCATTTAGGCACGCTCTGACGTGTTGGGCACCAAGTCATTGATTGGGTCGTGCGTCAGAGGTTGTGCAGTTGCCGCAGCACAACCAATGGGCGAGCTAGACGCTCTGCTGTGTTCGCTGTGCAGCTGCAATTATTAGCTTCAATATTTCTCGAGGAAAGGAGTTTCCCCCACTGCGTATTAGCTACGCAATACGAAGTGACCGTTCTCGAAAGGGAACTACACAGCACTGTTTTGTACAAGATAAGTTTATTCATTGTTGTTTTTCCACAGATCAGAGTCACATGGAAGGTGCACATTCCAGTGTGACTAATGTTTGTTATTCTCTGTATCTGTGGTTCTGTTAACAAGAAATCATCAATTCCAAGTAAACAAACAGTGCTTTGTTTAATAATAATGGTTAATAATAAAAACCTTCTCCTCTGAGCTTTCTAATAGGAGAGGCCTGCAACCAGGAAGCCACATATATACCGTCCTGAGGGGAAGGAGTTGAATTGAGAATGTTTTTGCATGTTTTTATTAAATGCTTATGGGTTTTTTTGTAGTTGAAATAGAGCATGATGAAGAAGATGCTTGTATTGATGTTTGTATGATAAAGAGGAAATGTTCCTAATATTAATGTTAAACTTAGAATTTCCAGTTTGTGATTGACTGAGGGTTGTCATTGGACTGTTTGAATGTAGGGGGAGGATCTATAAAGAGAGTCCAAATGTTTGATGAAGGGAACAATAAGGAAGCATCCAACTGGTTTTTGTAGCTATTGTCAGGTTGCAGAAACTATAGAGCATGTGTTGTTGAGTTGCAGACAATATGAAGAACAGAGGAAAAAGATGATGGAAGAATTAGGAAAAGTTGGAATAACAGGGACAGGAATGAAGGAAATATTGTAAAGTGGGGAGAATGAACAAAGCAGAGGAATTTTTTAAATTTTTTTTAAAAGAACAGGTCTGATGAGAAGAATATGATTTAAATGGACACGACAGGAAAATAAATCCATAAGATGGCAGGAGTGCAACGCTAATGGATGCAAGCTGCCGTTAAACCTTAAAGAAGAAGAAGAAGAAGAAGAAGAAGAAGAAGATGAAGGGAACAAAGAAGGTGTTTGTTGGGCCTGTAGCCAACTTTTGATTTTCTTTGTTATGTATTAATTGTTATCTTTATTGTTCCTTTTTGTTTTGTATTTTAATTTTTTTTTATCCTGTGTTGGATGACCATGGTCCCTGTTACCTATTTTTTTGGACTATGCCTTGAATTGGCTTGAATTAAAGGCACACTATGCAGTTTCCGTTTTTCTCAAACAGCGACCCCTAGAGTCGCTGTGGAGTACTTGTATTTAACGTTACTGTTGTAAATACCACTCACGCAGAGCCATTTCTGCACTCTTCTGACCGCACTTTCTTTGATTTATTCGTCGACTCTGCCATGATTCACGTCTGAAATGCGTGCTAGTGTCTTCCATAGAGGTTGCTTCATATGTTGTTGATGTATGTGACTTGATTCTTGCGAGATTTGTTGGGGCGCACCTCTCAAACTTTTTTTTTTATTATTGATGGTTTTGCCCTACTAAGAGTTTGTTTACCATTGAAATGATTTCGAAGCTGTTATATTAAGGTACAAAACTTGCATAGTGTGCCTTTAAAGCCAATTTAAGAGTCTTCAGAGTTGTTGCTTTTCTTGCTGCCTGCCTAGCCACTGTCAAGACCTCGTTATAACAATTTGAGTTGATTTTTAAATAAAGACTGCTGCACTTAGATCCTGTTTCATCTCTGCTGCAACCAACGGTGACAACATCAAATATACAAAACTGATAATCCAAACCTCACAAATCTATATTGATTGCTTAGAGTTGTGGAAGTTTTGAAAATGTTCTTTATTACATGTAAAAAGCAAGCATTTGTGTTTACATTAACACTTAAGTGTAAATGCTAGTATGTGAAGAACAGCTGTATAAATATTTAAATTACTCTTTTCATAAATCACATGTGCTAAAGTGCAGAATAAACTCCAGAATGTTTCTTCCTTCTCTACTTTCACCGTGCGTATTTAAGATTGTGGGAACATAATAGTGAAGGATCTAATGCTAACAGCTTAATAAGGTTTACTCCCAAGTAGAGGGTTTTTTAAAGAGCTACAAATCCTCCAACTAATTTCCCAACAACTGCAATTCCCTTGTGGATCTGCATCTTTGCATTGTGGTCTAAGTCCTACTAATGGTTTGGGTGTAATTCTGAATAGATGTTTGAAAGTATGCGGGAGTGTTCTTTTGAGGTTGGAATATTATAATGTAAGATTTCGTTATGAAATAGCTTAAGAGAATTCCATATATACTAGATATCTGGGCCATTGCATTCAAAAGCATGATGTACTTGCTTTTGACAGAGAGGTATGCTGTGAAGTACACAATCCAGCTCAGATAGTACAAAATGAGACTGAAAGTTATTGATTTGGCCTCATTGTAATTTTTCGGCAGATCTCTTCCCATGTAAGAAAACAGGAGACACAGGAAACCAAGAAACCAACTTATAAACATAACTACGGTAAAAGTTATAGTGTTCCCCATTTCACAGATGAGCAGAATTTGATCTTTAAAAGTCCATGAGTCAGCGATGGGTTTGTCAGGAGAGACAGTCATCCATATCACACAAGAAATTAAATGAATGGCAGAAGAAAATGCAATGAATAGCCACTGTCCATTGTGCTTTACCCAAAGGCTGTGCACCCTAGGGAACTGAGCAGCCATTTTAAAAACACAAATGATTTGAAAGGAACGGACAGTCAAACACGAAAGACAGACAGTGAAGAAAAATGCAAAAATGGCATTTCTCAGGAGGCAGTGTACAAATGTGGGTTGTCCAAAAAAAAAGTATACACTAATGGAAGACATAATCAAACATATCAACATAAGAAGACACATGCTACCACCAGCAGACCTCACCACTGGTGTGTTGTAATTATAGGTGAAAAGGCAAAATATGGCAAAAAGGAGAATAATTAGGCATGTGGCAGAAACCATGACAGCGATGGAGGAGATTTCTGTGAACTGAAGATAGACAACAGAACGTGTCTTACATGTCGCGCTGCCCTCATCAGACCATTCACTCTCTGCACATGGAAAACAGGTATAGGGGTCCCCTGAGAAACAGTAAAATAATATGAATGTTTAGTAATAACTTTTTGCCAAAAGCCATAATAATAGTAACTGAATGTAGGAAAATATTGTCTTCAAATCACACTTCAAAAAGTTTCCTATATTCCAAAAACATTGTGGTGATAGAATGGACTGAAGAAGCTTAAACACAAAGGTGTTACTGACCGACACCTATAGTATACTTACGAGAATAATCCACATAGCTGTTACGCGGGCATTTTTTACATGTAAAACAGCAACTATGAAAACCTTCAAGTTGCCTTGAAAATCCCTCCTTACACTCAACAGAGCAGTTTGAGAAAGGAACCTTTAAGGAATGGGAAAACGTGTTATTAAAGTAAAAAATTTTCTCAATCAATTTGACATATTTCTCCAAAGTAAGACCAGTGTTCTCAAACAATTAACACAGCCTAAACGCTATGTTTGTCTATATATGGACTACAAATTACAGAATACAAATAATGTAATTCCCTTAACTATCATGACTTTGCCTTACATACGAGACCATCTGTGAAAACAAAGCAAACAAATAATAAATGGCAAATGGCAAAAATAGTGCATGAGAATAGGTAGACTGGTCTGAGGAAGAGTAAGGGTGGAATAGGTGAAGAGGAAAGGGGAAGATTTCCAAAACTCGTTCAAGAGTCGGCAAGATGAGATGAGAGCCACTCTAATAGATGAATCATGGGTTCTATTCTGTAGTCAACGAAAACAAAAAAGAAGGAATGTCATTGGTCTGTGTTTGTCTTAGGGTTTGGCAATATCCAAATCCACCATTCATTGTGGGTTAGAAAATCACCTACATTTTGTGATGATGCTGCTTCATATTCTTCATTTCTGATTCCATTTGTTAGATATCTCCTGGAGATAGAGGATGTTCAACCACAACCTCTATGTCAAAGTAACTCTTCTCCAAGCGGCCTGCAGAGATATTGAGGCATATATCTGCCAGACATGAATTCAAGTGAATTCACACTGTCCTTTCTTTAGATCCATAGCTCAAGATAAACAATTGGAAAAATATCTCCATTGTGTCATTCTAAATGAACTTTTTCAATTATAGGCCTATACTTGTGTATAAGTATGTAATTAATAGAGAACAGTTCAGTAGGTAACATAAGTATTTGCTTTTCATGTGTTTTTCAATGACAAATTTTTTAAAATTATTATTATTTTTCTGTGAATTTGCTAGATTGTTCTGGTATTTGTTTGAGCAACCTTTGTTTGGAGAAATATGTATAATTGATTGAGAATTTTTTTCAATCTACAAAGCTAAATATTTAGAGAAGGATCACAAACAAACAAACAGACAAACAAATAAATAAATAAGGCTTACAGAATCATTATTACTCCAGGGTAAAAGAGAGTTGTCAATGGTAAAAGTAATTTCTGGATATGTATCATATGTGCCCACCAACTGAAACTGTGGAGAATTTACATCAGTGTGCCAAAGCACAACTGCGTAACTGATGGTTGGATCATAATTATTATCATATTTCACCTGACGGCCATTGAGTGGAAAATCCAGCTTTTTTATTTCTCCCAGAAGCTGTTGTTAAGTATGTTCAAATAAACAAGAAAAATAATTGATAATAATATTACTATGACATTATTGACATAATATGCAATTTTCTTAAAATATAAACATTGTTAATTATTTAATTAATTAAAATATTGCTATTAAAATAATGAATATTGAATGTAGTTACAATTATTGGTATGTTCATGGATTCAAATAAATTCACTTACCATGTATGGCTTAGCCATTGTGTTTTTGTGGCATTTATTCATGTCACACTGCAGAACCTTATGTAATGCATGAGCTACGGTATATATCGCGGCATAAATAGCAAAGGAAAATGAGGGATTCTCATTTATAATCTCCTCTGCAGTCAACAATGTGCAGTAATCACAAATTTGATTACATGTCTTACTCTTGACTTCACTCTCAGGTTTATAATTAACTTTAGTTGTTCCCCTGTCTTTATAGATGAATTTATCAAATCCAGGTAATGACAACAATCTCTCTGTAATGCCAATGACTGTACCAATATTCCTAATTCCTGGCTCTCTTGGAAGTTGTTGATTCATAGACCATGTTTCACTTGCAATCCATACTTTGTCACGTATGTTCTCTAATATGGCTGTTTTGATTATGTTGATTGCATATTGTGGTACAGCGAAAACCACAATGACATTGATGTTAAGCATACCAATCTTTTTAAGTGTTAGACTGTAGTTTGCATTTAAGCTTAAAGCCTCTTGATAGGCCAAACAAATGCCAGTGTTGTTGATGTACTTGTTAAACAGCTTTAGTCCGTCTGAACTGTAATTGTCTTGGCTACCAAGAAAGGCAACCCAGTTCCATCCAAACCATCGTATGATGTGAATAATCATCTCTATCAGGTCTTTGTTGCTGGGCACTGTTCTTACAAAAGATGGATACTGAAGTTTATTGCTTAATGCATAGCTGGAAGCTCCATAATTCACCTTTGAAAGAGAAGAAACACTATTAATTAATTTAGCATATTATAACCTGGTTCTAAACAAAGACTAGAACGCATTTCTACATATTTTACATATTTTAATGTATACTGTTCAAATTGTAATGTAAAATTGGTCAAATTTACCAATGGTATAAGGTCCATTGTGATCAGTGGGGCAATTGTAATAGTTCTTGTGCTTCCATATGGCCCTGTTAAAGCAATAACTTTAGGCTGATAGTTGTTGAGTTTTTCTTTAGGTTTTACTGATCCATTATTTGAGATAAAACTTAAGACTGAACGGAAATTCTTTGTATTAGAACAATGGTCAAAAATTTCATAGCCCAGAGATACATTGGGCAGAAGAGTGGTGGAATTATTAATTTCTTCAACAGCAAACCTCATCACTTGCAACATCTGATAGCCAGATATTGAGGAACTGTGCCTTGAAAACATCAGTTAAGCAAGTTAATAGCATGTCATTGAAAATTCAGTTTAGAAATGTGAAATGCTGTTTTGCAGTATTGCGTAATGATAATTCCAGACTGATAAAAGGTCCTTGCTTACCTGAAACATTCGGTGGTCTCTGGGGTGATCATGGGTGTTACATGATCAATTTCATGTAAAGCGAAAAGGCCACCCAATAAGTAATCTCCTTCCAAGCTGAACTCAGATGTTGACCAAGAAACTTTGAAAAAGAAACAATTACTGAAGCCCAAAAGGAAAACGTACAAGCTATTGTGAAGCATGGTTTAAGATGGACCGTTAATCTTGAAACAAGGCTGTGTAGTGGCTGGCCGTTTGAGAGAAATCAGGCTGATATACTACATTTAATTTGCTTAAAACACACTTCTATTTGCTTATACCACTATATTCAATGATACGAATGCCTATTTCCATATCTAAACTCACAAAGCTTTTGTCAATCAGTTATTAAGTAGAGCATTACACCACAAACGTCGTCTCATACATACATTTACAAATTAAATTCTTAAACAGTACCCATCTTACCTCTCAGCAGGGGTTTTACAGGTGGAATAGAGTCAGGTTTCCCAGTTTAGAGGTGGAGAGGAAATGCAAACCCTGTGATGATGTTTATTTTTTTTGATTTTATGCAGCTTCTGTTGAGGTGATTACTGTGTTGTTCCATCACAATTTGAATATATATATATATATATATATATATATATATATATATATATATATATATATATATATATATAACAGCTTTTAATTAGGGAAACAGTGACCTTAAATCAGGAAGGTTATTCGCATAAATTTTACATTTACAATAAATTTGCTTAACCCAGTTCCTGCATAAATTTAAATACTTTTGCATATGACTATAATCCAGATTTGTCATCCAACAAGTGTAACATTACACCATCAGTGTCACTTACTGACACAGACTTCTAAGAAAGTATAATAGAACTGCTTTATATTAGAACTAGATTTTCCATTACGTATTATAATGTACTGTATTGTACTACGTACAGACCTGGTCAGAATTGATTGGCACCCTTGGTAAATATGAACAAAGAAGCCTGTGAAAATAAATCTGCATTGTTAATCCATTTGATCTTTTATTAAAATAATTCACAAAAACCTAACCTTTGATTGAAGTAAAATATCATTTTGAAATAAATGTTTTTCTCTAATACACATTGGCCACAATTAATGGCACCCTTTTATTCAGTACTTTTATTCAGCCAAGATAACATCTCTGTCTTCTACTATAATGCCTGATGCCACAGTATATTTAATTGTACACATGGGGTACTTTTTTTTTATCCCTTTGTGCACCAAAACCAACTTGAGTGTTTGTTGCAAAACAGCAATTTTTTTTGTTTAATCTGACCATAGAACCCAGTCCTGTTTAAAGCACCAGTAGTGTCTGGCAATATACTGGAGTTTGTTTTTGGATCGAGCAGAGGATTTTTTTTCTAGAAACCCTCCCAAACAACTTGTGGTGATGTAGTGTTTTTTTTTGTTTTTTTGTGATTCTTTCTGACCCCAAGACTCAACTATTTTCTGCAATGAAAATCTGTGATCCTTGGAGAGTCTTTGGCCACTCAAACTATCCTCCTCGCCTTGGACACATATCACCAGGCAGATTTGTAACATTTCCTGTTGATTGGAACTTCTTAATTATTGCTCTAATGGTGGAAATGGGATTTTTTTTTCACTTTCTATTTTGTGAAGCTCTACAATCTTTTTCTGCACATCAGGGGCCGTATTCACAAAACAGTTTATCTTACCACTAAGAATTCTCTTAAATAGCGTTAAGAGTTTCTTCTTAAAACGTAATCACAAAGCTGCCGAGAACAAATTTTACTAAGGAATAGAGAGCAGTTTAACTGCACACTATTAATCATTAGTTAAGCATTAGGAAACAGTTCATTCATCATTTATAAAGCATTAATAGACATTAATACGCAGTTTATAAATACGGCTATAAATGCTTTAATCTTGATTTATAAGTGTTTATTAATGTGTTTAATAATTGTATTTTCATAATACCAGTTATTTAGGTGTTGTCATTGATTCAAAGATCACTTAGAAAGTGTAATTAAATGTAGTAGATGCAGGTAGTTATAAAGCATTTAGTAGTGGTCAGTTAACTATTTTTGTGAGCTCATCTAAATTGAGGACTATTTATGCTTTGTAAAGCATTTACAAAGGAGAGTTAAAGGCTCATTTATCTTCTAAACATAAAAAGTAAACAAACATAACACAGTGATACAGAACATGCAAATATTTAACAGCCTTTAAATCTCCTTTGTAAATGCTTTACAAGGCATAAATAGTCCTCACTTTAGATGAGCTCACAAAAATAGTTAACTGACCACTAATAAATGCTTTATAACTAACTGAATTAACCCTGAATTACAGTAGAAATAAATGTTAATAAAGCATTTATTAACACACTGACACTAAGTAACTATTACTATATGTCTGAATAATAAGATGTATGAATGTACATTTAAATAGTTTATTAATCATTTACTTACACTTTCTAAGTGATCTTATGAACCACTGAAAACTCCTAAATAACTGGGTTGTAAATAATGCAATACTTCATTTAGAAATGATAAACTGATCATTAATAAAGTATGAAAATACAATTATTAAACACATTATAGATATGCTTTTAAATCAAGAATACAGCATTTATAACTGTATTTATAAACTGCTTATTAATGTCTATTAATGCTTTATAAATGATGAATTAACTGTTTACTAATGCTTAACTAATGATTAATAGTGTGCAGTTATTATAAAGTGTTACCTCCTTTTTCTATTTAGAAGATAACTGAGTCTTTAAATCTCCTTTATAAATGCTGTACAAGGCATAAATAGTCCTCATTTTAGATGAGCTCACAAAAATTGTTAACTGACCACTACTAAATGCTTCATAACTAACAAATTAACGAACAAATTATGAACTAACTGTTTACTAACGCTTAACTAATGATTAATAGTGTGCAGTTATTAGAAAGTGTTACCAGACTTCTTAGTAATTCTGAAAATATTACTATAAATTACAGCAACACCTCCCTCTTTGCCTTTCAGATGAGGTTCATGTTTATAACCGTAATCCTGGGGGGTGGACTCATTTAAAGTAATGTAATCGTTTGGTTTTAGCCAGGTTTCTGTCAAACACAGCACAGCTAGATTATAATCTGTAATCATATCATTAACAATAAGTGCTTTTGAAGTAAGCAACCCAAGCTTTATCAATTGCTCATTTTTATTTGTTGAACATCAATAAAAATGTTACCTTTATATGGGTTTGGAAGTTTTTTGTATTTCCTAATTCGGGGAACAGACACAGTCTCTATATGATGATATCTAGATGAAAGAGTCTCTATGTGATGGGATTTATCTGACCTCAGTGACGTGAGACAGCTAGCAGACGGCTAAAAACTTTTCCAATTGTCTATGAATTCTAAATTATTTTGCGGACACCACTTAGACAGCCAGCCATTGAGTGAGGACAGTCTACTAAGTATCTCATCACCCCGGCGAACAGGAAGGGGGCCAGAGATGTACAGTTCCTGACATCATACTTGCGAGAATAATAATCTTAGAGAATTTACGATTGGCATTAGCCAGCACTTTTAAATTTGCTTTGATGTCAGGTGCTCTGGCTCCCGGCAAACATGTGACTTTGGTGGCTGGTGTCTCTATTTTCACATTCCGTGTAATAGAATCACTAATAACTAGGACACATTCAACAGGATTCACAGTGTCTCTGAGTGGGGAGAATCTGTTTCATGTTGTAATCGGAACGGAAGAGTGGTGTTTTGTCCCGTGACTACAGCATCTCACCGTCACCCAACTGCCCTGCTACACGGGCTCTACAGCCGGAACCGAACAATGTACAGAGTTCACTAAGCTAGTCACATCCAAAGCAGTATCTAAAGCCCTTGCACTCTTACAATTTAACCTTGAATTAAAGTTTGGATGCGTGTCTCTAGTTCTGAAATCTTCTCCGTCAGCCTGACTATCTCCCTGCATTTATCACATGTAAATCCTGTGCTGACAGAGAAGGCTATGCTTGTTAGACATAGCCCCCCACTTAAGGAGCGGATTCCAGACGCTCCTCAGGAAATAGTTCAGGAGGGTGGTGGAGCGGAGGCGGACCCGGGGGGCGGGATGGAGGGCCAGGCCCGTGGAGCGGAAGAGGGCCTGGAGACTGCAGTAGTACGGGAGGCCAGGGCGGAGCAGGCAGTGCAGGCGACCAGGGCGGAGAAGACCCTTTAGGCGGAGACGACCCTTCAGGCGGCCAGGGCGGAGAAGACCCCTCAGGCGGAGACGACCCTTCAGGCGGAGACGACCCCCAGGGCGGAGATAACCCTTGAGGCGAAGACAACCCTTCAGGCGGCCAGGGCGGAGTCGACCCTTCAGGCGGCCAGGGCGGAGACAACCCTTCAGGCGGCCATGGCGGAGACGACCCTTCGGGTGGCCATGGCGGACCAGCGGCGAAGAGGGCTTTGAGCTGGGCAGGACCATCACAGACTCTGGCTCGGCGGCGGCGGCCATCTTGTCCAGAGGCACTGGCTCGGCGGCGGCCATCTTGTCCGGAGACATTGTCTCGGTGGCGGCGACCATCTTGTCCGGAGACACTGGCTCGGCGGCGGCGGCGGCCATCTTGTCCAGAGACACTGGCTCGGCGGCGGCCATCTTGTCCGGAGACACTGGCTCGGCGGGCGTGAAGTGAACAGTCTCTGGATCGGCAGAAGCGACGTGAACAGTCTCTGGATCGGCAGACGTGACGTGAACAGTCTCTGGATCGGCAGAAGTGACGTGAACAGTCTCTGGATCGGCAGAAGTGACGTGAGCAGTCTCTGGATCGGCAGAAGCGACGTGAGCAGTCTCTGGATCGGCAGAAGCGACGTGAACAGTCTCTGGATCGGCAGAAGCGACGTGAACAGAAGTGACGTGAACAGTCTCTGGATCGGCAGAAGTGACGTGAAGAGACTCAAACTTTGCAGGCATGACGCAAAGAGACTCAGGCTTTGCAGGCATGACGCGAAGAGACTCAGGCTTTGCAGGCATGATGCGAAGAGACTCAGGCTTTGCAGGCATCACGCGAAGAGACTCAGGCTTTGCAGGCATCACGCAAAGAGACTCAGGCTTGGCAGATGTGGCGGCAGGCATCCTGGGGATAAGAATCAGGCATAGGTGCCTACTTGGCTGGAGATTACCATTTAAAGCTGCTGGATTCATCGTTTGGTCGGTCGTTCTGTTACGATGAGGCAAGGACGAAGCAGAGAGAGAATCCACATGCAAGCTTTAATGAAACAGGAAATCCAGGGCAAACAATGGGACACAGAACTCAGGACTAGAACATGGAAACAGCTACAACGACCAACAAACAACAACTGAAGCACAGAGGTTTAAATACACAGGCAAACAAGCTAAACAAGATAACAAGGGGGCGGGGATAATTAGAAACACCTGGGGACTAATAAATGAGAAAAACTACAAAGGACTACAAAACATGGCACAGGACAGGAGATAACAAAAGTCCACACAAGACAAGGGAAACACAGGACAGGAATCATGACAATGCTATACATGTTACATGAAGTGCAAGTGACAATAAGAGGAGAAGATGACATGACCCACTGTGTTTGTTGACTGATCCTACTCACCACAGTTTGTTTGATGAACGTGTAAAAGGCACGAGAGAGAAAAAAATGTTTTTAAATAAAGAGCGCATGGATGGCACGCTAACAGGCAAGCGAATTACTAGCGTTTTGTGCTAGCAATAACGATTTAGATTGAAGCTAGCGATGTCAGGTTCGCTGTGTGATGTTGAGTAAGTTATATTTAACAGTATAAACAACAAGGAATGATAGTAAATAATGATTCAAAACAGAAAGATATACAAAGCTTACAGACGCAAACCAACTCAACAGCAGCCAAGAGATGCTGTTGAGATGCTACTTCAGTTCTTTTTATGATTCCAGTGGTGTCTCTCTTGGACCCTGGCGGTCGGCTCCTCTCTCTCAAGTTTACGAGGTGAAGCTGGAACTGCTCAGTCCAGGTGGCCAAACACCGTCCGCTCTTGGGTCCAAGAGGCACATCCAAGGAATCCTGTTGACTACACCACATTGTGGAGGCAAACAGAATTCTATCACTGAATAAGAGACAAACATTTCCAATCGTCTTTGAGGTTTATTTTCTTGCAAGAAAAGGACAGCAGTTATACAGTCACATAGAGTGGCTGTAGAGTGTGACAGTGAAGAGAGGGCATCCTTCCTCCTTTATAGTTTTGACTCCCAGAATGTTGTTTTTCTAGGCCAATGATGGTATTTTCAACCATACATGCAACATTCTTAGACTTGTTCATCATATTGTATCCTTGAGTGGAGGTCCTCCTGTCACGTACTACACTCTTTACTATTCCAATAGAATTCCATATTAGAATAAGGTTTGTGTGTGCTCTTTTACCGTCATATGATGGTCACACACATCTTAAAGATAAAATGTCTTCCACAATTATCATTACTAACATATACAGTCTAGGTTGTGCATTAAGTTTTGCAAGAGTTTTCTTTAGACGATTAACTTCCTGGTTCCTAAAAGTCTTTGCTTTTTCAATAAACTGTAACTAAATATTCTTCAACTTCACAAACTGTTCTTGCATTTTTTGTCACTTTGAGAAAGGACTTTATGTCCTCCACACTGTAAGACCGGCTGAAAAATCCACTCTGAGGTAAATTACATAAAACACTACATTCAGAGAAATCGCTTTCACTCTCTGTATCAGTCGGACTAAAGTCACAATCACCCATTCTTTTCGCCTGTTTACCAATATGACGTTGCTTTAGTCTTCTCTTTTGAGGCGTTTTAAAGGCACAATCTTCTGAATCAATCACAGAACACTGATTCCCATCTAAACCGGCTGAAAGTTGCTCAACTGCTACGGCCGAGCCGTCGCTGTTTTGCAACTCGTTCACCTGACCTGCAAACTGATCATTCACCGCGGATACTTTATTTTTCTCCGCCTCAGCGGCACCCACTCTTCACCTCAGTAGTCTTATCTGCCAGTAGAACTTCTGTTACTCTTTCAGCGTCTGCTATTGGTACCAATTTTTGAGCCATACTTGTTTCAGTGACCTCAGCAACAGTAGGTAATGCATTTTTCTCACCATCATCAGTGGATGATTTTTATCAGTCTTATTCAATTTGCCTGGACAAGCGCAGATAAAAATTACATTATAAAACTCGTCATGAGGAAATTTTAAAGACAGATCTAATTCGCCCAGTTTGTCTTGAAGAACCAGTTTGTCTTCACAAACACAAGCAAGATGCTGTTCATGCGAGACACAAACAGAATGTTCTCAGGCCCAATCACTTCTCCTAGCAGCTACACTTTCTATACTGACCGCTGAGTCTATCTTTACGCCTTGATGGCACATAAAAAAAAATCAAAACTCCCGCTACCTGGGGCAGCCATGCTCCCAGAACAAAACCGGGAGCAGACACAGAATATTATACACTTCCTTACCCTCCCAACTAAACTAATAAAGCAAAACCTAAATTTAAATCACCAACAAAACAATAAAAAAAAAAATATTAAGAGAGAGAGAGAGAGAGAGAGAGAGAGAGAGAGAGACTGACTAAATCTGTCATTATGATTGTGGAAAAGTTTGAGTGTGGACTTTCTGAACTTGCAAAACCTGTAGTTTCATGTTGAGTGCAAAGTGCAGAGAGAGAGAGAGAGAGAGAGAGAGAGAGAGACTACATCTGTCATTATGATTGTGGAAAAGTTTATTGAGTGTGGACTTTCTGAACTTGCAAAACCTGTTGTTTCATGTTGAGTGCAAAGTGCAGAGAGAGAGAGAGAGAGAGAGAGAGTTGAACGTGAACGTGAACTTGAACGTGAGGGAGGGAGTGAGGGAGGGAGGACAAGATAAGCTGTGATTTGTATATACAGTATAAGCATTGCAAGACTGACAGCACATAATGTAATTTAACACAGAAGAGCTTCAAGAAACATTTGAGGAGAGCAAAAGAGAAGAACAAAAGAAAAAGGGAAAGGGAAAAGATTGAGAAAACGGTTATAAAGGAACACCTTTTCACCATAATGGAAATCCATGAATCGTCCTCAGTGAGTAAATAAATATTTTAAGTATGTTGAAGTAAATCGCATTAATAAATCAAAAGCTGTTTCATTCACCCTTGGGGGTGAAAAAAATTGGGAATGGGAATTAGCAAGGTATAAATGAAAAAAACAACTGCAATGTAATTGTAATGTGTATGTTCTATTTTAGTTTCGTTTTCAGTCTGTTCCTGCTTTCCTGAGGTCCTAGTTTCCCAGTTTGTTAATTAGTTTCCACAGTCCCTAAATTCCACACACCTGTTCTGTTTCTATTTGATTACATTCTCTGTGTATTTAAACCCTGAGTTCTGTCTGTTCATTGTTCCATATCATCAATGTTTAATTGTTTGTGTTCTTCTGAGTATTCTCAGTGATTATATTATACAATCAGTTTATTTCAACAAATCTCCTGAGTTGTTCGCCTCCTTGCAGCAACCTGTGACAGAATCCGGAACCTAGAATAGATAATTTTTTTCTTTTTCCCCCTTTACTATGGACTTACCAGCTGTTCAACTGCTCTGCCTTGAGCAGGAAGAACAAAGCCTCGAAGACCACACAAGGACATTTTTAGATCAGGGCGGGCAGGCGCCCAGAGCGGAGTAGGTTGGACAGGAAGTTCAGATACAACTTCTGCGGTCGAGGCAGACAGGAAGTTCAGATACGACCTCTGCGGTCACGTCAAGGCAGAAAGAAAGTTAAAATACAACCTCTGCGGTCGTGTCGAGGTTGACAGGAAGTTCAGGTATGACCTCTGCGGTCATGTTGGGGCTAACAGGAAGTTCATTGTTCATGAGGCTGGGCTCTGGGACAGGAGCGAACTCTGGAGCAGACTAATGGGCTTGAGTAGGCTTTGGAGCGGGCTCTTGAACTGAAGCGAAGTGCACGGCCCAAACACACTAAATGGCCATCGCTGTAACAGGGAGTGCAATTGTCAGTGGGACCACTACTGAGACACCCAGACTTGATGCCACTGCAGAAATCGACATCAGAGTTGTGTCTTGTAGACTTGAAGCCAGTCTCAAATGCCTGGGTTGCCTTAATGGCTTCATGTGTAACGTTCATGTCGACCGGTAACACTGTCCATGACAGCTGAAGGCTCTGGCGAAACAACCATGACGCCTGGAGGCTCTGGTGCGGTGGCTATCTTGTGAAGAGGCTCTGGCCATCTTGTTAAGTTCCAGCTTAACCCCTTCCTCATCACCCCCAATTTTGGCAAGTGCTGCATACATGAAATGCCCAAAATAAAAAGGTTACTGCTCATAAGTAATTCTGAATAGAAACATAACACACATACATTTAGAAAGCCAACCCTTGAGAGTTTATAGTTCAAGACTCTAAATTAACCAGACTGTTATTAATATTGAGATATATAAGCTCAAACATATTTTGAACTAAAATAATCCAGGATCACCAGTGATCCCTGACAGGTAAGGGGTTTTTAAGTAAGTTCAGTGATGTTTCATTTTTGTTTTAAAAAAAAGTTATTCATTTAGTTAATTTATATATATATAGCCGCCCTTGAGTAAACTCTGATGTCATCGTCCAGCTCAGTTCAGTTCTTGTATAATAGTGTCAATGCAGGCAGATCAATATTATTGTTGAATATTAGATTTAATGTTAAATTTAATGTCCCCAACTAAGCAAGCCAAGCCAGTGGCAACAAAGGTGGAAAAAGGCGTCAGTGGCAAGGAACCAAAACTCCATCAGGTGGCAGAATGGAGAAAAAAACCTTGGGAGAACCCAGGCTCAGTCGGTGGGCCAGTTCTACTCTAGCCAATGAATGAACAGTGTATGATTATGATTCAGGCAGCATTACAGGTCAGAAGTCAGACTGGTTTGGAACAGTCAGAATATTATCCAGTTAAAACTGGTTGAAGATCGGAGTCATCGGAGTGTGATGTCTGTGTGATCCACCGTGAGTCTAGTCATTACAATTTCCTCTCTCCTGGTCCTTTCCATGTAACTCTTTATACTGACTAATTTTTGTATTTTATAATATCTCCTTCCTTTCCTGTCTTCCTCCCACAATTTCTGCCATATTTCAAGTCCTTTCTTCTTAACCACCGCTTTTCCTTCGCCTTTTCCTACAGTGGAATTGTAACTGTTATTACCTTTAGCAATGCCTCTTTAGCCAGTTTGTCTGCAATCCCGTTCCCTTTAACCCCCTCATGTGCTGCCTGGCACCCGACAAAACTACATCTATGCCACCCCAATGTAATCTTAGCAAACTGTGATAAAGTTCTATTAGTAGGTCTTCTCTGACTGATATCATTGACTATATGCTTTTTATGATAGCTAAAGAGTCTGTGCATAGTACCACCCTATCAGGTCTGACCTCTTCAACCCACTGTAATGCAATAATGACTGCCACTATTTCTGCTGTATATACAGATAACCGGTCAGATAGTCTTTTGGAGAGATTTATTTTAAATTCTGGTATATGAACTCCAACTCCCACACATTCCTGTTTGTTCTTGGATCCGTCTGTGTAAATCTTTAAATAATTATAATAACTGTTTCTAATGTAAATGCTTGTTTTAACTCTCACTTCCTCTGTTCTCCATTCTCTTTTCTTTTCCAGGATATTAATATCGGCCTTTACTTCTGGAAAAGCCATGGTGAAACATTACTAACTGGATTGGCCGTGGTGAAATCTAAGGCTTCCATTTCATATTCCCTCACTCTTTTTTCCCTTGTCCATCCAAACCCAAGCCCCTGAAACTTGGAATACTCCCAACATTCCTGTATTGTTTCTTTTGTTGGGTTTTCTTTCCCACTTCCTTTTAATCTGATCCTTGACTTGACTTGACTGATCCAATAATATGCCAACGCTAATTTCTCTCTTCTTAACTCCAGTGGTATCTCTCCTGCTTCTATGAGTATTGCATTAATGGGGGTTGTCTTAACAGCTCCGATGCATACACGTAATGCTCTATACTGTAATCTATTATTTTTTTCCAATATTGTTTTTGCCGCTGCTCCATAAACTACAAAACCATAATCTATTGATGACCTCAGACATGCCCTATAGATCTTCACAGAGAATGATTGAATAAACCAAGTATATTTAGTCAGAGTTATCAAGGGTAATGACACACAGGTGGAAGTGATAAAACAATAATGAATCCAGGCAATGGGTAATGGAAAGTGTAGTTGTTGATTGAGTGGCAATAGTCTGGGGTGGAGTGCGCTCTGGTGGTTATCAAGGGCACTCCAGCTGGTGATCGTGACAGTTTTCTCCATGATAATATTTTTAAATTCCATTTATTTCACCAAATGTTATGTGTCGCGAGCCTCCTTGCAGCAACCTGTGACAGTAATGGAATGGAAATGGAAATACACAGTTCAGAAAGTGTGAAAATAAACAAGAAAATCACATGATATCAGTGTGAAAATAACTTAAGTGCAATATACTTTAGGCTAGTGTTTCCCAACCGTGTGTGCCGTCTGGCAAGAGCAGCGGTGACGTGTAAAAAATCCTTAACATTTTTTGAAATTGGTAAAAACTGTAAAAAATATATAATAAAATAAAAAATAAAAAAATCCACATCATAAGAAGGGTTGGTCTGAATTTCGGCTTGAGATTGTACATCATTTTCATTCCCGTGCTCACATCCAAAGTGTGCACACGCTGCCTCTCAAACAGCTTGCAAGGGCCAAATAGATTTCTTTTTCGCGGCTTGTTGCTCTTAAAGGAGCTGTATTTAAGAAATGTATTTCAATTAATCATAAAATGGCCCTGATATGTCACTAGACATTAAGAAATCAGGTTCATTTCAAATACTTATATCACTGACAACAGTAGTCCGGCCAGGATATTGTCATTTAAAAAGTGAAGTTGCAGCCCTCAACTGATGTTGATGTTGTCATCTTGTGTTTTGGCCTGAAGCGCCACTCTCCACCTATCTACCAATCACGAAGTCAGTAGTGTTTCGGCATCGGGGTTGCCAGCTCTGCTCTAGTTACCACAGCTACGTAGCAGCCTACGTTCCTGCTGGATCCTGCAACCTATCTGGCAACCTCGGGTCAGGGGGGAGGGGGAGGGGATACACCGCTCTACAGTAATTTGAAAGTGATTGCAGTACCAGTTTTGGCCACAATCTTACATACAGCTCCTTTAATCAAGTTGTTAATCAAATAACAAAAGGCAAAGAGAAAATCACTCACTGCTCTTGACTGAATAACTTTTGTAACTTTATTTGATTCATCTGTTTATAATTTTTACAATGAAAATGATACAAGATCATTTTACTTTTAATTATGTTGTTTAGTTCTGTATTATTTCTTACCCGAATAGCCCTACTACTGTTAGACCTACCTGAAAACCTTTTTATTTTCCTAGAGGCAATTTATGTCATTTGTGTCTTTGTTCCAGTTTGTTTATTTGTGCTATTGTTAGTGATTTTTTATGTTTTTTATTTTTTTTATTACTGACTGTTTTTTTAATTCAATTCAAAGTTTGAAATCAAGCTATCTTGTGCTACTGCAACAAAATTGCCCCATTGTAAAAACACAAATACATTGAGTGAGCAAATACTTAGATGAGATAGATATAATGGCAATTGAGCAATGTCTATATATTTCACAGGTTGTTTTTGTTTTTGTTTCATGTTCAGGAGCACATTCAAGCTCAAACCGGTGCACAACGTTTTGCTACGGTTTCCGGGTTGAACGACATGTTTCCTGGAAACAGTGTTCTTATGAAAAGAAAATATATTTCCCTATATGAATGATCAATATATTAAGTGGTTTAACAGTATATTTGAAAATATACAATATACAATAATATATTGTATTAATATATTACAATATATCGAATAATACCTAAGGAATTTCCGCTTTTCATATATTGAAAAATATGTGACAACATACTAATATATCATAATGTATGTAATTTTATATTCAGTAATACACTTCATAATATATATATGTGATAAGATATGCTACTGCATGTGTAATATATTGGAGATATATTTACTCATGCAACATAAACATAGCCTGGCAAGCCAGACCTACATCAAGATGTTAGGTCTGGCAACTCACCATTGGCACGGCTCAATCCGAGGGGCGGGATAAACGGTTGTCTTTCAAATTCCCTCTGCACGCAATAGGATAGCGCTACAACCAACCAGAGCGTTTTCCCACCAGCGGAGCTAGTAGATTAAACTTTTGCCGTATCTGGGGTGCGTTTCCGTACAACTATATAGCTCGCTGCTTAACTACCATAGTACGATGCATCGTTGGAGAAATCAACTAGCTAGTCACGACTGTTTCCCGAAACCGTATGTCGCAAAGTATCGTTCAACCACGTTGGTTTATGACGTCTCGCACGTGGTGGACTAATAACTTATTTTAATTAATCTGTTTGAGATCGAATTAACGCTAGATTTTGTCATATAAGTTACAGACATGGCATCTGAAGACCATTTCTAATTTTTCTCAGTTATTTTGCTTTATTACCAGACTCAATATTTGGCTCTTTCTTACATAGTAGCGCACGTTCGCACATGCGCAGTCTTCAAAAACGGTGCTTTAAATCTCTCGACAAACTAAAAGACGTTTTAGTTACTAAAAGACAAAATTACATTTGTATGTATTCTAAATAAATAACACGGGTTGTACTGAATGTCAGCTTGCTTATTTTGCTCAAGATAAGGATTTATTCAGTCTACATCTCATGTAAACTAGAAACTATGCTTCTAACCACAGCTCGAGAGCTGTCGTTCCAACCACACAAGTTTGCGATGCTGTTTGCGAACGTTCGTTGGAACGATTGTTTCGGGAAACACCAAATCGTTGAACTATGCTGATAACGACGGAACTTCCGACCGCTTTCGGGAAACGCACCCCTGGTCGGCAAAACTACACATCTTTTTTAAGAATGACTTAAGTGCTGTTCTTTGTTCTTTTCTCAAAGAAAAGCTTAACTGCAAGTCCTCCAGAGTCGCGGCCAAAGCCAATTCGAAAGACCGCTGTTCGCCAGCAGCAGCCAGCCATTCTTTGTTTTCAAGTAGCAGGGAATTCACACGGAACTGCCACAACTCTGTCGTCATTATGTTAAGCCCGCCCACCGACTCTTCTTCTTCTTCTTCTTCTGGTATTTAATGGCGGATTGGCAGACCAACATAAATGGTGCATTTCCGCCACCTACTGATCTGGAGTGTGGAGTGTACTTGGCTTTGGAAGAAATGAAATGAAATGAAAAAAAAAAAAAAAAAAAATTTAATTCTATTTATTATTCCTGTTTTATTTAGATATTTAATTAGTAATTCATGAATTCTTGATTGTCTTGTCCCATTTCCTAACAATACTTTTATTGAAATTGTATCAACTCCCATCCTTCGTAACTCTTGACTTAACTGTTGTCTCTCCCTTTCATATGCAGCACATTCTAAAAGAATATGCTGCACTGTTTCTAAATCCCCGCAATTATCACAGTTTCCTGTATCATGCTTCCCTATTTTATAAAGACTATAATTTAATGCAGTGTGACCAATTCTTAACCTTGTAATAATGACATCTTTTTTCCTATTTCCATATCTTTTCCTCTCATTTCCAACCCGTTCCTGAATTTGATAAAGATGTCTTCCTTTAGAGTCACTATTCCATATCTTTTGCCATCTTTTACTAATTTCAATTGCTATTAATCTCTTGATTTCTGATTTACTTAGTGATACATTAATTTCTATTTGTGGATGATTTAATGCTTTCTTTGCCAACTTGTCTACCTCCTCATTACCATCCACACCCACATGTGCTGGCACCCAGAGGAAGAATACCAATACCCCTAACTGCCTTGCTCTAAATAAACATTGCAAAACTTCCGCCCACCGACTCTATACACGATTTGATTCATGATTTTCCAGCTCGAAAGTCAACGGAGAGTTGCTAGACTACCCTGGCTGCAAAATTAATTTTGCTGCCGCTAGGGTGCGTCTAGATTCTAGGCTAACATAAACACACATATATAGAGAAATATATAATGTAATATATTTCTTAATTATTTACATTATAAATATTTTGTATTTTCAAGCTAGTTAAGCTGCATGCACTAAAGTATTTAGCCAAGAGACTATCACTGCTGAGGAGTACGCAGCCGTTACTTTTAAAATACAGGCTCTAATCTTCAGCACAATGGTAACCCCAAAAACTCACACATACCATAAATCCTTTTTAAATTCCAAAATAATAGAACATTAAATACTAACAGATCAACCGACTTTGTATCAGCACTTCCTTGTGTGTAGTGTGAATAGAACACACCAGAAACCTAACACATACATGATCAATGTATATATTGCAGTATATTGAAAAATATAAGTACTAGTTTCCCATAAATGGAAATGGATTATTTAATATATCACATTATATTTTGCAGTATATTCCCATATATTTTTTGTTAATATTTTTGTTAATTCAGAGGAAATTATTGATTGCGAAGCCCTATACTTTCAATGGATGGACAAAAAATGTGATAATATTCAAAATAAATGATAGTATATAGTGGTTATTCCCCGTGGTATCGAAAATGGTATAGAATATTGATACTTTTCAAGGTATCTTATCGAAGTTAAGTCTCTTATCATCAGAGCTCATAAAAGGTCTGTCTTAAAAGGTTTGTAAATGCTGTATTTAAAAATCTATTTCTTTGTGTATGTTTTGCATTTTTCTTTTCTTCCTCTGAAACCTGAAAAACCTGATTATTCCTACGCAGGGATTAATGCAGTGAAACCACAGCAATAACTTGAGACTTTTTAAAACTTTAGATGAAACTACCTGGTCGGCCTGAACTGTTTGATTTTGAGGGTGTTTCTATGATCCACTACTTCACTGACAACTGGGAAAAGGTGAAAAACTTTCAAGCAAGACCTGATGACATTCTGATCGCCACTTACCCCAAAGCAGGTGAGGGTACTGCATGATTAATACATTTTGCCAGCATGTGATGTGACCACGGATCTATATACAGTATACAGTACATACATGCCATACGTTTAAAAGTTTTAGGTCAGTAATATTTTTTATGTTTTTGAAAGACTTCTCTTATGCTCAACCTGGCTTCATTTATTCTAGTTCAGTAAAAACAGTAATATTGTGAAATATCATAATATTGTATATAATAATAATAATAATAAATATAATTTAAAAAAGCTGTTTTCTATTTGGATAAGAAATCCTTGAGCAGCAAATCAGCATATTTCATGTTTCGAAATACAAGTATTTATACTGCTCTCCTCACGGTAATGCCGGGGACACACTTAACATCTAGCTGAAACATTCTAAGACTGAACTGAACACACTTACACACTTTCCAATGACTGGAGCAGATTTTAAACACTGACTGAACGCAACTGTCTCTGACTCTGCATGTTTGGGCATGATCAGTTGTAAGTATCAAATCACATTCATAATCTGCCTTGCAGTCGTTAAGTGTGTCCCAGCTTATCTGGACTGACAAGTTTCTGAATACTGAATAAGCGTTGCCTACATGTAGATGTTTTCATCTGACATCTCAAAATTGTAGAAGTTTTATTTCTGGGTCACTAGGTATGCAGGCCACCCTGCCCTCTGACTGAGGGAAGGAGGGAGGGAGAATGAGAAGGAGGGAGGGAGAGAAGGAGGGAGGGAGAGAAGGAGGGAGGGAGGGAGGGAGGGAGATAAGGAGGGAGGGAGAGAAGGAGGGTTGATTTAGTAAAATCAGTCATCAGGAGGGGGGCAGGAGAGTGTGTAGTTGTTGGTTTAGTGCAGTGCTTCTCAAACCAGTCCTGGGGACCACATTTTTGGATGTCTTCCCCCTTTTAACACACCTGATTCCACACATCAGCTCATTAGTAGAAATTGCAAGTTCAAGGGAGACATACAAAATATGCAGTGGTTTGAGAAGCACTAGTTTAGTGGACTCATTCTGAGTGATCATTATGCAAGCATGAGAGAATAACCTTTGAAAAAATGTATATGATCCTCCCTAGATGTAGTGCCCCAGGCATGTGCTTCAATGCTCATTGTTAATCTGTCCCTGAAAATTTTCAATAAAATGCTTTTTTAGGACTTCTCTTTGGTCTTGTTTGAGTTCTGAAAGTGTTTAGGCCTATATTACATTGTAGCAGTATAAACTACTATTTAAAACATTTCTTATAATTCAAATTCAAAGTTTGATTCCAAACCTGCAATTGTTCTAGATGTCACCTTAGATGTAGTACACATTACCGATTTCAGACACAAAAAGTGATTTAAAAATATCCCTCTAATAGAGGATTTTAATCATGCAGAATTCTCGCCATTCTTCTTCTAGGTACCACATGGGTTTCTTATATTCTAGACCTTCTGTATTTTGGTAAGGATGATCAAGAGCGCCAGACTTCCCAGCCTATCCATATGAGAGTGCCATTCCTGGAGTCAAGTTTTCAAATTATACCATCAGGTCAGAGATCACAGCATAATGGATGTCCACTGAATTTGTTTGTGTTTCATGTTCACTATTAAACTTTGTTTTACATTTTCACTGTAAAAAAAATATTACAATGTCTTACAAGTCCATTATATACTTTTGAATTATGAACTGAACCAAGATCACAAGTTATTAACAGATTTAGTGTTGCTATTCCACAATATTTTAAAGTCCTTCATGTATTCTGTTTTCTAACTTGCATGTATTTTATTTTATTTATTTATTTATTTTATTTATATTAATTTGTATTCTATGATTATAAATTTTAAAACATTTGGGCCTGGTTTCACAGACAGGGCTTAGACTGAGCCAGGATTAGGCCTTAGTTCAATTAGGGCATTTAAGTAGCTTTTATAAACATGCCTTAAAGTGGCAGTGCAAGTTGCTTTCAGTTAAAGCAGCTCAAACATGCATTTTAGTCTGGGACTAGGCTGAAGCCTTCTCTGTGAAACCAAGGGTTGAAAAGCCATGGAAAGACTGAAAAATCCAGAATTTCTGGAAATTCTCAGAAAAATCCTGTGGCCCCCAGGACGGGGCGCGTAAAAATACATCAAGCAGCTCCTTCTCTACTCCCTTATGACACCACTGTTCCATCCTCGCCACCTTCTGTGTTTCGGGGGCAACAGCAAAATGTTTTTATGTGTTTAAAATGTGTTTACAGCGAAATGTTGAATGTTCTGTTGCTTTCTGCTGTCTCCCAGGACAAGACCAAGTATGAAATTAGTTGAAATTAGTTGAAATTAGAACCCCTTTCAGAGAAGTTGGCAGCTTGCAAACTACCACCAAGTATCTCTCCTTGGGTCCTAAAGACAGTAGAAAAAGGTTACAGAATACAATTTGCGCACTGCCCTCCGTGTTTCAACAGCATGGTCTCCACTACCATAAAACTGGAGCAAGTGCATTTGCTGTCACAAGAGCTGCAATCTCTTCTGGGCAAAGGGGCCATAGAACATGTTCCCCTCCCAGAGAGAGAGTCGGGCTACTACAGTCGGTACTTTCTGGTTCCCAAAAAAGATGGGGGGTTGCGTCCAATTTTAGATCTTCTCGGTCTGAACCGTTCTCTCAGAACATACAAGATGATTGTGTCTCAAATTCAACACAAAAATTGGTTTGTCACAGTCGATCTCAAGGATGCATATTTTCAAATAGAAATTTTGCCACAACACGGGAAGTTCCTGAGGTTCGCTTTCTGGGGCAAAGCTTAAAAATATCGGGTTCTTCCATTCTTCCTAGCCTTGTCACCCCGCACACAATGCATGGATGTAGCTCTGGCTCCGCTGCGACTCTAGGGCATCTGCATTTTGAATTACATAGACAACTGGCTGATCCTGGCCCAGTCTCAAGAGCTTGCGCTCCAGCATCAGGATGTTGTCCTCGCTCATCTTGTATCTCTGGGGTTAAGACTCAGCGCCAAGAAAAGCGTTCTCTTGCCTGCCCAGAGGACAACTTACTTAGGGGTTGTATGGCACTCAGTCATCATGCGGGCACAACTGTCTCCCGCACATATCGAGACCATCTTAAACACCCTGAGCAATATCAGGCTAGGTCAGGAAATTACTTTTCATCACTTTCAAAGAAGTCTAGGTCTTATGGCAGCTGAGTCCATGGTGATACCTATGGGCCTTCTTGAAGGCACATGAGACCATTTCAGTTGTGTCTCAAAGCCAGGGGTTTTCATCCAAGGGCCAAACCCTAAAGACAAATAAGGGTTACGCGCCACGGGCTTACACGCCCCGGTTCCTCACCTTGAGTCCCACATTAGGCGCGTGTTTTCATCGCAAGATGCTAACGACAGACGCTTTCCGTACGGGCTTGGGAGCAGTCTTAGATGGCCGTCCAGCCCAAGGGATCTGGGGAGGTCATCATCTCCATTGGCATATCAATTACCCTGGCCCTCATCATTATAAGAGTTGCCCATCTCTGCAATAGCCTACATTAAGGCAAGGCAAGGCAAGGCAAGGCAAGTTTATTTATATAGCACATTTCATACACAATGGTAATTCAAAGTGCTTTACATAGAAGAAATTAAAATAAGAAAAAGAAATAAGAATAATTAAAACAGTTTAGAAAAATTAAATAAAATACAGAACTTTTAAAAGTAAAAATAAAAAGAATATTATTATAGATCTTTCCTTCAAAGGATTCCCTTAAGACTTAAATCTTTCCTTCTTTTAACCTTCAATCTTCTTACGACTTCCATCTATCAACTTTCCTTTAACTTTCTTTTCTCCCTCATTTACTCACACGTTCTTTTCACTTTCTTTAGCACTGCGTTCACATTCTTTCTCAGACGAAAACTTTAATATCGTCATTTAAATACTGTTCTACTTTCAAACCCACATTAATACACGTCACTTTCACATTATCACTTTCTTTTACCTTCTGAGTGGGCATTTACAGTTTCGGGCTAAATGCCCTGCTGACATAGGAGAAATTAAAATAATTAAAAGAAATAAGAATAATTAAAACAGTTTAGAAAAATAAAATAAAATACAGTACAGTACAAACAGTCGGACGAACAGCGGCACAGTGCTCATTCAGTAAATGCATAGCTAAACAGAAGTGTTTTGAGTCTGGATTTGAATGTGACCACTGTAGGAGCACATCTGATCTCTTCTGGAAGCTGGTTCCAGCTGCGGCTGGCATAATAGCTAAAAGCGGACTCGCCATGCTTAGAGTGAACCCTTGGTATTTCTAGCAGATATGATCCTAATGATCTGAGTGATCTGTTGGGTTTATATTCAGTGAGCATATCTGCAATGTATTGAGGTCCTAGGCCATTGAATGATTTATATACCAGTAATAATACTTTAAAATCAATCCTAAATCTAACTGGGAGCCAGTGTAAAGACCTGAGGACTGGTGTGATATGTTCATATTTTCTGGTTCTGCTCAGAATCCTAGCGGCAGCGTTCTGTATGAGCTGCAACTGTCTTATGGTCTTTTTGGGGAGGCCAGTGAGGAGTCCATTACAATAATCCACCCTGCTGGTGATGAAAGCATGCACAAGTTTCTCTAAGTCTTGTCTGGAAACAAAGCATCTAATTCTTGCAATATTTTTCAGATGATAGTATGCTGATTTAGTTATTGCTTTGACATGACTACTGAAACTAAGGTCTGACTCTAGTGTCACACCAAGATTCCTGACTTGATGTTTAGTTGTTTGACCCCTAGAGTGAAGGTATGCGTTCACCTTGAGAACTTCATCTTTGTTTCCAAACGCAATAACTTCAGTTTTGTCTTTGTTTAACTGAAGAAAGTTTTGACACATCCAACTGTTGACTTCGTCAATGCATTGGCACAGGGAGTCAATGGGGCTGTAATCATTAGGCGATAGGGCTAAGTACAGCTGTGTGCCGTCTGCATAGCTGTGGTAAGCAATTTGGTTATTTCTCATTATTTGGCTCATTGGGAGCATATACAGGTTGAACAGGAGTGGCGCAAGAATTGAGCCTTGAGGGACTCCGCATTTCATGGATGTCCACTCAGACTTATGGTCTCCTATACTAACATAATAACCTCTCCCATCTAAGTATGACCTGAACCATTTTAGGACTATCCCAGAAAGCCCCACCCAGTTTTCCAGCCTGTCAAGAAGTATGTTATGATCGACAGTGTCAAATGCAGCACTGAGGTCGAGTAGTACCAGCACTGATAATTTTCCTGAATCAGTATTTAAGCGAATATCGTTTATTATCTTTATGAGCGCTGTCTCTGTGCTGTGGTGCGGTCGGAAACCAGATTGAAAATTGTCAAAGTATCCATTCGAGCTTAAGAATTTGTTCAGCTGATTGAAGACAACTTTTTCAATGATCTTGCCTATGAAAGGAAGATTTGAGATCGGTCTATAGTTGCTTAATATGGTCTTATCCAGATTGCTCTTTTTCAGGAGGGGCTTGACAACTGCAGTTTTCAGGGAGTTTGGAAAACTCCCAGAAAGAAGTGAGGCATTTACCACTTCTAGAAGATCTGCTTCTAAACTGTTTAGCACACTTTTGAAAAAAGATGTGGGAAGTGTGTCAAGAGTGCATGTTGATGTTTTAAGGTGTTGTATGGTTTCTTCCAAAATTTTGCCATCAATTTCTTTGAAGTCAGACATAGTAACCACTTTCTCAGGTGGTCTGATCTGTCTGACCCCAGCACAACTCAAGGATGTGCTGATCACCTTTCTGATATTATTGATTTTCTCAGAGAAGAAAGAAGCAAACTCACTGCACTTGTTGTCTGAGAGCATTTCACTGGGAATCTGGCTTGGGGGGTTTGTCAGTCTCTCTACAGTAGCAAAAAGAGTGCGGGTATTGTTTAAATTGCTGTTTATAATATTTGAGAAGAAAGTCTGTCTAGCTTTGCCTAGTTCCATATTGAAAGCATGCAGGCTGTCTTTGTAGATGTTATAATGGACTACAAGTTTTGTCTTCCGCCACATGCACTCTGCTTTTCTGCATTGTCTTTTCATATTTTGCACTGCTGTTGAGTTTCTCCAAGGTGCTTTTTGTCTGCCACTCTTCTTCCTGTCTTTAACAGGAGCAATATCATCAATTATATTTTTAACTTTTGAGTTAAAAGAATCAAGGAGAAAATCAACAGAGTCAGCAGATATGCTTGGTGTTAAAGATATAGCCTTCATAAATAGTACACTAGTGTTCTCATTTAAGCATCTCTTCTTGACAGACACAGATCTAGCTTCAGTGGCAGGAGAGATCAATATATCAAAGAAAATACAGAAATGATCAGACAGTGCTACATCCTTAACAACAATCGATGAAATGTTTAGACCCTTACTGATAAGTAAATCTAGAGTGTGTCCATGATTGTGTGTGGGTCCATGTACATGCTGAGTCAGATCAAAAGTTTTTAAAACAGTTTTGATTTCTTTTGCCATATTGTTTTCTGCATTATCTATGTGAATGTTAAAATCTCCAGCAATGGCAAAACAGTCAAACTCTGAGGTAATTGTTGATAACAGTTCTGTAAAGTCCTCAGCAAAGGCTGGAGAATATTTTGGAGGCCTGTAAATAATGATGAGTAAAATGCGAGGAGCACCTTTTAACACAGTACCCAGATTAAGAACCAAGGAAATGTGTTTTTTCTTTTCTTTTTTACACAAATTTCTAATCTTTCCCTGTTCAATGTATGTATTCACATACAGTATAGCTCTTATTTTGTAGTCAAGTCACATTTATTTATATAGAGCTTTTTACAATACAGATTGTTTCAAAGCAGCTTTACAGAGATAACAGGAAAATAATGCAACAAAGTTTGTTTCCAGAAGAAAATAGCGTCACAGTCTAGCTTAAGTAAGTAAGTTCAGTGATGTTTAGTAGTGAGTGAGATCATGTCTTGGCTGAGTGACACTGGGACACATTAAATTTAGAGCCACATTGTTCACTAACTTTTTCAGGAACGGAACTGGCTGATAATCTGATCACGTCGCCTCGTCTCATCAAAACTCACTTACCCGTTCAGCTTGTGCCCAAGTCCTTCTGGGAGCAGAACTCAAAGGTAGGGGTTTTTTTTTTTTTTTTTTTTTTTTTCACTCTATGACATGACAAACAATAAAAATATAATAAACATACCTGAATGTGACAACATGTCATTAGTCTGCCATAAGTCATGATGATGATGATGATGATGATGTGAAACTCATTTCATGATAATCTTATAAAGTGATTTGAGTAAAATTATGTTCTATCTTGATTTTATTTAATTTTATGATATTTATTCATAAATTCATTTATATACTGTGTATTTATGTTTTAAAGACTCATTTTAAAGACTAATTTAAAGACTCATTTGAATAACCTTTAATAGAAACTGCCTCATTGAATTGCAGTTTTATTGAAATGAAATGTTTAGCATTTGTGGTAATTGCTTTTAAAACTGTTTGTAAAAAAAAAAAAACTACAACTGGAACTATTTAACCTACAAAAAATGGTGGTGATATTAGGACATTGTCGTGTCTAAAATGTTGCTTACTTAGAGTAATTAGGTACTGATTATTTCTGGTAATCCAAAAATTTAAACAGCAACATTATTTTTTACATTTAGGTGTGGTTTTACTTTTTAGCTGTGACACAACCATTTCTTCATCATTATTATTATTTTTATTTTTTTCATGCAAAAGTATACCTGTTACAGCACTCTATATAAATAATCTTTAAATAAAATTACTTCATGTCCTGTTTCATGTTATAATTTTTGTTCACTCATTCTAGATTGTGTATGTAGCTCGGAATGCAAAAGACAATGCAGTTTCATATTTTCATTTTAATCGAATGAACATGGTACAGCCTGAACCAGGAGACTGGAACACCTTCTTACAGAAATTTATGGAAGGAAAGAGTATGGACAATTCTTGTTTAAGTCTAATAATATATTTATTTATTTTTTGTCAGTTACGATTTGAAACTTTTTAAAGAACCATTTTAATATCTGAAAAAAAAAATATATATATATATAAATATAAATATAATATTATAAACTACAAAAACATTAAGAAATCTGTCACTGAGAAACATGATTTAACACCAGCCATGTCCTCTTAGATGTGTTTGGTCCTTGGTACGACCATGTCAGTGGATGGTGGGAGAAGAAACAGACTTATTCTAACCTACTATACTTGTTCTATGAGGATTTGGTTGAAGTAAGTTCTTTTTTCTTTTCTTTTTTATCAAGCGTAAAATCAGTATCTTAAATGTGTCTAAGGTGTATATTTTTCTGTCTTTTTCAGGACACAGGACGTGAGGTGGAACGTTTGTGTTCCTTCTTGGGTTTGTCCACCTCAGTAGAAGAGAGAGAGAACATAACAAAGGGGGTTCAATTTGATGCCATGAAACAGAACAAGATGACCAACTATTCCACAGTCCCAGTCATGGACTTCAAGATCTCACCCTTCATGCGGAAAGGTTAATAAACTACTCAATCATCTAATTTAGTCCCTCTGAATTCCGTCCTTTAACTTGCTTTAATCTTTTCTTTCCAAAAGGCAAAGTTGGAGACTGGAAAAATCACTTCACTGTGGCACAAAATGAACAGTTTGATGAAGTCTACAAACAGAAGATGAAGAATACCACTGTCAAGTTCCGCACTGAGATTAAACTTTAGACTTGAGTTCTCAGTCTTTCTCCAGGGGCCAGTAGCATAAACTTTACCATTTTGTTAAGACGGTGTCTTAAAATCTAGTATGACCGACTAGCAGTTAATCAAGGTAACTTTTTTTTTAATCAAATTAACTTTTCAGTGTCAAATTAGGCCAATCTACGTTTTTATGTAACTGATTTAAAAATAAAAAAAGTTATGAACAGTCTTAAAGAAAAAATAAGATGTCTAACTTTTAAGACTAGTCATAGTGGTTTATGCAACTGGTCCCAGGGTATGATCAAGTGATCAAATGATCAATAAATGATCAAGTGTCTGACAAAATTATATTCCATTTATAGAAATTTGTCCAGTTATTAAATACATTATATAAGTAATCAAAAATAAGTTGATTTCTGTGAAAAACCAGTCATTATGGTGCCAGTAGTGGCCCAAAAATTACACAATGCAACTTTTGTTACAATCAACATGGCCACAGTTGTATTTACAAACAACTAAATAAATCAAACATAATTGGAAATTTGTGTTTTTGTTATTCGTTATTTATAATTTCATGATAATATGACTAGCGTAGTTTTCATTTCAGACACAATTAACTATGACATTTTGCATGTATTTGTATTTTTACCTGGCAAAACAACTTGTGCGCTCACACTCTGGATTATTTTTATTTTTATACATCACTGTATGAGATTATGATAGGTCATACAACTCTGGGAATTCCATGGACCCTTTTCACAGGACATTTCACTAGTAGCATTTTGGTCACACTTTAGATTAGGGTCAAATTACCACTGTTAACTAACTATTAACTATGATTTTTTTGCCTCAATAAACTCCTAATTACTGCTTATTAATAGTTAGTAAGATAGTTAAGTTTAGGTACTGGGTAGGAATTGGGATTAATGATGTAGAATAAGGTCATGCAGAATAAGGCATTAATATGTGCTTTATAAGTACTATACACAGCCAATATCCTAGTAATATGCATGCTAATAAGCACCTAACTAATAGTGAGAATTGGACCCTAAACTTTTACCAACGTTTTTTAACAATTTTAATACACATTTATAACACTTTCGCGGGTGTGTTTCTAAAACAACGGCTGAAGGAGTGATGGCATATTTGACATCTTTCTCTCTTTTGACCAACGTAATTAATCTCTGTATATTTTTTCCTTTTTTGGGAAACGCTATCATGATTTTTATCTTTTGCTACTGGAGCAATGTGGAATACAAAAATATTGCCGTCGTCTTCCTTTCATCACTATAGACGTTAACCCAACTATGATGACTTCCACTTTTGAGAACCCCAGAAAGGGTCCATTACATTTAAAACAATCTTCTCCATGTTTTCAACACTCTGATATGAGCTCAGTGAAATGTTTTATTGTTTTTTAATAATCTGTTCAATAATTGGTTAAAGCCGTGCTTGTGGAAGCGGCAAGATTTTCGATGCACAAGCACCGCTTTCGCACCGCCACCATGCCGCCAGTGAAACCAGCTGTGTTTTGCTGATTTACGCATGTGTAACAGGTAGTGCTATGTAGTGCACCGTAGCTACTCCTCCTCTGTGTGTATAATCTGTATATCAGAATACACACTACGGACCAGAACTCTAGATTCGCTACAGAGGGCAAAATGAGTTAAAACACATTAACACAAAAAAAACAGACAGACCAGGAAAATGACTTGTACTAAATTGTTTCCTTTTACTTTGCAGCAAAATTGAAGATTATTGTAGAATAAAATGAAATAACAATCACCAATACAATTGTATAAACAATGAAATTGTCTTTCTCTTTCCCTTTAAGAAATGTATGGTTTGAGCTCCTTGGTAGTTACTTGATCTAATTATATATATATATTTACTTTGGTATTTAAATCGTGTTTTTTTTCAATTTGATATAGACTTAGATTAAATTTTACTGTTTGTGTAATTTTTCGTGTTCTAAATTATTATCGTTTTTGGTTTTGGAGCTTTGTTTCTTATTAGTTGGGTTGAATTATAACCTTTACCCAAAACAAAGGAAATACAATTCAAACAACAGATTACTTCAAGAAAAAAAATAACAACTTAACTGAAAATAATACAATACTTGACAGTAATTCAGTAGATAAACAGTTCTCAGTCGATGGAACAATTGTGCGTTTGTGTGCAAAACTGTCTGTAGTGCAGCAATTGTCTCTTTACAATACTCAGTGTTGAGGTAATTGCTGAGAAATACCACTTAGGATGAATTCCACTTGTGACGTCAGATAAGGCACTAATCACTCAACGAATCACAGGATTTCTTGTCTCTTTTTAGGACTCTTCAGCTGGGTGGCTCGCCATCTCAGGATCACAGCTTATCTCGGAATCTCAAAAAAACCTGACCTGTTTATACAAACAGCGCCATAAACATCGTAGACAATTAGTATGACTTTTAAACTCAATATATATTTCATATATTAACTAAACTAAGTGGAAAATACTATTTGAGCACTTTTGTTACTCAAAGCATAACAAATCATTCTCATAAATGATATTACTCTGCTTATTTAACATTTGTAAGGTCTTCAGCAATACAATACATTCAGTTACATCACATTACACATACCATCTGAACACTAAATGCATATAAACCCATATAAAACACTTCAGAACGTGAATGAACTCATTAACACTTCATTTCAGATAATTTGATATTATATTATCATGAAACTCACCAAATCCGGGGGATTTCAATACACAATTAATCAGTCACATCGGATTCTACAGGGCTCGCAATCAGCTATCATCCACTCCAAAATCAATCAATCATCACACTAAAATGGCCCAAATAAGATTAATATAAGGGTTACAACAACATACAACTTATTATTTATGCATATTAAGCAAGGATGATCGTTATATTTGCCTTTTGATCCAGTTTGAATTCACTCGCGATCTGTGAAACTCGTGCTCTCTCTGCAATTATGCGTCTCATTACAGTGACGTCATACACAGCGCCCGTCTTATGACAAACGTCACGCTTTAATTATTATAGTTAAATTAATTATTTTAATGTTCAAGATACAGTAGAACGACTTTGGCAACACATTTTGTTACTTGTTTAAACATTTTGAGTGAGAATATAATTATTATAAATTATATTTATTTTTCTGATCAGCTCAATTTTGACCTGGGTTACACCCTCCCCCCTTAAGTCTATGCAAGTCCCTTTGCATGGCTGTAACCTAAGGTATTAGGGTTTAGAGTGTCTAATTGATCTAGGTTGTTCTGCAAGTGACTCGACAAAGGCAGTGTTCAAACCCTGAAGCAAGGATTGAATTATGGATATCATTGGGTTTCCCAACTCTGGGTAAGTCAATCTTTTTGACTTATGCTTCACTCTTTTAGACTTTCTTAGATGACATTCATCCTCACTTTCATCTTGATCTGTTTCTTCCTCAGGTTCATCAGATTCAGCTGACTCCAGCCTGCTTTTCTTCAACGGAACATCAGGTACGGTTTCCTCAATTTGCACTGAAGGCGTTTCATTGTCTTTTCCCTTTTTCTTTCCACCAGGTACATCCACTGTCTGCTCTTCTACTTGAGGTGAGTTGTTTCTTTCTTTCAGGGTTTCCCTTACCGGTTCTGCATGACCAGATGAAGATTCCGCTTCAGGTAAGTACTGTGTATCAGTTGAGTTTTCAGTACCAAGTAAGTATTCTGCTTCAGGCGAAATCATCTCTGAATCATCATTTGGGACTGATGGTATGTCAGATGAGATTTTGTTTGCTGGATTAGAGTTAAGAAGAACCTCTACAGGCTTCCTTATGACACGGTATTCCCGGATGAACCTTTCTGAGGTAATAGCTGGCACTTCAGAGATCTGGTGTACATAGTCATCCTCATCCGAACTTTGATAGTTCTCAGGACATTCCTCAGCTTCCTCATCTCTGCTTTGTCTGGTTGCCCGTTTTTTCAGAGGTTTTGCCACATCAACTTCATCCTCAGCAAGTGAAGACAAAAACCCACAAGGTAGTAATAAATCTCTATGCAGTGTTCGTAAGGGACCTTCTTGTCTCTCAGGTTTCACTGTGTAGACAGGTAGTTCGCCAGCACGTCCCACTACAACGTGTACCACAGGATTCCACCTGTCGGCCAGTTTATGTTTCCCACGTATCCTAACGTTTCTGACCAGCACACGGTCACCTTCCTCAAGAGACGACTCTGTCACTCTGCGGTCGAAACGGACTTTGTTCCTTTCTGCAGTTTTGGCTGCATTCTTCTGAGCTAGCTTGTAGCTTTCCTGAAGGTGAGTTTTCAAAGTCTGCACATACTGTGAATGAAACTTGGGACTTTCACGATTCACTGAGGTGTTATAAACCAAGTCTACTGGCAATCTTGGTTGTCGCCCGAACATAAGTTCGTACGGCGTGAATCCTGTAGTCTCGTGCTTTGTACAATTGTAGGCATGTACAAGTGGTTTCACAAAGTCTCTCCATCTGGTTTTCTCTTGAGTTTTCAAGGTACCGAGCATTCCTAGCAGCGTGCGGTTGAAACGCTCGACCGGGTTCCCTCTAGGATGGTACGGTGTAGTTCTAACCTTTTTGATGCCAGCGATTTCACAGAGTTCTTTTATTGTCCTGGACTCAAAATCAGGTCCTTGGTCACTGTGGAGCTTTTCAGGCACACCATAATGAACAATAAAATTCTCCCACAGACTCTTAGCGACTGTTCTGGCTTTTTGGTTTGGAGTGGGAACTGCGACCGCATACTTGGTGAAGAAGTCTGTTATCACCAAGATATCTTTGGTGTTGCTACGGTCGGGTTCCAATGACAAAAAGTCCATGCACACCAACTCTAGTGGCCGGGTGACTTGGATGTTCACTAGAGGTGCTGCTCTCTCTGGCAAAGTCTTTCTACACACACAGCGGCTGCAGGTTTTGACTTTGTTTTCAACATCAGTAGCCATCCTAGGCCAATAGAATCGGGACCGGATGAGATCAAGAGTCCGTTCTATTCCCATGTGACCCATGTCGTCATGCAGACTCTCCATGGTCATGGCTCTTAAGTCAGGTGGAAGGACAAGTTGGTAAGTTGTGCAGTCTCCAACAGTTCTTTTGCGATAGAGAACACCATCCCTTATCTCAAGTTTTCTCCATTCTCTTAACAGGAAAGGAAGTTCTGGAAGCTCACGTCTCAATGTAGGTAATATAGCGTCTCCTGATTCTAATTGAAGAATCACTTCTCGCAAAGCTGGGTCATTTCTCTGTTTTTCTTTTAACTCCTGTTCTGACATACAGGGAACAACTGAAGATCCTTCCATCTGCTCATAATCTTCTGGAATTGCTTCCGGGCACATAGAGAGTGACTCAACAAGAGTGATGCAACTGTTGTCACCAGCTTGACATAACAAATGTTTGTCACAGATGGCTTGTATTACGTCAGTGGGAACAAGGCTGGAATTGGCTGCTTCAGGTGAGTGATACAAGGTAAACTGACGTATTCGATCTTGTTCTTTCTGAGATGTTAAATCATTCACCAGATCACCATGAGGCCGTCTTGAGAGTGCATCTGCGTCAAGATTGCTCTTCCCAGGACGATACTGGAGGGTAAAGGAGAAAGTGGACAAGGCAGACAACCACCTATAGCTAGTTGCATCCAACTTCGCTGAAGTTAAAACATAAGTGAGGGGGTTGCTGTCTGTGATCACCTTGAAACTACTCCCATACAGATAGTCGCAAAACTTCTCGGTAACTGCCCATTTCAGAGCTAGGAATTCCAGCTTGTGGGCAGGATACCGGGCCTCGCTCTTTGACAATCCTCGACTGGCATATGCAATTACTCGTAGCACGCCCTCTTGCTCTTGATAGAGCGCTGCACCTAGTCCGGTAGTGCTCGCATCTGTATGTAGCACATACGGCAACCCAGGGTCGGCAAATCCTAACACTGGTGCTTCGGTGAGTTTTGCAATGAGTGTTTCGAATGCTTGCTGACAGTCAGTTTTCCATCGCCCTCCAAAAGGTACTTTGGGATCAAGGTAGGTTTTCTCCTTACCTTTCCACTTGCAACTCTTCTGAAGAGGAGGATATCCTATGGTTAGTTCATTCAATGGTTTCACTATCTTCGCATAGTCCTTAATAAATCGTCGGTAATAACCGGAGAAACCCAGAAAGGAACGCAACTCTTTCAGGTTCCTTGGACTTGGCCAGGTTTTAATGGCTTCTATCTTTTGGGGATCCGTCTCCACACCATTTTCTGAGACGATGTGACCGAGATATTTCACTGACGTCTGGAAAAACTTGCATTTCTCCAATGAAAGCTTTAAACCATAGTCTTTCAAGCGTCCCAAAACATGAAGAAGACGTCTCTCATGCTCTTCTAAAGTATCTGAGAAGACAATTAAATCGTCCAAGAACACCAAGACTTCTGAAAGGTTGATGTCACCCATGCACTTCTCCATCAGCCTTTGGAATGTGCTGGGAGCGTTAGTGATGCCCTGAGGCATCCTATTAAACTCCCAAAAGCCCAATGGGCATACGAAGGCAGTCTTGGGTTTGTCTTTCTCTTCTACTTCGATCTGGTAATACCCAGATTTGAGATCGAGCACTGAGAACCACTTTGAACCTCGAAGTGCTGAAAAGGTTTCCTCCAAGTTGGGTAAGGCATATGCATCCTTGATGGTCTGAATGTTCAACTTGCGGTAATCAATGCAAAGTCTTATATCGCCATTCTTCTTCCTTACTACCACGATAGGAGAAGAGAAAGGGGATTCTGACTCACGAATGATACCTGCTTCAAGCAATTCTTCTAGGTGTCGACGGACAGCTTCAAGATCGTTAGGATGAATTGGTCTTGCTTTATGCTTGAAAGGAGTTTCGTTGTGTAACTTGATATTGTGCTTCACTTTATCTGTTTGGCCAACATCCATGTCATGTGACGCAAAGACTTCGGGCATGGTGCGCAGTTTCTGAGTGATTCTCTTTCTCCACTCCTCTGGCAGACAGGAATCACCGAAGTCAAAGCAGAGTTCTTTGTCAGACTTTTCAGGGACACTTGACACTGAACAATCAGATTGAACGTTGTGTGACATTACTTTTTGCAAAGCATGTATGTCTGCAATCACGCTCTTGCCAGGGATGATAATGTCATGTTCTGTTTCGTTCTTTAACACCACTGGAACCTTGCGTGATGGATGCTGAGGTAAGTTTAGCAAGCAGCTGGCAACTAGCAGTCCTCCAGGAAAGGGTGAACATGAAGGAGGCTCCATCACAGCCCATTTTTCTGCTACTTGTCCTCTAACACTCACCACTCCTTCCAGAACGATATTGTGACCTGCAGGAACAACAGTAGGAGTAACATCAGGGAGCCTAACAATTCCTATGCTACTGTTTACTTTCTGCTGGCGTCTGTGTTCAATGGTCTGAATCACGGCTCTGTAGCCAAATGGAACAGCTTGACAAACTGAATCGTTGGTTTCAAGGTGCTTGTCATATGCAAGATCCAAAGTGTTCGTCCCTATTAACACCTTTGGCTGGGCAGTGCCACCAGTTTCTGGAATCACCAAAGCAAGAGTTGATACTTCAACGTCAGACCCAAGGAAGTCTCTGGGGAATGTGATTTTCACTTCAACATAACCGAGGTAAGGTACTGCTTGACCATTTGCTGCTTCTATTTCCAGCAGGTTATCCAAAGAAGTGATGCTTAATCCAGACAGATTTTGCTCATAAAAAGACTGGGAAATGGTTGTCACTTGAGACCCTGTGTCGAGTAGACAAGGACAAGGGTTTCCCTCAATGTTCACTTGAGCAGTGCACTTTGTGCCGATTAATCCTTTGGGCAGGCCAACTGGACGCCATTTTCCATGAGAGTTCAGATTGCTTATATTCGCTGACTTCTTGAGACTAGTTTGACAAGTGACAGCCCTCGTACGTCTCTCTACAAGGACTGGACGGCGTTTAAAGTTCCTGAGGCACTCGGACTATATTGACTATCCCATAGGGCTTGGCGCTCTTTCAATTGCTTCCTCTTATTGGTCACTAGGGTCGGGTTTGGATCATTTTCGCAGATTGAAGCAACATGCCCATCCTCACCACATTGAAAACAATAGCCTGGCCTGGGCCGGTGATGCGGCTTGTGGTCAGCTGTAGGAGAGTTCTCTCTGGGAATGTGTATGCTTGTCTGCTTCACTTTGCCTGGATTGTTCTTTGGATCTGGGTTCTTTTGGACTCTGAGCTTTGTCATCTGACTCTGGAGCTCTGTGACTTGTTGCTTTAGCTCAAGAACAGCATCGGTAGATGGCAACACACTTCTTCCAGTCGGTTTACTCTTTTGCTTGGCAAGTTGACTCTGGAGCTTGGCAACTTGTCTTTTCAATTCAGCGACCTCAGTTCCTTCTGACATTTCGTTTTGACCTAGGTCAGGAGGATTAGCAGTGACAATATGGGAGTTGGCTCTTTGCCTCTGTGCGCCTAGGTGCTGTCTCATGCGGCTTTCTTTGGAAAAGTGTTTGTTCTCCTCACTGCGCAACTGTAAGAGTAGCTCAGGGAATGGGGGTGGTCGGTTCCTTTTATGCTCAAGCTGAAGGTTTGCTATTAGTGTGTCGTCCCAACAACCCCGACAGAACTGTTTCAGAAGTTGTCGGTCAGCTTCATCAGCAGGAATACCGCCTCTTTTCATCACTTTGAGAAGGTTAGTGTGCAACCGTTGCAAGTACAAGGAAGGCTTTTCACCTGCGTTTTGCAGCGTATTCAGAAACTTTGCGAAAAGGTCATCCCCATCCTCTACGGTATCGAAAGCGGAGTCTAAGATATCGAGATAAGCAACAGGTAAGGCTTTTGGACCTAACTGCTTGACAATTTCAGATGCTGGCGGCAGTAGGCTGTCTACGATCCTCCTAGACCGATGCAAGTCAGACAGTGAAGGGTCTTGAAGAATTAACTCTACACTGTTCCGCCAGGTGTCATAATCAACTTCGCCAGTAGGACGAGGAACTTTGCCTGAGAACACTCTTAGCCTGAACGATGCACTACTAGAGGATGAAACTCCATCACTTTTCACAATGTGCTCAACGACCATTCTTTGGACTTCAGGTGGGTTCACATCCTTTGCCTCAAGTGTGGGTGAAAAGCTTTCTGTACCCACTCTGTGAACTTTATCAGAGATTCGTCTTCCTTCTGAATTTTCAGTTCGCTTGGGTGGAAAAGGAATGTCAGATGAAGAATCAGTCGTTTGTGACGACTCAAGATCGTTTGCATAAGTCAGATTGTCAGCAACGGAGGCAGCACTTGAGTGAAGCTGCTCTTTCAAGAGATCGTCAAAAGATCTGCCACTGAGCTTTGCTATTCTCTTCAGTTCAGCAAAGTAATGGTTTGTTGCATTCTCAGTTACTGCTGACATATAGACACTTGACAGAAGCCTTATGAGATAAGCGACGTTGTGCGGGCTCTTGAAAGTGTAAGGCAACAAGGGTTTAAGAGCCACTAATGCAGAACAACTGCTGTACTCTACTATGACTTCCCTATGATAAGGCGATTTGGGATCGTCTATGGAAAGGTGTCTATGGACATGACCATACTTGTTTAGAAAATCAGTCAGATCTTCATCAAGTTCTGTATTTGTGAGTCCACTAATTATCACTGAGTTTTCAATTATGATGTTTTCAAGCTCGACTACTTCCATATTGACACTATTTGCACTACTTCAAATTTTAAAGTTATTTTCCTGGTCTCTTGTGTCTTTAAAGGGTTTTTTTTTTTTTAATACTACAATGCCCTCCTGGCTGGCTCGCCACTTACTGTAACAGGTAGTGCTATGTAGTGCACCGTAGCTACTCCTCCTCTGTGTGTATAATCTGTATATCAGAATACACACTACGGACCAGAACTCTAGATTCGCTACAGAGGGCAAAATGAGTTAAAACACATTAACACAAAAAAAACAGACAGACCAGGAAAATGACTTGTACTAAATTGTTTCCTTTTACTTTGCAGCAAAATTGAAGATTATTGTAGAATAAAATGAAATAACAATCACCAATACAATTGTATAAACAATGAAATTGTCTTTCTCTTTCCCTTTAAGAAATGTATGGTTTGAGCTCCTTGGTAGTTACTTGATCTAATTATATATATATATTTACTTTGGTATTTAAATCGTGTTTTTTTTCAATTTGATATAGACTTAGATTAAATTTTACTGTTTGTGTAATTTTTCGTGTTCTAAATTATTATCGTTTTTGGTTTTGGAGCTTTGTTTCTTATTAGTTGGGTTGAATTATAACCTTTACCCAAAACAAAGGAAATACAATTCAAACAACAGATTACTTCAAGAAAAAAAATAACAACTTAACTGAAAATAATACAATACTTGACAGTAATTCAGTAGATAAACAGTTCTCAGTCGATGGAACAATTGTGCGTTTGTGTGCAAAACTGTCTGTAGTGCAGCAATTGTCTCTTTACAATACTCAGTGTTGAGGTAATTGCTGAGAAATACCACTTAGGATGAATTCCACTTGTGACGTCAGATAAGGCACTAATCACTCAACGAATCACAGGATTTCTTGTCTCTTTTTAGGACTCTTCAGCTGGGTGGCTCGCCATCTCAGGATCACAGCTTATCTCGGAATCTCAAAAAAACCTGACCTGTTTATACAAACAGCGCCATAAACATCGTAGACAATTAGTATGACTTTTAAACTCAATATATATTTCATATATTAACTAAACTAAGTGGAAAATACTATTTGAGCACTTTTGTTACTCAAAGCATAACAAATCATTCTCATAAATGATATTACTCTGCTTATTTAACATTTGTAAGGTCTTCAGCAATACAATACATTCAGTTACATCACATTACACATACCATCTGAACACTAAATGCATATAAACCCATATAAAACACTTCAGAACGTGAATGAACTCATTAACACTTCATTTCAGATAATTTGATATTATATTATCATGAAACTCACCAAATCCGGGGGATTTCAATACACAATTAATCAGTCACATCGGATTCTACAGGGCTCGCAATCAGCTATCATCCACTCCAAAATCAATCAATCATCACACTAAAATGGCCCAAATAAGATTAATATAAGGGTTACAACAACATACAACTTATTATTTATGCATATTAAGCAAGGATGATCGTTATATTTGCCTTTTGATCCAGTTTGAATTCACTCGCGATCTGTGAAACTCGTGCTCTCTCTGCAATTATGCGTCTCATTACAGTGACGTCATACACAGCGCCCGTCTTATGACAAACGTCACGCTTTAATTATTATAGTTAAATTAATTATTTTAATGTTCAAGATACAGCAGAACGACTTTGGCAACACATTTTGTTACTTGTTTAAACATTTTGAGTGAGAATATAATTATTATAAATTATATTTATTTTTCTGATCAGCTCAATTTTGACCTGGGTTACACATGTCCACCATTGAAAATGAACTAAACACTCGTGACTGCCCTGTTCCTGGTGAAAGGCCCTGGCATGTTCACTTCACAAACCGTAAGTAAACAATAATAATCTGTTCAATAATTGGTTAAAGCCGTGTGTCACAAACACAGGAGGAGACAGACAGGTTTTGGTGCACACAGTGTTTATTAAAAGCAGAGTGGTGGTGGAACAACGGGAACCAGATGATGGTGACTTGTTGAATGATGATGGTGACTTAGCTGGCGATGACTGAAGTGGATTCTCTGTGCGGGTGACAAGTGAACACGAAGACAGGCAATCTGGATACGGAAGACGGACAGGAGACTGCAGGACGAGACGATCTCAGTTGAGTAGGTAAGGAGTCTGACATAAAGCAGTGTATACTGCAACGAGACCAGACATGGACTGAAAGGTGAACGGGGCATATAAAGGGAGTGCAGGTGCAGCGAGTCAGTACTTTGGTGATTGTGAACGAGTGGGCGGGCCCTGGTGATTGAGTGATGATTGGGGCTGTGACGGTGTGGCTGACACCGTGCTTGTGGAAGCGGCAAGATTTTGGATGCACAAGCACCGCTTTCGCACCGCCCCCACACCGCCAGTGAAACCAGCTGTGTTTTGCCGATTTCCGCATGTCTCCCATTGAAAATGAACTAAAAACTTGTGTTCCGTGTGAAAGGCCCTGGCATGTTCACTTCACAAACCGTAAGTAAACAATTTCATAATGCTTTGTCTTAATGGTGGTTTTATATGGATAATGTTTTCAGACACTAGTCAAGTGCAATAACAAGGGGATGTTGATATTTTTTTTATATCTATATTTAATGATGTTAGCCAACCATATATGGCCAATCCTTATAGGAGTATCCCCTTTAAAACAGATCATTTCAAACAGATGGTCATGGTTGAAAATAAAATTTTTAGTGAATATATGGCTTTCTTTCTGTGGAAAACCCTTAATTAACATTATAAATGAACCTAAAGGAATTTTCAAATAGAAAAAAATCCATGTTGTGACCCCTTTAAATCATTCTTCCTTTTCCTTTTCTTTGGATCAAGCTGATTGAACTGTAAATGTCATTGATGAGCTTGCCCCTGCAATTTTGCTCCAGCTTTTTAGCTGCTATGCTTTCAGTCAGTCTTCTGAAACTGTCAGTCACTTGACACTTGACATGCAGCCAATGATAATTACAGGAGCTGAAAGAGAGGTTGAAATACATTCCTAAGATTTTTCTTTACAGAGTTCCAGGATTTGAGAAAGAAAACACAACCTAGCTAGAACTAATCTGGAACCACTGGGAGAAAGGAGAGGGGTAGAGGGGGGAGGGGGGAGCTTGGGGGCTCCACACTTCTTGGAGTCTCCAAGAAAAACACTAACTTCCTGTACCAACCAAAAACTAGTATTTGAGGGGCTCACTGGCCATGGGAAGAGTCTTATTGTCATAACATCATAAATAAATTTAATCAAATGTCTGTTAACAAAGTGTTTGTTTGTTTGTTTGTTTGTTTGTTTGTTTGTTTTCTAAAAGGTATAGCAGTGCTCTACTTAAAAAGCTTTTAAGGAGAAAGAAAGAAAAGCTTTTGTGGATAAAGTAGGATATTATAGTGTAACAAAAGAATATTAACTTACATTCTGGGGACCAGCCAACAATCTCCATGAGGAAATAAGAACAATACAAGTGCATGGAAAGTTCAAACAAAAGTGTGTGTGTGTGTGTGTGTGTGTGTGTGTGTGTGTGTGTGTGTGTGTGTGTGTGTGTGTGTGTGTGTGTGTGTGTGTGTGTGTGTGTGTGTGTGTGTGTGTGTGTGTGTGTGTGTGTGTGTGTGTGTGTGTGTGTGTGTGTGTGTGTGTGTTTGACCTATATTATGAGGACCAAAGTCCTTATATTGTGGTGGATATTCAGACTTCAGGCCACACCCCCTATGTGTAAGTGTAGGGGTGGGGGTGGGGGTGAGAGAGAGAGAGAGAGAGAGAGAGAGAGAGGAGGAGCAGTGGGACTCAGATTTCTGTGATAATCATCGTGGAAAAGTGAATAGAAGAAAGGCTGTCTGAACTTACATAACTTGTTGTTTGAGGTTGAGTGTAAAGTGCAAAGACCAAGAAAGAGGATAAGCACTGCATTATTACACCACGTAATATAATTTAACACGGAAGAGCTGCATGAAACATTTGAGGAGAGCAGAAGAGAGGAGCAAACAAAAAGGATCAAGAGATTTACAGGAACAACACTTTTTCAACATAATGGAAATCCCAGACTTGTCCTCAGTGAGTAAATACATTTCTTGAAATTATTTTAGGAAATAACTGAAGAAATACCTTACCTGATGTATAAATCAAACGCTGTTTCATTCACTCTTGGGTTTGAACATTTTGGAATGAGGATGGGTGAGTTGAGAAATGAGAAATCATTGACAACATATGATTTGGAAATAAAGGAAATAACATGATTGCAGTTTAAAGGCACTATAGAAAGTAGTGTACTTTCAGTAGCGTATACTTTAAATGGTGTAGTCTCATTTATCAACTTTATCATATTGATATTTCTGCCATTAATCAACATTAGAAATATAATTATGAAATAATTATGAAATATCATTTTATTTATAAAAGTTATGGGTACAATAAGTGTACATAATCATAATTATGTGCTAATTACTTGAACTAATACTTCAACATGAACTAATAAGTAGTGAATGCATGAGCTAATCAAGAATGAGTAAAGGGGAAGGGGGAAGGGGAAGGGGGAAATATTGTGGGAGTGGGTTTTTCCCTTTTTCTTGTTACATAGTGGATTTTATGTATATTTGTTATGAATGCCAATAAATAAAGTATTTAAAAAAGAATGAATAAGGTAACCTCAACTACGTCTGGAGTCATATGGATTCATGCGTGTATAAAGGCAACTTTCATTAAATGATAGTTAATGCATTAATTAACATTTAGGGGTAAAGTAAATCAAATAGGCTCTATAATAATCAACAACAAGTAGCCTACTGTAATTATAATAATTATTGAATATCACGTGAATAATATTGTCCTAAGTTAAATGTTTGCCAACTGCAGCTTTATGACCTACACTGGATTGGATGATTAATGATTATTTTATCTAATCAAAATTAGAAAAACAAACACAATTTGAAAAAATAACTACTCACTCCCTACCTCCGTGCCTCTACACAGGAAACTGTCAAGAAAATACTCACCTAGGCCCATGTATCATGTCAACTAACCAGAAGTGACACATTTTCAAAATAAGAGACATTAAACCTTTCATGCACTTACATTCCAGCCCCTTATCACCATCACAACACAATCACTCCAAATAAATCACATTAACATTCATAGATGCATATATTGCATCTTATTTTCACAAATACATACTGTATGTAAACACAAATGTGTATGTGTGCAAATGTCCCTTTAATGTGTGAGCAATGTCCATAATCAACTGAAGAAAGTCAATCTGTCAAATAAACTGTCTATAGTCAAAATCTTTAGTCAAGCAAATCAGTCAAAATGTCAGTAAAGCCCCTTTCACACAGAGATTCCGGAAAATACACGGATAAAGTGACCCGGGATTTGACCCGGGTTCGTTTGATTTTGGTTCATTCACACTGCCAGTGATTTTCCGGAATCAGAGAGTGCGTTCACACACAACCCGTAAAAATGCCTTAAAGATACGTGACATCGATGTGACTTGTAATCTTAGCAGTGTCTTAAGTTTGCTTATGAGCTGCGATCTCTCTCTCGAGAAACCACGCTTGTGCATTTTTTTCTCTGATTCGATCATAAACTTGCGCATTACGTACCGTTTCACAGCTGGCGAACGATCCCGCGCTTCAGCGTCATCACTACGACACGGCATTATTGCGGCTTTTGTTCACACAGTGCGCGTTCCGGGACTGAACACGGCAATGTTACTAGGTCCCGACCCGGCATAGATCCCGGCATAAATCCCGGGTCGAGTTTGCGTTCACACAGAAGGCGCTCTGGCAATTTGCCGGCAATTTCCCAGGTTCAAAGCGCTGTGTGAAAGGGGCTTAAGTCATTTGAGAGCTCTCATAAGTCAGTCATGAATCTGTTTTTAGAGTCCTCCGCTTCAAGAAGGAGATGGGCCTGTTCAAGTATGTTAGAGATGGGCCTGTTCAAGTATTCTTGGTCTTGAGTCTCACTTGTCATGTTAAACCTCTTTTATCTTGTTAATTCCTTCCCATAATCCATGAATTCAAGAATACAAATAATTTAGTAAGCGCTTCCTAATCATTTATATCCATAGATGCTCTGGATATAGGACGATTACTAGAAATTAAGAGTGTATAGAGACAATCTTCATCCAAACTTTGTCTGCCAAGAATACAACTCAAAATCTTACTTACTGATCTTATAAATCTGTCCCATATTCCTCCAAAGTGCGAACCATGCAGGATCCCTTTCTGAAGCAGATATGTGTTGATCTGATCGTGGTTCCAATTTCTCATTGCATCCTGTTGTTCACTCTGAGCCTCAACAAAGTCAGTTCCATTACCTGAACGAATCTCATATATTTTTCTTAGACGTGTGATAAAGCGGCTTAATGTACGAATTAATGAGAGAAGCTGATATTTCAAGGACACCCCTAATCGTCAAACATGTGAAGATTACTCCATAATGTTTAATAACGCTTATTCCCAGCTTTATCTCAAGGGACCAAAGCAATCCACTCCCACATGTGTGAACGGTGGTCAGGAGTAACTCTGTCTTGTGGCAAATCTGCCATCTGCTAATGACCTGTAGTTCTATGGAGACACCTGCATACTACACTCTTTGTCAAAATGTCCATCAACTCTGATGACATCTGAGTGGAGTACTGGGTTGAGTCTATAGAGGGGACTACTCTGTACTTATTCTTTTCATAAACTAGCCATATTTTTGGGAGGCAAAAAAGAATGATTTCCAATTTAGCCTTTGTCATTTCCTCCAAAGACAACTAATTTGAAGGCACACTGGATCTGAACTTATGTATTTTCTTGTTAACGTCATCTCTTGTTGTGACTTATTCATATCAGAACATGTACTTTTAATGTACAGCATTTTACTTTTAAGTTTTTATGTGGCACTTGCTTGTCTGTTTTTTATGTTGTGTCATCTTATGTGTCGACATTGCACTTTGAGCTCCTTGCACATTTTTTCCAATGTGGTTTTATACTGCAAATGGCTAATAAAGTGAATCTGAATCTGAATCTGAATCTGAACAGTCAGATCAGTTTTTTCTTTCCTTGCTGAGGTCAGTTAGAATCTTTCTCAGTCGAATGATCCAAGCTACAGCTTTCTTCAAATGCATCCAAGAGGAGTAGTGATTAACAAACCATCAAACTCTTGATGAACTTGTAGGCTACTGTATATACCAGAATACTCCCTTTTATCTCTGGGTCACAGGGATACTCCAATATAGGATCCATTGGCCATTCCTCTTGTGGTCGAACAAGAAATGAAGAACTAGAAATCCATTTTAGGCTTTTCAAAAATGACTCCACCTTTAAACCTCTGGATGCTAAATCAGCTGATTTAATAGATGAATTTACATTCCTCCATTGTGTGACCTATAAAATTTCAGCAACTCCTTTTGCCACAAAGCATTTGAATCTTGAAGTGTCATTCTGAATGTATTAAGCACTGTGGTGCTGTCGGTCCAATAAAACAGAATCTTGAAATTGCGTCTTTAGTTCCTTCTTCCACAACCTGTCCATATGACTAGCAAGTGTGGCAGCTGTGAGCTCTGGATAAGGATAGTAATAGATCTTAATGTGTCACTTTACTCATCAGAAGAAAGGAATGTGCAAGTTGTTAATCATCATGCAGAAGTAAATAGGATATGATGCCATAAACTTTCTCACTAGCATCCGAAAAGCAGATGGAACTCCCTCAAAGTTCAAACACGTTTGGACCTGAATAGGGAACGAGACGCTGCATCTCCCTACCATACTTCCTGCGCGCCTGTGACCGACAACCTATCAGTTGGTCATGACGTCACCCGCCTATGTTTTGCTGTGTTTCCTGTTGATTCTTGTGTATTAACTGCCAATGAATTTATTTTCCCAATCAGTTAGATGTTAATGTTAGACATATCTACCTTTTAAATCTCCTCAATGAGAGATATCACATGTTGATAAAATCTATCATTCTTAAAGGGGTCATATAATGGTACATGCACTTTTACAAGTTGATTGCACTGAAATGTCTGTTGGCAGTGCCTGTACACAACCATCCTATCATGATTAAAATCCATCCAGTGGTTTTGTTTTAATCTCCTTATATGTTTGACCATCTATGAAATCAAGCCGTTCGATATTGTGACGTCATAAGATCGTACGCCCCTCCCGCGATTGTGATTGACAGCCGTGCTTCAACACAAGACCTGCCCTGAGCAAGCTGTGACAGCCGTCGTCATAGTAGTCCGCCATTGTTGATATGCTGGAGTAGAATGGCGTCTACACGATTGTGGTGTTCTGCTCTTAGATGTAATAAGGAACACAGCAGTCATTTGGATGTTCCTAAATCTGAGCCGTTATAGATGCAGTGGCTGAGTTTTGAAGCGATATGCCCAAAGGATTGACGCGGGGATTCCCTCACGGGGATTCCCCACGATCGTCCATGCTTTCATGTTTACGCGAATCATTTCACACCAGACAGCTTTACAAACGAGAAAAAACGGATCGGTACCAACGTGTTACTGCTGAACCTCCAGAAGATGTGAGTGTAATGTTTTATTAACCTTTATATTAGTATTTATATTAATCTTTGCGAAATTTGCAAACCTTGCTGCAGGCTTCACCATGAATGCATCTAAGGTTTACACTCAGGGTACATTACAGCATGTTTTCTATGTACGACGTTCTCAATATAATTCATAATCCCACGTTTATAATGAACAACGCGTGGTTATTGTGTTACAAACGGTGTACGCACAGAACAGAGGGGCGGGGTGAGCAAAGCTCATTATCATTTAAAGACACATGCACTGAAACGGCGTGCTGAAAACAGAGCTGTTTTTGACCAGGTAAAATTAGTGTTTTCTTACAATACTAATGAGAATTTTTAATTAAAGTATATTACAAACTTTTAATTTAGACCCTAAAGAATCATATTAGCTTGTACAAAAATGGCATTATATGACCCCTTTAAACAAGTCATTATTGAATTTCCAAAAATTAGGAGAGATCTGAGGTTTCATATAAATTGATAAGGACAGATAACCAATGACCTGTAAGTGGGGAAACTGAAATTATACAATCTGAGACATCATTACATAATTCACTAGAAATAAGCCAATAATCTAGTCTCGAACATTGTCGGTTTCCTTAGGGGTTAAACCATGTGTGTTAAATACTGTTTGGGTTAGATACCCTCCAGTAGTCAATCACATATGTTGTTGTACACAAATTAAATATAGTATACACAGAATGTGAACTTCTTTGGTGTTTCCGGTCTAACCATGAATCAGGGGCTATTAAAGTCTAATTAAAGTATTAAAGCCCCACAATTTCTGATTTATAAATTATTTTCCATTCGTTAACCAGATTACCACGTTTCTCAAACATTTCTCTTTTAGCCACTATGTTATTATAACAATAAATACATAGTAATATATAACACTTACTAACTATGCACATTGCACACAGTATTTGGCTGATAGGGGAGGGATCTCTGTCAGTGATTTAATCATAGAAATATTGTAGAACAAGGTATCATGTTGCCATATTCAAATAAAGGTTTTAAAATAAAATATGTTGCCATATTCAAATAAGATTTTAAAATAAAAATGGTGCCATATTCAAATATACATTTTAAAATGTAGGCTAAGTGTCACTAATTAAACAAGTATATGTTCAGCTAATTGTCAGCCTCTTATGTCTGCATCTCGAGAGATTGCAGAATTCAAGTGAAAAATTATGTTTTATAAACAAAGTTCACGAGGAGCACATTCAAATAGTCTATTTAATCAGCTCGAGAGGAGGCATATACAGCCGACTCACCAAGTTACCTCGACTTCTGCATCCCTCCGCCACCCCGACTCCTCACTCTACGGGGGGAAGTACTCTGGGTTTGGGCTAAATTCCGAGCTCGGAGCCCTCCCCTCGGACAGCACGCTAAATACACTTATTTTACTCTACATCATTTTTTTCATTTTTTTTTTTTTCAAAGGTTTTTTGGGGGTGTTTTTGCCTTTTTATTATTCTAGGATTGTTTGTGATTTGGTCTTAGTGACTTAGGAGTCCTCTTGACTACCCCTAACTGTTCACAGATTTAGGAGCTGGGTTTAGTGCTAAAATGCTTTGTGAAAAATTTTTAGGACAACAATTTAGGAGTCTAAAATTAGGACTGACACGCCCATTATTTCTAAGAGTTTCTCCTAAATCAGCAAGTTAGGAGCTACCTTTAGCCTTAAGATGTTTTGTGAATACGGCCCCAGCTTATTTATATCTAATATATACATGGCAAACCTTGAATGCTTGAACAAGAGCCTGAGTGTCACCTTACTGGGATCATCAGTTATGCGTCCATCAATGACTGCATAGCCATCTTTTAGAAAGGCTCTTTTCCCATATTTTCTAGCTTCTTCTAGAAGACTTTTCAGAGGAAGATCTCAAAGCTCATGTGGCCAAAAGTGCTTTGGCCACATGAGCTTTGAGATCTTCCTCTGAAAAGTCTTCTTTGAACTGGATGTTCATCTCTTTACACACTCTTGCCTCTCAATTTTTTCCACACATTGTCTCGAACAGTCCGTTGAGCTGAGATGCCAGAAAACAAGGTTGCACAAATAAGAAATGAGAAGCAATAGTTTCCTAAACACCAAACATGTTGGTTGCTTTGGTAAACCGAGTTAATAATTAGCATGTTAGTAATGTTTATTTTCATTGTTATGTACAGTAATTAACTGTAATTTAATGTATCATACGCGTTAGCATTAGCCAGTTAGCATTAGCTTATTTTGTGCATATCTCCTTTTCTGGGGACAGTCCCGGTTTTGGAGTTCTGTCCCGGCTTGAGCTGCCCCCGGAAATGTCCCCATTTCACAGCACTTAAACAACTGCAAATACAGTGCAGAAAGCCCTCCCAACATAGACTGTTGGTTACTAGAGACCAACTATTTTCACAAACAGAGGGAGGCTCCAAGCTACACTGATTACTTGGTTGCGCTCTGCTGTATACTTTAATCATGGTATGAAGAACTTTCGACAAGATGTGAGCAAGCACTGTTATTAATTACGAAAGAGACAAAGTTATCTTCACGTATTAACTACTCATGTTAAATTAAAGTAATACTGTTTGTATGTACTATATAACAGGGCCTAAAGAGGGTGTGGGACTGTTTTGCACACGTTCGCAAAAGTTCCACTGTCACAACGTGATAATTCCCAGTTAATTCTTAAATATACCATTGGTGAACATACACACCGATATGAAAAAAAATATATATAATCAAGTAACCTCTTGCAACAATTACATTCGCAGAAAGAACATACTTTGTGCTCAAAATTAGCCTATAATGCAAAATACGCCTTACGGGATGATGAAGGTTAATTTCCAAAATCACAAACATAAAATAAAACATAAAATGTTTTATAAAAACATAAATAAATAAAAACATAAAACACGTGAAAATGTTTTTAAAAAGTTGTAATTACTGTAGGCTATACAGCAGTGGCGAGCAGTGACTTTTTTAACCAGGTATGCTGGGTGCGCGTTATGATAAAAATGCACCTGGTGCAAATACTTTGGATGGGTTTCGCGTTCGCTCTATACAGAATGTTAGCTGCTTATTTGCTTATTCTGATGACACATAGAAACACAGCTAAAGTTTTCCTAATATGTTTGACATTTTATTGAAAGTAGCCTTCATTTACCTGTTGATACCTTCACAAGCACCCGTAAAACCTGTTGAGATGTGTTTGAGTCGAGTCGTGAAGCGTGAAGCGCGAAAGGGACAAAATATGCTGTATTTTTGTAATTCCGCTAGGTGGCACTACATGCTTCACCTTTAAACGTATGGAGCATTGGCTGAGGACACACATCTAAATCAGAGACGACAACTAAGAAACACCATGGCAGGTGTCAGTTTAAATGTAAATGTAAATGCCAGAAGTGTTTTATTTTTTATAAAATAATTGTTAAATAATAAAGTGTTAAAAATAATTATAAAATAATCAATAGACCAATTAGTAGCCTATTATAAATAAAATGTAAGTAAAATATAATTAGAATAAATAGAAGTATAATAAAAATAGAAGCATTCTTTAAAAATATGTTGAAATAATGGAAATAGATGACTTTAACAAATGCATAGACTATCGATTTACAGCCTCAGATAGTTACAGTACCCTTCGTTTTGATCATTGTCCAGTATTGTTTGTGTTCGACACTGTCTCACATATTGGCTCTCTTATTAGTTAATAAACCTTGGATTATTATCGTCATCATCTTCATCTTCTGTGGATATCAGCATTACGGAATACCGGACCAACGGATTACGCAGCAAAGTTTGCGGCGGTTGCTAAGAAGAGCCACGATTTTTTTATCCTTTTCTGAGGAGCTGTACTGTATCGCTGTCACCTGCCCTTTCGATGATGAGACCCTGAAGTCACTGTTCTGGATAGGGGTTAATTACCATCACCCCGTTGACCTCCCAGACACCACTGGAATGGACTGGAAAGAGGACAGAGCCGACCCTTGCCCCGGAAGCGGAGCTCCACTATGAGTCTGACCAGGGGTGTGAGCCCACAACATCAGTGGACGAGGGAGAAGTGACTATGGACAATGAGGGCAGGCTGATAAACTCCAGTGAGGAGCTAGCGACTCCCACCCGGTACCTTCATCATCACTGTTTCTAGACAGCACCATGAACTATGACTAATTTTCATCGACCTGTATGGACTGTGATTCTGTCAAGATTTTTGTTGCCACCATCACCGCGAAATTCAGCCAGTCCTCCAGCCCTGCCGCTGCCAGATGTGTACAGCACTGCGCCATCTCCGTGGAAGCCCTGCTATGACGTCGAGCCGCAGGTCGTGTTACCACCAGCAGCATCAGTGCGAGAGGATTCTGCCGCTCCGTCTCCGGCCTCGGATCTCTTCACTCCATCTCAGCCCATCGACCTGTCGTTGCGGCTCCACCGTATTCCCTCATCCTGCCGGCTCCCCCTTGGTCAGTCGTCAAACCACTTCCGCCACGGACTTGCGGGCCATCTGCTGCACTCCATCCCTCCACCCCTACCGCAGCAGTGGGTTCCTCCTTCCCCTCGGTGTCGCCTCTGTCCTTCATCACACCGGCTCCACCTCAGCCCTCGGGTACTCTGGCTTCACTTTCGACATTCATTGGCACGGCATCGCCTTGGCCTCCAGCGCCAGCAATGTCGCTCGATTTCCTCGGCTCTCCGTCTGCGCCTGTAGGTACATCAGCCTCGTCTCCGTTGATCCTCCCTCAGTTGTCGTCAGCCTCCATACCATCTTGGCTCCTCCCTCCCCCCGTCGGCACTGGCAAGGTCTGGGTCTGTGCTAGCGGACTTTCTCCACCATTGGCACCTTCGACATTGTCGTCCTGACATCACCATCCTTTTGCCTCGTCCTGCAACCATCCCTTCACCTCATTCACATCCCCCTTCATCTCTTCTCCTTATTTTTTTACTTCAAAACTTCAATAGTCCCTTGTCTTCATTTTTTGCATTGGTTGTGCAAATGCACAAAGATGGCATTCCTAGTGCATATTTTTTAAATTGTTAATGATCTGTAAATGCATCATTGTGCCATCACTTTACTTAGAGGGGCACAGCATTACTAATTATTAACTATTTGTGGCGAGCAGGACGAGGCAGAGGGCCGTGGGAGAGCGGCGCGAGGCCGGTGTCGTGATTGATGATGAGCGACACCTGCGAGACGCACCAGTCTCATATCTCTCATGGAGGAGCGGAAGCATAAAAGGAGGAGCGACGACAGTGAAGGATGAGAGAGGCCAGGCCTGGGTTTTATGTTCTGTTTTATTATATGTGACAACAGTCGTCCGTGAGGGGCTGCTGTCTTTACTTTGGTTTTGTATTTGTTTTATTTTGTTATTAAAGTCTATAAATGTTCGCCGGTTTCCACCTCCTTCTTCCTATAACAACGAACTTTGCTACACTATTCATGCCACTTATATCAGCTTGTGTGTTGTAAATCCATGAATGTGTCATGACTTTAATTGAGGGGGCAACTCATTAGTTACCCATACACTAATATCAGCCCATGCCTTGTCAATGCATTATTGTGTCATGATGACTGTAATTGAGGGGACACATCATAGCTGACTCACTGTTAATAACTTACTAAAATCAGGTCATGACTAAATATAAACTTACCATCAAACACACATGCAATAGTACACATAGTACTCAGCCCAGGTCCGTGATGTCAAGCAGTGTCATTTGGTGGCTTTTCAAGAAGTCACAGAGCAGAGATACAGTATGGTTCATGGTCTGCATCTGGATGGAGTGTGAACTGAAAGTGGTACCAAGCAAACATTCCCCTTACTGTAGTGTATATGATTAATGTTTGGTTAGTTCTTTTGGGAACCTGCAACCCCTTTATTTTATTTTATTTTATTTTATTTTATTTTATTTTATTTTATTTTATTTTATTTTATTTTATTTTATTTTATTTTATTTTATTTTACATTAAAATTTTTGGCTTTTGTATAGCTGTGTATAAGCCACAGTAGGGTGAGTTTGAATGGAAATAATAATGCAAAACATACAAATTATTGATGTTATTAGTGTATTTAGCCTGTTATACATTTGATAAGGATCCATTTAAATAATGGTGAACTAATGTACTATCCAATGAAGTTTATGACGAAGCTGCAGATGGCAAAATTTTACATTAAGACAATACTAAATTACTCTGTAACACTTATGTCACGGGGTGACAAATAAGCCCGGGACTATCCCTGCTAGAGAAATGTCCCCGCTGAGATTTGGGAAGCGAAACACCGTCCCAAAGCCTGGGTGAGTGCCTGTCGCTATGGTAACCTAGTGGCGGATTGACAGCAGGTGTGGGTAATTTGCGCTGAGCGTTTGAATGGGGCCACACTAGCTCATGAGAGTATAAAAAGTCAGAGGAAGAGAAAGTGAGGGTTGTTCTTCCCCTGTTTGTGGTGTTCTTTCCCCGCTTGGATGTGACTTGTTCCTGTTGGGAAGTGTTCTCTGAAGTGTGTCGTTGAGGGCTTGTTGCGAGGAAAAAGGAATATCGTGTGTATGAGGAATTGAAGGCGGAAAGAGAGAGCGAAAGAGGAAAGCACATCGTCTGGATGGGAGAGTGAAGATAAGTAATTGATTATTGAATCTCCTATTGCACGTTTGATACTGAGATAGATGTGGGTTGAAGTGCTTGGAGTGCGCTGTATGAATAACACTGAGTGAAGTAAACTGATTCTCTGCCGTTCTTATCTCCTCCTTCCGTTCGGGTGAAGCGAATCCAGTTCATGTCTATGAAGAAGTGTTTAGAACTTCCTTTCTCACACCGCCGATCCTTCGCTCTTTAGATCGAGACCCAGGGTGAGTGCTGGTCTTAATTACACTTTAACGAGTGGATTTGTGGTGTTCGAATTGAAGTTCCTATTGGAGTGAAATTGCTGTGGGTGTGTGGAAGATTGCTTTTAACTGCTGTGCACTCGCCCAAGAGTCAGGCTGGTATATTGTACATCATCAGAGCCTGGAGAGATCGAGTATGCCCAACAGAGGAAAGGGTTTGAAAAGACAGTTGTTGTGAAGTCTCTGTTTTCCCCACGACACCTGTGAGAACATTATATTGCTGTGTGAAGTTATGATTCTGTCTGCCCTAGAGAAAACCCAGCTCAGTCTGTGACTGAGTTCGCTACAGCCTCGAAGCCCACCTGTACGGTGTGAAGTTCCTGCCTTCTCCACGACACATGTGAGAACATTATATTGCTGTGTGAAGTTATGATTCTGTCTGCCCTAGAGAAAACCCAGCTCAGTCTGTGACTGAGTTCGCTACAGCCTCGAAGCCCACCTGTACGGTGTGAAGTCCCTGTCTTCCCCACGACACCTGTGAGAACATTATATTGCTGTGCGAAGTTATGATTCTGTCTGTTCTAGAGAAAGCCCAGCTCAGTCTGTGACTGAGTTCGCTACAGCCTTGAAGCCCACCTGTATGGTGTGAAGTTCCTGTCTTCCCCACGACACATGTGAGAAACACTATATCGTTGTGTGAAGTTATGATTTTGTCTGTCCTAGAGAAAGCCCAGTTCAGTCTGTGACCGTGAGTTCGCTACAGCCCTGAAGCCCACCTGTGCGGTGTGAAGTTCCTGTCTTCTCCACGACACATGTGAGAAACACTATACCGCTGTGTGAAGTTATGATTCTGTCCGTCCTAAAGAAAGCCCAGTTCAGTCTGTGACTGAGTCCGCTACAGCCTTGAAGCCCACCTGTACGGCGTGAAGTTCTTGTCTTCCTTACGACACATGTGAGAAACACTAGACTGCTGTGTGAAGTTATGATTCTGTCTGCCCTAGAGAAAGCCCAGCTTAGTCTGTGATCGTGAGTTCGCTACAGCCCTGAAGCCACCGGTACGGTGTGAAGTCCCCGTCTTTCCTACGACACACGTGAGCCGTTCTACCTGTGACCGTGAGTCCGCTACAGCCCTGAAGTCCATCTGTAGGGTGCGAAGTACTCACCCGTCCAAGACACCCGTGAGAGTTGTACACCGCTCCTGAGCTTGCCCCCTTCTGCCCTAGGGGAAGTCTCGTACGGTGTTTACGGAGGACCTGCTGCAGTCCTACCTGTCCACTTCTTACCGTTGTAATTGCCCTTGGTGTAGAAGAAGGAGTTCGGTCAACCTACTTACCGTAAGATACCTACCTGCACATTATCGACTGCTGTGAGTTGTCCCCCACGTGAAAGAGGAGGGGAGGCTTCGACCATCCGTTCATCGGAGAACTCACCTGTTCACCACCTCCCATTGGGAACCTGATACCAGCTTGGAAGAAGGAGCTCGGTCAACCTACTTACCGTAAGATACCTACCTGCACATTATTGACTGTTGTGAACTGTTCCCCATGTGAAAGAGGAGAGGAAGCTTTGACCATCCGCTCATCGGAGAACTCACCTGTTTCACCTCCTCCTATTGTGGACCTGATACCAGCTTGGAAGAAGGAGCTCGGTCAACCTACTTACCGTAAGATACCTACCTGCACATTATCGACTGTTGTGAACTGTTCCCCACGTGAAAGAGGAGAGGAAGCTTTGACCATCCGCTCATCGGAGAACTTACCTGTTTCACCTCCTCCCATTGTGAATCTGATACCAGCGTGGAAGAAGGAGCTCGGTCAATCTACCTACCGTAAGATACTTACCTGCCCATCATCGACTGCCGTGAACTGTCCCCTACGCGAAAGAGGAGAGGAAGCTTTGACCATCCGCTCATCGGAGAACTCACCCGTCCATTACCTCCCACCGTGCACCTGATACCAGCCTGGGAGAAGGAACGTTGACAACCTACCGTAAGATACTTACCTGCCTATTATTGACTGCTGGGAACTGTTCCCCTCACGTGCAAGAGGAAGGGAAACTTGGATTATCTACCCACCTGTGAGGAACTCACCTGTCCAATACTTACCTGTCCAGCACTCCTTACTGGGAATCGCCGCCTGTGGGGAAGGGTGTGTCTGCTTGCCCCGCTTTGGATCCTCCCTGGACGAGGGAGAGGAGAAGACTTTTAGATTAGGATTATCAATTATTTTATTCTCAATAAAATTGTTACTTTTATTCTCTGTCTCTGGTCTCGTCTCTGGCACACTCCTCAAAGTGTTCTTGGTCTAGGGGTGGGTGTAGTCTGGTTCGGCCCATCCCGACCTGTGACACTTACACGTCTACTTCTACTTACTATAGTAAGAACAGTAAATTATGCATAATTACAAGTAACTGACCCTGAACCAAACTCTAACCGTAACTCTACAGTAAGTACATGTAGTTAATTAATATTACTCAGTACTTATTTGAGTAAGTACAATGTAACTATGTTACCTTAAAATAAAGTGTAACCAATTATTGAAGTTTAATGCAAAGTTAGAGTACTTCTCGTATATTCTTATAGAGTCTGTTTGGTTTAGTTTTCCCCTAAATGTTAATTAATGCATTAACTATCAAACATGTACTAACAATGAAGTTAAGGTTGTCGTTATTCATGCATAAATCCAAATGACTCCAATCATAGGTAAGGTTAGCTCTTCATTTATTCTTGATTAGTTTGTGCGTTCTCTACTCATTAGTTCATGTTGAAGTAAGTATTGATTCAGGTATTAATACATAGTTATTCATGTATCCTTAAGGAACCAAGTTAGGACAATTAAAAGTATGATTGTTTTCTCCATACTTATTACTTACTCTATTAATTGATTTTGTAACTGAAATCTTGCTTGTTAACAGGTTTTGACATTGATGGCCAGTGATGATTATCTAATAATGACCATGCAATAAAGCTTCAGCATTAAACTGACACTTTTTAATACTACAGATGAAACTACCTAGTCGACCTGAGTTGTTTGATTTTGAGGGTGTTTCTATGGTACACTACTTCACTGACAACTGGGAAAAGGTGAAAAACTTTCAAGCAAGACCTGATGACATTCTTATCGCCACTTACCCCAAAGCAGGTGAGAAAGAAAAATAGCCACTGTGCTACAGATTTTTATTTTATTCAGCAAAGATGCATTAAACTGATCAAAAGTGATGGCAAAGACAATGTTACAAAATATTTCTGTTTCAAACTGTTTACTGTGATAATAACAAGAAATGGGTTACACTTTTATAATTAGTATACAGTAATAAAGTATTTACAAGTCATTTTAGTTTATAGTTAATTAAATGTTTATAAACTGTAGTTAATACATTAATAGACTATATACAAACGAGTTCATTCATTGTCACTGTAATTAATAACTTATTGTTTAATTAGCTTATATATAAAGAGTCAGGTTACTGTCTGTGTTATTGTGTAATTATACATTTTAGTAGTGAGTAATAATAATTAACTACTTACTAGAGGGTTAGGATTAGGTTGTGGTTAAGGTTAGTTGCATGTAATTATGCACAATTTAAAGTAATTGCTATAGTAGCTACATGTAATATCCCTGTAATAACCCTGGACCACAAAACATGGGTAAATTTTTTGAAATTGTGATTTATACATCATATGAAAGCTGAATAAATACGCTTTAGTGTATGATTATGGTATGTTAGGACAATATTTGGCCGAGATACAACTATTTGAACATCTGGAATCTGAGGGTGCAAAAAAATCGAAACATTTAGAAAATCGCCTTTAAAGTTGTCCATTTCTGTTTGCAATTGTGCAGCATTCACTCACAAAAATAAATGGAAATTTACAAAATATCTTCATGGAACATGATCTTTACTTTTGGCATAAAAGAAAAATCGATAATTTTGACCCATAAAATGTATTGTTGGCTATTGCCACAAATATACCCGTGCTACTTGTGACTGGTTTTGTCATCCAGGGTCACATATGTGTAACAAGCACACTGTAAAATAAAGTATTTCCAATAGTTAGAGAACAAGCCTCAAGCAGCGGATTAACGGCGCAACCACATTGGCCAATCTAGATCTGCCCTTCATATGGCGGTCCTCCAGGTATACCAGTCCAAGCTTCTCCGTGCCATGGATGAGACTGATCTTTGATTTTTATTTATTGATTTCATGTAATATTCAAATTTTCTGAGATTTTTTATTAAGCTGTAAGCCATAATCATCAAAATTATAACAAATAAAGGCTTGAAATATCTTACTTTGCATGTAATGAGTCTATATAATATATTAGTTTCACCTTTTAAGTTGAATTACTGAAATAAATGAACTTTTGCACGATATTCAATTTTTTTGAGTTTCACCTGTTTGAAAATAGGGCTTTGATATGGTAATATTAAATGTTTTCTCTCTTCAAACTGACACTTAAAACAATTCAGTACTACTGATATCATTTTATGTATGCTAGTTCTTATCTTGTTATCATTGTTATGCTTCTAAAAAAAGGTTTTATACTCATGTCCTCTAGGTACCACCTGGGTTTCATATATTCTTGACCTTCTGTATTTTGGTAAGGATGCTCCAGAGCGCCAGACTTCCCTGCCTATCTATATGAGAGTGCCATTTCTGGAGTCATGTTTTCAAGTGATACAATCAGGTCAGAGACCACAGAATAATGAGTGTTCACTTAATTAATAATGTGTTTTTTATGTTGTTGTTGTTGTTGTTTGTCAGTTTGTATCACTGTCTCATTTTATGCTCATTTACTTCTTGCTATTCCATATTCCAAATGTTAAAGTCGTGCATCATGGATTCTGTGTGCCACATACTCTGTAATTTATATACTGTGACAGATTGATTTAAATCATCTGCTTTTTACTCAGCAAAGGTAAAATGCGTATTATTATCTCTGTGTTTCGAAAATCAGAGCCAGTTCTCTGTATTCCTCCAGAAATAAGACAAAGGTTCCCTGAGCACATGCTTAGGTCCTCTGCTGGCTTTGCTGTTCACATGCTGCTGCTGCTGTTACTGTAAATATATGAATCTGTACCGATCATATCTTATGAAAGCAATGGAATTGGGAAATTCTCAGGGAAATCTGACTAAATGGCCTTTTTTGCGCAACTTAAATAGGCAGTCAGCCCTGCCCTTTCTGGCGGGCTGAAAAGCCATTTGTCTGTGTAAAGCACAGACCTGATTTTCCGAGGTATTCTGAGAAAACTGAGTTTCCCCATAAGAGTCAGAAACTGATGCAATGCGAGTGAACCATATTGAAAGGGAACTAGTGAGCTGCAATATTTGAAAACAGAAGTAACAAAGCTCAGTGCAAGCTGTCCATTGGCACACATTTTTGAAGTGTGAATGGGTATGACGCTTATGTGCATGATGTAAACTGGATTGTGATTTCTTATACCCAGCATAGTTTTGTTCTGTGAGGTCCATTACCAATATAAACAAATTAGAATGGTATTTGTTGAGTTATGTGGTATGTTCCTTTAAGGCCAGCCCCTCCTCCCATGACGTGTAACAGTGAGCACAGAAGGTGAAGCGGGCAGTTCAATCAACTAAGTGTACAGAGCAAGACGGTTTCTGTGTGTCTTCCTAACAAAAGCTACATGGTGTAAGTGGGATAAAATGGCCCAGGGACTTCGCCGTATTGATCCGCTGGTCTTTGATGACAACATTGCCGATAACTGGAGAAAGTTTGAAAAGGAATGGCGCATATGCTGCTATGCTGGCCTGTCAGATAAATCAAAGAAAGTAACGTTACAAGCCTACACATTGTTAAACCTTGCCGGTCCTGAAGCGGTTGACAAGTCTGAAACATTTGTGTATGATGACGGCGAAGATCATGAGGATCCAGAGGTACTTCTAACTAAATTCGCTGAATTGTGCTTACCCGCAAAAAACGTCATCATGGATAGACACGCGTTTAATACCGCTGTTCAAAAACCAGGTGAATCTGTCCAAGCATACGTTTCCACTTTGAAAATTCTGGCAAAGAAATGTGAATTCGGAACACTACAAGATGAACTCATTAGAGACCGCATAGTTTGCGGTATAGAAAATGACACTGTTCGCAAACAGTTACTCCATGAAAAAAAACTCACCCTGGACTTGGCTGTTAACATTTGTTTGCTACATGAACAGTCTGAGAGAAGTCTGAAAGAGCTGAGAAAAGAAACAGAGGTATGTGCTCTGCAAAAAACACGTTGCTCAAACTGTAATGGCCAACATCCTTCAGAAAAAAACAAATGCTATGCATACAACAAACGCTGCAACAACTGTGGTAAACTAAACCACTTTGCGAGATGCTGCAGGTCAGCACCAACACAGCAAGTAGGTGCTAAAACACCATATCAGCCCAGAACCCAGCAAAGAGATAGAATACATGAGCTGGATGCACAACCTGATGAAAATATGCAGGACACTTTTTTCTGTGACCCTGTTGAGCTCTCCAGTCAAAAGGGTGAAATTTTCACAACTCTGAAATAAAAAAATGGAAATGGCCAACTGAAAGTAAAGGTTGATACAGGCGCCAAGTGTAATGTCATATCAAAACGGATGCTGAAAGGTTTGAATCACACCATACCTACCAACATAGCAGAGAAAGTCAATCTGGTGGCTTATGGAGGAGAGACAATCGACACTGAGGGAACAACAGTGTTGCAGTGCGTCCGAGGGGAATTTAAATTTCATGTGGTGGATCGTGATGTAAAACCCCTTCTTGGCCTACAGGATAGCATCGCTATGGGACTCATCCAACTGGGACCTGATGTACACATGCTGCATCATGAGGCACTGGAGGTACGTGAATACAGAGATCTTTTTGATTGTGATGTCATTGGCAGCTTGCCAGTTGTATATCATATGAGACTGGATAATACAGTGACCCCTGTAGTCTGTGCACCCCGTAAAATACCAATAGCCATGAAAGAAACAGTAAAAGCAGAACTGAATCGCATGACTGAGCTGGGTGTGATAACACCCGTAACTGAGGCAATGGAGTGGGTATCAGCCATGGTTGCAGCCCAAAAAAAAGATGGGTCAGTGAGGATTTGCATAGACCCAGTTAATCTTAACAAAGCCCTCCTCAGACCACGGCACCCCCTAAAAACGATTGAACAGATCATTGCAGACATGCCTGGTGCTAAAGTGTTTACCATTCTGGATGCTATTTGTGGATTCTGGCAAATCCCCCTTGATGAAGCTTCATCCAAATTAACCACATTTATGTCCCCGTTTGGCCGTTACAGGTTCTTGAGGATGCCATATGGAATCTCAACAGGCAGTGAGATCTTTCAGAGATCAATGGAGCAATTGTTTGCTGGACAGCCTTGTGAAATTGTAGTTGACGACATTCTCATCTGGGGCCGGACACATGAGAAACACGATGGACGATTGCGACAGGTACTGAACAACATTTGTGCCATTAACATGAAACTCAACCCGGACAAATGCAGATTCAGAGTTAATTCGGTTCAGTACGTGGGCCACCTTCTGACTGCTGATGGTGTCAAACCTGACCCTGAAAAAAACTAAAGCAATATGTGATATGCCAACACCTCAGGAAAAACAAGCTCTGCAGCAGTTGTTGGGCATGACAAATTACTTATCCAAATTCATTCCACAGTACAGTGACATCACTGGTCCTTTAAGACAGTTGCTTCATCAGGATTCGGAGTGGTGCTGGCAAGAGACTCATGACAAAGCTTTTGCAAGACTGACACAGGCTTTGACAAACCCCCCAGTTTTACAGTATTTTGACACGTCCGTACCAGTAGTTCTCTCTGCAGATGCCTCCCAACATGGCCTTGGTGCAGTATGCTTACAGCGAGGGCGGCCTGTGGCATTTGCATCGCGGGCCCTTACGCCCACTGAGTCCCGTTACGCTCAAATTGAAAAAGAAATGCTGGCACTTGTGTTTGCAACATAAAATTCCATGATTTTATTTATGGTCGCCCTGTCACTGTAGAAACTGATCATCAGCCCTTGATAACCATATTGAAGAAGCCACTCCACACTGCCTCACCCCGCCTGCAGGGTATGATGATGAAACTGCATCGATATCACCTAGATGTCATCTTCAAACGTGGTAAGGAGCTGTTTGTGGCTGATGCTTTGTCCTGGGCCCACTTTTCCACAACAGACCCACAACTCACTGATGACCTGCTGGAGGTCATGACTGTCCAGGTACTATCTTCCCGTCGTGTAGATGAACTCAGGGCTGCTGTGCAAAAAGATGTCACATGCCAACAGCTTTCTGACATGATTAGAAACGGCTGGCCAGCCATCTCAAAAGAACTTCCATTTTCATTGCGTCCCTTCTTTTCAATGAGAGACGAGCTGACCATTCAGGATGACTTGCTGCTTCGTGGGGAGAGATTCATTATCCCACCTGCGCTGCAGAAATTTTATGTAGGCCAGTTACATCAAGGTCATCCTGGTATTACAGCAACAAAGTGCAGGGCTAAGGAAATTATGTATTGGCCATCGATGTACATTGATATTGACGCTGAGATCTCTCGTTGCGCACCCTGCAATGCACTCAAACCTCATCACACAAAAGAACCACTGCAGCTCCATGAAATCCCGGATATTCCCTGGTCTTTCACGGCTGCTGACCTGTTTGATTGGCATGGAAAGACACATTTAGTCCTCGTGGATTCATTCTCTGGCTGGTTTGAGCTGGATTACTTTCCTGACATGAGAAGCATCACGGTTATCGCAAAACTGAAAAGACATTTTGCAGTACATGGTGTCCCGCACACTTTAATGACTGATAATGCTACTCAGTTTGTGTGCAAGGATTTTGAAGATTTTGCACGCACATGGGACTTTAAGCATATTCGCAGCAGCCCTCACTATCCCCAATCCAATGGATTGGCTGAGCGTGCAGTGAGATCTGCCAAACATCTTCTGGAAAAATGCTACCGCGATCATACTGACATCCGTGCTGCACTTCTCCATGTTCGTAATCTTCCCCGAGATGGCTTACCATCCCCTGTACAACGCCTTCTTTCCAGACAAACGAGGACCTTCCTCCCAGTGACCAAGGCAATGCTTCAGCCTGTTGTTCACACAAACGTAAAGGACACTATCACAAAACAACGACTGAGGGGAAAAGACTATTATGACAGAAATGCTCATCAGCTCCCTGCACTGAACCCAGGGCAAACTGTCAGGATGCAGATAGCACGTGGTTTTGATAGGTTAGCAACTGTAGTTTCCCCTGCCCAGCAACCAAATAGCTACATTGTCACATCACAAGGTGTCAAGTACATCAGGAACAGACGGCATCTCCTCCACGTCTCAGAATCCCCTTCAACTGACTTTGAAGATGATCTCCCAGTGGTGACTAATACTGAGACATTCGCAACACCATCCAATACTGAGGGGCCCATGCGGCAACCACTGTCCCCTAAAGTGGATTGTTACACTGACACAGAGGGCAGACATTCAGTGGTGACTCGTTCTGGAAGAGTCAGCCGTCCTAACCAATGTTACAAAGATGTTATGACCTGATTGAAAGGTGCTATGCACTCTCATATTGCCTCATAAATGGTACTCAGGTTATGTTCTGTCATTAGTTATACTTAATCTTGCATTTTGCAATTTCATGTTATGTTATGTCATTGGTTATACTTAATTTTGTATTTTGCTAATTCTTCTGGTCTTCTTTAAAAGAGGGGGGATGTAGAGTTATGTGGTATGTTCCTTTAAGGCCAGCCCCTCCTCCCATGACGTGTAACAGTGAGCACAGAAGGTGAAGCGGACAGAAGGTACTAAGTGTGCAGAGCAAGACGGTTTCTGTGTGTCTTCCTAACAAAAGCTACAGTATTGTTTATTTACTGTATGTCTTGGTTTAACCACAATGCCAACTAGGATACTGAAGGATACTAAAATTGGAACCACATTGTATTTGTTTGTTTGTTTTATTTACTTTCAGGGACAGAGCTGGCTGATAATCTGCCTACTTCTCCTCGCCTCATCAAAACTCATTTGCCTGTTCAGCTTGTGCCCAAGTCCTTCTGGGAGCAGAACTCAAGGGTAAAGTATATGGGCTCCTTTCACTCTGTGATGTGATGTAGGTGACAACATGTAATCAATCTATCATAGTATAATGTGAATCTCATACTACCAAACTTAAGTGCACAACTTAGAAACATGATTTAAATGAAAGAATATTCATAGATGGGTGAAAAATAAAAGGAAAATACAGGAGATCTGGTGGATTTATACATTTTGCTGGCATGGTTTGGACCCACTTGTCCCCTTCAAATCAATAAAGTATTGTTGAGTAATCACTTTTATCCTATGATGAAACTTTTTTTATCCTGGTGTAAGTGGTCTTTTCCGGGATGACAATGAGGTAACGCGAGATAACACAAGGGCTCACTGAATCTTTTTATGAGAATGAAAAATATGTGAATCATGTGGTATGGCATATGATCTCAAACAGTCCCCAGATCTAAATCCAGCTGAACACCTATGGGATATTTTAGACTGATGTTAGGACAGCACCATCACCACCATCGAAATTAGGAAACATCTTTTGGAAAAATGATATTCCATTCCTCCAATAGAGTTCCAGGGACTTGCCGAATCAGTGCCAAGGTGAAACTGTTCTGGCAGCACGTGGTGGGCCAAACACATTAAATCTCAATCTTCTCTAATATGAGTGACCTACTGTAAGTTTCATCTGTGTTTGATAACACTGCAGCGTGTTTTGTCAAGTGAAGTGAACTTGAACAGATGTGTACTCAGTTAGTAGGGAGCAGTGAACCCAGCATAGGGACCCTATGGATTGAAAGCTAAATTCCCTCTATTTAAAGGAACACTCCACCGTTTTTTTCATATTAAACTATGTTATTCCCTTAACTAAGACGAGTTGATACATACCTCTCTCGTCTCAGTGCGTGCACTCAATCGCTCTGGTGCGCAGCGACAATTTGATAGCACTTAGCTTAGCCCAGTTCATTCATTAGGATCCAAACAGAGATGAAGCTAGAAGCGACCAAACACCTCCACGTTTTCCCTTTTTAAATACAGTTACACGAGTAGTTACACGACCAAGTATGGTGACACAAAATAAAACGTGGTGCTTTTCTAAGCGGGTAAAAAGGATAACTTGGAATAGCACTTGGGAGCCCTTCGACTCGGCGCAGAAATATCATCACTCCTGAAAAATCCTCTCCCCCTCTCCCTCTCACTTCTGTCATTAGAACCAACGTGACTTTTTACTGCACCAAGTCGAAGTGCTCCCAAGTGCTATTCCGCCATACATTATAGTTATCCTTTTTACCCGCTTAGAAAAGCGCCACGTTTTATTTTGTGTCACCATACTTGGGTCGTCTAACTACTCGTGTAACTGTATTTAAATAGGGAAAACGTGGAGGTGTTTGGTCGCTTCTAGCTTCATCTCTGTTTGGACCCTAATGAATGAACTGGGCTAAGCTAAGTGCTATCAAAGTGTCGTCGCGCGCCAGAGAGATTGATTGCACGCACTGAGACGAGAGAGGTATGTATCAACTCGTCTTAGTTAAGGGGATAACATAGTTTAATATGAAAAAACGGTGGAGTGTTCCTTTAAGACAGCATTAGTTGTGTAATTTAGTGAATGTAATGCAAATCTTGTTTCTTGTCATAATTTGTGTCCACTCATTCCAGATTGTGTATGTAGCTCGGAATGCAAAAGACAATGCAGTTTCCTATTTTCATTTTGATCGAATGAATATGGGAGAACCTGAACCAGGAGACTGGAACACCTTCTTACAGAAATTTATGGAAGGAAAGAGTAAGTAAAATATTTTGTACAGTAATGAAATTAAATCATATTAGTCAATTACAATGGTAATAACTAAAGAACCACTTTAGTGTCAGGAAATTATATTAAATTATTATATATTATTGTAGTAAAATATGTTTTTATAACTACAAAAACATTTGGAGAGTAAAAAGGTAAAATGTATCTACATGACCTACATGAATTAAGAATTTTACAACTGAGGAATTGTTTTAATATTCCCTAGATGTGTTTGGTCCTTGGTTCGACCATGTCAGTGGATGGTGGGAGAAAAAACAGACATATTCTAACTTACTCTACTTGTTCTATGAAGATTTGGTGGAAGTAAGTTCAGTTCATAATGTGACATTTTTATGAAGCATAAAATCAACATGAAAGTTAAATGTGTTTTTCCATGTCTTACTCAGGACACTGGACGTGAGGTGGAACGTTTGTGTTCCTTCTTGGGTTTGTCCACTTCAGTTGAAGAGAGGGAGAAAATAACAAAAGGGGTTCAATTTGATGCCATGAAACAGAACAAAATGACTAACTATTCCACTCTCCCAGTCATGGACTTCAAGATCTCACCCTTCATGCGGAAAGGTTAATAAACCACTGATCTAATTTAGACTTCTAAATTATGTCCTATTATTTGCTTTTATCTTGTCTTTGTTTGTGTTACAAAAGGTAAAGTTGGAGACTGGAAAGGTCACTTCACTGTGGCACAAAATGAACAGTTTGATGAAGTCTACAAACAGAAGATGAAGAATACCACTGTCAAGTTCCGCACTGATATTTAATACTTGAGTTCTGGACCTTGCACCAGAATGATCACTAAATAAATTGTCAGAATATTTTTTATAACAATCATTTTTCTAATTATAAGATACAGTATGTTTCCCTATCCCAAATGAAACGTGCAACAAAGATAACTATACTGTAAATGCACCAATCATTGGCTGATTTCTTCAAAAAGTGGTAATGTTTTTATACCTCGTGAAAGAACACATTTATGAGAACATCTTTTTTAGTTCTGTTTTTTTCTGTTTAAATAATACTTTTATCAATATGTTAATATGAATTCATTTAGCTTAAATTTGTCAAGCACAAATGCAGTGCTTATTTAAATGATTAAAGTTTGTGAAAGTCATGTGGAAAGTAAGATAACTCAGTGGGTAAACTGACCCTTCAATTAAAAGGCTTTTAAATAGTACAGTATGTTGGTGATAACACTTTCTGTTTTATTCAAAAGCAAACTTGACCACAAAAATACATAGAGACATGGATATAGATACGTGGGACTACCACATTCTGGCATAATTAGCTGGGACTGCACAGCATTACTCCACCCTCATAAATCATCTCTTTAAATGCTGAAAGTGTGCTTGACAGTATACCATGTGTGGGGTTTGGCCTGGTTAAAATGCTCTTATTTGAGCATCATTTGATCAATAAAATTACAGCAGGTGTCAGTACCATGCAAACAGTTCATTCAGACTTTTTTAAAGCTGAAATGAAAGATAATCATTTCATTAAAAAAAATGTCACAGCACAATACAAGCACATATAGTGCCTGGTTAATATGTGATGCAGTTTATTTTCTACTGTGGCACTGATTTCTCTTTTTAAAGAAGGAAAACTATACAAATGTTAATATACATTTGTCTATGCATCTGTCATTGACTGACAATAGTGTGTTTTTTTGTGATCAGTTAATATTCTTGCAATAGGAAAGATTGTCATTCACAGTAAATGCATTGCATGTAACCACAATACACCATTATTTACAAACAAAAATATAATCTGTTTTAAATATACTCACAGCTTTCTATCATTTATTGCTCAGACATGAGTTCTACTGTATTGTATAAAGTAATGATGAGTTGAGCATCCAACTGTGTTGAAATTTGACTAAACTGTTGAATACACCAACAAAGTTTTGGTCTGCTATTCTGTCAGTTTCCAAGTCATTTATATAACAATGATTTTACTACACATAACTCCAGTTGTGGGAATAGTTTGGTATGTTTTCGGTATGATGTATTGCGGGAATAAACTGGAAGTACAAAGCATGGGCAAGTCAACATGTTCTGGCACATACAGTATACTGTACATTCTGTTTAAATGCAGTGCACAGAAGGAAGAAAAAAATTACTATCCAGACTCAGGTATTCACAATGCTTAGTAGCACTTAGGTTGGTCTACGGGACAAGGCACTGCAACAGCATAAACATTAACATACACACTACTGCACAAGTATAGCCACAATACCTAAATATTACAAGTAATGACAGGAGACTAGTAACTCTTTGTGAAGTCCTTTACATGGAGACACCCCACCAACAGAAATTACACAAATAACACATTTTTAGAAGTTAATTAGCCTATAATGGTGGTCCTACCACTAAAAAGACGATGATGATAACTTTCAAGACCAAATAAAAAAAACATTTTATACAAAAACATATATAATAGTGAAAACAAAATACACACTTCTGGAATGCCTTGCCTCATAGACTTCTATTGTATGTACATAACTGTAAACAAGACTTTAGAAGAAAAAAATTAGAAGTAAATATTTTCAGTACTGATTGCACATTCACATTTGACTGAAGTCAAGTTAAATATGTAATCTCTGATTTTTGGAGAATGCGAATGCGTTTTAACCTGGAGTTGTTGTGTGCCACACCATGTTCAAAGGTCAATAATGTCACTGCCAACACTGGCTGAGTCATCATTTCGCGTGACTTTCAAATATATATGCCCCCCTCTACTATTTGATTGTGAACTTTCAAGGTCAGGGGTTAGAAAAAGCCTTGTGTTTTCTGGACTGGGCACAAGAGTATGGCTTATGCTTGGGGAAGGGTGCAGTGAGACCGGGCAGGACAAAGAGGAAGGCACTGGTGCCTCAGAGACCCAACGGAAGCCCTGATGAGTCGGTGTAGGGGGAGCTGTGACCTGTCGGCTGGGCACAGCACTAGGAATGGAGCGATCCAGACCTGTGGAAGACTCTGTGAGCAAAGTGTGTTCATCACTGCTCGATGACAGTGTTATTTGGGGGTCACTATTCCGTCGCATCCACAGGTTTGGAAATGGAGGAGGTGATAGTGGTCGCAGTGGATAGAATAAACTTTCGCCCCCTAACAAATGCTCACGATGAAGTGCCTCATCAATACTGCGGCCAAGATCAATTGGGGTTGGAGGGCGCAGGTCAAAATCGCAGAGTGAGAAGGCTGACTCCTTGTCCCTGTCCAGACTGCTACTTGAAGAGCACTGAGGTGGATGAGCACGTGACTGCACCCTTAGCAATGAACCAGCAGAGCCCCCTGCAAAGCTTTTCAGATTGTTGTCTTTGAGTGGATCCTGATTTCGTATGAGGCTCTTGCTAATATCAGCCCCTGATCGCTCTTGTCCTGCCCAGTTATTGGGCAACTCTCCGGCCGCTGCACTACTACTGGACCCTCCAATTCCATTGCTTTCAGATTTCCTTTGTTGCCTTACCTTGAGGCTCTGCACAATCTTTGCCCAGCATGTATGTCTGCTGGTAGAGTTTGATGATTGAGAGGGTGAGGGCAAGCTTTCTGTGGCAGCCCCTTCCTGTCTTGGTGCTCCACATATGTGGCCTCCATTGGGCCTCCAGAAGACCCAGGAAGACACCAAAAGCAGGCAGAAAGCCCAAACAAGCTCCAACAGTCGTACCCAGAACTGACAGAGCCACCATGCCCAACGGAAGCGCCTCCAGTCTCCTAGTAGTCCATATAGCCACATGCAGGAATAAATATGCAAAAGACAGCACAGTGCCCCAAGAAGAGCGCATACTGCCAGTACCCATGCTAAAACCCTCACTTTTTCTTCACCTATTCCCTTATTTCTTCCCCGTGCTGCATGTGTGTGGGAGAGGCGTGGCAGTGCAAAGAAAAGGTAGCCTAAACACAGTGTCAGGCCTGCAGTCAGCGTGAGGCCCTGTAGGACGATGGGAACAGCAGGCGAAAGTGCAGGGGAAAGTAAGTCTGCAGCAAGTAGGAGAGTGCATTGTAAAACAGCTAATACTCCTAAAAGAGGGGGGCGCTGAAGTGTTGGTGGTAGCCAAGTTACTCCTGTCTTTTTTAGTACCAATATCACTAATGCAGCCTGTGCCAAAATTAACAGTGGTAATGGCAGCGTATATAAAGCTATTATTACAGGAGGCGGCAGGAGGAACCGTGTCCCATATGGGTCAAGCAAAAAGTGGCCAGCTCTAACCGCACCCACAACTAGCAAGAGGCTATTGGCAAGTATCAGTTCACCACAGTGGGGGCAATTCAAGCTGGGAGCTAACGCTAAGCCAAGAACAGAGCCAACAGTAAGCAGAAGGAAGAGGGCAGCAGAACCAAATACATGCAGCTCCCATGCAAATGACAGTGTGCGTTTTAAGTCTGCCCACACTAAAAAGCTGCCATTTGTTGCACCATATATATCAGCATTGTTTTGATCTTTGGAAAAAACACAGGGGCCCACAACAGTGCCACAAGGGTCCTTGGGTTGGGCATGGGTTGGAGAGGCAGGGTTTGACTTCAATGATGGAACTATTCCCTGTGAGACTGACTGGTCCGTCTCTATAACTCTTCTATCATTTTCAGAGAATGCAAAATGGCCATGTCCAGTCGGGCGAGGGGAGGTTGTACTTGTACTTAGAAAAGGTGATATACCTGTGGAAATCAAAAGAGGTACAGGAAATATTATTGAGGTAACTGGCAAAACACAATAACAAACAATAGAAAAGCATGTAACTACATAAAACACATTCAACAATATACAATCCTTTTGCAATTTGTACATTTAACAAACTGATCTCTAATTAACATGAATGCTAATAAAAATAAAGCTGGAATACTTTTCATTATATATGAATTTATATGTTTTCATATTCAAGTTCAAAAGTTATCAAGAAAAATGTACATTCACTGCATTCTTGAGCTGGTAATATTCTTTTAAAGGGGAGGTTGAGTATGATTTCACTTTTCTTACTTTAGTTAGTGTGTAATGTTGCTGTTTGAGCATAAACAACATCTGCAAAGTTTCAACGCTCAAAGTTCAAAGCAAAGGGAGATATTTGCTTTTAAAGAAATCGTTTTTAAGGACTACAACAAATGGTTGGTATGGACAACACGACATTCCTCACGGGTCAGTGACATCACCAACCCTAAAATTTACATAAACCCCGCCCCCAGGAACACACAGTCCATGTTGAGAAGAGGAAGAGTTGTTGAAGTCGAGCACATTTGTGAGTCAGCTGAAACTAGCATCCGTCTTTTCACATGCAATAGAAAGTCACTCTGTGCATCTTACAACAGTTCCTATACGAGCGATTTATAGATTATCATGACAGAATATGCTAATTAAAGATAGTTAACTCCACATCAGCAACATAAAATCGTCAACTAACCATTCAGAGACGTCCTGTTGCATTCTACGTGTTGTCACTTCTTGAGCCACTTCCTGCCTAGTGATATACCTTACACAACACTGACGGTGGACCTGCGCTCAGGAGTTTTTGTTTTTGTATTTTTTGAGCGGTTGCGGACAAATTCTTTCTACGCACACACAATATAACATATGGTGACCAGGAGGGAACATGTTCGGTTCACTTAGTTTTGTCGTGGCCACAACATATAAACTGGTGGGAACGTGATATTAAGTCATGGGAATGTCATAATAACTTGTGGGTACGACTTAAAGGTGCTCTAAGCGATGTCACGCGTTTTTTGGGCCAAAACATTTTTTGTCACATACAGCAAACATCTCCTCACTATCCGCTAACTACCTGTCCCCTGAACACACTGTAAAAAAAGCGGTCTCTGTAGACAGCCCAGGCTCCACAAACGGCAACAAAAACAAACTGGGCTAACGAAACATAACAAACTGTTCCAGCCAATAACCGACAAGAAGGATTTGGGGGTGGGGTTTGGGGGTTAGTTCGCGCAAAGAGTATAGAAGCCCCAGAGGCGAAACTCTGTTGTGTTATGGGTAACAGTCTGTAGATGGCGCTGCGGAGGCGCGTCCGCCATTGTGGACTGAAAGCTGCTGAAATCGTTAGCGCCAGTCAATGGCAAAAATCAATGCCTCTTCTCTCACAAAAAGAAAAAAATACAAAAAAACATCTCATACACAAATGCAAACACAATAGATGGTGGTGTCTGATTAATTACTGAGATCTTGGCACCACTTCCATTTTAGTACTGTTTATAGTTCATGTGTGCACTTGCTAGATTGCACATCTTTTTTGTAGCCTACCTTTCCCCCTGTAATAGGACATTCATAGATTGTTTTTATTCTTGCCATTGAAACGTTCACTGTGTGCACTTTCACTGAAGATGTTGAAAAAACAAGTTGTTCATATTTTTGTGATATTCTATGTAAAAGATTAACTGTCTTTAGAAATGTTCATTTATATATATTTTTTTAATCATATGGTGATGTTCACTAATTTAAAAATCAACATTTGAATAAATATCGTATTACTGTGTGTCTACCTATATATTATTTCATGAATTTCTGTTATTCATATAACAAGGAAAATGCATAATAGAACATAAATATTGATAGATTAAAGGTTTGCAGTAATTTTATAATTGTATCTTTGCAAACCGTAAGTGGTAGGCTAATGAAGCCGATTCGGTGGGGGACATACGTCACCCTTACGAAAAAGTACTATAGGAATCTTATAGTATTTTGGGACAAAATATTATAGTAATCTTATAGGAATACGAGCCGCTATAGTATTTCTGTAGTAGTCTTATAGTCCTTCTATAGTAATATTTTGTCCCAAAATACAATTTTCCTAAGGGTAATTAGGTCATGCATAACCAACACATAAACGTAACATTTTCTGTCATTTAACGTCGGTCATCCTCATTAATGTATTTTAAATTGTTTTCATATTTAGATATGACGGCCAGAAAAAATTAAGTTATGTTAAGTTTTTGTTATGTTAAATTGGTTCAGTGCCATTGACTCCCATTATTTTTCGGCGATTTCCTTCAGTTTTCAGTCCATAATGGCGGCTGCGCCGTCACGTCATGGGGGCAACTGTTGCTATGGAGCGTTCTATTGAGTTTCGCCTCTTGGGCTTCTATACTCTTTGGTTCGCGGATGAGGAGGAGGGAGGGTCTAGCTAGCCTCCGTTTTATTTGACAATACTTCGAACGTCAACAAGAAGTGACGTCACCCAACATCACTTAGAGCACCTTTAATATGTTGAGGGAACGACATCCGTTTCTAGTGGCTACCAGTTTTATAACATGTGGGAACCAAATCTTCACACACGATACGGGCTCCTCCTTTTACCCCAGTCATAATTTACTTTGTTATTTGTTCATTTAAGTTTCTCATAATTTGTTTTTGTTTATTTCCTTAAACGGGACTTTATTCGTGACCCGAGTATTTCATTCAAGCCAGAAAATTTCCGACGAAAAAGCCCATTCAACTTAAGAATGCGCTTCAGGTGTCTTTCACTTACGTACCCATGTCTTAATCCCAGAGACCGCACTATATCTTGATATTTCATGACTCTAGCCACTAGATGCCTTATAGCTCTATTTGGAGCAAATGAGCTGTTCCGCTGGGTCCTAAAGTCAGTTTACTTCAGTATGCATTCAGATAAATAAATAAATAAATAAATAAAAATTGGTAAAGCTTTAGCATTTTTAGTTTGAATTTTGAGCATTTTTAGGTTTTTCTATGTGTACTGAAGCATGCCTCGCATTCCATTCATTCCTATGGGGGTCAAAGTGACCCGCGAGGGAAGGATTTGTTACTTTTTTTTAATAAATTGAACATTACTTACAACATCAAATTGTATTTGGTCTCTCCTTTTTATGAAATATTTTTTCAACCAGAAAAATTAACTGTAACAGGGATATACGTTTACATAAAATATTAAATAAAAAAAAATAAAAAAAAATTCATTTCACTGAAATGAGAACCGATCAAGGGACTGAACAAAACAGGAAGTTTAAATGCAAAATTATACGTAAGATAATCAGTAACCAGGAAAACCAAAACTGAGGGTACGTTTACACGACAACGATACGCTTAAAACGCATACGTTTTTTTGACGAGTTTTCCACGTACAGACAACACCATTGCTCTCTGCTCAATGTTCCGCTCCGTGTTTGCGCTGCACGCTTGCTCTGCTCTGTCCCTCACAGCCCAAATGCTCCACTCATGTACGGATCACGCTTACTGGAAAAGCAAAGTCCGCTCAAATAATGTGACGACATGAAATTTCTCTGTAGTAGACTTCTGTTTGCAATAGCCCTACTGTGCTGTAACACTTTCTCTTCTATTCTTTATCTATCATCTTTATAAAAAAAAAATATTTAAAAACCTGGTACTGCGTTAGATTCAACTGGAAAGGGTCATAGCACTTGCATATTGTTGTCCTATTGTTAGTTGAACTGCTTCTGTTGTTCTCATTTGTAAGTCACTTTGGATAAAAGCATCTGCTAAATGAATAAATGTAAATGTAACATGGTATAGTTGTGCTGGGCAATGCTGGTAAAATGAGCTCGATGGTGTTTTTAGCCCCCAGTGGCTCCATCCAGGCAGCTAACCCTAACCTCAACCTTAAACCTACCCATCCCCTCGCTGCCTGGAAGGCGCCGTTGGGGGCTAAAAACAACAAACACCGTAAAATGACGTTACCCTCTTGATCACTAATCAGCTCCCTGCTATCTGCTCACATGTTCTGATAATAATAATTTATACTTTAGGCAATAGACTATACTTTAATTTGATAATAAATTTTAAAAAATCTGTTAAATCTAAGTCTGTTGCATAGAACTGAATGAAGAATAATATATTGATATACAGTATATTGATATTTAAAGGTCCCACATTGTCAAAAATGAAATGATAGCAGAGGTCTAGGGGCTATGTAACTACCATATGTTTCAAAACAGTCAATCCATAGAAAAATGCACACAGCCTGCATAAAGTAGCTGTGCCTTTTCACGAGCCGTTGTGACTTCCGTACTACTTAGTCACCGCCTTCAGTCACCACCTGGATCATAATCATACACTGTTCCCTGGCTAGAGGAGAACTGGCCCCCGACTGAGCCTGGGTTCTCCCAAGGTTTATTTTTTTCTCCATTCTGTCACCTGATGGAATTTTGGTTCCTTGCCACTGTTGCCTTGGTTTTTGGCTTGCTTAGTTGGGGACATTTAATATTCAACAATACTATTGATATATATGATTATTCAGAAAAGGGGGAGTAGCCATTCAATATGTCCCACCTTAGCTTCCTGTTGTCCACTTTCAGTGGGTCTTTAACATTTGTCTCAGTCTCAAAAGTGGCCACACCCACACTAAAAACACCAATGTTCCAAAAGACCAGGAAATTAACCCCTGTTTTTATTTTTTTTATTTTTTTTATCCTTCAAACAAATAATTCATACCTTTAGTGTTCTTTATATCGGTCACTGTTCTTTTAGTTCCTGGTTCCTTTAACTGGTCATTGGGTATTTTTGAAGATCTTGTTGACTGTGAAGTGCTTTTTGGTTGTGAATCGTTGGAACTAACGATGTCCACTCCTGGTGATGGTGCCTCTAGTTGTAGACTGGTTTTTCTTGTGCTAAGAGAGGTGGTTTCAATATATGATCGTAAAGTGGTAAACTGTATTTTTGGCTGAATTTTAGCTGGAGTGGTTATCCCCAAACTACCTGAAAAACAAAAGAAAACATCAAACAGTTTTTCCTCTAGTTTTTGTTAAAGCATTAATATAAATACAATGAATGTAGTATATATACTAGAGAGAGAGAGAGAGAGAGAGAGATAAAGGGCTTGACATTAACTTTTTTGCTCACCAGCCACTGTGGCTAGTGGTTCTCCAAAGTTACTAGCCACTCAGCATTCTCACTGGCCACAATTATGACATTGATACCATGGGAAAAAACTGCCATATTGATCTTTTTTATATTATCTCATATATTAGGTTGCTGTCACTTTAAGACTGGACACACGGATTCATTATACTGTTACACATGCGTTTTCTTTCTTAACTTTATGTTCACTTCAGACATAGCTGACTGTGTTTACGTGAATGCTCACCAAGACTGGGAATTTTACATTATTTATTAGAAAAATAATTTGAAGACTACAAATTAAAAATCTATATATAACTTATAAAATTCTAGCTGCCAAAGTGGCAAGTAGGAGTGACTGCATACATGCCACTGCTGAAATCCACCCGCATTTGGCGGGTGCTAAAGTCAAGCCCTGTATATATATATATATATATATATATATATATATATATATATATATATATATATATATATATATATATGTGTGTGTGTGTGTGTGTAACATACTTTTGAAATATACTCTACCTATAATTAACTATTTCACTATGAATGTTGCTATAGAAACAAGTAACTAAGTAAAAGAATATTGTAATTACGGTTATTTAGGTGAACGTAGTATTACTTCATCTGTACTATACCTATTTCCAGTCGAGTCCTGTTGCCGTCCAATTGACTCATCCCATGGGAAGAGGATACAGGCTTTTCATTAGGTGGTGCAGTTGCAGAAGGGCTTGTCTGAAGTGAAGGGTTGATTGTTGGATTTGTATGTACTGTGGCCAAACTAGCCAGCACACTATGAACTTGTGGTCTGTTCTGGGCATGCTCTCCACCAAGATATGTTATAGCCTCTGTTGACACCCTAACAAAGCCATTTTCTTCAGGTATTACCACATCACCTGACCCAACGGATGACAAGTCTTTGTCTTTAAATTCAGTAAATGTGTCATCTGTCATTGACTCTGTCTCATCAACAGTCTCTTCTTCTTTTCCAGCGGCATCTTGTGGTAGTATGACATTTTGAGTAGAACCTCTTTTCACTCGGTCTTTGTGTGATACTACAAATTTAACCCTTGACCCAGTTATCTCAGTATGTGACGTTTTTGCTGAAAATATGTCCTCAGTATTTCTGCTTTCAGTCCATTCATTTGAATGTCCAATTGATTTCATGAAACTTTTCCCATAGAAGCCACGAAGAAATGGTCTGACAACTTCTAATGCAGCATTGGCAGTCAGTCTATGATCAGTTTTTTTGACAAGTACATAAGTCTGTTTTTTTGAACAATAGGAAAACAGGCTATGATTTGAATGAGTGGTCAGAGGAGAAAGAGAGTTTTTATGGACATGACTTATGATTGGATGAATTAGAGGCAGTAGAAGAAAGAGTTGGAGTGGAGGCACCATATTGACAATCTGCCCTACAAGCGAAACTGCCTATGGGTGTGAAATATGCTCACTGTTTCTTCTCATTTCTTCTCCTGCAGAGAGAAACAAATACATTAAAATTAAACTCACAAACAGTGTTGAAAACAAGCTATTCTCATTGGCGACTGATAAAGATAAATGAGAGATAAATGCCTATTGAATGAGAAAAATGTATAGACATACTTTGCACCTCAGCTTTTTAATGAATGCTCAAAGAAGACATGATGGATACATCTTTTGCTGTTGCTTTCCATTTTATCAGGTAGTTGTTGCAGCCTCAATTCAGTATACAGCATCCCTATATGCATCAACTATTTTAATTGCATATTATCATATGCTACCCTAGTCAAAAAATAGTATTCTTAAATACAATGTATTCATATGTACTTAAGTATAACTAAATGTATTTGTTTAACACTATAAATTGGTACACTTAACGTCTATTAAATTAGAACAACTAATTTTGTACTATGCATTTTATTTTTGTCCAAAAGCAGTGCTGAAGTTCAATTAAAGTTGTATTAAATATACTTCTTTGTGCTAAAGTGGAACTATTCCAAGTATACTTAAAGGATTAGTTCATTTCAGAATTAAAATTTCCTGATAATTTACTCACCGCCATGTCATCCAAGATGTTAATGTCGTTCTTTCTGTCATCGAAAATAAATTAAGGTTTTTAAGAAAAACATAAGTCCATATAGTGGACTTCAATGGGGTACAACAGTTTGAAGGTCCAAATTGCTGTTTCAATACAGCTTCAAAGTGCTCTATATGATCCCAGCTGAGGAATAAGGCTCTTATCTACACTCTAAAAAATGGTGGGTTGTTTCAACCCAACTTTGGGTCAAATATGGACAAACCCAGCTGTTGGGTTACATTTTTAAATTACATTTTTAAACCAACGTTTGTGTTTGTCCATATTTGACCCAAAGTTGGGTTAAAACAACCCAGGTTTTTTAGAGTGTAGCAAAACGATCTGTCATTTTCTAAAAGGAAATACACATTTATATACTTTTTAACCACAAATGCTTGTCTTGCACTAGCTCTGCAATGCGCCACGCATTAACAAAACCGTGTTAACAAAAACGTGAATCTCTAAAGATGATGACGTCTTGCACATGCGTGTTACGTGTTCAGTGTATTGTGTTTCATCGCCATCTAACAGCCTGGCAGCAGAATACAGCGTTTTTATTCGCAAATCTGTGAGAATGGGGATCGGTTTGACAATGGTGTTCGTCACATTGTCTGTTTTGATTTCTGTCTTTGTCTGTGTTCTGTCAATTAGTTCAGCAGGCTGTTCCATAAAACAAGATTAGAATACAAGCCAGGCTTATTTTGGTTAGTCAGACTTATTGTCAGTTGATTCTGTTTCATAAGCAAACTTAAAATAGTTAAAACTCAGTTACTCTGGCAACTTATGCTGGAAAACTAACCTGGTCCAGGCTAAGCCTCAGTTGTTACACACATCCTCTAACACTGACCGACAGGAACACAATGATATTACCACTGACACTCTCTCATACCATTATTGGACTTTACTAACCACTGTTAGTCCAAAAATAAATACACAGCATACAGAAAATCAACTTAAATAAGGCTACAATGATAAATGAGACAATATAGACCTACAAACGTGTTAAATTATATTGTATATGAAATGTTTATGTTAACGTTGTTTACATATATATATATATATATATATATATATATATATAAATATATATATATATATATTTTTTTTTTTTTTTTTACATAAACAATTGATAGTATACAATTTAACACATGACATGTTTGTAGGTCTTGTATCATTTATCGTTGTAGCCTATATATATATATACATACACACACACACACACACACACACACACACAATATATATCCTACAGGTTTTCTTTTCTTACTGGCTGAATGTTTTGTGCCCAAGATTTAATTAGATTGTTTTAAAGATTTATGAATACATTTCTCTCTGGTTTTGTTTGGCAGCTGTAGTATATTTTATGGTTATCAGAAGAACATTAAATTGAAAATTACAATATAAAAAAAAGCTTTTTAAAGCAATTAAAAAAAAAAAAATTTAAATAAATAATTACAAAAGCACAGCATACATTTTAACTGGTAAGATGACTCTAAGCTAGGTAATTGACCTACAGTATGCCAGGACATAATACTGCAGAAGACATAAAGACATAATATTTTCCCCCAGTAAATATTCCTTAATTTTCCTTCTACTTTTTTTTTCTTTTGTGATAGTGCCCACCAACACATAGCCTAAAAGTTAAAACTTGAACTCTGAGTTGACTTACCCTGAGATGGGAAACTCTGAGTTTTCGGTTACAGAACAGCTGAAATTAGTTCTCTGAGTTGACTGACTCTGAGTTAAGCGCGTGCACCACAACTATAAAAAGCCATTATCAATGGAGCGCAGATATTATGAGTCACCATGGCAACAGCGCCAGACAAAAAGAGGTCTGCATATTGCTTCTGCAAGCATATGGAGAGTACGAACACATATTATTATTATTTTTTAAATATCGGCTCCAGCAGCGAAGGATAGAGAGTTAGCTAGGGAGAAAATAGTTGCTTGAGTAAATGCGTAAGTTTACATTTTAATTACTGTTATACAGTGATGGGTGTAATTAATTACCAAGTAATCTAAATACTGTCATTTAATTAAAGGGATTACTCTTAATTATTCTGTAATTTAAAGTAAAATCTGATGTAATTGCATTAGACTAGAACAATTCTGTATATTTAACAGACATTTTTAAAAGGTATATTTTTAATGTAACCTTCTCCCTCTACACACTTTGGTCAATTCAAGAATAATTCATGCAATTGTATATTGTTTATTTGAAAGCATTAAAAGTGCAGTTTCTTGTCTCTTCTTGTATTGTTCAAGTGTTTGAGGTTGATATGGGATTTAGTAATTAGTAATAAGTAGACCAATACTTTCTAAAGATAGTCATTATTACATTAATCTACTTACACTGTTGAAGATGTCATTTGTAGTTAGTAATTAATAACTATTTTAGAGTAACTTACCCAACTGTTATAATATCAGAGGTGAAACTGGAAGAACAGTATGTTTTAATTTTCATGTAGGTGCAATCCTGCAGGTATTAAAAGAACATGGCAGCAGCTGAAAATTAAATATAAAAACATAATTCAATCAGGTAAGGTTGAGCATATCATGGGTGAAGGCTACCTGACTTTACAAACATTTGACATATTAAATAACTAAATAGCATCCAGTGTCTAGCAGTGCAGCAGCATTTTTGGCTGAGGGAATTCCTGGAGGGACTTCAGAGCCAGTCACTCCCGAAGATCCAAGGGCCTTCATAAAATGTAAGAGGTTTACAGATATGTGTTATTTTTTATATAGGCTATTTTTGATATTTCCATTTATTTTACTTTGGGTTGGGTTTTTTGTTGGTCCCAACAGATTCTGATGGTAATATCTGTCTTTTAGGCAGTTGTAAGTAGCCTAATCAATACACCAGAAATTATGACAAATAGTGTTATAAAGTGTACTCGACCAAATGCTCATCTTCACAGGACGATGGGGATAAAGAGTTTCTGCTGCCACAGAGAGGCCTACAGAGGTAATGTCAAAGGGTTAGTTCACCCAAAAATGAAAATTATGTCAGTAATTACTCACCCTCATGTTGTTCCAACCCCGTAAGACCTTCGTTCATCTTCGGAACACAAATTAAGATATTAATTTTTAAATTATTAAATCTGAGAGCTGATCACTCCTCCATAGGCTTTTAAGTGATTGAAACTTGCTGGCCCAGAAAAGTTATTAAAGAGATCGTTAATATAGTCCAAGTGTAAAATAACGACTTTATTCCACTATTCATTTCCTTCTCTCTGGGCCTCGTAGTGTTTAAGCGTAGCGCGTCTGTGTTGCACGTCACCACGCATCACACACATGACAAGCGTCGACCAATAGTGAGCCTACGTGGTGACGTGTAACACAGACGTGCAGCGCAAAAACACTACGTAAACTAACTCGAGGCCCAGAGAGAAGGAAATGAATAGTGGAATAAAGTCGTTATTTTTGTTTGTTTTTGCGCACAAAAAGTATTCTCGTCGCTTGATAAACTTAAGATTGAGCCACTGTAGTCACTTGGACTATATTAACGATCTCTTTAATAACTTTTCTGGGCCAGCAAGTTTCAATCACTTAGAAGCCTATGGAGGAGTGAGATAGCTCTCAGCTTTAATAAAAAAATATCTTAATTTGTGTTCCGAAGATGAACGAAGGTCTTACGGGGTTGGAACAACATGAGGGTGAGTAATTACTGACAGAATTTTCATTTTTGGGTGAACTAACCCTTTAATATTATGTGTCTACACATCAAACAATCTACACATTCAGATTTTTTCACATTTTTATGTGGAGTAGCCTATAGAATCTAAGTTTAAATCTAGTTTAAAAGTATAAACGGGTATTCTTATCTCTCCCCCCGCCCCCAGAGTGTGGAAGAACAGCAGGAGGAGGGTCCAGCAACTTCTGTTGCACAGATGAACACAGTTCAGTGATTTTCAGTAAATGCCACAGTTTAATTCTGTAGAATTTGTTTAGAACTACATTATGTAACTCTAATCTACTACTGTATTTTCAGTTGCCAGTTAAGGAGTTATATAGACTTCATCTTATTAATTTTTTTTTTTTTTAACAGCAGCAAAAATAGCAATATTTTATTTATTAATAAAAGATTCATTTTATTAATAAAAATGTACTGAAAGAATGAATGAGGTGTTTAAACACCGCTTCCTCTTTAAAAAAGGGGAGGAGACCGAAAGAAACTCTGGGTTTACCGAAGAAAACCTGCTCCCGACCAGGTTAGGTTCACAGAGTAAGTTACCATGGTAACTGACTCTGAGTATAAGTTACCTCTCTTTCAGAAACGGGCTTGACTTACTCTGCTTTCTCAGGTTTGACATACCTCCCATTCTGAAACAGAAAACGTACTCGGTTACTAACGTAACCTCGGTTCTCTCTAGAAGAGGGAACGAGTACTGCGTAAGATATCTTACGCTAGGGGAAAATCCTTTTCCGCGAGATATTGAAGCCAAAAATTATCCTTAATTTTGTAATAATGCAAAACGCGTTGCAGCAGCAATGCAGACATAGGCGAGACAGCTCGCGCGCCTATTGGCTGCTCTGCGGCAACTGCAGCAGCCTATCGAGCGAGGCCTGGCGTGACGTCAGACCCAATCAGGGCACTTCGCGCCCGCTGCGTCACGTCCCGCCGAAATGGGCGTGGTCTAGGCCTATAAATATCGCTCGCAGGCAGCTATTATCTGGTTTTTCATCATCGAAGCAACCAGAGCGTGTGCATGCACGGCAAGATACGCAGTACTCGTTCCCTCTTCTAGAGAGAACCGAGGTTACGTTAGTAACCGAGTACGTTCTCTTACGAGAGGTCTCTCGTACTGCGTAAGATATCTTACGCTAGGGGACCCAATGTAAAACGCCGTGCATGCTGAGATCTGACACCAAAGACCCAAGGGCGAAAGCCCGGGGTACATATAGTGCACAATCACTCAGTGAACTCACAGAGAGTCCGGGAAGAAGGAGGGGTGCAGCCTCACTTTTCCACATAAAGTAGCGTCGATGGGACGCGAATTTCATCATACAGACAGGGCGGGGTACGGCCTGAACTGATGGGGAAAAATGTGGGTCTTACACAGTTTGCCCAGCTTTAAACTGTCGAACATTGAGCTGTGCTCAGCAAACGCAGCATTCTGAGCTGAATGCATCAGGTCAGATAATACTGGTAGTTTAGACCGACAGCAGCCTGGCCTGCAGGGCGGGAACCTCTAGGTTATAAAACCTTATAAATGTAGACGGAGAGGCCCAGCCTGCCGCCATACAAATATCTTGCAAGGCAATCCCACTTGACCAGGCCCACGAAGAGGCCATGCCTCTCGTGGAATGCGCTCTGACACCCAAAGGGCACTGCATGCCCTTGGAGGCGTATGCCAGCGCTATAGCATCAACTATCCATCTGGATAGGCTCTGTTTCGACGCGGCTAGTCCCTTAGAACGTCCGCTAAACGAAACAAAGAGCTGTTCCGTCTGTCTGAAAACAGACGAGCGAGACACATAAGCTCGTAATGCCCTGACTGGGCAAAGGAGGCTCGCGTCTCTTTCCTCATCAGGGACCGGTAGGGCTGACAGAGAGATAATCTGCGCCCTAAACGGTGTGTTGAGGGATTTTGGAACATAACCGTGCTTAGGTTTGAGTATAACTTTTGAGTCATTGGGCCCAAACTCCATGCACGCCGCGCTCACAGAGAGCGCGTTCAGATCCCCTATGCGCTTCACTGAAGCGAGAGCCAGCAAAAACACCGTTTTGAAAGACAGGTGTTTCAAATCGATTGACTGTAAAGGCTCAAATGGCGCACCTTTCATGGCTTCCAGAACCGTAGAAAGGTCCCATACGGGGACTGAGGGAGGTCTGGGAGGATTCAGTCTCTTAGCTCCTCTAAGGAAGCGGATGACTAAATCGTTCCTTCCTATTGACTGACCAAGCGTTGTTTCTGAGAACGCTGCTATAGCCGCCACATAAACTTTGAGCGTGGAGGGGGCCCTGCCCCCATCCAACAGCTCTTGTAGGAAGGAAAGCACCTCCGTCACATCAAAGTTTGTGGGTGACACACCACGGGCTGTGCACCAGCCCGAAAACACTGACCATTTCGAAGAATAGAGTCGTCTTGTAGACGGAGCTCTAGCCTGCGTGATCGTGTTTAATACTCCTTTAGGGAGTCCAACATGTACCCGTTGATGGCCCAGACATGAAGGGACCATAGTTCCGGGTGAGGATGCCAGATCGAGCCGCGGGCCTGTGAGAGGAGATCTCTCCTCACTGGTACTGGCCACGGGGCAGTACTTGCTAACTGCATCACGGCTGGGAACCAAGGTTGGTTTTTCCAGAACGGTGCTACCAGCAGTACTGAGCATCCTTCTTCCCTGATCCGTTCTATCACCTGAGGCAGGAGAGAGACGGGGGGAAAAGCATAGAGCGGGCGGCGGGGCCACACATGGGCCAGCGCGCTCCTGCTCTTGGAGAAAAATTCTTGACAGTGAGCGTTTTCTTGAGACGCAAACAGGTCCACTTCCGCTCTGCCGAATTTCTTCCACAGCAGTTGGACTGTCTGTGGGTGTAGAGACCATTCGCCTGCCGGAACATTGTTCCTGGACAGTCTGTCTGGTCCTATATTCATGATCCCTGGCACGTGCGCTGCTCTGAGCGAGCGCAGGTTGCACTGAGCCCATACCAGGAGGCGTTCTGCCAGCCTGTACAGTTTCTCGGATCTGATGCCGCCCTGGCGATTTATGTAGGACACCACAGACATGTTGTCCGAACGGACCAAGACGTGGTGACCTTTTATTTGGGGACAAAAACGCGTCAGCGCGTTGTCTACTGCCAGCATTTCGAGGCAGTTTATGTGCAGGAGCTTCTCCCGTTCTGACCACTGGCCGAAGAACGGTCTGCCCTCGAGCAGCGCTCCCCATCCCGAGGTGGACGCGTCCGTGGACACCACTTTCACCCTCGAGGAAGTCCCCAGGCTTACACCAGATTGGTACCAGTCGTTCGCTTTCCAGGGTTTCAGAGCTGTAACGCATTTCTGATTGACCCTGAGGCGAAGCAAACCGGGTGCCCACGCTTCGCGTGGGACTCGCGCTTTCAGCCAAAACTGCAGCGGGCGCATGCGGAGCAGACCCAGCTGGAGCACTGACGATGCTGAGGCCATGAGACCTAGCATCTTCTGAAATCTCTTGAGCGGGACAGACGCGCCGCAGCGAAAAGAGTTCGCTGTGCGTCGAATGTCTACCGCGCGCTGTTGTGATAGTCGCGCTATCATGGATAGTGAGTCCAGTTCTGTGCCCAGGAAAGATATTTTCTGACTGGGTGACAGGGAGCTCTTCGCCCAATTGACACTCAGACCCAAATCCTCGAGGTGATCGAGTAAAATGGTCGTGTGTTCTATGAGCACTGCGCGATTGCGCTAGAATCAGCCAATCGTCCAAATAGTTCAGCACTCGCATGCCTCTCATTCTGAGGGGTGCGAGCGCCGCATCCATGCACTTCGTAAATGTACGGGGTGCTAGGGACAAACCGAACGGCAGGACTGTGTACTGATATGCCTGGCCCTCGAAGGCGAATCTCAAATATCGCCTGTGACGTGACGCTATCTGTATTTGAAAATACGCGTCTTTCAGATCTATTGACACAAACCAATCTCCTTGGCGAATCTGCACAAGGATTTGCCTGGTCGTGAGCATCCTGAACTGTCGCTTCACAAGCACTTTGTTCAGTTGCCTTAGATCTAGTATGGGTCTGAGACCCCCGTCTTTTTTCGGTACCAGGAAGTATCTGCTGTATAGCCCTCCCTCGCTCTGATCTTGAGAGAGAGGTTCTATGGCCCCTTTGCTCAATAGTTTCGTCACTTCGGCTCGAAGTAGATGTGCTACTTCTGTTTTTACCGTGGTCTCGACGCGCGCCACATAGCGGCGAGGGCGTCGGCGAAACTGCAGCGAATAGCCTCTTTCTATAATGTTCAGCACCCACTTCGAAACCCCGGGTAGCTTTGCCCATGCGTCTGCATGGATAGCTAGGGGTCGAATACGAAGCGCGCTCCGCTCGCTCAGCGATGGAGAAGCTTCGGTGTGCTGTAACACAAGCGTGTCGCTCGTGACATTTGAGGCATGGGGCGCGCTGATGACAGCGGGCAGATTGCCCGCGCTCGACTCCTCTGCGGTGGTTAACCGCGAGGGGGAGGGCTGGGCGGTTCCCGTGGGAACTGTCATGTCTATGTGTGGATGTGGGCGCGGGACAGCGGGCACATTTATCACACCGAAAGCATCGTTCGCTTGCGTGAAGCGAGTGCACGTTGGTTTCGTTTTTACAGAAACCGTGAGACATGCATAACGTGGTGTTAGTGGGCACATTCACCATGTTTGAAGCGCAATCGGTCTGAGCCGATTCATGTGCGCGAGCCCTGTGTGACGGGCTGTGCTTGTGTGTAGAGATGGGCACTGGGCAGTGGGCATTCTTCTTACACATAAAGCACCATCGGCCGTGGCCGGGACACCAGAAAAAAATTCACACTTATGGGATTTATCTGGGTAGCCGTAAAAACGGCGTTTGTGTGCAGGCAAGCGGGTGACAGAACCGACTTGTTTACTGCAGGATACACTGGAACAGTCACATTTACTGGAACTGAACGAGCGAGAAGTTGCCATAGAAACAGAGAGCGTCAACATGCTGGCGTTTATTGCAGGCCTGCGTGCATTACAACAGGCTTGTTCACTGCAATATTGACATTTCCAGTCGCCTGAATTCCAGAGGGGAATGGGAAATGTATAGGAAAAAGGAGGTTGGTCCGTCCGCAGCGGGACCAGAAAAACTCCCTTTTTTCCTTACGCCAGTGACGCACGGAACACCATAGAAACGGTGTTTGGGTGCAGGCGAGCGGGTTGTACAACGCGCTCGTTGGCTGCAAAATACACATCTGCAGTCGCCTTTTCAGGGAACTGACAGAGCGAGCATTGACGGCATAATTTTATCTGCCGGTAGACCCGGGGATCGAACGCGGGTCTCTCGCGTGCAAAAACCTGAGAGTCTGCCACTGGGCCACAGGGGGAGACACATTGTAACTCAGTTAGCGCGAGTATTATAAGAGAGCGTCAACGTGCTGGCGTTTGTTTGCAGGCATGCGTGTATTACAACAGGCTTGCTCACTGCAATACAGACATTTCCAGTCGCCCGAACTTCAGAGGGGAATGAGAAATGTACGAGAAAGAGGAGGTCGGTCCGTCCGCGGGGGGACCAGAAAACGCTCTTTTCTCCTTTCGCCAGTGACGCACGGAAACCATAGAAACGGTGTTTGGGTGCAGGCGAGCGGGTTGTGCAACGCGCTCGTTGGCTGCAAAATGCACGTCTGCAGTCGCTTTTCAGGGAACTGACAGAGCGAAGCATTGGCGGCATAATTTTAACTGCCGCTAGACCGGGATTCGAACTCCGGTCTCTCGTGAGAAAAACCAATGATTCCGCCACTGAGCCACAGGGGGGAACGCAAAGGTTTTCGGATGCACGAGCATATAAGAGCGTCACATGCTTTCTTCGGCGTATGCTTGCAGGCGCGCTTGTATTAAAACAGGCTCGCCTGCTGCAATATTGATATTTCCAGTCGCATGATCAGGGAACTGGGAATATGTATGAGAAATTGAAGGTCAGTCCATCCTCGGAGGGACTAAAAAACACATCTTTCTCCTTTCGCCGGTGAGTGACGCATGAATGGGGCGCAGAAGGCAGGGTAGCTTTCTTATAACGTAAAGAAAAACTAACCCCGACCGTCCGCTTCCAGCCTCCCTTGTGAGCGGCGCAGTTTGCGCGGCTTGAACAGAGGGAGAGAGAAAGCTAGCCCCGTGACCGCCCGCTCCTGACATCCTCTGTGAGCGGCGCGGTGTGCGCGGCTCGAACAGAGGGAGAACAGGTATCGTCCCCCAAGCAGGCAAGGCAAGCGGGCGAACCGGCAAGCTTTGCGGGTTGGGGGGGGGGGGGCGGAGGAGCAGTCTCGGAGAAGGATGCCAGGTGAGTCCTCAGAGTCACCATAGGCAGTACCTAACTCGCAGTGAGGGCAGTCGCCGTCAGCGAGTGCGAGAGCTGCGTGATCAGGAAAAGGGGCGTCTTGAAAAAGACGGCCAGCTCTTTTAGTGCAATGGGAGTGTGTGTCGCGGCGGCGAGCACACACACATACATAAACACAGTAGCAGAGAAAGGATATAATGCCGGAAAGCGCAGCAGGAAGGCAAGGAAGGCGGCGCGGCCAGCGACTTCAGTGACTCGTCCCGCTGAAGGTGCTCTCTTTCAGACGGCGCGGCTTCTTATCCAGCTCCAGCGATGCGTGTGCTTCGCTTGAAGGATGAAAAATCAGATAATAGCTGCCTGCGAGCGATATTTATAGGCCTAGACCACGCCCATTTCGGCGGGACGTGACGCAGCGGGCGCGAAGTGCCCTGATTGGGTCTGACGTCACGCCAGGCCTCGCTCGATAGGCTGCTGCAGTTGCCGCAGAGCAGCCAATAGGCGCGCGAGCTGTCTCGCCTATGTCTGCATTGCTGCTGCAACGCGTTTTGCATTATTACAAAATTAAGGATAATTTTTGGCTTCAATATCTCGCGGAAAAGGATTTTCCCCTAGCGTAAGATATCTTACGCAGTACGAGAGACCTCTCGTAAGAGAACCCAGAGTTTCCCTCATTTCAGGGTTGACATACTCAGAGTTTTCACTTAACCTCCTTTCTGAAACAGGCCCCAGGTGTGTCTTGTTAATTTGCTCTTCAGATCGGTCTATTTAAACCCAGTGTTCTGTTTTGTTCTTAGTTCTACATGTAGTTGGTTGTCCTGTTCCTGTACCCGTGATCCTGTTTTTTTATTTTTTTAAATAGCTCGTCTGTACGTGGAAAGTTTTAAGCATATTGTTGTTGTGTAAACGTACCCTAAGACTAGAAACTAAACAAGACTGTTACACCTATCTGGTGTTTACCAGTAAAATCTATAGCTCTATGTTACTAGAGGCAGGTGAAGTAGATGTAGTGCAGTGCTCTTGCATCACAGGACTAGAAAGGTTGTGTGCACAGAAGGCCAGACAGGTAAATATTACTGTAGTAGTGTACTTGTAAGCGCATGTTGGGTTTCTCACATTGGCCTGAACCATAGGCCACTGGCCACCCTAGGTGATATCCTAAAATTCAAAACTATGATTGGCCATCTCCAGAGTCAGAGGAAGGGCCTTCAACAAATTGAGATATAACCTTATTGGCTATAATGTACATACTACATTTGTAACCATAAGGTAAACACAGTAAGTAATAAACACTTTTTTACAGTTCATATGCACCTCACTAAAAAGCATGGATATAGGACTGTTGAAAATTAGTGCTAACATTATATAAATGAACAAGCATAACCTGAATTATATTTAAACATTTAGCATCAATTAAAGTTAAGTAGCATCAATCACACACAGCTCTACTATCATTACATACAGCAACTCATTCTGATACGTGCTCTTAAAGTAATCTTCAAGAGCATTCCATTTGTGTGAATAGTTGTAATAGTAGTGAATATAACTACAATAAACTTAGTAGTTTTATGAACCCAAATTATGGAGCTTTATTGTATGCTGCAGTAAACAGGTAGGTAGATAAACTTAACTGTAGACACATAATGACAATGTCACTTTGGTTTTTCTTCTAGGCCAACAAACGTTCAACAACAGCCTTAAATTGGCCAATGCCCGACTGTCGGCTTGGTGTGTCACGGGCCTCACAACCTTAATGAACCCTTGAATTAATGTTACAAAGAGATGTTGGTTCAATGTCACTTTTATACCCCGCAATTAATGTTGAAACAATGGTGAGATTTCAGTGAAAAATCCATGTCTAGGGTCATGCCCCCAACTTACTAATAATTATCCATACTTAGAATTATATGCTCTGAATGCTGAACCGAATTGCGGTCTGGTCTGTGTCTCACTCCTTTCCCTCAGAGAACTGTGATCACACTAGGTAACCAGACATTCTCTTTTGGTCAAGTCTTTCGACACAGACCTCTCTATGGAAGAAGGCCCCCACAACCCTGGAATATTCCTACACGACTGATTCTGATAACACAGCCCCTTCATAGAACCATATGAGCAATCTGAGGTGTGGTGATATTGCATCGGTGGTAATTTACAAATAATGTGAGGAAGTCCAATTAGCTGCCGTGCAAATTTCCTCCACAGAAACCCCCTTAAGCAGTGCCCACAACAATGGCTTGGCTCTAGTAGAATGGGCAGTGAGGGGCTTCCTTCCCTACACACTGCTATGCCAATGTGCCTTTAACAAACCAGTGTGACAATCTCTGCTTAAACATTATCCACTCCTTTCCTGGCAAAACAAACAAATAACTTCTAACACAGTTAGAAACCATCAGCCTAACATTCCAGTGACAAGATTCAAGCACACTAAGGCCCCGTCCACACTAATGCGTTTTCGTTTAAAAACGGAGACCTTTTGCTACGTTTGCACCTCCCGTCCACACTAAAACGGCAAAAACGGAGACCCAAAACGGAGAAGTTTAGAAACGCTGCCAACACGTTTTTCGTTTTGAATCTCCGGAGGGCGTTAGTCTGGACGGGTCAAAACAGAGGACTTTAGAAACGATGACGTAGTAGAGGCTCACGCTCGGCTCTATGATTGGGTGTCATCAGTCATGGCGTATATCTTTGCTAGCAGCTGTTGTGCAAGTAAATTCTGCATTTTACAATGCTATAACTGCCTACATGTGCCGGAGGCAAGCTGTTATTCGAGCGATCTGTGACAATCCCGTGTGCAGCGGCGGTATCGACCGTACATGGAGCGTCGGTTTTGGGTTAACCCGGGAAGAACCAGCGCATGGTGGGATAATTTTATCAATGAAGTTGTGTTTACACTGGCACGCGCATGCCCAGTGTTGGTGAATGGTCACGTGATCCGCGTTTTCAGTCGTTTTAATGTGGACGGAGATCAATTCTAATACGCAGCTAAAACGCTGGTGTGGACGGAGATCGTATTCGTTTTAATTCTCCGTTTCTAAACGAAAACGCAGTAGTGTGGACGGGGCCTAAATCTTGAATCTTGGTGGGAGATAAAAAGCAGAGAGCCAAAAGGGTAAAGATAAGTAGGTGCTGGGGACTTTTGGTATAAAAGACGCACTAGTTGCAGAGTGATGCCTGAGCCATCCACATTGAACTTGGTGTAAAGGTATAGGTGGCTCAAGTTCTGTTATGCACTTGGCTGAAAGCTAGTGTGAGCAAGAGAGTTGCATTGTACAATAAGATTCTCAAATTTACTTACAGCAATGAATTGAACAGTGATTCGCATAATGTGTCCAAGACAGTGACTAAGTACTATGATGGGAGGATAGTCCTAGAGGTCGGACAGAAACAGCGGACCCCTTTTAAAAAAATTGCACATCAGCAAATGTGCACGTGGAAACACCTCAGCAGTGACAGGCAGATATTACTGATATATATACCTTTAAGGTTAAAAAAATATTTGCACTGCTCTAGCAGTTCCTTTAGAAATGTCAAGATGTGAACTATGGGACACTTAGCTGCCACTATTCTGTGCTGCTCTCACCACGAAACAAATATATTCCACTTGATCTTGTAAACATGTATTGTAGCAGGATTACTCTGAAGAGTGTCAGCGACATTCCGTGGAAGAGTTAGTTCTAGTAAATTGACCCTCTCAAGAGAAAGATCCACAAATTCCAGATTGCTAGGTCCAGAAGTATTATCAGGCTACCCTGCCTGTGTCTCTGCGGACTGGAAGCTCATCCACAAAAAGTGGCCTTGAAAAAGACAAAATTCAGTGCAAGCCCCAGATTATTGTCTGAATGAGAATACACTTTTGGTCATTTAATTTGAACACTAGAGTCTGCACACGGGGCACGAACATTTCTGTGTGCTCCCATGCTTGATGTCGCATCTTTGCCCAGATAAGAAAATCATCTTTATGACAAACCAACCGCAGAGGAACGCAAGTAACCGCAGCGACTGCGTTATTCGCATGTTTTCTTTTTTCATAAGGCTATACCCCTTCTTGTTTAGAATTTTGTGCATGTGTATTGAATGTTAAATAAGTTAATAATGATAACAAGGCTGTGTTTAGTATGGTGATTTGTACAGAGACTTCGTGGATTTGCACTTCAGCCTAAACAGACAGTAAATGAGACAGATCGACAGAGCGCGTGCGATTACCTGCGTCTGGCATTGAGGTCAATTCATATTCGTGAAAAGTTTGCCGTGTCCTTGGAAAGCAAAATATTTGTCGTATCATCCTTTTAACTTTTAAGGTTATTTACCATGAATGGCGTCAGCACTGGTCAATGCATTGATCAATGCTATTGGTCTCAATTAAGTGAAGCATTAGCTTCAGTGTTACCCATGCGACGCATTGCTGGTGAAATATCAGCAGAAAGCCTCTTATCCAGTCAGATTCGAGGATCGGAACTAACTGTTATACATATAAAAATAGCCTAACAAGCTTATTTTCAGGTTTATGCTCTGTTATGTGGATCCTTATTTTGACATTCTCTTCTGTTTACTTCATTTCCTGTTTCAACGCTGTTTAGTTTCGGTTACATTGGTTACTGAATATGTCCTGGATTTTGTGCATGCTGACCACATCTGAACACTTATTTATATAGCAACAAATTAATATAAATAAATAAATGGCGATAATACTGCATATTGCAGTATTGAGCCACTCAAAATTACCGTAAGGGAAATTCCTTCACCCAAACAGCCCTAGATCAGCCCCCACATTTGGATGCCTTGGAAAATGCATTTGCCTCAGTAAGCACAGTTGAGTGTCTGCTCACATTATAATTGTGTAGGCTAGCTGATGGGGGTGCAGATATTACAGTTCTCCCTGCAGGTGTATATAAGAATCCACTGTGGTATTATCTTTTCTCAAAAGAACCTGCTGTTTCCAAAACGACAGAAGAAACTGCTTCAGAGCTAAAAAGAATTCTAGGAAATGTATAGGCTGCTGCCTCTGGAGGGTCGACCACCTGCCTCATACTGCACGTCCCTCCAGTATGGCCCCCAGCACACTGAGGCAAGCATGAGAAATTGGAACAAACTTGTTCCTCTGGGCAACCCATGTCAGGTCTAGGTGCAAAGAGTGTACCCATCTTTGCACACTCCTAATATACAGACAACCCAATGAAATTACTGCAATCTTTGATGCCATCAACCTGAGCAGACATAAGCACTGGCGAAAACGCACATGCGCTTTGAACCAAAACTGCAAGCATTATTGGAATGCCCTCACCCTGCCCTCCAAAAAGTGGCCTTGAAAAAGACAAAATTAAGTGCAAGCCCCAGATTATTGTCTGAATGAGAATACATTTTTGGTAATTTAATTTGAACACTAGAGTCGGGGCACGAACATTGCTGTCTGCTCCCACGCTTGATGTCACATCTTTGCCCAGATAAGAAAATTATCTTTATGACAGTTCTCACTCCCCTTTCCCTCAGCAGAGCTATTGCCACCTCAGCTACTTTTGTGAACTTTTTCAGCTTTACTTAACTCCTGTGCATCTTATAATCTGACACATGAAAATACATGTCTTTCCTGTCTATCTTTGTAGACCAATCGCCCCTCCAAATTAACAGTAGCAACTGCTCATATCTTAACACCTGCCCTCTTTATTAACGCTAGGTGATCTTGTGTCTGAGAATCTGGGCTGAATCCCCTAACACTCTTGACTGTAACACATCACAAAATATAGGCCAATGGCTCACAAACTGTATTCTGTAACCATTTTTGACTGTACTCAGCACCCAGGGGTAGGTTTCATGAGTGTGCCACTCCAGCAGAAACAGTGACAGTGTTTCCACCACTTGGTTGACTCAAGCTCCCTAAGCACCCTGCTGTGGGCACTCAGGGCTGGAATTTGCCTGTAAAGGAGGCTCTGACCACTTGGAATTTGAGAATGAAGCAGTTTTCTCATTTCTATGCCTTCATTTTGACCAACATTCATGATAATGAAAGGGGAGATGTTGGGACAGGGCTCACAGCCTTTATTAATTATCTGTGTACATTCTGTGTGTGCTTGTGCAAGTGTGAGTTGGTATACTTTGGGCTTTGAAAACACACTCCTGGGCAACTAGAGGGTTGTCCTTCGCAGAACGGATGAAATATCACTGGCTTCACTCCTCTCAGAAAATCATGAGATTGCCACTACCCCTGCTTCTTCTTCTTAGGTGACCCGCTAAGTCTCTGCGGTACTGGGGAGCGGTGATGGTGAGGTGGCCCCTAGCCCAAGCTACCTGTGGCCCTATAACATAAGGAAGATGCTCTGCTGGATGGCCTGTTCTTTAAGGTTACCTGCTGTAAAACCCCTGAGCAATTAGCTTTTAATTGCCCCACAAGCAGGCGCAGGTGTCAGCAGCTTCCCTGCATTTCACTTCAGCTACCTTTTTCCTTGACACTGCGGGACTGCATAACTGCCATCGTTGACCCGAAAAGTCCATCTGGGGACATAGGCACATCCAGAAACACCACCAGATATATAAAGCTGCTTTTCCACTGTCGGGCCAGTCCGAGCCAGGGCTAACGATGTGCCGGGAGGGGCCAATAGCCTTGGACCACAAGCACAGAGGCCAAAATCAAGTTGTGTTTCCACTGTCGGGCCAGTAGCCCCACAGCGCTACCCTAAAGCCCATCCTTTACACGCCTCTATAGAATGACTTCATACAACCCCACCATTTCACCATTTCAATGAGCAGCAGTGTTGACCATCTCCTGACTCAGGTAAACTCCGCCTCTGTTCATGGCCACTCCTCAAGCCCCAGTTGGCCCGCTTTGGACCAAGGTATTCGGCGGGCCAAAAAACCCTGGCCATTGGCACAGAGGAAACCCAGACGAGGCCCGATCAAGCCCCGGAAGTGACAGTGGAAACACGACTGGCCCTGGGACGCACTAGCATGCTTGCTTTTGGCGCAAACAGTTGAAACACGGCTTATATAGTTTCCTAGCGTTAGTAACGCTCATTTGCAGGGTCCAATTCATCGGAATTATCCGCACACACACATTGGATTTGGCACAGGTTTTACGCCAGATGCCCTTCCTGACTGGGAGTGCTGAGACACACTCACATACACTTCTACAGCCAATTTGGCATGTCCAATCTGTCTTTGGACTGTGTGGGGGAAACCAGATAACCTGGAGGAAACCCAAGCTGACACGGGGAGAACATGCAAACTCCAAACAGAAAATACTCTTGGCTCAGCCGGGGATCTACAGTGCTACCCATTAAGCCATAGTGCTACCCACTAAGCCACCACGCCACTGAGCCATCCAAAAACTTCCACAATGGACACTCCACAAAGCCTTTCTGTCATCCTATCCATTTAAAAAACAACAACATTGATTTCCGTAGTATTTCTTTTTCCCACTATGGATGTCAATGGGTGCCATCAACTGTCTGGTTACCAACATTCTTTAATATATCTTATTTTGTGTTCAACAGAAGAAAGAAACTCATACAAATTTGGAACAACTTGAGGGTAAGTATTGACAAATTTCAAATTTTTGGGTGAACTATTCATTTAAGCACTGGCCCAAAATGGCACACTTCATGTGCATTGTAGTCTTGTGGACTTACAATGGCCACAAAATGCTCATCTGTTAAGTCCTCAAGACCGCAGGTTGTCGATATGCACTATTGATGCACACTTTTGCAGAGCCAGCAAGGCCATGAGCTTGGCAGCAGACTTATATCCGACAGTTAGGGCTGTCGCGATAACCGCAATATTGTAGTACCACGCTACTTACAGGCCAACCGCAGAGGAATGCAAGCAGCAACCGCGATATTCGCGTGTTTTATTTTTTCATAAGTCTATACCCTTCTTGTTTTGAACTTCATGCATGTGTAGTGAATGTTAAATAAGTTAATAATAATAACAAGACTGTTTATCATGGTGATTTGTACAGAGGCTTCGTGGATTTGCACTTAAGCCTAAACAGACAGTGAATGAGAGAGATCAGCTGAGCGCGTGCGATTACATGCGTCTGTCTTTGAGGTCAAGTCATATATATTCAGAAAACTAACTTTAGCTGAAAAATAACTTTATTAAAGAACCACTATAAAGCCAAAACAATCTCTGTTACCTTAAATGATTAAACGCTTATCTCTGTAAAGCTGCTTTGAAACAATCTACATTGTTAAAAGCGCTATATAAATGAAGATGACTTGACTTGACTATTCGTGAAAAGGTTGCTGTGTCCAAGGAAAGCGAAATATTTGTCGTATCACCCTTTTAAAGTTTAAGGGTATTTACCATGAATGGCGACAACACTGGTCAGCATTCCACAGCGCGAGGAAGCCGCTGGAAAAATAAATCAGCAAGTCACGCACTGAATCAATGCCATTGGTCTCTATTAAGTGAAGCATCAACTTCAGCGTTACCCATGCGACGCATTGCTGGTCAGCTGAGCCTTAAAAAGTGGTGCTCAAAGTTACAAATTAATTTACACCTTGTTTAATGACTCACTCAAAGACCGTAAAAATAACTGTGTGCTGAATGACAGCCTTTCAATGCGCAGAGACGCTGTTTGGTTTCGGCTGTTTAGCAACAAATAAATATAAATAAATCCAAATAAATAAATGGCGATAATACCGCATATCGCGCTATTGAGCCACTCAAAATTAACGCAAGGGAAATTCCTTCACTGCAACAGCCCTACCAACATTCAAAGCGGCATTACATCACAAAATTGTGTACTCAGAGGAACACTTCGAGGGCTTAGGGTTCCATTTGAGACAGGGCCTAAGAAGAGCTTCAAGAACAGTCACGCAAGGGCGCAACTCCCATAGAGTGGAAAAAGAGAACCCTTTACTAAGTCAGAGACAGTGAAGGAATGTATGATTGAAGTGTCTTTTAAAGGAACCCAAAAAGAATAAATAATTTAAAATAGAAATAGAAAAAGTAAATCATACATCCAGTTGCATCATCCTTCAGACAGTGTTGTGAATGAAGGAATGAGGTATTTATAAACCTCATATACTGTACCTCAAAGGTATTTGACCGAATTGGTTGAGTGAGTGATTCAACACCCCATATAGACATCCACTTGATTTTTATTACTGAATGAATCAGCGTTATGCCAAGTTCACACTGAACGATTTTAGGCCCGATTTTCGCTCGCCGACAGGTTTTGTGAGATAGGCGAAAAATTTCCGAAATCATAGGTAAATCGGTGCTCGTTCACGTGAGTGACAATTACACAGTGTGAATGATCAAAGACGCGACCTGAGAGAATCGCTGACGAGTCGCCGACACCTGTGAGATATTTGGCATGCTACAGGGCAAGATACAGGGCAGCGGGGAGTTCGGGGAGGAGTTATAGGGATCTCCCAGTCACGTGACCCCTAGCCGCGTGTCAGCCATTTTGACGGAATACTATTGCACAAGCGCACATACATGAGAATGCGGATTATCACGTTTTATGGCTGCGCATTGATTAAAATAATGAATAATGGTCACTGTATAATTATCTTGAGCCTGCTGAAATGTTCCTATAAATATATTTTCTTTCCAACTGTGCAATCTTAATAATAAATAGGCTAAATATATTTATCCACTAAGCTGCAGCAGTCCTATGCTCGTCTTCCCATTAAGTTTTTTTTCTCTTTCTGACATTTCATACCTGTTGTTAATTTTTTATTTATTAAATTGACTATAAAAAAGATTGCTTGTGTGTGCTGGTGTTCATTCCAGTCTTTTAAAATAGATGAATGAATGAATGCTCGCGAGGTGCCTGTAACGATTTTAAACAGGCTAACGTTAGACTATTTAATCAATAATGTACACAGGGTAGAGGAGAACGACAGTCAACTACTTTGAATATTATAGCATTTTGGGCATAAACATGTAAATAGTGAAAAGACTGACATTGAAAAATGACACAGAATGATTAAAATTTAATATTTAAATATTTAATCCAAATAAATAAATGTTCGTGGTTCGCACTGATGTTATTCATTTGTTCTCACAGTGTCGCGGTCACTGGCCACTATCTATTATTAGCGCAGCGGCCGTCAGCTAACTCTTCACGTCATGTCATCATAAAAAGAAATATAGCCTACAAGAGGAAGATAAAATAATTAGGAATCATAGATCCATATGAAGCACCACGAGTTCTTTTTACAGGCATTAAATGTGTAGAAAAACTTCCTGACATTGAGTTCGGTGACATTTACAGCTACCTTATTCACTTCCCATCACGCTACACCGGAGCTTCATTAAAAGCATACAAAAGCTTAGCAGGCTATCGGTATCATCAGCAACTCTTTGATTTGGACGCCAGCGGGGAAGGATTTTTCAATCATCACCGCAAAGGTTGGTCAATAGATGAATATTTCGCGACGAGCTGTATTATCACCAGCGGTTTAGCATTTTCTATTCCGTCAAGATGGCTGCTCCAAATGGCGTGACGTCACGCGGGACGTCCCTATAGACCAGAATATCAGTATTTTAATAGATATATTTACAATTATATCAAACAGAAACAAAGCACAAACATTTGCTTGACCAGCAGCAACAGCAACACATTGCAAAATTATTTATTTACCCCTAACTTTCTTTGCAGAACACACAGTCCTTGCTCCCCTCATCTTCCCAACCATTTCCTCCTGCATAAACTGTTTATTTTCTCCTTTTCGCTCCAAATCAGCGCACAGGCAATTTGGATCGCAATCTTCTTGCAGGCTATCATTTTTAATAACAATTTCAGTCTTGTGCAAGAACTCCGGTCTCACGCACGCGTGATCTTGCTTATTTCCTTATCACTTCACGCGTGTGTTTGGTTGTGAAACGTAGTTTGCGGACCAGACAGAAGTTGTCGGCGATTCTTTCTTTTGTAAAGTCATGCAGTGTGAAACTCCCTGTTGCCGATCCATCGTGCAGTGTGAACACACCAGCAACTGAATGTTACCTCAGATAGTCATGCAGTGTGAAAAGAACAGTGACCAGACTACTTTGAAAATCGTGCAGTGTGAACTCTGCATTAATCGGCTGAATAAAGCACTCATTCATTAACACAGTGACTTGTATTTCAAAATCCAAGTAGGAGCACGGAGTGTTGTTTCATTCCTGAATGAGTCAGTCTTTAAACGAATTGTTTGAGTGAGTGATTCACCCCCCATATAGACAGCCACTTGATTTTGATTACTGAATGAATCAGCATTAATCGGCTGAATAAAGGACTCATTCATTAAAGGGGGTGGTATATGATTTAACTTTTCTAACTTTAGTTAGTGTGTAATGTTGCTGTTTGAGCATAAACAACATATACAAAGTTACGACGTTCAAAGTTCAAAGCAAAGAGAGATATTTTCTTTTATAGAAATCGCTTTTTAAAGACTACAAACAAACAGTTGGTAGGGACTACACAAGCTTCCTCCCGGTTTAGTGACATCACAAATTCTATAGCATGTCACTCTGTAGGCATCTTACAACAGTTCCCACACAAGCGATTTATAGATTATCATGAAAGAATATGCTAATCAATGACTTGAAGATAGTTAACTCCCAATCAGCTACATAAATTCATCAACTAACCAATCAGAAACAACCTGTTGCATTCTACATGTTGTCACTTCTTCTTGAGTCTCTCCATCATTGTCCGACTCCGGTTTGAACATAAAAGGCAGAACAGTTTCTAACACTTTAGTGCATGTCTGTGTGAGGTGCTGCTAACACAGAAGCCCTCTGGAGCAACAGCTCATTTGCATTTAAAGGGACACACACAAAACAATGCGTTTTTACTCACCCTCAAAAAGGGACAATTTTAACATGCTATAAAAATGATCTGTGGGGTATTTTGAGCTAAAACTTCACATACACACAATGGGGACATCAGAGACTTAGGGTGCTTTCACACTTGGTTCGATTGCCTGTTCCGAACCCGAGTTCGATTGCTCCCCCCTCCCCCTGCCCCCGATGGACTGTGTTCACATTATATTATTTGTATCCGAACCGCGGTACGCTTGTGTCATCAAGCTGCAGCTGGCACGTACTCGTGTTGCTTGGTAACCGCTATGAAAAGGCGTCAAAATGGATAGAATTGCTCGCTTCACATTTGTTTTTGTTTTTTTTAACCTTTGGTTTTGTTTTCAAAGAAAATATACAGAAACACACTTGCGTCTGTCTGCCGCAAAAGTATTAAAACCGTTCCAAAAACAGCGGGATGTCCGCCCGCCCGGCGAATCGAAGACAATTTTTGTGGAGGCAACCAGAAATCATCTCTCTGTTTGCAGTGCGTCAATCCCGCTTTTCGTCAAGGTAAGTGTATATAGACCCTTTTACAGTTGTTAAACACACACGCACGCAGGCACGCACCACATTATACGTCATCAATAGCGGTTCACTTCCGTGATTTGGTATGATTGCGTTCATTATCAGCAGCAAACCGTACCCGAGTTCACATGAACCGTACCCCAGACCACCTTTTTTAGGGCGCTTTCACACTGGCAGTTTAGTGCGGACCGGGGCACGGTTCGCATGAAAAATCGCTAATGTGAACGCTGTCATCGGACCCGGGTGCGCACTAGAGTACCGAACCCGAGACTACCTGGAGGAGGTGGTCTGAGCTCGGTTGCTCCCGAACCGTGGCGCGGTTCGCGTTAATGTGCAAGCAACACGGACTCGGGTGCGCGCTTGTTCAGGAAGTATAGTATCCCGCGCATGCGTATCACTGTCGATATCATTGTTTCCTCACACACGACAACCATGAGTGGCAGGGGAACGTTGTGGGACACTGAAGAGGTGATGTCTCTCACTATGTTGTGCATAATAGCACCAAAAAAACAGACAAATTACAGCTATGCTCAGTCGAGTTGTATTATCCATGCATTTTCCGTGTGCGTTTGCGATGACGTAAGATCACTGCAAACGCACCTGGGTTCGATACAACTAATTGAGTGTGAAACCAGACCAACGCTGCGGGGGGCGCCGGGAACGAGCGCACTCGGGTTCGGACCGCAGCAAACGAACCCAGTGGAAAAACGCCCTTAGCGGCCTCGAGTACGGTTCTCGGGTGCGCACCCGAGTTCGGAAGACAGCGTTCACATCATCCAAACGAACCGAACTCTGACGTCATTCGAACCCGGGTGCGCACCAAAAGTGCTAGTGTGAAAGCGCCCTTATTTTACATCTTGTAAAAAGGGGCATTATACCACATTATACCAAAAGGGGCATTTCGAGAATAAAGGCGAAACATTTCGAGAATAAAGTCGAAACATTTTGAGAATAAAATTGTGAAAATACAGTCTTCCATAGAAGTTCTTTTTTTTTTTTTTTAAATGCACTCGTGAAGTCTAACTGCTTCTGACATGGATCTAAATATAATAGTAGCTTTTAACAAAAGGAAATTCTACAGGTGCTAATCTACATGGCATTACCATGGCGTTGCCTGTAGACGAGCACAAAGACTCCGCCTAGGTACCTCCGAGTAGGTATCACAATCCTGATCCAAACTTTATGTGGCACATTGATTCGAAGCCTACGTGCTATACGAAGATCTTCGAGCTCGTCTATAGGCAACGCCATCTGGGTCAAGAACACTTAACAGTAACCGTACTGTCTCCCTCTTCACAGTAAATCCTTTCTGGATATATTTTAAGTGCATCCTTCTGTATCCAATCACTTGGTCGGATCCCGTATAAAGCTGGCTATCCATGCAGTCTGAAAAGTGTTTTCGCCTGTTAAGTCTATTCCACTGCAGTATATATTTTGTAACGTCCTAAAACAAATGGTAATGCCATGTTGGTAGATGGTAGCTGTAGAATTTCCTTTTGTTGAAAGCCCAGATAAAAGTAAAAAGCTTCTATTTTGTTTAGATCCATGTCCGAGGCAGTTCGACTTCACAAATGTATTTCTTTACACACACACAAACACACACACACACACACACACACACACACACACACACACACACACACACACACACATAAAAAAACTTCTATGGAAGACTGTATTCTCGTAATTTCGACTTAAATCTCGAAATATTTTGACTTTATTCTCGTAAATGTAGAATTTACCCTCTGAGCAGCATTAAAGGTGCAGAAAGTTATTTTTGAAAAACGCTGTTAAAAAAAAGCATTATTATTATTATTATAAACATGAAACGGCAAAACCACCTCCACTGCCCGTTTCAAGCATCGGCTCCCAAAGTGTGTCCGAAAAGTGAGATAACATATTCTTTTGGTTCCCCTTTTAGTGATCGCTATAACCCCTTAATCTTTTCACATTTGTAATGTATTAGTTACTTGCATTATCGTGTTATGTAGGGAGCTGTTCATGAAAACTGTTTGTGTAGTTTTTTGGGATGGAAGGGCTGACTCTGCCATCAAAGGAGTAGAAGAGCTAAATAACAATTAGGCATTTGATCTGAATTATCGTAATGTAACACAAATTGCTTTCACTTATTGACAACATGATACTCTTGGGCGGCAGGCACAGCAAATTCCACCATAGTCGTTGCCTGTGTTGCATAGCGTGTACGTAAATCTGGGCATCAAGATAGGTGTGTGGTCCTTTGGGTAGGGGCATGTTTGTTTTGGCGATTTCAAATATCAACAGCATTTAAACTGCACCTTTAAACTGTGTAAATACATTCAGATTCAGCTTCTTTGCCACCTCTGCAGTGCAAAGATGGCTTTGGTTGATACTGATTTAGTTGGTAACAGCCTATATTTAATTCTAATTTAATTGACTAAATTTAAGAATTTAACATTAAAAATGACATACATATTTAATAAGTTTAGAAAAAAATTACTGAATATAAAAATTGCAGTAACCAGCAATATTAACTTCTCCATTGTTGTTCAGTCGTTGTACAAGTAGGATGGTTGGTCTGTGTAGCATTTGTCCCACCCCTCCTCCACTCTGATTGGACGGCTGGGTAAAAAGTGACAGTGACAAGCTCAGCGTTTGACCCAACCTTGAAAAATGTTCAACTCTCAAATATTATCAAAATGCAGTCGACAGTTTGCCTATAATAGCACAGAACTTTCACATTTTTTACGCACCATTTACATATGGTAGGGAGCAGGTGTAAATTTCTTTCACCAACTAACATTTAGAAGAAAAAAAATTTGTTCTGCTTGTGTTTCATGAATGAAGCCCATTGTCTGTAAGAATTGCATTAAAATATCTGCACAGAGAAAAAATATAATCGTCGTGTTCTTTAACTAATTATGAATGTTTTAACAGCTAAAAAAAAATTGTAAGAGTAATACAAAGACTTTCAAGTACATTAAAAAAGAGTAAAATAAAGTCAAACTAAAAAAAGAAGTTACATTCCGCATGGTTGTATCAAGAAAGTTTTCAGTTGAAAAAGAGCCTGTTACTGCAGCTAGTCTCCCTCTTTTCCTTTCATGCACGCTCAGAGTCCACGCAGTCAGACATTTCCGTGAATGTTTCCAGGCCCAAACAGAGGCCCATTTGTAGGCAGTGAGATCAGAGCCCGTTTAGCTTTAACCATTTAACTGTGTGTGTGTGTGTGTGTGTGTGTGTGTGTGTGTGTGTGTGTGTGTGTGTGTGTGTGTGTGTGTGTGTGTGTGTGTGTGTGTGTGTGTGTGTGTGTGTGTGTGTGTGTGTGTGTGTGTGTGTGTGTGTGTGTGTGTGTGTGTGTGTGTGTGTGTGTTTTTGTGACTAAGGTCAGAACAAGCCAGGTATCAGCAATCACAACAGCTTAGAGACACATGGATTATTTGTATTTGATTGTATTTGACATAAGGGTATACAGCAGCCGTTTACATAAACTATTCAACACCCAAGGAATGTCTCATTAATTCCTGACCAGCCATAAGATACTTTGTGCAACACAGATTAAATGAAACTGCACATAGAAGTGCATGCACACATTTTCCACGCCTGGCTGATGAAATACTTTTTATGGTGTTTCTTTTTTTCTAATCATAGGGCTGAGCGATATGAAATACCCATAAAAATGTGTAAAAAAAATTTAAACAGTAGGCTCATTTGACACTTACTAATAAAGTGTCTGTGGATCTGTCTCTCATTCTAATATCTTCTCTGGTCAAACATCTGGTCAAATTCATTCTCTCTATTTTCTTCACGAAAACAAAAACATTTTAACAGGTCAAAATGAGGCTTTCCATAAAAAGAAATGTTACTGTATCCTAGAGATTTCAGTTTTGATTTTCAATTTTAAATCAGGTTCTGCTCTATCCAGTTCAATAGCCATGAGGTCATTCAAAGGAATGTCAATGGGTTAATGCTGCTTTTATCTCTATTGTCAGTCTGTGTAAAGTCACTTTTTGCAGTAGGTAATGGTGCGTTCAAGTCCTCCTGGGAAGTTTGTCTTTACTAGGTGGGAAGTCGTGTTTACGACGGCTGGTAAGCTGGCGGAGTACTTTCTCTTAATTAATTACACAATAATACAGTAAGGTTCTTAAACTCCTGTTCTAGAAAATGAAGAACAAAGAAATGTGCATCAGGTGTATTTTGTTTTTTTTATGTTTTAATTAATTTATGAAGCCACTGCCAACTTTATTGTTACATGTTGCATTGTTATATTATAATGCCATCATATTCTGTGCAGGCAATTAGCTTACTGCGCTGTAAATAGAAAAGCCTGACAATATCACTGCTAAATACCTTTAAGTATTGTGGTATTCCGCCATGTTTCTCAGTGACACGCCCGAACTCGTAAAGATCGGGGCTTAGATAAAATCCAGAGCTCCCCACTGGTATTTACACATTGTGGTGGCGTTAATGTGCGTTCAACTCGTAAATACAATCTATATGAGATGACTTGAACGCACCATAATACTGTATACTCTGCTGCAGCTGTGGCAGACAGAATTGAAGTTTTAGTGTTTTGACAAAGCAGTAAAATAAATAAAAAATAAATAAAGTAACAAAGACAAGTCAATTAACTTGTGGTTACCAAAGCTTGGTTTACCACTGTGAAGCCAAACAAGGTATCACAGTGTGATGAAATTACACCATGTGAGTATAAAGTTGCTCAAAGGTTCAGACAACCTTTGTCTGGTTAGTTTCAATATCAGTTGTGCTGTGTGAGTCTAAGATATCGAGTAAAAACCTGTTCGTACAGGATTATTAATTAAATTAATTACATTTTGATTGAATTCTGTTGATAAATGGCATTTACCTAAAGCTAAAAGAAGTTTTGTGCCTCTAACAAGTGCTTTCAACCTTCTGAATGGTATGCGGAAAACACTTGTGGTTTGCCACAGACTTGTCCCACCACATAGAACGCAACTGAATGCTTCTTCAAGCGCTTCCATAATTGAAAAACTGTGGAAAACTACTTTTAAACAGGAAATGACGAAATATTTAAGTAGCCTATATTTACAGCTGGTCTAGTCGCACAGAATTTGTCATTTTTAGGTTACAGAAGGTAAAAATCGCCATAATCTTTACTGACATTGTCCGTAATGATTACTGAGATGGCAAATTCTGAGAAGCTATGGTAATAATTACTTTACCCCACCTCTCCATGTAAAACGAATCCCGCCCAAATAGACTGTCTGACGTTGTTCTGTCCCTTGATGTAGACAAATTGCACCTCCAAAAACTGCATACCCTTTCACTTCCAAAAGATCAAACTATTAGAAATGCCTGGCTGAAATTTATTTAAAATATGCCTGATGAATTGAACAAAAAAAAATTTCATTTGTTCGTGTCATTTCAGAACAGGCTCTTTTCTTAATTATTCTCAACAATAGTTTTATATAAAAATAGATTTTAGCAAGTGCCCGCTGAAACAGTCTGCTGCAATTGTTGTGGTTGTGTTGGTTCATTTTCTTCTACCTCAGGATCTCAAACATACGGCTCTATTATACTGTTGGCCATCTTGACCATCAAAACTCACATCACACATGCTGTGAAGGAGTGTTTTTGACAGAGTGAAAATTAAAATAGAAAATAATATTTTTCATTTAAATTTTTTGGTGCAAAACACTTCTTTAGCTAACCTCCAGAAACACGATATTAAGTATAACTTTAAAGTTAAAATTACTTTCCTGTCTCAGCTCAATTTAAACCTAATATAAATAATACTTGGACTTTTTAAAGTAAAAAGCACATATTAGGTTACCTAACAAAACATTAAGGTGTATACCCGGGTAGCAATTTTGTGTGTTTTTGTGTGAATGTTTTTATCATTCGTTGGGCATCTTAAGTATGGAGTATGAGCCTTTAGCATAGATAAACAATGTGCTGTCCAGGGTTGTGCTACTAAACATGCGACAGTCGATTTCTTTCTTTTCTGTATAGGCCTGTGTAGATACGTCCTCGAGCGCAACGATATCCGTAACGCAACGACACGAAAATGAACAGTAACATATATCTCCAATAAAGCATTTTCATCTGAACATAAACGCTTCGTGCGAGACGTCAAGTCGAAAGAGTTTCCCTGCGCAGGTAGCTGTCATGGTCATGAACCATCTTATTACATACACGCGCGGGCGCGCGTTTTCATTAATATTTAACAATGTGTTTCAGAGAGGAATAAATAAAACCTTCTTACGTGTGAGTTTGTCGTTTGTTGCAGTCAAGTAGTTAGTGTCGTGTTCATTCATTTTTCATTTGTATTTCCTTCTGCGATTCTGCCCGTGGAAAGACATTGCGGCACAAAATACAGCCCCTGTTCGTTCGTTCGTTCGCTCTCTCTCTCTCTCTCTCTCTCTCTCTCTCGCTCTCTCTCAACATCAGAGAGAGAGAGAGATATTTTTTTTTCTTCTTGAGGAGGAGGAACCTACCTCTACCTATATCTGTCTAAAATATCCAAACAAACAAAAATGTATGTGCACATAGGCTATAGGCTAAATATCTAAGAATACTTCTGAGATCAGTCATTTTCAGATTTTACAGGGATTTTACCTTTTCTGAAGAAAATATGAGTGCATCTTGGATTTTCATTTCCATACATACAGGTAAGCATGTCAGATTAGGCTTTAGATAAGAAGAAGACATTAGATATACTGGAACTGTGTGACCTACGCATGTACAATGTTTCAATTAAAGCCCTGGAAAATTTGCCAACAATAGGTTGGTGCACTGAAAACAATGTTTGTTATTTTCTTTTATATGTTTTGTTTCTTTTTTTGTTATCAGTAAGTAGGGCTTAAATGTTTTGTGTTACATTGTATGTTATTTAGTTTAATGTTGCATTATTTTCTATGTTACCCTGATGGCTTACCTGTTTCTTATGACTTGGTGTCATAAGATGTAATTAAACATATCATATCAATCTTTGTGAGGCATGGCATCCCCGAGATGCTGATCACAGATTATTGACCATATTTGTATCTCAGGACTTTGCAAATTTTGTGTCATGATACGATTTCAAGCAAGTGACTGGAGATGAAAGATTTCCACAAAGCAACGAGAAGCAGAACATGCCATTGAAACTATTAAAAATCTCTTGAATAAAGGCATCTGATCAAAAGCATCTTAATGCTGGCATACAGATCTACTCCATTGCAAAATGGATATAGTCTGGGGCAAACTTCTCATGGGGAGGCAACTGAGGACTAATGTGCCAATTCTTCCTCTGTTACTCAAACCTTCCCTTCTTAATGGTGATGCTTTTCATTCAAATGAGGAAAAGTGTGAACACTCAGAAGTATGACATGTGTCATAGAGTCAGAAAATTGAGTCTGGTTTACAGATGTTAAAGCCCCTTGGATTGTTGTATAAGAGTATTCTGCGAACAGATGTCATTTGATACCTTTCCCATTTCTGGAGGTTGAAAACTGTAGTAGCCTACACCTGATATTGTTCAAGATCCACCCACTGTATCTACTCCACATTCTCTTGTATTTGCACAGCCTGAAATAGTATTTACACAGCCTGAAATAGGCCTACAGAGAATCTGGTCAGGGAGAGTCGGGATTAAACCTAACAGACTAAACATTGATGTGTTCTTAAAATAAGATAATCTGTATTGTTTTTGAAAGTCATATGCAGGTACAATTTTAACTATATAAATCCTGTTTTCTTTTTGAAAAAGGGAGGTGTATGTGCAATAATATGATAATATGTGGCAGATTGCGTAATGAGGGGAGGATTGAGAAGGTTGAGGGGGAGACACGCCTAGGGAGAGGGGATGTGTCATTGTGATATGCAGATGAAGTGAATAAACTTCAAGTTCATGCAAATGTGGGACTCACAGATGTTTTTCTTAAAGAGAAAACACGACACATTCATCCATCCAACATTACCACACTCGTGCACACACACATTGGTCCACACACAAAACACACGTTCATGTACACAAAACTATTTTGAGTATTACATACTTTCTTTTTCACAGAGATAAACTTTATCCTATTCTGAACTGCATCCAATATCCATTCATCCAACATTACAAAACACATGCACACACACACTTGAACTGTCTTTGGTCCACAGTGACCCGCGACAAAAAAGTATTTATTTAATGTTCTTTATTTTAATCAGACAAAATATTATGACAATGTGTTGGGATTTTCATGTATCACAAAGAAGCTGAGAAAGTTTTAGTAATAGCACTGTAACGGTAAATAAATGCCACATAGCACATTTCTTATTGTTCATTTTGTGGCTGAACAATGACCAAGAAACTGTCTGAGCATGAGGTTCTTGATTAAAGACCTTGCAACAAATGATGAGGAGCAATCTTCTGGTGCTAATCGTATTCTATGGGTTCTGTCAGAAATAGAGCCATGGGGTCATCTTGATGACATGTTCTGCAGGCAACCTTGCCTTGCCTATTAGGTTGGGATGAAGACCACGACAAATTTTCATCCTTTGACCAGAATGTAACAGCAACCTCAGCTAGGCCTATCATCAGAAGATTGTTCCTCGTCTGTTGCTTCAAGGTCTGTAGCATATTCTCCGTGAACTCAGCTCTTGGAGGGCCACTGTCCTGCAGAGTTTAGCTCCAACCAACTCCAACTCACCTGCCTGGAAGTTTCTAGTAATCCTGAAGAGCTTAATTAGCTGAATCAAGTGTGTTTAATTAGGGTTGGAGCTTAACACTGCAGGGCCGTGGACCTCCAGGAGCTGAGTTTTAGACCATTGACCTTGTGATACATCTTCAAATGCAGAGGTCTTTAACCCTGCTTCTTTGGACCACTGGCCTGCAAAGTTTATTTCCAACCTGTTTCAGCACACCTGCCTGTGTGTTTTCAAGTTTCCTGAAGAGCTTGATTGATTGGTTCAGGTGTGTTTGATTAGGGTTGGAACTAAGCTTTTCAGGACAGCAGGGTTAAAGACCTCTCAGTTCTAATGCACCTTCACAGCAAGATCATCCTGTATTCTCTTCTTCTCTCAAGATATTTGATCAAGAACCTCATGCATAGACAGTTTCTTGGCCATTGTGCTGCCACAACATGAAAATGTGCTATGCAGCATTTATATTCTTAATTTGAAAGAAATACTTTTTTTGTAGCAGGGGCAAAGACAATTTAAGTGTATGAGTGTGTGTGTGTTTGTGGTTCAGGTATTCCCAACATTATGGGGACAAAATATCCCCACAAAGATAGTAATACCAGAAATGTTTTAATCTTGTGGGGACATTTTTTTGTTCCCCATGAGTAAAACAGCTTTCAAATCATTCTAAATGAATTTATTTTTATTTTTATGAAAATGTAAAAATACATAACGTTTTCTGTGAGGGTTGTGTTTAGGGGTTGAGTTAGAGGACATACTATACTGTATAAAAATCATTATGTCTATGCAAAGTCATACAACATGTAATCCCAATGTGTGTGTGTGTGTGTGTGTGTGTGTGTGTGTGTGTGTGTGTGTGTGTGTGTGTGTGTGTGTGTGTGTGTGTGTGTGTGTGTGTGTGTGTGTGTGTGTGTGTGTGTGTGTGTGTGTGTGCGTTGGTGCGACCTGATTATGAGGACAAAAACCATGGATACATACCGACTCTATGAGGACATGCCGTAACTACGAGGACAGCACTAATGTCCTCATAAGTCGAGCAGTGTAGAAAGGCTTATCAGGCTGCGCCAAACCACCTCCCGCTTTTTCTCAATATGTCCTTATAAATCCGTTGTACCCGTTCCCTATCAAGGCTACGGAACTCGACATTACGGATGTCGTATATGGGAACTCCTCTCATCCTTCACTTCCGCTGAAATCTTATAGGCTAACGCCAGCAGAGCTGGCCAATTGACGCAAATATGCAAATACTGAAACACCGTTGCAGTTATAATGCAAGTGCAGCGCCAATTCCCTTCAGAATCTCTCTCTTCACGCTTAAATCGTGTGCTAGAAAGCTGATACTACAAACTTGGATTATTCGCCGTCGTTGAAGTTGCGTCGGAGATACTCGCACTGTCTCCTGCATCCGATGGCAACTACTTGCAACTTATGCTCGGGCCCCATCGCCCCCACCGACACGCACCTGTTCTGCATCGCGTGCTTGGGGCTGGCCCATGCTGAGTCAGCCCTCGGGGACGGAGGGTCCTGCGACCACTGCGCGGATTTATCCCTTCGAGCCCTCAGAGCCAGGAGGGAGGAAGCTCGCGCAGCAGCGGGGATTGGGCCTACCGCCGCCTCTGAGCCGCTGGTAGCCCCCCCCAACCGCAGAGTCGAGGTTCGCTCCCCGGTGAGCTTTCCCGACCCCACCTTTCATCCCCCTCGCGACGTCGCTGACTTCGTTTCCTTCGGGGTGAGTGAGGGGGACGACTCCATGTCGCTGTCGGCTTCCGAGAACGACTGGGGTGCAGAGCAGGCCGCACCGCTGGCGGCCGCGGAGCAGGACACCCCTGCGGACCTGCAGGACGAGCTCTTCCGCGTCCTCTCTAAGGCCGTCGAGGAGCTGGACCTCGACTGGAAAGCTCCTGATGAACCATCAAAGAGCAAATTGGATACGTGGTTCCTACAATCGAGCCGCCGTCAGGCCGCTTCGAAAAGGGGAACACCGTTTTTTCCCGACGTGCATGAGCACGTGGTGAAGTCGTGGGCGGCCCCGCAATCGGCGCGCACCCTCACTTCCACCCAGGCTATGTTTGCCCCCGTGGACGAGGCGGGGGACCACGGCTACCTCACCATCCCCCCCGTCGAGGAGACCGTCGCCGCTCATCTCTGCCCGTCGGCTCCCGCCCTGGGCTCGGACCGCAGCCTGCCGTCCCGAGCCTGCAGATTTACGGCCCACCAGGCCAACAAAGCCTTCGGTGCCGCGGGGGAGGCAGTATCCGCGCTGCATGCTATGGCCCTTCTCCAAGTGCTCCAGGCAAAGCAGCTGAAGTCTCTGGATGGCGCCGCCTCTCTTGACGCTGACGCCATCCGAGATCTCCGTTCGGCCACGGACCTCGCGCTCCTGGCCACGAAGCGCTCGGCCCAGGCGATCGGCCGTTCTATGGGCTTCCTCGTGGTCCTCCACAGGCATCTGTGGCTCACCCTGTCAGACGTGCAGGAAGCCGACAGGAAGACGCTCCTGAATGCACCCATTTCCCCTGCAGGCCTGTTCGGAGACGCCATGGAGAAAGTAACCGAGCGTTACTCCGAGACGCAGAAAAAGGCCAAGGCTATGAGCCACGTCATTCCGCGAAGGGCGCCGCCGCCGCCGCCGCCGCAGCCGCGCTCTCGTTCGTCCTCAGCCTCAGGCCGCCAACCCCAGGCTGCGGCCAGAAGACAGGCAGCACCCCGCCCGGGACAGGATGCCCGTAAGGGCCGCAGCGGTCAGTGGCAAGGGGCAGGTAACAGGAGGACGCAGAGGAGCCCGCGCAGAAAGCCCACCGCGTCCCCTGCCAGGCCCAAGCAGTCGTCCTGACCGCTCGGGCAAGAGGAGGAAAGAGCGTCAGGCCGGCCCCGCGTTCAAGCGGCGCGCTCTAGTGCACTTCGTCCCTCAGAGTTCTGCGAGCGACGCGTGCAGTTGTTCTGTGTATGCAAATGTTGTGAATGTTGTTCAAATAAAGCAAATCACTACTTCACAAACAGAGCTTTTTTCTCCTCTTGCACCACACACTGTGTTACCCGCCCTGCCCTCGAGCAGCGCAGAGTCACGGTCAATAACTACCCCCAGCACTCACATAGCGGCCATGACCGCAGCGGCGATGACCGCAGGTTTAGATCAGCCCACGCTCAGTCGTTTCCAGGCAGCGTGGGAAGCTATTCCGGGCATTTCGCCGTGGGTGTTGAATATAATTCGGCGCGGGTACACACTTCAGTTCAAACGCAGACCACCCCGCTTTCGCGGCGTAATTCAGTCATTAACTTTGCCCCAAAACGCTCATGTGCTGAGGCAGGAAGTGTGCAGCTTGCTCGAGAAGAAGGCTATAGAACCAGTTCCCCCGAGCGAGCGGGACAGCGGGTTCTACAGCCGCTACTTCGTTGTGCCGAAGAAGGGAGGGGGTCTCCGCCCCATTCTGGATCTGAGACCTGTCAACAGAGCGCTTCACAAGCGCGCCTTCAGGATGACAACACTGAAGCAAATCCTGGCGCAAATTCGCCCCGGGGACTGGTTCGCTTCAGTGGATTTAAAGGACGCTTACTTTCACTTTCAGATAGTGAAGCGTCACAGACGATTCCTGAGGTTTGCGTTCGAGGATTCGGCGTACCAATATACGGTGCTTCCGTTTGGACTGGCCCTAGCCCCCCGAACGTTTTCAAAATGTGTAGACGCGGCACTCTCACCCCTCAGATCGAGCGGAATGCGCGTCTTGAACTATCTGGACGACTGGCTAGTTCTCGCTCAGTCGAGAGAAACGCTGGTCAGCCACGTGAATACCCTCCTTCGACACTTGGAGATGCTCGGGTTGAGGGTGAACGTCCAGAAAAGTGTGCTCACACCGAGCCGGACGATAACATTCCTGGGAGTGTGCTTGGATTCGGTGAGAATGAGAGCGCGCCTCTCCCCCGAGCGAGCGGAGGCTCTGAGTTCTTCTCTCAGTCTCTTCAGACCTGGCAGGCTCGTCCCGCTAAAAGAGTTTCAGAGGCTACTGGGACGGATGGCAGCGGCTTCCTCGGTGTGTCATCTGGGGCTGCTGCATATGAGACCGCTTCAACTCTGGCTGAAAGCGCGCGTTCCCCCGAGTGCGTGGTATTCTGGCCACAGGCGCGTTATGGTCACCAGCGGATGCGCCCGCGCCCTGGCCCCGTGGAGGAACCCAGATCTCTTCAGCTCAGGTGTCCCTATGGGCTTAGTGACGCGGCGAGTGGAGGTCCTGACGGACGCTTCATCCACCGGATGGGGAGCGGTCTGCTTGGGCAAGCCCGCCTCGGGTCGGTGGTCAGAGAAGCAGATGGAGTGGCACATAAATCGCTTGGAACTAGAAGCGGTCTCTCTAGCTCTAAAAACCTTCCGGTCTCAGCTGGAGCAGCGGCATGTGTTGATTCGGACAGACAACACTTCCGTGGTCTCGTACATAAATCGCCAAGGCGGTGTACATTCCAAAGCCCTATTCAGGCAGGCGGAATCCCTTCTGCTATGGGCGGACCGGTTTTTCCTCTCGGTGAGAGCGGCGCACATCCCCGGTGTTCTAAATCGCGGGGCGGATATGCTCTCGAGAAGCGGGATTCCCCAGGGGGAGTGGAGGCTTCACCCCGGGACGGTTCAGCTGATATGGAATCGTTTCGGCAGGGCGGAGGTCGACCTCTTTGCAACGAGCGAGAACGCGCACTGTCAGATGTTCTTCTCGCTGTCCCGTTCCCCCCGGGAGGTGGACGCGCTGACTGCGCGATGGCCGAGAGTCTGTCTCTATGCTTTTCCTCCGGTGAAAATTTTGCCCATGGTGTTGTGCAAAATCAGGGAGGAGAAGGCGGCGGTGACTCTGGTAGCCCCGAACTGGCCGAATCAGCCCTGGTTCGCGGATCTGGTAGAGTTACTAGCAGGGCAGCCATGGGAGATTCCGCTCAGGAAGGACCTTCTGTCTCAGGCGAGCGGAACGATCTGGCATCCCAGCCCCGCGCTGTGGAGCCTCCATGTGTGGCCGCTACAGGGTCGCTGAGCGGGCGGGACGCGCTGCACTCGCGGGTTTTGAATACCATCGCGGAGGCGCGAGCTCCGTCCACCAGGCGCCTGTATGCTCTGAAGTGGGGTGTTTTCTCTAAATGGTGTCAGGATGTCGGCATAGACCCAGCGGACTGTTCTGTGTCGGATATTCTACGCTTCCTTCAGTATAGGATGGATGAAGGGAGCCTGCCATCCACTCTGAAGGTTTATGTGGCCGCTATTGCCGCGTTTCACCCCCCTGTTGACGGACAGTCTATCGGTAGACATGCGTCGGTGACACGGTTCCTCAAGGGAGCTAGGAGATTGTGCCCTGCACGGCCGCCTTCTGTGCCGCCGTGGGATTTAGCTTTGGTCTTGGAGGCTTTGTCACGACCGCCTTTCGAGCCCCTGGCCTCGATTGCCATTAAGGAACTATCGATTAAAACGGCTCTGCTTCTCGCTCTCGCCTCGGCGAAGCGGGTTGGGGATTTACAGGCTTTCTCTGTAGGTGAAGATTGTATTCGCTTTGGACCGGGAAACTGTAATGTTACTCTCAGACCGAGGCCGGGTTACGTTCCTAAGTCGCTCAATACCCCGTTCAGAGCGCAGATTGTTTCTCTGCCTGCCCTGTCCGCTGAGCCATCAACCTCTCAGGGTTCGGATGCTCAGAGTGCTATTTGCCCAGTCAGAGCGCTCCGAGAATACATTTCTCGCTCGGCAGCGTTTCGACAATCGGACCAGCTGTTTGTGTGCTTTGGTGGATGCAACAAGGGACGGGGGGTCTCAAAACAGAGGCTTGCTCACTGGATCGTGGACGCTATTGTTTTGGCTTATGATTGCCTGGGACAGGAATGTCCCCTGAACATCAAGGCCCATTCGACTAGGGCGATTGCCTCCTCGTGGGCTTGGACTAAGGGTATGTCTATTCAGGATTTATGTCTTGCGGCTGGCTGGTCTTCTCAGAACACGTTCGCCAGATTTTACAAGTTGGATTTACCCTCTGTAGCGTCTCGAGTGCTTTCAGTGAGTTGATCGCTTACACAGCATTAAGAGAGCTGCTCTGCGCTTTGCTCATGAGTTGTTCTGTGTGCTATTTGTGTGTTGTACTATTGTCACCGCTATGCGTTGGCTTTCTCTGTTGTTGTTGCCCTGTTGGTCTACAGTGCAACCTTCCCCCAGATATACTGCTCGGGATATGCAAATTCCATATAGTGTTGGTAAGCTTGTGATTGGTCCCTTTGGACCTATCAGAGGTTAGAGGTTCGCTATTTGTCAATCTCGGCCTATCAGGCGCTTGCACTCTGGGGGCGAGGTTTGTATTGGGTCTGTTCAATAGTTGCTGCCACGGCGGGATTCTATACAGTTCCCATATACGACATCCGTAATGTCGAGTTCCGTAGCCTTGATAGGGAACGTCTCCGGTTACTTTCGTAACCTCGGTTCCCTGAAAGGCAAGGAACGAGACATTACGCTCGCCGCCGTGTTCGCTATTATTTAGCGTTGTTCGATTCTGAAGGGAATTGGCGCTGCACTTGCATTATAACTGCAACGGTGTTTCAGTATTTGCATATTTGCGTCAATTGGCCAGCTCTGCTGGCGTTAGCCTATAAGATTTCAGCGGAAGTGAAGGATGAGAGGAGTTCCCATATACGACATCCGTAATGTCTCGTTCCTTGCCTTTCAGGGAACCGAGGTTACGAAAGTAACCGGAGACGTTTTTCAGTGTGTGCCAGTGTATGCTCAGAGTGTTTAATCTCCCTCTATGTGAAATTCGACGTTACTGCAGTATCATACACATTTCATACACCCACAACCACGCCCAAGCGCGATTCATTGGTGGAACGCTGGAATCCTCGTCAGTGATTGGCTGCTGGAATCCTCGTCAGTGATTGGCTGCATTTCACATCCGTCAAAGTCAGCGCGCCTGCGCCTCTGATCTTCTATCGCAGACGTGTGGTGTGACGGTGTGATTAATCAGAAGATTAATCATCATCATGAAAGATTAATTAGCAGAATTCGAGCGAAGTTGACGAGCTATAGTGGGAGATTTTCACTTTATCACGAGGAAGGTAAGTGCGTTTATTTATATATTCTACCTTTATGGAGTTAAGTGTCATGAGTCAGACAGTTTTAAATAACGTTAGTTACATTACTTTAAACGTGGCCACTAATCGGGCTAATATAAGTCCATAAGCAGTTAAAATGGCGTCTCCAAACAACTTGCACATGCTATTCACGTTTTTTGTTTTGTTTGGTACTTAAACGAAATTCTCTTGTTGTTCATATCTATAGACACATACAAGTATTAGTATTAGTTGATGAAAGATACATCTCCATGGATGCTTGAGAGAATTAATTAACATTTTGAAATAAATCAAATCTATGTTGTCATCATGATGACTGGTAAAGTTGAGTGGATGAATTTACAGTTTAATACAGTAAGATACAGAAATATATTAAATAAACAGAAACGAAACTAATGTAAAAGTATACTTTCATTAATGTAACGTTACTGTCATTAGAATGACTTGAAAAAATATTTAGTTGATTCATTTTAGGGCTGGATATTAGCAGACATTTTATGATTCCATTCAATTTTAATTCACATGCTTTCGATTCTATTTCCAATTCGATTTTACATTTATTATTTTAATGTAAATCAGGTGTAATACATGTAACATTTTCTAAAACTTTCTCTCTATAGTTATTTTTTCTAAGTAACGAGTTTAGCTTCGTTTGATCTAAGGCGCCACATTAAAGAGTGATAAAATGGTATTAAAATGGACTGAATTTGAAATCGGAGACTGTTTCTTATCAAAAGTAACAAGCCTCAAAACCTCACTTATCAACTTTATGTGTAAAATGTTGTATTTATTGATATAGACTACAGTCTGACAATAATGTACTGTATATAAAGCATATCTATCTATCTATCTATCTATCTATCTATCTATATTTATAAATACATACTAATTATGTTGTCTGGAATGTTTTCAGTCAACATGTTAAGAAAGAAGAGAATAAAACCTGAGCAGGATGCAAAAGAACACATATTGTCGGGCAAAGACAAAGCCTTCATTGAGGGACGACAAATCAACACATTCAAAGGTAAATTGTGCACCACAAGGCAATTTGACTATGTTCAGACTGCAGGCAAATCAAATCATAAAGTAGGCATGCACTTGTAAGAATGAAAAGTAGGCCTATTGCTGGCAGTCTGGACATGATCTTTCACATTCACACATTTTACCCTTGGGTAAGCCGCTCATTTTCATTAAGGTTAAGAGATGGAAAAAAAAAACTTTAAACAATTTTTTTATTATTATTTTAAAATAAATACTTAAAACTATGTATACAGAGAATAGTGTAACCAAATTCAACTAGTAGGCTATATCACAGTGAAAACCAATGCTTGATTTTTTTATTTTTTATTTCCTGCACCTCATATTACATTACACAGTTTTACAGGATTTAACTCTTTAAAAGGATAGGTTGGTTAGCTGTGTAACATATAGGTGCACTTGGATTCATGTTTTATTTGTATTATTATATATTATTTTGCCCTTTTAGGGAGAGGTGTGTTTGCACTTGAGCACATTGAACCATCCACCTTTGTTGTTGAATACCGTGGGATTCTCTCTCAAAGTAAACATGTTAAAGATGTACAAGGCAACTACTTGTTTGACTTCACATGGAATGGAACACGTTATTGGTAAGCTGGCTGTTTCTTTTTTGGTTTATTTATTTATTTTTGGTTCATATTCAGAGCAAACTAGTTGCATGTCATTCTAATAAAAACAGTTATGATTATGATGATTATTATTATTACAATATAGGGCTGCACGATTTGGGGAAAATGTCATATTGCGATTGAGGTCAATATTGCAATTGGAATATGCGATTGCGATATAATAAACAAATGGTTTCATGAGTCAACTTGCTTGGATCTAAAGCAAAATGCACACACAGATTAGTGATAATTCTGAAATGTGTATTTCTCAACTCAAACTAGCAGCAACAACAACTAAATGATTGATAACATCTAAGCCATTGATGTCTGGATATAAATTAATCCACCCCCATTTAAAACATTAATTATAGCCATCCAACATTACAGTGATTCCATCATTACAATTGAAAGCTATAATTGAAAAAAAACAAACATTTATTAGACTTCCAAAAATATAACAGCTTTTAATTTAAGTGAACTTCAAATAATCCTCACATAAACCCATAATAAATGTCATATTTACCTGTGCCCTTCCTGTCTAACAGGTATACAGAAATTGAATAAAGTTATCAAACAGTCTGCGCTGCATAAATAATAAATAGACTAATCCTTATTAAAGCTACATAAGTTCTTTAGTCAAGAGCAGTGAGTAATTTTCTCTGTCCCCTTTGTTCTTTGATTAACTTTACTGACAGAAAGCTTTGGCTGCTGGCCCTTTAAGAGCAGCCGCTGCTGACAGAGACGCGGATCTCACATGCGCCTCATCCTCTCACAACTCTATACGTCCATCATAAGACTGCTCTTATGTTATGAAGATACTCGACAAACGACATTTTGGCATAATTGTGTGTGTTATTGTTCGTTCAAGCGCGAAAGAGAACTGTATTCTGGCGCGTGTCTTTCTGTGAGTCACAGTCGGACATTCAGCGCGCTCTCTTTTGACTTGTCTCGCATGAATGGTTTTAAGCAATCGCATGAGAGCATTATCATGTAACACTAGCCAAAGGATGACAAAAAATAACAGATGCTGCGTTAATTGCGTAACAGCCCATTGTTTATTTTACATACAATCGCAGCATTTTGCATCATATAATCGCACAGGCTTGACATCGCGATTGCGATAAGATTAATCGTGCAGCACTATTACAATAGCAGATTTGCTAGGGTTCTCATAATATTAGGAACTTATTAGTTAGTGATAATCAATAACATGGTTATTTTTCAACTGGGGTATTATTTTTTTACCTTAAGTGGATCATCTGACCTATTAAATTCTTAGGAAGTCAAGTTAACTTTCTCAATGTGTATTTGAATATAGGTTAAATAGGCCAAGGTTAGCCTAACCCAAATGTTCAGTTAGAACCGTATGTTTCAGTGTGTGTCTATGTTTTAAGTTTCTTACTGGACTATTTTTATCACAGCATAGATGCAACAAAAGAGGACGGTGGACATTCACTTGGACGACTCGTGAATGATGATGACAAAAATCCAAATTGCAAAGTCAAGACAATCATTGTTGACGGAAGGCCACACCTGTGTCTGTTTAGTATAAGACATATCTTTCCAGATGAGGAGGTCACATACAACTATGGGGATTCCTCTTGGCCTTGGCGTTTAAGGGTGAGTCTCTTAAAGACTTTATCACTGAAAGTCAACCATGTTCTGTATTTCATGAATGTTAGTTTTTTATATGATGCAGATTATTTAAAACAATTCTGCATGTCTGCTTTGTGCACGACGGAGCCATGAAAGGGACACTAGATATTTAGACTTTGGTTGATACTAGAATTAGTTGCGGTGACCAATTGGCAAACATCCTTGCCTCAGTGTTGTACCTGTCTTTCTCATAATTACAGGAATTGTGTGACGAGACATCAGTGGCTGTGACTGAATGCAGTGTGAATCCTTCCTCATCAGTGAAACAGAAAGTAAGTGAGCGCATGTTCCTTCATTGTTTTCTTCTCTTTGACACAGGCAATGTTAAGTGTAGGATGGTTGGGCATCATACTAGACTGGTTGACGTGGACTGTCGTCTTAAAGACGCTGTTGTGACATCTCAAATTCGAGTAAAATGTACCTTGCTCGGTTCATTCATTTTCATAACTCGTGCGTTGGGGGATGGGCATGACACTGACCTGAAATGTAAGGACAGTTCTTCACTACGAGGACCGTCATGTCAGGGATAGGGTTTGAGGAAAAGATGTTGCTTTGGGTATGTGTCGGCTGCTTCTTTATGTGGATAAGCTGTAGACCCAATATGCACACTTTTCAATCTGGATATGCTTTGTGACTTTCAGTCACCGAGACGTAAACAGTTAAGGCCCATTCACACCAACCATAACTGTGTTAGGGTCCAACCAGCAGACGGTAATGTTCTGTTTATTGTGATCGCATCTTTGACTGCTGCTTATATACTGAAGCATGTTATAGCAGAATTGATTCCGATTGGCTGTCAATTAAGCAATGTATCGCAATACAAAAATGCAACAATATATATTGTGGAAAGTGACAATATGTATTGTGTATAGTACACCCAAAATAAAAATTACTGTGTGAGGGGAAACAATCAAGTTTACAGAGTTTGTGTCAATACTACATTAAACTACTATATATACTATATATATATATATATATAAAATAATATAATGCAGTGGGGGAATATTTGTGGGTCCTGATAATGCCAAATGTCTTTTGTTACCAGTGAAAAGTGGCCTACATTAATTTAAATATATCTAGTTGGTGACAGAGTGCAAGCATATTTGTCTAAAACAAATCTCTAAGCCTATTCATTTCCTCCCCCAATGTTTTGCAAATTAGGCATTTTAATCAACAGTTAAAAAAAAAAGTTACCCTTTTACCACGTCTTGGAGTATCTCTATAATATCGTATCGTGATATGTATCGAATCGTGACATGAGGGTATCGTTACACCCCTACTGCCAATGTTTCTAGCGTTTCTCAGCTGGTAAAATCGTTCTGAAAGTGATTTTTTTGTTTTTGTTTCTCTGTGGTGTTATCGTGTAAGCTGTGGTGTAGACTCTGCTATTCTTTAATACTGAGAGGATTTTTTAGGCCTATAATTTAATAGATATATAGTTTTTAGTTTGAACAGTCCTTTTTTAGTTGGTAAAATTCATCCTGTCCTCAGCTAGCGGTGAGGGGTTTGCGTTTAGGGAGATTTTCTTGTCTAATATCTGCATTTTAGGGGGGAAAGCATAAACAACATCTGCGTTCATACTAATTTGTTAAAGGGACACTCCATATCACGTGATGCTTTGCGTGAGGTTGTTGACAAATGACAGGCTGATCCGTCGTCCACGTTGGTGTGCGTCATTACGCATGAACCAAGGCTGATATTGTGGAGAGAGACGCACGGCACAGTGGTTTCGAGGGGAGAGAGAGAGACGCACAGAGAGACGCGAGTTTTGAAGAATACACAGAGAATAATGGATCGTCAGAGATTGAGAAACATGGATCTAAATCAAGCGCTGGCCTTTTTTGATGCCATGGAGGATGATGGATTTTCTGGAGAAGAGAGCTTTTTGACTGATGAGGAACTAGATTACCAGGATGGTCTAGACCCTGCTGAAGAGTAAGTTCCATTTATTTATTTACTGTAAAAGTATAAAAAATAAAAAAAACTAATATGATAAAATATAAATTTTCTAAATATGTAAAAATAAGTTCTGTAAAAGTAGTATTTCGTTTTTCTATGTTTGTTAAAGAGTAGTAAGAGTTGTGGATTACACTTTGTCTCTCAGCCATTGTTTGTCTGAGTTTACCTAGAGATACAAACAAAGGATAGTGGGGGGTTGGTCACACCTTTTAGCTGTGGAGAGAATGTCTCAAGGATGTTGTAGTGGGGGGTTGGTCACACCTTTTGGCTGGGGAGAGAATGCTCATATTATAGCTGTGGTGGGTTGGGGGTACAGTAGCAATCTCAGCCATTGTTATCTTATGTGAGAAATCAAATACAAAAACACTAATTGATCTGATATGTATGATCTAATATTTTGCTTTATTTGTTTTACAGTCATGATAATGAAGAAGACACCAGCCCACCCACCCGAGCCAGACAGGAAAGCTCCCATTCTTCCGCTGAGGAGGGCCCTTCCACTTCTGCTGCAGCATCCCAGCAGCTGCCAGGAATAGGTCATGGACGGCTGCAGTCACGGTCTAGAGGGAGAGCGCGGTCAAGGTCAAGATCCAGAGGCAAGGTCAAGATCCAGATCCGGCAGCTTGAGGGGTCGACAGAGTCCTGAATCCACAAGGTCGAGATCTAGATCACCACAGCCAGCAGCCCCAACTCCATCATGGAACAGTGAGAGTCAGCCAGACATCCCTCCAGTGCCCAAAAGGTTCGTCCCAACAAGAAAGCCAGGACATCAGCTCAGCCCCACATCCATATACACACCATTGGACCTTTTCAAACTTTTTGTCAGTGACAGTGCAGCAACCACTTTGTGTAATAACACAAACACAAACGCTGCAAAAAACATTGCCAATGGCAAAAAATATTCCTGGAAAAACTTCACTGTTGAAGAATTTTTCAAATATTTAGGACTGACTTTCTTTTTTGCACTGGTGAGACTGACAAATATCCGGCACTACTGGAGGACAAACACCATTTTCAGCCAACAGTTTCCCCACTCAGTGATGGCACGTGACAGGTATCAGGTCATTTCCTGGAACATCCACATGAGCAACCCTGATGAAGATGTCCGACCGGAAGAGAGGGACACCAGCTTATGACCGGCTGTTTCGTCTGAAGCCCCTTTTAGATGACATCAAACATGCATGCAGAGCATTTTATCACCCACGGCAGAACCTTTCAGTGGACGAGAGGATGGTGGTAACAAAGGCTCACACTGGCATGACCCAGTATATGAAGGCGAAGCCAACTAAGTGGGGCTTCAAACTTTTTGTGCTGGCAGACAGCAGCATTGGGTACACTTTAGACTTTGCTGTATACACGGGGAAGTCTGTGTTTGCTTCTGGTGTAGGACTGGCATACGACTCGGTTATGTCCCTCATGAACAAATCATCCCTAGGGAGTGGCTACAATGTGTATGTAGACAACTTCTACACAAGTCCAAAGCTATTCATGGATCTCTACAGCATGAACTTTGGAGCATGTGGCACCTACAGGGACAACAGACGAGGATGCCCCCGCACAACCACAAATGCCATGAACAAAAAGGATCCTAGGGGCACCATCAGGTGGATCCGTGACGGCCCTCTGGTTTTTGTAAAGTGGATGGACGCTCTGGAAGTCTCTGTCTGCTCCACAATTCACCCAGCCTTCTCTGGCAACACAGTTCAGAGAAGGGTAAGAACTCAGGATGGAGGCTGGAACACCAAATCCATTCCATGCCCAACCCCTGTCACTGAATACAACAAGAATATGGGAGGTGTTGATCTTTCTGATCAACTCATCCAATACTACTCAGTTCACCATAAAACTATGAGATGGTACAGGACACTGTTTTTCCATTTTTTGGACATTGCTGTGACCAACAGTTAGTTACTTCACAAGGAAGTTTGTGCAGAGAAGCAGCAACAGCCCATGACCCACAGGGCTTTTCTGGAGGAGCTGACAGCCCAACTCTGTGGTGTTACAGTTGCTGTTCCCCCCACCCAGCAACAAAGTGACCATGTACCTGTGCCAACATCAGATCAAACTGAAGCAAGCAAGAAGGCCTCCTATGGTAGAAGGCAATGTGTGAACTGCAAGCAGACAAATCAGGTCAAACAGGCCACCCCCTGGAAATGCAAAGCCTGTGATGTGGCCCTCTGTGTGATTCCTGATAGGAACTGTTTTGAGGTTTGGCACCAGTGAATATCATGAGGCCCAAAACGCCTGGACTTCTTTTGGAAAAATGTAAATAGTTTTGGTTCTGTTCAAGTTATAATGTTTATTCCTGTGCTCCAGGACTCCAAAGACATGAACAAACTGTTTTCCAGAGGAAATTTGCTTAGCTTTTATTTATTTGTGTGTGATTTCAATAAATGTTTGAGTGATTCAATTTCCGTTTTATTTTTTTCATTTGTCTTTGTGGTCCCATAACTTATTTTACATTCAGGTGACATCAATGCAACACAAATATGCTGAAAGTTCAATTTGTCATGAAAAAAAAAGAGGTGTGTCAATTGTCTGTGCACAAAAGGGTTGATGTTTTACAAGCTTTTTTTTGTAAATAACACCAGACGGAAAATTAATTTTAAAAATACCCTTAGGTCTTTGAGGGTTAAAGGGTTATGTAAGATTGTGGCCAAAACTGGTACTGCAATCACTTTCAAATTACTGTACCCCCTCCCCCTCCTCCCTGACTCGAGGTTGCCAGATAGGCTGCAGGATCCAGCAGGAACGTAGGCTGCTACAAGAAGTGGTGACTAGAGCAGAGCTGGCAACCCGGATGCCGCAACACTACTGACTCCGTGATTGGTAGATAGGTGGAGGGTGTTTGTCCCGCCATAGTCTTACAAATCTGATCGGTGAGTAGCCAGATGTAGACGAACTGCTGCGCGTGTGACAGGGCGCATGTTTAACTGAAGAACGAAGAGAGAGAGAGAGAGAGAGAGAGAGAGAGAGAGAGGTAGTATGCAAGCAAGTGCACACCATTTCGAAACAAAAACGAGGAGTAATTCAATAATTAGTTCGCAAAGTAACTCTTCACTAGAAATTGTGTGAAATGATTTCCAGGCGGTAGCGTAGAGTGGAGCTCAACTCTAGTCTATATTGATGGGCGGAGTAGTGGGAGTGGCCTGCGGAGCTGAGCATTGCAATGCACTATGGGTATTGTCTACAATCCACAAGCACTAAAAAGTCATTTTCTGCCTTTTATCGGCCAAGAAGGACCCAAATTAGAAATGTATGCTACTATTCTACTACATATATGACCCACTTTCAATACACATTCATGTCTCAACCGGTGGAGTGTCCCTTTAAATGTTATGCATCAGAATGAAACCATTTTATGACGACAGCATACAATTGCTCTGTCTGATTTCAGATGACCACATCAAAGATGGTTGCAAAGAAAGGAGATTCAGCTTTGACTGGAAAGGAAATGGTATGTTGATGTTTATTATGTAATGTGTATTTGATTTATTTGACTTTATAGACAAGATCCACATGTATCAGCCTCGTCCTTACTTGTTTTATATGTCTGCTTTGTGCACGACGGAGCCATGAAAGGGACACTAGATATTTAGACTTTGGTTGATACTAGAATTAGTTGCGGTGACCAATTGGCAAACATCCTTGCCTCAGTGTTGTACCTGTCTTTCTCATAATTACAGGAATTGTGTGACGAGACATCAGTGGCTGTGACTGAATGCAGTGTGAATCCTTCCTCATCAGTGAAACAGAAAGTAAGTGAGCGCATGTTCCTTCATTGTTTTCTTCTCTTTGACACAGGCAATGTTAAGTGTAGGATGGTTGGGCATCATACTAGACTGGTTGACATGGACTGTCGTCTTAAAGACGCTGTTGTGACATCTCAAATTCGAGTAAAATGTACCTTGCTCGGTTCATTCATTTTCATAACTCGTGCGTTGGGGGATGGGCATGACACTGACCTGAAATGTAAGGACAGTTCTTCACTACGAGGACCGTCATGTCAGGGATAGGGTTTGAGGAAAAGATGTTGCTTTGGGTATGTGCCGGCTGCTTCTTTATGTGGATAAGCTGTAGACCCAATATGCACACTTTTCAATCTGGATATGCTTTGTGACTTTCAGTCACCGAGACGTAAACAGTTAAGGCCCATTCACACCACACTCTGGAATGAAAGTTGTGCTATGTTCAATATATGTTGATTTAATAAATAATTTTTGTTATAGTGCCACCATGAAGTTCACAGTGCTGTTATCTCCAGTTTGGATTCTTGTGAAGATTGCAGTGGACCTGTGTCAAGTCGAAAATGGCTTGGCCTTACATGCAAATGTCAGTATCTGCATCACTCATATATGTTTGTATGTGTTTTTGTATTGAAAACAAAATGGGCTTTTATTAAATGTTTTTTGTGCAGTTTTATTCAAATCATTATTATTTCAAAGGCATATCTATTGTTTTCGGCATTTTAAAAGGAGCAGTAATCTGGTAAAAAACTAAAAGAAACATGCTTATTTTTATATTCTTTCAGTATGTTCAAGATCATGGCACAAAACCTGCTTCCTGAATAATATGACACTGGTATGTTAATTTCTTTTACATCACCTTCTTTTACATAAACATTTTCAAGTTTGTTACATCAAAACTGTGCTGGACTATAAGGAGGGTACACTATTTTTGTATTATTATTTTTGTTCTTATTGTTCTCTTTTCTTTTTTCTTTTTTTCTTTTTTAGCCAGATGTTGAATTTTCCAGCTTTGAAGAATCTCGCTCTGATGAAGAGTACTCTCCTCACGCTGATAAACACACTGAAGAATCTTCCTCTGATGACTTTATCCCGGACTCTAGACAAAATAGCGATAGTGATGATAGTGTATCTATCAATATAGGCAATCCACCATATTATAAGTCCACACCAGCTTTTTCAGAGTCTTCTATGAGAGCAAAGAGTGTGCCACCACAACCCATTCCCTGTTCTTCCACTGAGCAAGAAATGGTCAGATCCAGTTATGCTCAAGACCTCACTTGTGATGATCATGATACTACTACACACAATACTGAGATGCTTCAGAGTTTTAAGAAAACACCAGCAGTGTCGTCTTGTGAACGGTCAGAGACTGACAATGTGCCAAACCCCAAAAACACTATTTCCACCCACAAAAACTACTGTTATGTCTGCAAGAAACCACAGTCTAAAATAGCCCGCCACTTTAAAAAGCATCAAGACAGTGAGACAGAAATTGCTGCTGCATTCTTGCTCCCTAAACACTCCCAGGACAGAAAAAGGTTACTTGAGAAATTACGAAACAGAGGCAACTATGAACATAATCAAGAGGTTATGGAAAGTAAAAGTGGACCATTGAAAGTTAGAAGGCGGCCAGGACGATCAGACATTGAACTGAGTGCCAAAACATATGTGCACTGTGTATACTGTAAAGGCATGTTTGTTCGCAAGGAGCTGTGGCGCCATACACGGAGATGCCCTTCAAAGATGTTTTCAGAGTCTGAAGCAACTGGTAAGGCCAAAGTCTTAGTTTTGGCTGATATTGCAGAGTCAACATTCTCCCAGGCAATATCTCCAGAGGTGTGGAAGATTTTGGGAAACATGAAGATTGATGACATTTCATCTGTGGTTCGAAATGACTTCCTCATACTGCAGTTGAGTCAGTGTCTTTACAACAAGCATGGAAGTGATCCAACAAAATCCGAATACATCAGACAGAAGGTTCGGGAAATGGGCAGACTCTTGCTAACCTTGAGAAAAAAATACTTCATATTTAGTTTTGAAGATGCTGTGAAGCCAAACAATTTTTACAAAGTCATTGAGGCTGTGAAAGATGTTGCTGGCTACGATGAAAAGAGCCACTCATATAAGACACCAAGCCTTGCGCTGAAGTTAGGACACTCGCTCAACAAGATCGGTGACATCATTCTCTGCAGGGCTATCGCAGCAGAGGACGATGGTATGACAAAAGCAGCAGAGCGATTTAAACGACTGTGCTCAAGTGAATGGGCAGAACATGTCTCCCATGCTGCTCTTGCTACTTTGAACAAATCAAAGTTCAACAAACCATCAACTATACCATTCACACATGATGTGCAGCTTCTCCACCTGCACCTAGAGAAAAAATCAGCTGATGCTTTTGAAAGCCTAAAACATCATGAGTCTTCACAAACATATGCAGAACTCGCCAAAGTGACACTTGCACAAGTTATAATCTTTAATAGACGTCGTGCAGGAGAGGTTTCAAAAATGACGCTTGAGTGTTTCAGGAAAAGAGACCAGACTGAGCTCCATGATGATATCGCCGTCAGTCTCTCTCCATTTGAGCAAAAAATGGCCAAGCATTTCAGCAGAGTGGAAATAATGGGCAAGAAAGGGAGAAAAGTTGCAATTTTGTTGAACCCTGAACTTGTCAGTGCAATAAAACTTCTTGTGGACAAGAGAGATGCATGTGAAGTAGACAGGGACAACCCCTTCCTATTTGGAAGACCGAAGTGCTCGCCCAACAGCTTCTTCAGAGGACAGGACTGCATCAGACTTTTTGCAAGTCAGTGTGGTGCACAGCACCCAGAATATCTCCGGTCTACACAGCTCCGTAAGCAGGTGGCAACAATGTCCCAGGTTCTTAATCTTAGGGATAATGAGCTTGATCAACTAGCCAACTTTTTGGGCCACGACATTCGGGTCCATAGAGACTATTATCGGTTGCCAGATGCAACTATAGAAATTGCAAAAATATCAAAGCTGCTCTTGGCAATGGAGAAAGGAACTCTTGTCAATTTCCAAGGAAAGTCTCTTGATGAAATTGAGATCGAAGGTATGTGCCTTATTTTATATGATAATAATAATAATAATGTTACGGTACAGTAACAGGACAATTCTAAATTACATGTAGAGAAAAACTTTGAAGCTAATTAGGTTACTCAGAAAATATGTTTTTGAGGTGAATTAGTTTTTTTTAGAGTACCTCTCATTTCTTTAGATAAAGGAAGTTTAGGAATTGTATATGTGCACTAATGCAGGTGTGTGGGGATGTTTGTCAAATATGTTTTTCTATAGATGAAATTGATCTGGATTTAGATGAGGAAGAAGTAAGCGATGACGACAATGAAGAGTCTGAGCCTGTCTCTGGAGTAAGCGGTATGTAATGAATTTAATTCCAGTGAGCATCAGTGGTGTAGTGTATTCACTACATCAGGTTTCTGATTATCAGAAACAAAGTATTTGGGTTGTCAAGTTTAAGTATGGTTTCATTTTCTAAATGTAGGAAGCAAAGAAGGGATGAAGTTGACCCAGGACGAGACAGAAAGTTCCAACGGTATGTTTTAATGTATATTTATATATTTACCAGGGCTTTAAAAAAAAAGAAAATCCAACCTTACATTTCTGTTCATGCGTTCCTTGTGAAACATTATTGTTCAGAGAACGGCTTGATTAGAAACCATACTGGTTAATAACTAATACCAGAAATTGAATTGAACTCGATGCTAACAGCTTGTGAATAAACCTCATAACTCCAGTGCATCCTCAAACTGACGACAAAACCTCATACAGTTACGCGCACGCTTTGGAGACTGTCTTGTTTTCAATGCAAGGGTAGTAAGGAACTGGGGTCCGTTCTTCGTACGCCACTCAGTTAGTGGGATTTGATTGTGGATGATTTGGCATGATCTTGGATTGTTTGGTTCTTCAGTGCTCATCCTGGACTTGCTGTCATAGTGTTCCTATAGTGGTCCGTAACTTAAACCTGCTCGGAAGCTTATTTCATGTAAACCGGATTAGATTGCATCTTTTTAAGTGGGGTTGATCCTTAAAATATGTCCCAACCACTGCTAATTTATTACAAGAGTTCCTTACTGAAACTGTAATTTAAAACTGACAATAGTAATTTAAAATAATAATAATGATATAAAAATTAATTTGAAAATAATGTGTTGAACGCCTGTGTACGAGTCAAAAGAAGTATACTTTGCAAGGCTGTGCATTCGACTGTGGTAAAAAAAAGAAAGAGGTATACTTCTGGCTTTAGTCTGGTGTTGGTTGTCTAGTCATAGCCAATGCAGACTGTGCATAGCACTTTAATAACACAAGATTTTGGCCAAATGTTTTAAACCAAAAACAAAGTAAGCACCCAAAACACAAATCTAACATTCGCTGGTCCAAAACATCGTAAATCTATTTGAGCTTGATTGACACATGAAGTGTCTGGCCATACATCATTTTATTTATTTATTATTTTTGAACTAATTTCTTGAATGGCAGCAGTTAACCTGCAATTTTAGCTGGTTTCAAAACACCTGGATATTACCTGCCATGGTGACATTTCCTCAGATAAACTTCTGAGATCCAAAAGCTAATGCCAGCATATTGACATGGCGACTAACTTATCTTGACTTGACCGCTGAGCATTTGCATTTCACTCACTATGTGTCAGCGTCAGCATAGGCCATACTATTTAAATTCATGATTGGTTGAGGTTGACTGACAAATTAAAACATTAAACAGAAAAAAGAAGAAAAAAAACCCCACCATTATTAACCGGTTAATGGTCATTTCAAGTAATCGTTTCTGGTTTTTCCCCAGTTTTTGTTTTCATTCTTTGAACTGGTTCAGAGCCCTCATATTTACATAATAATAATAATAATAATAATAATAATTATTATTATTGTATATATATTATATACCTGTTTGCCGTGTAGAGAAGAGGAATAGTGTGTTGCTTTTTTTTCCCTTAGAAAACACAAAAATGGGCCTGGGTGAGGCTGACAGCTCCACAGGTATGTGTGTGCGCATATATTTTAGATATTTATTTGAGAAAAAGGATACATGTTGATTTTGGGTTCATGTTTTATTTTTTATCTTCCACAGTAATTCAGTGTAAAGTGGTCCTTTTCGTGTTACACAGGACCTAGTTTTCCCTGTGTGCTTATCTGCTGATATTTCACATGGTCCGAAACTGTTTGGATTGTAGGGCTGGAATACATTTTAATTGTTGCTTTTTACCCCTCAGGAAAAAGCCAAATGAATCAGGATGAAACTGAGAACTCCAGAGGTATTTAAACATTTGGGTATATTAAAGTTATTCCATGTATATACATATAGGTGTATAGTTATACATATGTGTATGTATATGTTTGTTTGTTTGTTTTACAGAGACCAAATTGAGGAGAATTGTGAAAAGGCCATGGAGCCCAAATGAAGTGAATGCTGTCATGAAACATTTCAGAGTCCATATTTCAAAGGGACACCTTGCAACAAAGGCAGAGTGTGAGCAGTGCAAGACTGCAGAGGACCCTGTTCTGAGAGAAAGAACGGCCCAAAATATAAGGGATTTCGTGAGGAACCGAGGTTTGATGTTGAAAAAGAAATCTTCTTAGAGTTCTTCGAGAGATCAGTGTTGCCTTCCATTAAAGGTTGTATCAGCGATTTCAGGCCCAATAAAGGCCCAAATATAAATGATCACATTCATCTAATTTTTCCTAACGATCCGCTAGCTGGCCGCCCCATAAGCATGCCATCCAAAAACCGCGTCTCTGTAGGCAGCCTAGGCTCTGAGATCTGCACACAAAAGGTGGGGGTGTTGTGGTTTGAGATTTTGCGGTGATTGGTTGGAACTGTTGGTGATTGGTTGGAACACTGTTTATTTTGGTTTTGGTGGTTGGTGAAACCCATTGTTTTTGTGTGCAGATCTCGGCGCCTAGGCTGCCTACAGAGACGCGGTTTTTGGATGGCATGCTTATGGGGCGGCCAGCTAGCGGATTGTTAGGAAAGATTAGATGAATGTGATCATTTATGTTTGGGCCTTTTTTGGGCGTGAAATCGCTGATACAACCTTTAATGTCTGAGGGTTTTGTTCTCAAAAGTGTTGTTGGGCCAGAAGAGTGTTCAAGACATCCTTTTATTTACTTTTATTAAAACACTGTTTTGAAAGAAATGTACAAATACATGCATTTACTGGAAGGCAATTTAATTTGGTTTTATTTTCAGTGTGTTGCTGAGGTCATTTTGAGGCACACTCCCTCATGCACTTTAGTCCCATAATGGTTAGAGATGCACCGATTAAAATTTTCTAGGCCGATTCCGATTTTTCCGAGTTTGACCTGCCGATACCGATTTTTTTCGATTTCATTTTTTCTAACCACTTTACAGCACACACAATTTATTTTCTATATATATATTTTTTTTTATAAAACACCATATACTACTACACAAACTGAATAATAAAAACAAGTTTAAATGGGTGAATTTTCTATAAATATTTTTGAGTCTTCTTCATTTTCTTTTCTGACATAGCCTACTCCAGTTCTTGTTAAAACACACTAGACATGCAAATTCTGTGCATTTTTGTGTGAAATCATTTATTTTGCCCATCAAAAAAAGTGTGCTTTCACTTTAATTGAGTGTGAGCAGCGCAGCAAAAATAGACTCTGCGCCGAAACCGCTTCACTGCTGCTCACTTGACGCTCCTGCTTGACGCTCACGCTCTGCTCCTGCTGCCGGTGTGATGCACTCATTTATTAACATGCACGCCGAAAAAAATACGCGCCTCTCACGCTTGCGGTGTGAAACTGCCGTAATTCACAAGGTTTTCTACATGTGTGTTCCGTGTGCACGTGTGATGCTGATGTTGCGCGATGTTAATCATGCGGCGCCCGAGTATGTTTGACCGGTATAAAATCGGCAAATGTCAGACTGACCGGCCGATCGCCGGTCATGACCGATCACGTGAAAATCGGCCAATTCCGGTCCCAAGCCGATCAATCGGTGCATCTCTAATAATGGCCTTATTAGATCTCAGTTGTTGAGCCTTTTTTTTACCATTTGCAAAATAAAAATTGCCCTTTCAGTTTAATTTTGTTAGTTTTTATTGGCTGTCTAGTTGCATTTCTTCATCTAATTGCCCTTTAACTAGTCTTCTATGAAGTGTAAAACTTGCTGATCTTTGATCACTGAATTTTCTCCAACCAGGTTCATTTTGCACCACGTGTATATGTTGGTTGATATAGCAACAGCACATTGTAGCACTATTTCCTTAGGTGTGCGTATTACTTTTACAGGTTTAGTGGCAGCAAAAAGATGCACAATCATTTGTGAATTCACTCTTTAATGTAGAATAGTTGATTTGGTTTAGTATGGTTAACTCTAATACAGGTACTCCCCTGCTATGTGTGGAGTTAATAGTGATGTCCATTTAAACCCAGTTTGTCCTCATAATCAAGGGTTAGTTAGGGTTGTGTGTGTTTGAGAGGTCCAGTTAAACCCAAAATGTCCTCATAATCAAGGGTTAGTTAGGTGTTTGTGTGTGTGTGTGTGTGTGTGTGTGAGTGAGGTCCAGTTAAACCCAAAATGTCCTCATAATCAAGGGTTAGTCAGGTGTTTGTGTGTGTGTGTGTGTGTGTGAGAGGTCCAGTTAAACCCAAAATGTCCTCATAATCAAGGGTTAGTTAGGTGTTTGTGTGTGTGTGTGTGTGTGTGAGTGAGGTCCAGTTAAACCCAAAATGTCCTCATAATCAAGGGTTAGTTAGGTGTTTGTTTGTGTGTGTGTGTGTGTGTGTGTGAGTGAGGTCCAGTTAAACCCAAAATGTCCTCATAATCAAGGGTTAGTCAGGTGTTTGTGTGTGTGTGTGTGTGTGTGTGAGAGGTCCAGTTAAACCCAAAATGTCCTCATAATCAAGGGTTAGTTAGGGTTGTGTGTGTTTGAGAGTGTGTGAGTGAGGTCCAGTTAAACCCAAAATGTCCTCATAATCAAGGGTTAGTCAGGTGTTTGTGTGTGTTTGAGAGTGTGTGTGTGTGTGTGTGTGAGAGGTCCAGTTAAACCCAAAATGTCCTCATAATCAAGGGTTAGTTAGGGTTGTGTGTGTTTGAGAGTGTGTGAGTGAGGTCCAGTTAAACCCAAAATGTCCTCATAATCAAGGGTTAGTCAGGTGTTTGTGTGTGTGTGTGTGTGTGTAAGAGGTCCAGTTAAACCCAAAATGTCCTCATAATCAAGGGTTAGTTAGGGTTGTGTGTGTTTGAGAGTGTGTGTGTGTGTGTGTGTGTGTGTGTGTGTGTGTGTGTGTGTGTGTGTGTGTGTGTGTGTGTGTGTGTGTGTGTGTGTGTGTGTGTGTGTGTGTGTGTGTGAGAGGTCCAGTTAAACCCAAAATGTCCTCATAATCAAGGGTTAGTCAGGTGTTTGTGTGTGTTTGAGAGTGTGTGTGTGAGAGGTCCAGTTAAACCCAAAATGTCCTCATAATCAAGGGTTAGTTAGGGTTGTGTGTGTGTATGCATGATTCATATGGTTACTGATGCCCAGTTAAACCCAAATGGTCAGCAATGTTCATTTAGATACTAATACCAAGTCTTGAACAATCTTCTCTTTTCACATTAACAAAACCCAAACCCAATCAACTGGAAATATTTAGCTTTATTCAAAACTATCTTTAGACAAAACTTCTTCAAATCTAATGAATAAATTAAGACTGACATTCAAGGTTCAATTATGAAAAATACTTGTGGGTGAATGCATTTGTCAGTGATGGTTAAATAGTAAACTCTCCTTTTGGTTTTTTAATTTCTTAATTTTTAAAGCTAAAATATTTCCGTATTTCACTTTCCCTCTTCTCTCTTTGCTCTTCACTCACTTCACACCTGCTAAATCTCACATTACAAACTCAGGTTAGTTTTCTGAAATCTCTCTTAAAGTTTAAGCCAGGTTGAACAATTGCTGATAATTTCCTGTTTTGTTTTTCTATATGCTGGTATTGAAACAAACTTAAGTGATGTGGCACTCTCATGGGTAAAGTTAGTCCAGGTCATACCAGGTTAGTCCTCATAATTAAGGGTTAGGTGTGTGTGTGTGTGTGTATGTGTGAGATGTCCAGATAAACCGGGGTTGTCTTCATAATTAAGGGTCAGATGTGTGTGTGTGTGTGTATGTGAGTGATGTCCAGATAAACCAGGGTAGTCCTCATAAATCATAATTAAATCAGGAAACGCCCACTCCTGCCCTGTCCTTACAGTGCTTCAGTTTGTCAGGTCTTCATATTACCAGACTGTTTTATTAGAATTAAATTCTGAGCAGTCAGCTTTTTACCCCATGCCATAAGGAGCAGTTTGATATTTCTTATTAATCTCTATGACAAAGGGAAAGGTGGGTCCCCATAAACCAGGATGGATCTTTTTAGGGGAAAAAGTCCTTATAAACCACCCGTACCAGTATGTGTGTGTGTGTGTGTGTGTGTGTGTGTGTGTGTGTGATCCAGGTAAACCCTATGTTATGAGGACAAAATGTCCCCACAAAGATGGCAATATCTGAAATCCTTTTCCGAGTGGGGAAATGTTTTGGTCCAGCTTATAAATCAGACTAAATATGTTTTATGAAAATATAAAAATGCAGAAAGTTTTCTGTGATGGGTAGGTTTAGGGTTAGGGGATAGAATATATAGTTTGTACAGTATAAAATCATGTCTATGGAAAGTCCACATAAAACATGAAAACACAACATGTGTGTGGTAATATTGGATGAATGGATATTGTATGCATGCAGTTCAGGGTAGGATAAAGTTCATCTCTGTGAAAAAGAAAGCGTGTAATACTCAAATTAGTTTGTGTATATGAATGTGTGTTTTGTGTGTGCACACATGTTTGTGTGTGTGTGTGTGCACGTGTCCACGCATGCACAGGTCCGAGGCATTTATGTTTGCAAGCACACGTCCACAAATAATGCTTTTTTCTCTCAAAAACTTAGGTCCATATGCTTAGATCAATAAGTCCTACGATCAATCAGATCCAAAAAGAAACACAAAACCTGTACTAATTGAAAGAAAACAAGTTTACCAAAAAAATCTAATCCAATATTTGTTAATAATATAGCATACCGAGAAATTTACAAGAAAATAAACAAATTAAACAGAACAAGAAAATGAGGGGACCATTCACGATTAAGGAGACATGGAGCTGGACGTCAAAGATGTCTTGGTGCTTGGCTGAGCTATAGTGAAAACTAAGACAACGTGGAACTGGGCTGCGACGACTGAGACAACTTGGAACTGAGCTTAACCAGCGATGACTGAGACGACTTGGAACTGGGCTTAACCAGACAAAGATGACTTGGATGGGACCAGCGGAGACTTTGGACCAGCAAATATGTCCTCATCCAGCTCATCCAATATTAATTCCGTTGAGCTCCGGCTTTGTTTATGTACCTCAGCTACGGAAGTGTGGGCGGGGCTACAATCCATGCCGATTAACTCCACCAATATGCCCTCGAGGACAGATGCTGATGCCGGCTCACACACCTGGACAAACTCCAGCGTTTTTTTTTGTTTGTTTTGTTTTTAAACACATTTAATAGATGTTTTGTCCTATCATTCCCCATGTTTTCACAAAATTAAATAATTTAAGTGCAAGGGATTATGGGTATTCCCTCCAGCCACAGTGCTTCTCAATGCTCTGTAATCGATGCAACAATATGAAGTTCAACGTGCTTAGCCTTTTTAGCTACCCTGGTAATCCAGAGTTCTCGCGAGAGCACAAGTTGAATTTGCTCAACGAGTTACTCTGGTGTCGAGTAATGATGCTCATTTAATATGCCCCTCTTATCTGAGCTGCACCAATCACATCGGGTTATCTGATATAGGTGGGCCAGAGGCGAGATGACGACAGCGCTGCGACGTCGAAGTCATTAGTAAACATTGCAAGATGGCTATGGATGAACACCATTTGTTTGAAACGGCTTTGGCCGCTACAATGAAAGATTTAGACTTTTTCTCTAAAAGAAGAACAGAAGACAGAATTGTTCCTTTGCAAGAAGGGCGTTTTTGCTGTTTTGCCGACCGGATACAGTAAGAGCCTAATCTAGCAGTTAGCTCTGCGGTAGCTAAGCGATAATTTGTTGTGATTGTAGTGTTATCCAATTGCGTGCAGTGAGATTTTCAAATGCATGCTTGGTGCCGCCCCTCGAGCTGGCCGATTTTCATTAGTCGACGCCAGACCATTAATCTTTTAGATTTAGGTCTGGATTTCCAGACTACTTTTTAGGTGCATTAAAGCAAAGTCAAACTGCCCACTTCACAGGTAAATGCAGTATTATATTTACATTTCAAAATTACATTACATGTTAAATAATCCTGCAATCAAGACTCTCTGTAATAACATAATAGCAGTTGTAAGAAAGGTGGAATTGTTTTGCCTCAAATGGTTTTGCAGAACTGAGAATCAGTAATCAAACTGAGCTTGCTCAGGCCTGTCAGTTCTACCTTCATCCCCAAACTAGTTCTCATTATTTAAATGTATGCATTGCTCCTACTAAATGGCTTATGTTTACGTTACTCAATTTACTTTAATCTCAGCTTTTTCTACATTAGTTCAATCAACCTTTAAGAGTCTCTGACTAAATAAAAGTAGGATTTCTTTTTTTCTTTCTTTTTTTACAGTGCAACAGCAATGGAAGGACAAGACCTCACAAGAAACATACAATGTGCGGCTGTCAATCACCGCGCTGGTGGTGTGGATACTGTCATTCGCAATTCACAGATTCTACTTTTTGGAAGTATGACCAACATAATAATTTTCACCGGAAAATTTTTTTTGTCTGAACAAGTAAGAAACATCCACTTTTGTTCTGACCAACTAAGGGGAAAAAAGCATTGCAGTAAATCACGCTGATTAAATCTAACCATTGCTTATCATCACGTCAAACCGTGCAAATTATACTTTGTTCTCAAACTGTTAATGTTAACAAAATCAGCATTGAGTGACTACATTTAATGCCCTTCCAATATTTATCCTTGTTTTCGCATGGGCCGGTTGCAGTCCCTTTTTTTCCCCGAAGTCCGAAGTCTTTCGGTTTTACAACGGGTGAATCTCCTGTTGTCTCTGGTGATTGTCATTTGAACTTTTCTGGATCCACCATCAAACTGATAAGTTTAATTATATCAAGTGCTGCGAGAAAAGGCTATAAATCTCCACCTCCAACATCCTCACACATAATATAGCCTACTAGCCGAGACACCTTCTTTATGTGGACAGATGTGACGTAATGACAAAGACATGCTCGAATTTCCCGCGGAAATCCACCAGTACCACTGGAATTAAAAACATTATTACAAGCTTACCATTTTGAATCGAGCTAAGGCAAGCAGATAGTTTTGAACACTGGCTGGTTATGTACTTGCTCAAAAATGTATTTTGGATATGTTTTTTATGTTTATAAATTTTTTATGTTTATTATGGTGTCAAGAATTAGTTGCCTTTATTGTTAGCTACATTACTCCCTAGTTTACTCCACTGAGGTGGCATTAATGAACATAGCTGTCCACATCAGATGGGCCCTTTGGCATGTATGTGTCGTTTCTGGTGATTATGCAACAGTATCTGGCTTTGTGCCATACACACATACTCTTGGTGGCCTAAATCTGTTGTTTCTCTTGTGAGGCTGTAAATACCTACTTGTCATTACGCTGATGTGACCTTCTCTTTTGGCATTCACACATAATAAATTACATAATACTGTTTCCTCCATTTTCAAACCATTCACTGTCATGCAACCAGTAGGACCCTCTGCATTGACTTTTAGTTACTGTAAACGTACTATATTCTAAATGTTAGAGATAGCATTTAAACTTCAGAATTCATTTAAACATGGACATAAACATATAGCTTTAATATTTAGAAATATGTCAAACAAAGTAGCATCATGATGTAAAATCAAGAAATATTTAACATGCATTTCTAGCACACTAATAAAATGCGGGCAATTTTGTGTAATTGAGAATGTTAATTAATAAAAAGTGAATTTTTTTTTCAAGATGTTCTTTGCTACTCAAATTATCATTGGTACTCAAATTATGCTGAATCAGGTTATGGTCATGCAAGCTCAAGTGCTGGCATCAACAACAAGACCACGCAAGGCATGAACAGAGTGCAATAGCATAGTACAAAAAACTAATGCATTATCTGGCAATGCTGGTGTGTAGTGTGATGTCATTACTGCTCACTGGGCAGCCATGGGGTGAATCATGCAGTCAAACACGTGAGGAACAGACAGCCGTTCTGTCTGATGGCATAAGGCAAGACAGAAGAAATTGCTTTTATAACTATTCCTGAAGCCTCTAGGAAGACGTTAGCAACGGTTTTAAAACCCATGTCTAGAGCAATTATTTAATTGCCCGGTGGAAGGAGCTTCAAGGTTGTTTATTATGTCAATTATATATTACATTATATCATATTGCACTATTTATTGCTTAACTTGTCATATATGCTGTGCAGGTTAAATATATATTCAAATAAAGCCATGAAGAAAAACAGTTCATTTCATTTGGAGATCAAATCACTGTTGATTTCCTGGAAGCCAGCTTCTATCAGATAAAACAATTTATCTTTCACATCAAGCCAAGGGCACAACCTGCTATTGGCTTACAGCCCAGATGTTTTTCTTAAAAAGCCATTGTATTATATTTTCTGTGTAGCATGCAGTGGTGTTCAGAATTGCGGAAGCAAATTCCTTACTTTTTATTTTATTTTAAACCAATGTAAATTCATGTTCCAGTTTCACTTATTGTTGCATAGTTTTAGTATCATTTTAACTATGGACATGTTCCACTTATACATTTGGCAAATACCAATACCAATACAAGTGTCACAATATCTTTGTCTTTTTGAACAGTAGCAGACATTTTTGTGAAATGTTGCTTGAAAAGTGTTTGTGCTTGAATTGTTATATACTGCAAAGACATACATTTTACTTGTCTTAAAGGAGAATTCTGTAACTCTAGCGAACTCTAGTCACTTCTTCGCTGATTTTCCCTTTTGTTGTCGCATGTTTTCCCCACGAGCTCCCCCTACAGCTGTGGGGGGCGTATATTTCACAACACAGTCGTAAAAAACTCACTTGCGGCGGCCTCCTCCCCCTCTCTACCGCTGCTCATGTGCGTTTGTTTTGATCGGAGAAAGCCAACTGTATCGTGTGGAACTATGTCTACCGAGGTGGGTAATCTGGTGATACATCATACATGCGTGTGTGTTTATGTCGAATTGCCGTAAAGCAATTTGTGTTTCGCGCTCGTTCTCGTTCTAGTTCTCGCTTCTCACGAGACTTCCAATTTCACTTTGCCGGGACGGCAGTGCGCAAGTTGCAAGGTTGGTTTTCCGCCTGGGAACGCTGGGGGGAGCGGGGAAAGTCACCAATATCACCAGAACAGGTTGTTTAACCATCCAAATGATTTCTAGACAGTTTTATTAAGTTAAAAAAGTTACCAAGTTCTCCTTTAAGTGTTCAAGTTAAGTGTCTTTTTCTGTATGTCCTTGACTTCTATTCAGTGAGAATTTGACTTTGAATAAGACCCATGATCTGGGCTGACACTGAAGACATATATAGACATACAATGTTTGAGGGTGGTAGACAAACAGTATTGCCACATCAGTCCGAATATCTGGGGTCTCATTTATAAATGTGGCACGTTTCTTCCCGCGCAAAGCTTGTGATCTATTAAAAACAAACTTGACGGGAGAATGTGCACACCTGTAAATAAACTCTGAGCCATGCGTACACATTTTGGAGACAAAGCAGTTTGGCGATACCGATGGTGAGCTGAGAGACTGACGGCAGATGAAGGAAAACTTGAATTCAAATTTGAAATCCTCATTATGAGTCCTAATCATAAATACAGTGCATGTTCACAATAACAGTTTAAATAAATAAAATAATGATTTAAACTATGTTTTACATTTGATATACACATTTAGTTAAGCACCTAAATTACATGAAATCATGAAATCAGCTGACTGGGTTTTATGAAGGGAATTTTGCGCAAGTTCTGGAGTACACAAGTGGTTTTCCTTCATCTGCCATCAGTCCCTCAGCTCACCATCGGTGTCGCCAAACTGCTTTGTCTCCAAAATGAACGTACGCTTAGCTCAGAGTTTACTTACAGGTGCGCACATTCAAGTTTGTTTTTAACAGATCACAACCTTTGCGAGGAAAGTGGTGCATGCACGTTTATAAATTGGTCCTTTGGTAGAACATTTCTATTGTGATGAAAGTTACTTTGACATGCTGTAAGCCCCTCAGAGAAGGAACACTGAAGCATGGCAAGGGTCACACTTACATAAGACACTGAATCAATCCAGTCTCCTTTTTTAGCATCACTGTTTGTGTTTCCGGTTGGGTGACCTGGTATAAACAGATGTCTTTTTGTGCTTGTTTAATGGAAATGTTGAAAGTCTTCAGTGTAACTTCTGTGCAGTTTCTCTTTGTTTATCATATAGAGTCAGAACTAACCACCTCAGAACAAACAAAGCTGCCCAAACACACATACTGTACACACAAGTATTTACAAACAACATAATCAAGTATGTCATGCCCAGTAGCTTTACATAAGTGCCAGAAATAAAAAAATTCCAGTGTGAATTATTAATATTTGGTGTTGTAAAAAAGACAAATGCTTAGAGACCACTAAATCAAGTATACTGCTTTCTTCCAAATTTCTCAATCAAACTAATAAATTGGAGAGTTTGGTATCTGGAAGTTGTTCAATATAGTGCTCCAACCATGGTAAAATAACCAATACTGATGGTATAACTATGGGTAGGCTATGTTTACACAACAACGATATGCTTCAAACTGATAAGTTTTTCCTTTGAGTTTTCCATGTACAGATGACACCATTGTCAAAACGATCCCCATTCACACGAATTCGTGAAAATGAATAAAAAACCTTATATTCTGCTGCCAGGCTGTTAGATGGTGATGAAACACTATAGATGGAGCACGTAATACATGATGTCATCGTCTTCAGAGATTCGCGTTTTTGTTGTTTACATGGAGACTGTTTTACAAAACGCCTCGGTTACGACTGTAACCTCGGTTCCCTGAAGAGGGAACGAGCGTTGCGTCGAAAAGCTGACGCTATGGGAACGCTTTGCGTGATGACGTCTTGAAGCACATGTAAAATCAGTCCAATGGTGTGGCGGAACGTCAGAGGCGGGTGACGTCACGTACCAGGAAGCTATAAAAGCCGGCCCGAAACAGAAAACGAAAGCTTCGTAAAGTCTGAAGTCGCGCTGACAGGCATGAAGGAGATATGGCAAGGCGACGCAACGCTCGTTCCCTCTTCAGGGAACCGAGGTTACAGTCGTAACCGAGGCGTTCCCTTTCAAGGGAACTCCCGTTGCGTCGAAAAGCTGACGCTATGGGAACGTCTATACCAACGCCTCCATAGCTACAAATGTCTGTCCTGTGTGTAATCATGTGAGCAGCACTAAGAAGACAAAACATGAGACCCTAGAGAAGAGTCTAAATCCAGAGAGTAGAACCTGACGAAGGTGTGCGGTGAGGACCAGCCTGCCGCATCACAGACGTCCTGTAACGATACTCCTGATATAAGGGCCTTAGAGGCCGCCATACTCCTAGTAGAGAGCGACCGGACAGCCAAAGGAGAAGGCTGTCCAGCCGCCTCATAAGCCAGTGAGATAGTCTCAACCACCCACTTGCTCATCCTTTGCTTAGACACTGGACCTCCCTTGTTAGGGGAGCAAAAGTCACTTTTACGCCACAGGGCAGCTCTGTGGACATACGCGTCTAACGCCCGAACAGGGCAAAGCAAATTATTCGCCTCCTGGTCCGATTTCGAAAGGGAGGAGGACCTCCAAGTGCCACGAAGGAAACGAGATACCAAGGGGTCTTTCCCCACAGACATTCCACCCAAAGGACTGTGGTAAGCACCTATGGCCGCCACATAGACCTTTAAAGTGGACGGGGTCAGACCTGCAGTGAACCGTTCCTGCAGGAACTCCAGCACTGTACCAATTGGGCAGTGGACTGGGTCCAACCGACGGTCACTACACCAAGAAGTGAATACTCTCCACTTCAGGGCATAAAGTTTCCTCGTGGAGGGAGCTCTGGACTGTAGAATGGTCTCAACAACCTCGGTTGAGAGACCTGACTCTATGAGCTGGGCCCCCTCAGAGGCCAAGCCCACAGGTTCCACAGTTCTGGCCGAGGGTGAAATATCGAGCCCTCTGCCTGGGACAGAAGGTCCCTCCTGATGGGTAACTCCAGAGGATGCCCGTCGAGGAGGGACACAAGATCGGGAAACCCGGTCCCTGCGAACTCTTTCCAGAACTCCCGGGAGCAGAGCAACTGGGGGAAAGGCGTACAGACGTAGCCTCGGCCACGTCTGTACCATAGCATCCAGTCCCAGAGGAGCTGGATGCGTGAAGGAGAACCAAAGTGGACAGTGAGACGTCTCTCGAGACGCAAACAGATCCACTTATAATTTCCATATCAGCTCCACCACCTCGGGGGTGGAGCCACCATTCCCCGGGCCTCGGCCCCTGTCTCGACAGAGTGTCTGCTCCTATATTCTGGACCCCGGGGATGTAGGCTGCCTTGAGTGACAGCAACTTCCCCTGGGACCACAAGAGGATATGGCATGCCAGCGCAAACCCCCTTGATATAGGCGACTACCGACGTGTTGTCCGTATGTACTACACATGGTGTCCCCTGAGACCTGTGATAAAGCTCCTCAGAGCCCGGAAGACAGCTAACATCTCTAGGCTATAGAATGCCAGGAACGATGATGGTCTTCCCACAGACCTTGAGATGAGCGACCCACAGGATCGCTCCCCAACCCGTGAGGGAAGCATCCGTCGTTAGCAGTTTGCGACGACAAGGAGCTCCCAGCACTGGGCCCTGGGACAGGAACCAAGGTTTCTTCCACATAACCAAGGCACGTAGGCATCACCGCGTGACCTTGATTGTGCGAAATGGGTTGCCCCTCGGGGAAAAACCCTCTGGTCCTGAGCCACCACTGCAGGGGCCTCATGTGCAGCAGTCCAAAAGGTATCCCGTTGGAAGCTGCTGCCATGAGACCCAACAGTCTCTGGAACTGTTTGACAGTGAGTAGCTGGCCTAGCTTTACACTTCTCACAGCTGCCAGGATGGAATCGAAGCGTGGCGATGACAGGCGCGCCTGCATCGACACTGAATCCCAAACCACGCCTAAAAAAGTGGTCCTCTAAAATGGAGAAAGCACACTCTTCTTGGCGTTCAGCCGTAACCCCAACTCTTTCATATGGGCGAGAACAACATCTCGATGTTGAACCGCCATCTAATGCGACTGAGCTAAAATCAACCAATCGTCGATGTAGTTCGTGATGCGAATACCCCGGAGGCGCAGAGGCGCCAGAGCTGCATCCACGCATTTGGTGAAAGTGCGGGGTGATAAAGCCAGGCCGAATGGAAGAACTCGATATTGGTATGCTTTGCCCCCGAAAGCAAACCTCAGGAACTTCCAATGACACGGACGGATGGAAATATGCGTCCTTGAGGTCTATCGTGACAAACCAGTCCTCGGACCTGATCTGTGGCACGATTTTTCTCAAGGTTAACATTTTGAACTTGAGCTGCATGTACTCGTACAGAACTCGAAGATCTAAAATGGGACGCAATCCCCCGTCCTTTTTTGGAACTATGAAGTACCGGTTGTAAAACCCGGTTTCCCTGTTGGAGGGGGGTACATATTCTATGGCCCCTTTCTCTAACAGAGTGTTTACTTCCTGTTCCATAACCAGAACCTGCTCGGGGCCCACCACTGTGGGCAGGACCCCCATAAACCGCGGTGGGCGTTAATAGAATTGTATCTAATACCCTTTTTCCACGGTCTGCAGGACCCAACGAGAAACATTTGACAGTAGCTTCCACGCTGTCAAAGATTCTACTAGAGGTACCAGTCTCTCGAGACTGGTTTCTGGATTTTGTTGCTGTTGAGTAGTCGGTTCGTCGCCCTGTAACGGCGCACCGGCAGGGAACGACCAAACAGACTGCTCCAGCACCCTCCTCAGAGGGGGCGGGCATCCCGAGGCCACTACGTTTCCGGGTGGACCTTGAGATATGTGCTCGCCGGAGACCGCTGCGCCCTGTAACACCGGAGGCGGCAGGGTTGGCAGAACGGTCCCCTGAGGGCACCGAAGAGAGACGGCACCGTATTTTTCTCCTGCTGTTGAGTAGTCGGTTCGTCGCCCTGTAACGGCGCACCGGCAGGGAACGACCAAACAGACTGCTCTAGCACCCTCCTCAGAGGGGGCGGGCATCCCGAGGCCACTACGTTTCCGGGTGGACCTTGAGATATGTGCTCGCCGGAGACCGCTGCGCCCTGTAACACCAGAGGTGGCAGGGTGGGCAGAACGGTCCCCTGAGGGCACCGAAGAGAGACGGGCACCGTGAAAAGAGGTGTTAACCGCTCTGCTTCGGGGGGACTACCCTCATTTGTCCTGAGCCCTCAGACATCAGGACTTTTTCCCAGCAGCCTTCTTGGCGGTAATAACGGTCCGCAGATCCGTTTTACCCCTCGAAGACTGCTGGGTTTGAGAGCGAGATTTTTGTGGGGGAGCACGAGAGGACACACTCTGTTTTTGAGTGGCACGATGTTCAGCGCTCTTTTTAGAGGAGTGAGGCTGCTCCCGCTCAGCAGCCTCAATGAAAGAACGGCGGGGGAGAAGTTTTTGTAATGCAGCTGCCTGTTTAGCAGCTTCCTGAGATTTAGCTACCGCACTGTTTACTGCATCACCAAATAAACCAACAGTGGAAACCGGAGCATCTAAGAGAACGTGCTTTTCTTTCTCTTTTATATCGCTCAAATTGAGCCACAGATGCCTCTCAGTGGCCACCAGGGCTGCCATAGACCGCCCGATTGATTTAGCGGTCTCCTTGGTGGCCCTGAGAGACAGATCTGTGGCTCTGCGTAGTTCAGCCACTGTGTCAGGACCAATTCCCCCGCCCTCCTCTAAATCCCCCAATAATTCTGCCTGATAGGCTTGCATAATAGACATCGTATGCAGACACGCTGCAGCTTGACCAGCGGCTGCATACGATTTATGAACCAGAGATGATGTGAATTTTACTGGCTTAGAGGGAAGTGAAGGAGCTTTCAGGGAAGATGCCGTTGCTGGAGAGAGATAGCTCGCAAGCGTCTCCTCCACCTTCGGCATCTCCCCATAACCATATTCTTTATATTTGTGAATGGAAGAATAGTGGGATGTTTGTGGTGCATACACTCTGTATGAAACCGGTTTTCCCCACGATTTCGACACCTCGGTGTGGAGATCGGGGAAAAACGGAAGGCTTCTTCGCTGAGGCTGTGTACGAGATGGCAGGAAGCGTTCGTCGAGCTTACTTTTCGAACGAACGTCCTGCCTATCCTCTGGCCACTCAATAGATAGTCTGTCAACTGCTCTAGTAATAACATCGAGCAGTTCCTCAAACGCATGAGACTGAGGTGGCGAATCCTCAGACTCAGCTTCAATACTCACAACATCCAACTCCTCAGAGCTGGACAGTTGCAGTATTGGTGCCTCTATCGGGGGGGAAGAAACCGCAATGCGTGCTTCCACACCCTGATGAGAGGCACTGGATCTGTCAGATTGATGCTGAGATAAGGCAGAGCCCGTCTCAACATCCACTGACAGATCCATTTGCGAACCCCAGGTCTGAGATCGCCGCCGAGCCTCAGCCGCGGCGGGACCCGAGCCCTGGGGAACGCGATCGGGATTGAACCGAGCCAAGCGGGATCGGAGCGTGCGCAATGGAAGCGCGTCGCAATGCACACAGTCACCACCCTCGAGTGCTGACTGGGCATGCTCCTCACCCAAACAAACAACACAAAGAGTGTGAGTATCACCTCCCGTTAAATAACGCGGGCAGGGATGGACACACACTCTAAACTGCTGCTTGCTCGCCATACTGAATATATATATATAATATAGACAGACAACACCAAATAACAAGGACAGATTCAACACAGAGCGCAACTGAAGACTCAGAAAGCTTTCGTTTTCTGTTTCGGGCCGGCTTTTATAGCTTCCTGGTACGTGACGTCACCCGCCTCTGACGTTCCGCCACACCATTGGACTGATTTTACATGTGCTTCAAGACGTCATCACGCAAAGCGTTCCCATAGCGTCAGCTTTTCGACGCAACGGGAGTTCCCTTGAAAGGGAACTTGCACTTTGAAACCCATTTTCAAAAGTTAGCATTTTCAGACACCCAAAAACACGATTGTCGTGTAAACGAAGGGCCAAAACACACAAAAAGTTGTACGTTTTTAGTTGTCACAGATCAACTAGGGATACCGTCTAAGAGTTCTTCAAACAACACATGGAGGACGTTAAATACCAGTTTTCTGTTTATTTTAGTTTCTCCCAAGTCAGTAAAGTGCAAGGTGCTCACAAGTGCAAAAACATGAAAAAATTCAAAAAGGGAAAATAAACCTTAGGATAAAAAAAATCCAACTTCAATATACAAAGAGAAAATTAAAAAGAAAAAAAAGGGGGGGGGGAAGAAGAAGAAAAGAAAAGAAAAAAGAAGGGAAAAAAAGAAAAAAAGGAGAAAAAGGAGAGAGAAAAAACAACAACCTTGGATCAGGTATAACAACTCAGAGTACTCAGCAGATACTGCACTCACTGATACCAGTCATAAACTAACTGACCACTTCCTTGTGTGAGAATTTATACACATGGGTACGACCATTTCTCAGCAATAATAGCATGGAAAAGTATTAAAGATCATGAAAATGTAATCAAGTAACCTGTAGCACACGGCTCGATACTAGATCCTATAAAATCAAAACTATGGACCAGAAACAGAAGATTCGGATCGACTCACAGAAGCAATTATTAGCAAAGATGATAGTAAAAATTTATAAAATAAATGAACCACTCAGACTACTGGAATACAGCTAATTAATGAAAAGGTAAATGTATTTCTTTTCTCTTTGTTTGTTGTTTTGCATATGTTGTATTTTTTCGAAATTGGCAGAATGAAATAAAACAAAATAAAAACAAATGGATAACAGTAACACACAATATTTGAAATAAATGATAAACACAGAAACAGTCAACAATTCCCAATGTCAGTTTCTGAAATTTGACCTCAGTGTCTCAATTTCAATTTTCCATTTTTCGTTAGTGGTTTACAAATCGGTTTATGGGCTCGATATTTCATTTGCACATGTGGGCGGCGCTGAAACGCCCCTTTCATCTGATTGGTCAAACCGCTCCGCCTTCAGTAAACTACGAGCTTTTCTTTCTGTCAGGCAGAATAAGAGTCAGTACGAGCAGAGAATGTCTAATAGGAAGAGAATTGGCACTCTCTGGTTACGTCCGGTTTCTGGACTGGCTGCAGTAACACGTCTCTGTCCATGCGGGGGCGCTCGCAGGCGAGTGCAGAATGAATGGAGGTCTATGACGCTAAACCATCAAAATCCACTTTTCTCAGGATATAATTTTTTGTCTAGTAATTTGAATGTTGTTTTCGAAAGGAGATGCAAAGAAATTACACATTGCTGGGGGTTAGATTTTTTAGAGTCACTTATTTGCTTTAAAAAGTCTTTTAAAATGTCAATGACGTCATACACATCGTACGACCAGAGATACTGCTTGACGGCAATCCTTCAGTCGCTTTGGTGCTTTCGCGCTCGGCACTTTCTTTTCTCTCGAGGCATCGACAACACAGCTGACACAGGTAAATACACATGCTAGAAGAGTTTTTGTTTTGTTTGTTTCTGGTCCTGCTTCGGATGCCACGATGCCATCAAGCGGTATCTCTGGTCGTAATCAGTCCTTCACTGACCAATCAGCGTTCATTAGCAGAATGCTAGCGTGTTATGGGCAACAATAACTCAACCTGTAAGAAATCGAAAGGACATAAGTACTCGTTCATTCAATTTTCGACCTATAACCCATGTTGAAGTTGCAAAACCTACAATAAAATCTGAGATTTCTCAACGGCAATCGGGTGAAAGAGACAAATTTAGCCGTCTAGCCCCATAGACTCCCATTCAGTCTGCACTCGCCCGCGATCACCTCCAGTGGAATTCTAATGGAACTGCAACCAAGATCGATACAATGGGGCTAATAGGAAGTGCCAAGGCTCTCCGTAGACGGGCTCTGGTACGAGTGCGGCACTGACAAATGCACTTTAATAAAATAATGTCTGAAACCACCACTCACTGTTAACTACGCACAATATTTGAAGCAGAAATATGTTGCTGGTCACGTAATTCGTGCTGCTGCGACTTGCAAGTGTGACTCCATTAATGTGAGCCATGTAGCCTATATGACAGATTATTTTAGCTCGTCTTCACAAAAACTACATGTAGTCAGGGGGCCAATTCTGAAAAGGGCTTCCGTTAAGACTTTTGCGGACATGTTTTGGTACAAGCTGTCACCCTATTTTTTTAGTTAGAAGACACCCATAGGTAAGATATTAGGGTGGTTGTCAAGCTGAATTTTTTTTTTTTTTTTTTTTTTTTTGTGACTTGTACAAGCAATTTCAGGCCAATTTTTGGGTTTCCTGCTCAACACGACATGCCAACAGTAAATGTTGAATATCTCCACAACCACAAGGACCATATTCATAAAAATGGTATCAAATGAAAGCTAACACTCATGGGATGTCTAGAACTAGAACATGAAAAAAACAATCTCCGCCTAAAGAGAACCAGTTTTCAAAGTGAATATCAGCTTGGAAACATAACCTAGTTGTATCCCAAAACCTCTATCAATCAGTACCCATATCTATGGGAATGAGTCAAGCCAAGTTTAAAGCTTGTAGGGAGAGACAGTGCAATGCTGCACAAGTTATAATACTTTAATGTCAAGGCGGAAATTTAGAACTGTAGATGATGGTCTATGGTGCTATTTGACTTAATTAGTGTACCAGGTTGTAACACAAATTATATTTAATTCACATATCACTATAGTTATTAATTCCATCCTAACAAAACTGCTCTCTCACTTCTTTAGGGTTAGGGGTTAGTAACTAGTAGTAATAACTATGTAATAGTCGTATGGTAAAGGTATGTTTTTCCCCATCAAAGCAGTGGCTCTCAGGTTGGCAGAGGTTGGCTCTCAGGTTGTCAGTCTCATCCCTTTGAGACTGAATGGATTGAATAAGCAAGGTCAAGCTAAGTGCAATGCAAATAATGGTGTGTGTCTATTATATTGCAAAAATATTGCACAATATTATACTACAATAATCTCCAGAAAGAGCACAAAGACACCACTTCCTGAAAAATCACTTCAATCAAAGGGCTTTATCTTGGCTGTATTTTCCATATTTGTCTTGACAAATGAAACATTTTTCCCAATCAATATCTCTTCCTATTTGTTTTTCTTTGGACGCTAGGCTTACAGCTCCCTCTGGATCCATGTTATCTCATCTGAAGGCAAAGACATTTTTCACTACACTACTCTGATTGGTTTCTGAGTGGATCACTACAATGTCCTCTGACATAAGCTGAGGGCTTTGCTATCAAACAAACGTATTAACACTTTTAGCTATAGCAGACTGTAAAATAGGCTGCTGTGCAGCAAATAAATTAAAAACATAATATTTCCATTACACATCTGCACAAAACTTAATTTACCTATTAGTAAGTAAGCTAGTAATTATGAAAGTAAATTAGCCTAGCTATACACTCACCTAAAGGATTATTAGGAACACCTGTTCAATTTCTCATTAATGCAATTATCTAATCAACCAATCACATGGCAGTTGCTTCAATGCATTTAGGGGTGTGGTCCTGGTCAAGACAATCTCCTGAAATCCAAACTGAATGTCAGAATGGGAAAGAAAGGTGATTTAAGCAATTTTGAGCGTGGCATGGTTGTTGGTGCCAGACGGGCCGGTCTGAGTATTTCACAATCTGCTCAGTTACTGGGATTTTCACGCACAACCATTTCTAGGGTTTACAAAGAATGGTGTGAAAAGGGAAAAACATCCAGTATGCGGCAGTCCTGTGGGCGAAAATGCCTTGTTGATGCTAGAGGTCAGAGGAGAATGGGCCGACTGATTCAAGCTGATAGAAGAGCAACTTTGACTGAAATAACCACTCGTTACAACCGAGGTATGCAGCAAAGCATTTGTGAAGCCACAACACGCACAACCTTGAGGCGGATGGGCTACAACAGCAGAAGACCCCACCGGGTACCACTCATCTCCACTACAAATAGGAAAAAGAGACTACAATTTGCACAAGCTCACCAAAATTGGACAGTTGAAGACTGGAAAAATGTCGCCTGGTCTGATGAGTCTCGATTTCTGTTGAGACATTCAGTCAGAATTTGGCGTAAACAGAATGAGAACATGGATCCATCATGCCTTGTTACCACTGTGCAGGCTGGTGGTGGTGGTGTAATGGTGTGGGGGATGTTTTCTTGGCACACTTTAGGCCCCTTAGTGCCAATTGGGCATCGTTTAAATGCCACGGCCTACCTGAGCATTGTTTCTGACCATGTCCATCCCTTTATGACCACCATGTACCCTTCCTCTGATGGCTACTTCCAGCAGGATAATGCACCATGTCACAAAGCTCGAATCATTTCAAATTGGTTTCTTGAACATGACAATGAGTTCACTGTACTAAAATGGCCCCCACAGTCACCAGATCTCAACCCAATAGAGCATCTTTGGGATATGGTGGAACGGGAGCTTCGTGCCCTGGATGTGCATCCCACAAATCTCCATCAACTGCAAGATGCTATCCTATCAATATGGGCCAACATTTCTAAAGAATGCTTTCAGCACCTTGTTGAATCAATGCCACGTAGAATTAAGGCAGTTCTGAAGGCGAAAGGGGGTCAAACACAGTATTAGTATGGTGTTCCTAATAATCCTTTAGGTGAGTGTATGTCTGGTAAGTATATAGCTAGTTGGAAAACAGTTTATCTTACCTGTTTCTGGCAACATTTGATGGTAGAATGGTAGAATCTTGAGGTAAATATTTGTGTAGACAAATAGATCAAGTTAATCTGTTGTGTGATTGTGTGATTCACTTCTTTATAAAGTTTTGTTCAGACTGTACTGTTGACACCTGCTGTGATCATCTTCTCTGGATCTGCTGCCTCAATCTGCTGCCAAATCACAGCTGTGCTGACACAACAGTGCCCCTTGTGGTGTGATACTCTTGTGGTATTTATTGATTATTATTTTTTAATGATCATGCTTGCACATAAGTTGGATTATATTGCACATTTGGCCAAAATTACAATGGGTAACATGGAAGAAAATGGAAGCACTTTGGGAAAAAAATCCGCTTTTACCACTTTTAAGAATATAGTGTTAAAATGGACAAAAAAACATTTTCTAAGCTGACAACCTGGCTAGAACACATGTTGAGGGGTTAAATATTAATACTGGATAGGTTGTATACTTGTACCAAAAAGTGTCCAACAAAGTTTTAATATCAGTTTTGGCCCCCTGACTAATGCAGGGTTTTTAAACATCTCGTGTGGAGAAAATATTGTTTGTTCTGGGCAGTATGGCAAAGCCATGGCAAAAAGCAGGATAACTTGTAGGCTATAGCCTACTTGAAAGGAAAACAAATTTGCCAAGTAAAAACAGTGTTTGTGTTATTTTTTCTCTCTAGTAGGCTACATCTTTAAATATAGAGCTCATGACAAATAAAAGTTCCAGATGGACAAACATTAAATGCAAAAACCAGTGTGAATAACAATATCTTAAAATAAACTAGAGAGTGGATACACCGATATGGCCTGTTTATGAATGAAATTAATGCATTTATTTGTCATTTAATCTGATGCAAACAGGGAAAGAGTAGAAAACACTTATTATCCTGTCGCCCCCTCTAGTGGACAGCATTAAGTAGTACGGCCTTCATTGCTCAGATAACACAAGTCAATGGATTTTTTGGCAAGACATTTTTTTCTGAAAGTGCCAACCACACTCCTCAGTGAGGAAAAAAATCCAACCATCTCCATTATCTCTCCAATCCAAGCCAAATTGCAGAGACAATTCCAACCAGATGAGAGTGATCTATTCTAGAGGTTATTTCCCATATGAAAGACAGATTCAGCCAGGACTTTGATGGCCGTTATACATATCTTGAAGGCACTCTCCACTGTGCCTCAGCACTTGACCCGCGTTTTTTAAGACCTGGCTTTTCTGGATGACAGTGATGCCAAGGATATGGTATTCATGAAGATAACAACAGAGGTGGTACAGATGAATGGAGAGGTAAGAACATTTGAAGTAAGATTGTTATTGCAGTTTAGAACTAATAATATATGAATATGCATTATTTTACATGTTTATGCATTTTTAAGGAAGAGGTCAGTGACACAGCAATGCCGAATGAAGACCAGGCAACAGGCACATTGGAAGAGGACCAGACAGCTGAAACAGAAGGCGACAAAAGCCCTTCCAAAGAGGACAAGACAGGTTGGTTTAAATGGAGACAATGCCAAAAATGTACAGAAGTATGTAGTGAAGATTCAATATAGTGAAGTAATTTTCAGATTGTAAATGAAAGGAATATTTTTAGCACAACTGATGAGCCTCTCCTCTGCCCTCTTCTGTAGATGATGCCCCTCCAAAGAAAAAGACTGCCATGGACCAGATGTTTGGAGATTTCCTGAGTGCAAGACCACCAGCAAAGACCATCAGGGAGAAAGCTAAGGATGAAATCTTAAAATATAGAGAAAGGGACACTTTAGGTTTGGATGGGGATGTGTTGCAGTGGTGGAGACTGCAAGTAGATCTTCCACTACTATCAGCTTTAGCAAAGAGATATCTGTCCATCCCAGCAACAAGCGTACCAGCTGAAAGAGTTTTCAGCACAGCTGGAGACATAGTTACAGCTCAGCGTAGCTTGCTTCACCCTGATCATGTTGATCAGTTGATAGTTCTGAAGAAAAACCTTTAACTGAAGGTGACTGACCAATGTGCACTATTCTAAAAGGCATTTTTTTAATTTAGAATTTTATTTTATTTTATTTTATTAGCGTGTTGTTTACAGTGACAGTGATGTTTCAAAGTAAAAGCAGCATAACACTGCTAGTTCACAACGTTAAGTTTTGAATATTCAGTGGCAAAATATCTCTTTGTAAAACTTATTTTCATAGTTGAAAAGTGAAATCAAACTAAAAAAATGATTCTGAAAAAATCTGAATCTGTTTTGAATTTTTTTAAATCACTTTTATGGCATTAGGAATGTGAACACACAAAAAAATATAGGGCATGATTCGAGCAGGTTAAGTGGTTGTAAAAAAAAATAGTCACACTTTTGGTCTTCGGTCAAAAATGACCGACCATAGGAAATGAATGGGAAATTGACAAAAACACAAAAATTCTCTACAAATCGGCCACGATGCAGAAAAAAAAGTGCTCAGCAATGAAGGGGTCAAACTCTAAAACATCAATAGTGAAAAACATAACAATTAAAAATTATAATTAATATATATGTATATAATTAATATAATAATTATTAAAATAATAATTAATATAATGTTTAATAATAATAATAATAATATAAATAAACCTCTGATGTAGAAAAACTGGCCACGGGTTGTAATTCAAGCCCGAGTAGTAATTTATGTGCACAATTGTTGCTATTCCGTGTTGTTTTCTCCGAGCAAGAGTAATGCTGCTTCTTCTTCTTCAAAAAAAAAAAATAAAAAAAAAAATCAATTAATCACAATAAAGTGTCCAATAGCGACACCATTTGATTTGACAGCTTCAAAAGAGCTTGCAGAGTCGTTTACCGTTACTTACATTAACCCATACAATTTGTATTATGCATTTCCTGAACATGTACTTGCTAACTAATCAAACACTTTATTTGACCAAACTACTTAGGCCTATCTATAAAACATAATCGGTCTTCCGACCTTTTGATTTTGATATGCACGAGGGAGAGAGAGCAATACAGCGCTCGTGTTGTTTGAAGACTGTGAGAGCCAGGACAGAAGTCAGGATCACAGCAGCAATTCAGAAACTCACAAAAGAGAGAAATAAAACAGGAAGAAAAAAAAAAACCCGGCCTTGCAAAAACAAAGCCAAAACAATCATCAGTTAAACTCATTCAAATAAACAGTTTCAAATTACTAAAATGTCTGTTTCAATTATTTGGATACCGGAAACAAATACATGCTAGTCACCATGTGCTTGATTAACACACTAGTGCTGCGTTCCAGTCCACTTTTAGACACGCACTTGCGCACTTCCCCTCGGGGGAATCCCCGCCGCCATTTTGAAGTGCGTTCCACTTCGTGAAGTGGACGAGGGAAGTTTAGATGGACAGACCCTCGTTCCCTCGATTTGGACCGAGGGAGCGAGTCTACTTCATATGTACACTTCAGGCACCTATATATCCCACAATGCAGTACGATTGTGACGTCACCACATATCTCGTCTAATCACCACCACAACAAACAACTCTATGATATATTAATTCAATTTTTTAAATTGAAAACAACCCAAACACCATATATACATTTGGATGCTGCATTAAACAAATTCTTAAAGGGAAAACAAATGTAAATAATAAATCAACTGCATAGCTGATTCCAAGTGATCAAGGGCTTAGGACGTTCCAATTCAGCCCATTGCAGTTTCCGCCAGTAGTGGGCACTCGCAATGACGTACATCCGAGTGAACAAGACGGAGGGAAGTTAGCAAGTGAAGGGCATGACAATTTTGGACTGGAACGCAGCCTAGAGTCGAGGCAAAGCTAGCACCGCATGGCACACACTTTACAATAGAGAAAAATATAATCTCAACAAAAAGTACGTCTTTCAAACATTTAAACATAACTATATGCACTCACATATTATATCAGAAAACAGGGACAAGAATCCACAGCCAGCAGAAGTCAGGATCACAGCAGCAATTCAGAAACTCACAAAAGAGAGAAATAAAACAAGAAACAAAAAAAAAAACCCGGCCTTGCAAAAACAAAGCCAAAACAATCATCAGTTAAACTCATTCAAATAAACAGTTTCAAATTACTAAAATGTCTGTTTCAATTATTTGGATACAGGAAACAAATACATGCTAGTCACCATGTGCTTGATTAATACACTAGAGTCTAGGCAAAGCTAGCACCGCATGGCACACACTTTACAATAGAGAAAAATATAATCTCAACAAAAATACGTCTTTCAAACATTTAAACATAACTATATGCACTCACATATTATATCAGAAAACACTTAAAGCATTTTCAAACAATTTTTTACATCACTCATCACTTTTTAAATGTATTTTACACATTAAGATTACAAAAACAGTATCCACATTCCCAAAATACATTTCTACTCTTCAACTCATTTGTACTCACCAAGGAGAAATATAAATCAGAGAACAAAAGAAAAAAAATAGTTTAAAGGAAAAAGATCGCAAGATTGATCCTATCACGTTAGTGTTATCTTCTCGTCGCAATCAGCAGGGGCCGGTTGCATAAACCTCTAAGACTAGTCTTACAAGTTAGACATCAATTTATGTTCTTTAAAATGGTTCATAGCTTTTTTTTAAACCAGTTACATAAAAACGTAGATAAGCCTACTTTGATAATGAAAACTAAGACTGACTGCCCCTGACTAACTGCTAGTAGGTCATACTAGAACTTAAGACACTGTCTTAACATTATGGCTGTTTATGCAACCGGCCGCAGGTTCACAACGAACTTCTCAAAGCTTAAAGGGATAGTTCACTTTGAAATTAAATTTTGGTATGTTTTAGCTTACCTCAAGGGCATCCAAGATGTAGGTGTCTTTTTTTTCCGCAGTAGTTTCAATTATGATATTTTTAGGTCAAACTGTTCTTGTCTGTCAGTCATATAATGCAGGTTGATGGTCACCACCTCAAAGAGCATGCACAGAGTCCAAATTAAAACAATTCCCCATCGTTCAAATTAAACAATTCCCCATCGTAAGTACACACTGATGACCTAAGACACGAAACGAGCGGTTTGTGTGAGAAAACGAACAGTATTTATATCGTTTTTACCTCTTGTACACAGCCACGTCCAAGTGATCTGAGAGCGCGGGCGGGTATAGACACAGTATATACACTAGATGTCGCCTTGGCTACGGTTTCGTTCCAATGAACTGCCGTAGCCAAGGCGACTTCTATTGTATATATCTACTTGGTATCTCCCACCCCCATGCTGCAACACAGCACAGGTATAAAAAGCATGATAGAAGTCCATTCCGGTCTTTCACTAAAAATCTAAATGGCCACCACCATGTATGCTGATCCAGGTAATGGTCAACAGTTTGAGAAAAGCTTCTCTAAATGTCCACTGGTTTAGTGCTCAGGTGGCCAGTCTGAGACTGAAATAAATGTTATTCTGCTAAAGATTTAGGCGGGCTCTCTCTTCCCAGAATTGACTGGTATCATTGGTCCGTCTCGCTCTCACAGCTGGCTAAAAACAATATGACACTCAACGAAGCCCCTGCTTGGGTGCTGAAAAAGAACTAACTGCCCCCTTTCCAGCGGAGACCTTCTTGACACAGCCTGCCCGATCAATACCAGACCTTGATCCAGTGATCAAGGAAGAAACGTGGAAGCAGTTTGTATCAAAATGGCATACTAATGTTCATGAAATTCAATCCCACACTGTAAAAATTAAAGGTGCCTCGAGGAACCTTTTGGGGTTCTTCACTTTGCCACACCGGCGGAACCGTCTGTAGATCCTCTAGGCACCCTTTAAAAAGGGCCAGTTCTCTGAGGAACCACACAGGTTTCCTGAGGAACTCTTATATGAAGCACTGTGTGGAACCACTTTGGGTGCCTCCAGGAACCAAATTTCAATTTTTATTTATTTATTTGGATTAAATTAATTTCACGTTGCTACTACGATTACCATTAACTTCTATTATAATAAACAAACTGAACCAAATACAAAATAAGAATTGTTTATTACATATTTTAGATCCATTTTAATACATACACTTCAATGCACTTGGGGAAAAAAAGCTAGTAATAGATTAATATCAATGAATACACACAAAAAAAATGGTATAATACATAAGTAACATGAATAATCAGCCATGTGTATACAATAGGCCACACAAGAAAAGACATCTCAACAAAATGCATAGAAAACACATGTTCCATGTAATAAATCAATGTAAAAAAATTAAATTGACTAATTAAAAATGTCCATGTTCACTTAATTTTAAAAAGTTTTTCCGTTCGCTTAAGTCTGACGCCACTGTTTCCAAGTCCAAAAGCTCTCTCAGATGCCAAAAACAAACAACAAACAGTGCTAATATGCACTCATTGTTTTGTAATATTCCTGAAAATTATGATCCTAACCTTTATCTCTATTCCAAAATCTCAGATGGTTTAGTTATTCAGCTATTTTGAATTATAAAATGTTGAAGTCTGGGATGCCGTGAGACTGGAGACTGTAATGTACACTATGGCTTTTGAAAAGCTTAAATGTGTGACTTGAATCAACAGTTCCCATAAATGGTTGTTGTGTATTCTCAATATCTAGAAACAAGATAGAGGAAGTAGAAGTAGAGGCTTCGACCCAGAAACAGTATTCCTTATGTCACAACAATCAGAAAACATTTTCCATTTGAACAGAGTTAAGGTGCAGTAAAATGATCTGTTGTTCTGTGAATGTTCACTGGTGAATTCAGTCATTTCAATAAGAATCCACACGATCTGCAATTTTGTGTGGTGCTTCATACATTACATCGCTACACTGCTGACAATGGTCAATGGACCTTTTTGCCTGTGTCATTTCACGAAATTCACAAATGTGACGCACCTTCACTCACTGCAACATAAAATGCAATCAATTATAAAATCTTCACAAGGGACATGTGAGGTACTTAACGAGTTAGAAAAGTGAAAAAGTGCATCAGCTTCATTTTCTGTTTGTTTTTCCTCTTTTCTGGTGGATGGTCCAGGCACTTCAGTGATTTTCAGGTCTACAGGAGGATTTTTATTCTTGTTCAAACTTGTATTTCAGCTTACCGAGATCCCTGCAAAGTACAAAAGTTACTGTTAGTAAGGTTATTAAAGTGATAGTTGTGAAATTTTTATAATTTTCTCAGCCTTGTGACATTCCAAACCTGTTTGACTTTCTGTCTGTGGAACCCAAAAGCAGATCTCAGGCATTATGCAACCCCAGTCACCGTTCGCTTTCAATGCATGAAACACAAGCAGAAAAAAATTGTGTAAATCATTCATGAAACCATTCTTATGTACACTTGTCTAGTTCAATTCAATGCATCAATTTATGTAAAAATGGTTAAGCTCCAAAAATGTCCCAGAAAAGATCCTAAAAATAATCAATGAATTCACAACTCATGTGTTATGGTTTGTGTTGTAAGTCTTATGAAGCCATTTAATAGCTTTTTTCTTTTTTTGTCGAAAAAGACCAAACTTGAAGTTATAATTCAGGGTTCAAATGTCTTATATTCAAATGCATATGATTAAGGTATAGCCTATAAAAAATGCATAGCATTATTAGCTCCAAACCTGTGATATTACATGAATGTAACATGAATGAGATTTGAGAGCATGAGGGAAGAAGATTTTCAGAGAATAACTGATTAAAAAACACAAGTACACAGTCAAACAATACAATTGCACACAGAGAAAGTTCATAGTAATAAAGTACTTGCATGTGGTGCAGGTACTTACTATAATTTAATGTTGCCACTGAAACATTGTACTGGTTGTTCTGGGGAAACAAAATAACAAAGCTGATTATTCACAACAAAATATTTATTGACCACTAAATGGATTCAAAATGGTATTTGAGAGAATGAGGGCACCTGTAGTAAGTAAAGTTAGGCTAAACAAAAACAGACCAAACTATATTAACCTGCTTTTGTTATTCATAACAAACGCCAATGACGACAGCAGGAATCAGCTAAATTAGTTAGGCTGTATATCAGCAATTTGAAGACACAGTTGTACAGAATATGTTGAATTGAATGACTAACTTTAAATCAATCTAAGACAATAAGTCAATAATTTCCATTTGTTCATTAGATCAACGTAGTTAGTTAGCATCGCGGCTAAAACCTTCATACCAGATACTGTACAATAAACGAGTGGTAAACACTGTAAAAACGTAGTAATGTATAATCAATTTAGTTATATGTGTGTGTTTGAATATATAGTAAGTATTTATATTTCTTTGGCGAGTTTACAAACCTTGTAACGGACAGCCGAACAAACGGCGGAAGATGCGGCAGGCTTTGATGAGGAGAGCCGTTACTTTCAAACTCGATGACGTCGATCAGCTGAGCTTTGTTGCGCGCGAGCAGCGCGAGCAACACTGAAGTGACGACAGCAGAGGAATAGCAGCAGTTTCGTGACTGAATAAAACCTTTATCCTCCTGGTTCTTCTTCTTCAAATAATAATTTATGAAGAAGTAAAAAAATATTATTTAATTACTATTATTTATTCAATAATAATTAATGATTTTTTATTATTAATATTATTATTATTTAGTGTTGTTGTTTAAGGTTTAAATTAATCAATAAAATAGGCCTATACTAAATAAATGTAAGCTACCCTGGTGAAAAAGACGTAGGCTGCTGTTAAATGTATTTAAATGCATCAAAGTAGGTTATATTTGTATTGAAGGCCTACTAAAAACACACTCAAGTACATTTTTAATAGTAGCCTACGTATTTTTCACCTGGGTATACTGAATCAAACTTAAGTAATAATAGGATAATAATAATATCATTCTGGCCTCACTGAACCATTGGGTTCCTCCAGATGCTGGCTTTAACATAAGAGATCTTCCAGGAACCACTTAAATGTTAAAAGATCTTCCAATAACCCTTTTATCACATTCAAGTTCCTCTATTTTCCCCCAAAGCACTTCGAGGTCTCATAGTAATGAAAAGGTGACTCCAGAACCTCTGAACTAAATACAAAGTGCTTAAAGGATCCCATAAGTTCCAGCAAGAACCTCAAATATTGTCAATGCTCCTCCAGTAACCCTACTATAGGAGAAAGAGCTTTGAGGCACTTAAATTACATTTTTAAGTTCCTTGAGTATCCGACAGGATATTTGAGGCTCCTTTAGTTTTTACAGTGCAGTTGATAAATTATTAAAAAATGTACAGATGCTACTGGACTCCAAGCAGATTGTCTAGAATAAAACTAAGAGATACTGCACTATGCTGGCGGTGTAACAAAGATATAGGAACTATGGTACTATGGTCATATGTTATATGAATGTGACATGGTGGAGGAAATGTGGGAGAAAATTTTACAATTTGTCAATAATATTTTTAGTCTGTTATTATATAAGAACCCTGCCTTGTGTATGTTGGGTATTATACCAGAGGATATGCGTATATCTCGACAACAGATGCTATGGTGCCGTTTAGATATGGCTTCTGGATGCAGAGTCATTCTGAGACATTGGAAGCTGGGATAAGGGGTAAAAACTAAAACATGTCACTGAAAAAAACGTCTGACATTTACATTTTACGTGGAGTAAAAAAGTAACATAATAAACCATGTGAAATCATATCAGGGGTGCATTTCCAAAAGCATCGTTAGCCAAAGACGGTCACAAGTTCCATTGAATTGTGTTGGTAAAGACTTATACTGTAGTTGGCTTCGGGAAACCCACCCCAGAGCGGTCAGATTGAAATGGATTTCCAGAAATGCAATTTGAATAGGATTTCAAACCACATATGAATGTAGCTCGAAACGGATTTGTAAAAATCGCATTTCATGCGATTATGTGCCGTTCACATTTGCTGAATCTGATCGGATTTCAATCAGATATGTACAAAAAAAGTCTGAGCGTAGTCAATGTGCTCCTCTCGTCGCCCCACCTCCTTTTTTCCCGTTACCACACTTCCTTGTTTAGTCCTCGTTTGCCTGATTGTGTTCACATGATACTATGCTCTGCTCCCTATTTATTGTGCTCCTTTCCCTTATATCTGGGTTGGTATGTTGCATGCGTGTTTGCTTGCATGAACTTGTGTGTTTTGTTTGACAGTGATATGTGAAGTTACTCCCTGTCTGTTCAAGTGTATTTGATAGTTCTAGTATTTCTTTGTTGCTGTTTTAGTCTTTATTTTTGCTCTGTTCATCAGTTGTTGTTTTTTTTGTTTTGTTTTTTGCATTCACGACTTGTTTGTAAGCTCCAGTTATTTTTCTAGTTTCCTCTTCTCACTTGTTTTGGTTTCTGTAGTCATAGTAACTTTATCAGCCTTTATTTTAGTCTTTATCTTTGCTATCTCTTGTTGTCTTGTCAAGTCTTGTCATGTTTTGGTTCCCGCACGGTTTCTGTATCCTCCCTGGCTGCGGATACTCTCTGCCTGGCAGCTAGACTTCAGTTACATCTCCAAGTGTCAAGCTTTTGGTTCCTTGAGCTGCTGCCTGATCATCATTGTCATCCCATCTGGTCGTGCCTCTTTCTATTGTCACCCGGGGATGGTCTCAGCGGTAAACTTGCCTGTTCGCCTGTCGTCTGCCCTGCCCTACTGTTTGGACTTCATACCTCACCCTTGTGCTGTGTATTGGCAATAAATATCACCCCTGCTCATTCTGCGTCTGGGTCCTCACAGATAGCCATGACAGAATAAATGCAAGCTCCTTGGGAGATTATAACTTTTGTCAGTGAATGCAAAATAATTTTTCTCCCTTTTTTCATCACCATGTCACTGTATAGGGTTTGATCAATTCCATAAACCTGTAGAGTAGTAGTCTGGATTCAAACTTTCCGACACGCAAAGTGAAGCATTCACGTGACTGGAAAGAAAGTGAGGCTTAGTTTTCCGTTGATCATGTGTTTCTCTGAAAACAATACGTGCTCTGGCACGGAGCTTCATGGGAAATTGTGCTGCATACTTGATGGGTGCTTTGAAGCTTCAGTGTCATGTAACATCACTGCTCTTTTGTGATGTTGTTTTAAATAATCAGGGGTCTGATTGTTTAAAAGAAATTGAAAATGGAATGGGGGGGGGTGTATTTTTCTCTCTTCAAAAATTACATGGCTGGCAGCCTACATTGTAAAATGTAACCCCATTTGGCACATTTGTAATCCAGATTTGGTCATCTAAAAAAGTGTCTGTCTGGGTGATCCAATCCAATTTTGCATTGAAAAACTGTCACACACACACACACAAAAAAAAAAAAAGAAAAGATGGATTACTTGATCCTGGATAGCAAAACATGGGATTTCCAAATCTAGATAATTCTGATCTGGATGAAACTTTTTAAACAACTGGGCCCAGATTTCAATACATCTATATATATATTGGGGTGTAAATGGAAAACATTCTTAGATGTTTAAAGCTGTTGTTGGTAATCATTTGGATGAGTTTGGATTTGGATGATTTTTTGTTTCTTGTTAGATTCATGATTCAGTTTAATTCAACTTTTAAGTAGGGTTTAATCCTTTGTCGGAAGAGACTAATATTCCTTGGCCTTTTCTCATACCGCAATGAGAACAGAGGAGAAAAAAAAAAACTGCATGAAAAACTGGATTATTTTTGTTGGTTGATAACTTTGTTGTGTATTTCAGGCTTCATCTGCCTCAACATATATGCGGTGTTTGGTGATGTTCTGAAGGCCTCAGATATAGACTGTTTACATGGACAGCAGTAATCTAATTATTGACCTTATTCTAAAAAAGACATTCTGATTAAGGTGTTTAAATGAGTTTCTTTTAGAATATTCCTTTCATGTTCCCATTTTACATGTTAAAGAACATGTTCTGATCGATTAATGGCACACGTCATTACGTTACCATGCCACACCGTTCCCTCCACATCAACATACAGTTCGTCTTCATTATGGTACCATATACAGTTTTTGGTGTTTCATTTATAATTTTACAAAAGCTTCAAGTGCAGTTAATTATTTGTCATACTATACGTGCAAACAGACGAGGACAGATACAAATTTTGAAGCCATACTTTGGCCACCTCTGACAACACTAGATCAGAATAGCTCCAATTTGCAAATCCCTTCTGCACATTTAGGATAAAAGGTTCTCTTTGAGACAAAGTTCGTAACAATTAGTTGTTGCAATATTGTTGTAAGTCTAACTCTGAAGCTCTAAAAAAAAAAGAGAGATCCAAAGGAAGTTCTTCAAGAAGGGTATTTTGGGGAGTTCTAAAACAACAAAAAGTAACAATGACCAAGAGTGTGGTCATTTTCAAGACCTTCTGCACCAACTTCAGAATCTTCTTTTTAGGGATCCTCCTGTGTTCCAGATTATACAGATCTAATCAACGTACTTCAGTCTTTGTGTTTAAAGGGGGTCGCACACCGGACGAGAAGCGCAATGCGTCTTTAAAAATCGAACACAACATTATTTTCTATGAGTGTATACACCGGCAGCGCCATTTCGGCATCTCAGGGTGCTGTTCAAAATCCTGCCACGCCACAGAGCGCCATTTACATAGTTTTATACTGAATGTACATTATAGTTGTTTCAAATCATCGTTAATGTCCATAGTGACTTCACCCTGTGCTGAAAGCTACATTTAGTTTTGCATTCACAGTTTAACTGCTTGAATAAAGTCTAAACATATAGGAAAAATATATATAATAGGCCTAAACGTTACCCTCTCTAATCTTTCATTTTGCCCTGTTGGGCAATTTTTCCATTCATTAAATCATTAAAAACTTTTGCTTGTTGTGACCTCCACTTACTGGAGGTACCAGGTCACAACACACAAAGAAAAACTCAATGTTGCTGGGAAATACCCTGAATTATATGCCACAAACCATTGATTCTTTAAAGACAAAATACAGAAATCAGCTGCGTGGATGAAGATTGCAAATGTTATCAGATTTTCATGTGAGATTCTCAATTAATTCAGTTAATGTACACCCTGAGGTCAAATGTGTAGACTGCAGAATTAGCAACGATTGTATAATTGTACAGTACAATCATAACATAGTACAGACAGAAATTATCTTAATTTCATAATGTCTTTAAAAATAACAATATTGCTGACCATAAACTGATATTAGAATGTGCGTGACCTGTTATGTCTGCATCAATATGCTATAATGACATATATTATTCTGTTGTGTTTCAGAATATATGGGCCATTCTACAGAATTGGAGCAAACTGGTGTCCCTCATCCAAAAAAACACATTTGAAAAGCATTTAATTATTAAAATCTTAGATGTTTACTAAGATCCTTCAATTATCTATTGAAACCCACAATAATATTTAAGATATCAGTAAGTTTTATATATATAAAATCATCATTTATGGGCTACTTTCAATTAGGAGGTGGCTGTCCCAAACCCTAACCCCTAAATTTCAACTTGTGAAAATGATATTGAAAAAAAAATATTATTATTTTTTTAAATTAAGTAAAAAAATAAAAATTCTTTTATTTTTTATTTTTAAATCATGAAACTATATCTAAAAAAACGTGTCCTGCATTTTCATGTCACTACCAAAACAGTGAATGTTGTCCATTGGCTGAGACTGATTTTAACCACACCCCAACATTTTTGATCAGGAAATATTCCTGTGTCCCTCTCTCTCATGTGCTATATGGTGAGTAGATTCCATCATTTTGAGGTAAATGTGTTCTAAAGTCTAAAAATCTGTGTGTAACTTTAAAGGAATACTCCACCGTTTTTTCATATTAAACTATGTTATTCCCGACGAGTTGATACATACCTCTCTCATCTCAGTGCGTGCACTTAATCGCTCTGGCGCGCGGTGACACTTTGATAGCACTTAGCTTAGCCCAGTATATTCAATGGTATCTAACAGCAATGAATTTAGAAGTGACCAAACACATCAACGTTTTCCCTATTTAAAAACAGTTACACGAGTAGTTATACGACCAAGTAGGGTGACACCAAATAAAACGTGGCGCTTTTCTAAGCAGGTTAAAAAGGATAACTATAATGTATGGCGGAATAGCACTTTTGGGAGTAGTTGGACTCGGCGCAGTAAAAAATAAACCTAAAATTCTCGGGACAGCAGCATGTGTCCAAATTTTAATCTTAACCGTTCTATTTCATCAGATACGATCTGTAAACAGGGCTTTAAGTGTAAAATACCGAACTTGTCCTTTAAGGTTGCAGTCCATGATACTAGCTTAGGTGTAAGGTTGTTGTCAGTAATGTTAATTTCTATGATTAACTTGACAGGGAGAATGACATAAAACACCAACATGCCTAAAAAAAATAGAAAAACTACAACAGAGAGACAGAGAGAATACAAATCAAAGGTTGAGGGTAGACCCAGTGAAGTACGAGGAATACTTAAGGAAAGAAAGAGAAAGAAATAAGAAACGAAGGGAAGAAGGAAAGTTGAAGAGTATCAGTGAATTATCTGACAGGAAGCAAAGACATGTCAGAAAAGCATGGAGGAAAAGACAGAAAAGACACAGGATGATGGTGAAAAGACAAAAAGTTTGAATACTGTTGAATACTCCTTAGAACGGGGGTCGGCAACCCGCGGCTCTAGAGCCGCATGCGGCTCTTAAGCGCCGCCCTAGTGGCTCCCTGGAGCTTTTTCAAAAATATGAAAATGGAAAAAATATTGTTTGTTTTAATATAATTTCTGTAGGAGGAAAAACATGACAAACATTCTTAACCCTTTCGCACGTACGATCGCATCGGTGTGATCAGAACAGTCAGTGCAGTCTAAGGCTTAGAACAAAGGAAAATTATTCTGAAATTAATGTTTTATGTAAGCACACACACAGTTCAGTGGTTCTGGAGATTTATTTGAATGAGGAAGATTATTCTGAAATTAATGTTTTATGTAAACACACACACACACACACACACATAGTTCAGTGGTTCTGGAGATTTATCTGAATGACTCATAAACAAAATGTTGAAAATGTGAAAATAAAACAAAGTGGTTCTGAAACAGTCTACATTGTAAGTTGTTGTGTTTTTTTTAGGAAGAAAAATCTATGAGCATACCTCTTCTCACTTGCACCTCAAGACCCAAAGTATAGAATAGCTCTAGGTGTTCTTATAAGATATTTACTGTCAGATGTGTGTCTGCTATATGTACTGACTGCATATGTGCATCATAGTTATTTATTTATATTAACATAAAATGTGGACAGTCTGATTCAGCCATGGCAAACTAAGTATTGTGGCCACTACCAAAACATTACTGTCACTACCAAAAATGTGCAGTCACTACCGTAACATGGGATGTTTTGTAAAAAATAAAGTATATTGAATTATCAACTAAGATGTTATGATAGTGTTTGGTTCAGTGCATATTCAAACTAATGAATCCTTAACTTTGAAATCAGTACGATAAACTTTATGCCTTCTACAAAGAAAGATTGGGTTCAAAATACAACAAATCTCATAAATTACACTTAAAATATTATTAAAATTATAATCTTTATTGATTTAACCTGTAAAAATATTTTTAAAAAATTTAAAATATATATATATTTATAAGGTAGATGTAAACAAAATCTTAATAGGTCATTATAAGCCTTCTTAATAAATTATGTAATATTGTGTTTCGGTAGTGACAAATTTGGGGAGAAGGAAAATATTCCAGCATTTTCTGAAAATACAATATGAGAATTAACTGCACAATTACTAGAAAAGTGTACCTTGGATATTATACAATTTGCATACATGCAAAATTTGTGGGGAAAAAAACAAAAAAAATTCAAGATGTTTCCAACTCTGACTTTGCACCAATTCTGTAGAATGGCCCATATACGAGGGGAACCGGAAACATGACTGCACTGTTTTAGTCGGCATACCGCAACAACAACAACCAACAGCACAGGAGTGCCCTCTAGTGGCCATCAGGTATTGGAACATCACTCAAATACATTACATCTCCTCCGACCTTAATTCAGTCTACCCCGTATTTTTGCTTTTTAACATAATAACATCCATTCATCTTAGGAAATAACAGTTAGGAGCCATAAATTAGTAGTCCACCCTCAAGCAGTACTAACTGACGTGTCAACTTAACTACTCACTCCAAAAGTATGTAACACTTTTAACACATTCAACTGTGTATATAACAGTTAAACATTTTACAGATCAAGTCTGTTCGGTGGTTTACGGGTTCTAACAGGAAATCTTCTCGCATTTGGGAAAGAAGCAGTAGCTGGCTCAACAAGCTTGGTTACATGCTGGTCTAGAGCATTTGGTTCGGTGTCATTAGATGTTAAAGGCAAGGCAGTTCTTGTCCCTTATCATCCAGTGTTTGTGATGTACTGTTGCACTGCTGGCAGTGGTTCTGTGTTTTTTGTCATTTCTGGATGACAGTCTAACATTTGATCTACATGTCTTTTCCAGCTTTGTGAACTGTCCACCTGAACCGTGTACGACACTGGTCCCGACTGAGAAGAAAAAGTACCGGTTTTCCACTTCTCCTCTCCCCGTCGATAATCTCTGACCAGCACCGAATCACCCACATTGAAGTCTCTGTGTTTTGCATGGAGGGCACGGTAAGAACATTGAACTTTTTGTGCCTGCTCCACAGTCAGTTTCACACTTGGTTTCAGTAGATCCAGCCGTGTCCTCAATCTGCGATGCAAGAATAACATAGCAGGTGTTTCTTTTGTTGTGCTATGTGGTGTATTCCTGTACTGTAACAAGAAAGAGTCTAATCTCTGCTGTAATGGTACTGGTTCTTTGGATGCTTTCAGTGAATGTTTAAAATCGCTCAGCCTCAGTTGGTGGCTGGGTGGAATGGTGCAGAACGCACATGTTTAACACCATTTGTTTTCAGAAAACATCCAAACTCCTCCGAAGTAAATTGTGGGCCATTGTAACTAAGGTGTAACAGTACACAACAATCAATGTGTATACCATAACGACTGAATAGACCGCGCAGAACTTGAATTGTCTTGGAGGAGGTTATCGAATCCATCACATGAACCTCTGGCCATTTTGAGTGTGCGTTAACAACTACCAGAAACATTCGTCCTTCAAATGGACCAGCGAAATCGATGTGAATTCGCTGCCAAGGAGTTTCTGGCCATACCCAGGGATGTAGAGGTGAGAGACATGGAGATTTTTGATTTTGTTGACAGGACATGCAAGTCTTTGATTTTTCTTCAAATGTGAGTCAACATTTGGTCACCAGATGTAGCTACGAGCTAAAGCCTTCATTTTGACTACACCTAGGTGTCCTGTGTGTAATTCTCAGATTCGATGGAACGATAACTCGCTGTCCCCACATCAGACAGTCCTGCATCAGTGAGAGTTCCTCCTTCCTTGTGAGGTATGGTTTTAGTAAATTTTCTGAGTCTTTGGAAGATGTAAATGATCCAGTGGATACCATCTCCTTCACACGACAGAGGATCAGATCTGCTCTGGTTCCTTTACTGATACAATGTACACACGGTAGCCCTTGTAACACTTGTTCCATGACTCGTTGAAATATCGATGGAGCTGAAGTGATGCCGAAGGGTAATCTGTTGTATACAAACATCCCTTTGTGGGTCGTGATGGTAAAATATTTACGTGAATCTTCATGCACAGGAATCTGCAGGTAGGCATGTGAAAGGTCTAGTTTGCTAAACCTTTGTCCCCCCAGCCAGTGAAGCAAACAAATCTTCAATTCGGGGTAATGGATAATGTTCTGCACACAGGGCTGGGTTCACCGTTATTTTGAAATCACCACAGATCCTAACATTGCCACCTTTTTTTATTACAGGCACAATCGGGGTGGCCCATTCACTGAATCGCACAGGTGAAATGATTCCTTGTTTCAGTAAGCGATTAATTTCTTCCTCCACCTTGGGTCTGATGGCAAACGGTACCACTCAAGCTTAGAAAAATCTTGGTTGGGTTCCCGGTTTCAGATTTAAGGTAGCTCAGCTGTATACCCATTGAATGTCCCTAGATCTTCTCTGAATACTTTGGCATACCCTTTTAGAAGGCTGTCAAATGTCCCTTCATTAACTTGATGCACTGCTCTTACAGTTTTGATCTCACGCCAATCTAGACGAATCCTGCGAAGTCATTCTCGTTCCAACAGAGGAGCTGCGTTTCCTGTAACAACATACAAAGGTAAGCGTACACTTTGTCTGTTTAGCTTGACACTTTGATGACGCCTTCTTGGTGGGATGACTTCGCCTGTATACATCTTGAAAACAACGTTCGTCTGGCGTAATCGAACATGGCTCAGTTTATCTCTGTATAGTTCACTTGAGATAATAGAGACCGCCACCCCAGTATCCAATTCCATCTCAATTGGCAATCCCTCAATTTTTGGTTGTACTTTTATTACAGATGACACTAAATCAGTTTCACTTTTCATTTTGTTCACCCGTGGAGAATTGTGCAGTGTTTCTGTCACTTTGTGTAGTGTCAGTTCCGTATCCGTGTCTGAATTTGTCTCTTCCTCACTCTTTTCAATATTAGCATCCACTCTGTGAATTGGTCTTTTCTTTGTCTGTCCCTTCCATTTTCCACTTTTCCCTTTTACTGTAGTTCTAAGTGTTTTCTCCTCTGTCTTCTTACCTTTACACATTCGTGAAATGTGGCCTTTCTTTCCACAATTGTGACACAGTTGATCTTTATAAAAACACTCATTTTGGATATGGTTGGACTTTCCACATCTATAACATTTCTCCTTGGGCGATTCTGACGCCAGAGACATGGCATTTACTTTCAGTGAGTTGCTCAAGTACTGTGATTCTCTAGATCCAGCCTCCATTGACATCACACAGCCTTTTCATACGTGAGCTCCGATTCAGTCAGAATATACGCGAGGGGAACCGGAGACATGACTGCACTGTTTTAGACTGGTTTATTCGGCACACCGCAACAACAACAACCAACAGCACAGGAGTGCCCTCTAGTGGCCATCAGGTATTGGAACATCACTCAAACACATTACATGACCGGTGTGCAATACCTCGAAGCTTGTGTTATACTATACGTTAGGGTCCGCGTGACGTATAAATCGTCATCAGAGGGTGTACACGGAGGCTCTTTGCGGACATCCGCGTTCCTCCTATTTTTTGTGACCGCATAGACAAGGGCTGGATCCCAAATGGCCAAGTTCACGATTGGTGACATCAGGAGGTGCAGACCTAAGGGGCGCTGGCCTCGAGTCCACGAGGGCACGCAAGAGTGTATTTTGGGACAGGCTTGATGACATCATGCCACCAAAAGTCAAACAGGCATGAAACTCCTCCCCTCATTTATAGAATTGGGCGTTCGCAATGATTCCTGGGTAGGTAACTTGTGTGGAGGGTGCGAAAGTGCGGACTTCGCCGAAGTCTGCATCAAGGGCACAAAGGTGGCGCTCGCGAGCAGGCCACGAGACCGCGAGTCCACATGAAGTGTGCCATTTGGGATCCAGCCATGTATGCGCGGTCACTAGGCTACAAAAGCACCAACTGTGCATGAGCTAGAAAAACAACATGAACGTCTAATTTGAAGAGAGGCTGTGTGAAGAAGTCTGTCGCTACCCGCACCTCTACAATCCGTCATCAAAACAAAATAAGGACAGCCAGATGCGCAATCATTTGTGGAGGGAAATTGCACCTGTGGAAGTGTACACGCCGATCTACTGCGCATGTGTGGAACAAATCCACCGAGCAGACCCCAGCATACATTTTCAGTAGTTTAAAAAAAGGATTCCGTGTCCGTGCTGTCCATGTACGTGTCCAAACTGGAGTATAATCGATGCTTGAGTTGTCCCAGCGCAACGCTGTACTTCTCATCCAGTCAGACAGAATATGTTTCTTGCAGTGAAAGGCTCCTTTTTAAAATTGTTTTCTATTGACAGTGAGCGTTTTGCGCCCCGGGCGCCTCACGTTTTAGCCGCCTGCTGCACCTCGCGTTTTTGTAGGAACGCTCTGAGCGCCTGAAGTTGAAAAAAAAGCACCTGATGTCATTCACATCAATGGGCCTTCCATTGTGGTGACGGAAGTTTACTGTTGCCTGGAACTTCCGGAGACTGCAATGACGGAGGAGAAACTTGTGGTGGCTGTCACGGGTTACCCGGAGCTGTATGACTTCACGAACCGCAACTACCACAATGTTAACAAAAAGTTAAAATAATATTTCTGCCATAATTATTAAAACTGCCATTTTGAAGAAATAGTGTTTACAGAATAACGTTAAAGAGTTAAAATATTGGTAATTCTAGCTTCTCGCTCATAGGTCTGATTAGAATACATCAGATCTGGTCGGCCGGTCACACACGGTCTAGCCGCAGAAGTTAAAAAATGTCAACACATCCGAAAAGTTCAAATCGGATCCGAAACTTCCGCATGCGCATAAGATCGGAACTCCACGCAGCTCCCATACTACTCTCCATTGGAAACTATTGACTTCCGGTCCAGCAGCTGCCGTTTGTGTGTGCAGTGGAAAGGTGGCTTCAAGACTCATCACAGCCAAGCGGAACCTAAATATCACTTTAGGCACATCCACCTGGTAAGAACGACACCCGACACCTTTTGATTCGTGACCCACACCTGATCGCCAGGTGAGAGCTTGTTCATGTCATGCACTCGATGACGTTGGTTGAAATATCTCATGTCTGCACTTCTTGTCTCTCTCTCCCGAACACGTATGGTGGCGCTATCAGGTAACAAAGAGTCCTGTAGCCATAAGCAGCTGGGCTGGGCTGTACCCATTGGGAAGAGGAGTTGACAGTCTGTAGAGCATGCTCAGCCTCTCCATTGCTGCGTGGATGCTTCGGGCTACTGGTGACATGTTTGAATCGATGAGTAGCTGCAAAATCTGAGAAAGTCCTGGATGAGAACTGTGGCCCATTATCACTCACTAATGTCTCTGGGAGGCCGTGGTGTGCGAAGATAGACTTTAGGCGTGTAGTGACATCTGCAGAGCTGGTAAGTGAAAGATTTGCCACCTCGACATACCGTGAATGGTAATCCACAATTAAAAGGTAGGTTTTTACCTTTCAAACTGTTGAGATTAGTGGTTCAGTGTGATTAATGCGCTCTTTAATGCAAGCATGGCATTTCAGAACCAGTTCATTCAACTGTTGGCTAAGCCCCGGCCACCATACACTTTGATGCGCACGTTCTCTGCATTTAACTACTCCTTGATGCCCTTCGTGCAGCTTGGCATGGACATCATTCCGCAATGCAGAGGGAATAACGTGTCTTGTACCTTTTAGAAGACCTTTGTGAACAGATAGGTAAGCTTGCTCAGACCAGTAAAGCTTCTCAGTCCATCAACGACTGGACTCAGGCCCTCCATCCTGACATTTTATGCATTTGAGCAAACACTGTCTCATTTGAGGTGCTCTCTCAGGTTGTCCAGGAAAGATTGGCTTGCTGGGAGATACTCCACAACGTAAATTTTAGTGCATTCCATGAGCTCATCATTTGTGTTTTCTTTGTCAGCAGGTAGTGGAGCACGTGACAGAGTGTCTGCAGTCCATAAGCTCTTCCCTGGAACAAGAGAAATCTATTATGAATAGCTCATTAGTCTCATCCGGAAATCTTGGATCCGCAGATACTTTGAGCGGCGTGTTTGCATAGTACAAGGTCAGCAATGGTGCAGATGACAGAAGTCTTCCTTCAAATTCTTAAAAGCTTTGACTTACAAAAACATTTTCTTTAAAAAATCAAAACCAAAGATATCTCTGCACACCACTCCGTGGGTTCTTCCACCCTGCTTGAGACCCCTATCCGCTCCATGCGTTGTAGTTCATTTTTAACTTTTGGCATGAGTGGAAGAGGAATGTGTCGTGGAGTTTTGAGGGAAAATGGAACCGCTCCTGGGCTCAGTTTAATGGTGCACAGCCCTCTGTATCAGTCCCAGCCCACTGCACAGCTTTGGATAACATTCCTATAGTGTGGGAATGCTTATGCCATCAACACGTGTGACAAGACCCAATTTGGTGATGGCAGGTCTGCCTAGCAGTGCCGAATGTAGACTCTTAACAACATACACTTCCTCCAATGTATGTTTGTTCCCCCTCTGAAGCAGCATGTTCAGCTCTCCAAGCACACTAAGTGGAGAGCATCCAGGTTTCTCCCACATGACACAGTACAGTATTTGAAGGGCAGTGCGCTTTCGGATGAGATGGGCTTTTTCAACACTTGTGACATTTTGACTGTGACTGTTACATTTTTCTTTTGCTCCATGACCACTTTTGATTCTCTGCCTGTTTTGAGATGGCTTGCTTCTGCTTATGACTCTATCTTCAGAACCAGATTGTTTAGCATTAACACATTTACTACGCCGGTTACTCTGCTGCTGCTTCACTGCTTCAGTCTGTCTTGCCATATCAATGGCTTTTTCCAACATTAGATCTTTATCTAACTACATTCGCTCCAACAGTAGTGTATCATTTAAACCAACGACTAACCTGTCACTGATTAGTTCATCGTGCAATGGCCCATATTTTCAGAACTAGTCTATATTTGCAGTGTAGTTTCACTACATAATTATCCCACACTGATGTCAGTTAATTACAAATAATCATTACATTTATTTGTTTAATTCAGAATAAGATCTTCATCTTATAGTGCAGAGAAACAACAGCTTATCTTTCCATAAGATAATGTGTAACTGCCATTGTAACATTCAACTCAATCACTTGCATTTATCAGTCTTATGCACTTTACTTCCTTATCCAATCATCTATTCATTTAGTAGTTGTTAGTTACTCGTTCATTTTATTACACCTGTTTTCCTTGTGTTTATAATGCAGTAAGAGCCTCTAAAAGTTAACAATATCTCCAAAAAATTTCAGGTGACAAACTCTCTCCAATTTATAAAATTCTTATTTATTCAAAAATCCTCATTGATTGTACTTCATTGTCGAGATACAAAAATCCTTAGCTGGTGCCCCACAGACCAAGAGTCATCTAACACATTTACACTAACCTTAAATGGTGTGACCAAAACTCACAATATTAAATTGGTGCCACCTTTGAGACCCACTAAATTCTGGTGCCCGTGAAACTGCTAAGGCAGACCACAAACTAATGATATGATTTATTATCAACATTGCTTGTTTGTGGTGATGGATTCCATGATCGCTGTTCACTGTCTATGATGTGGAAGTGTCTGTCGCTAATGTGCTTTGGTCTGAGCGCTGTCATGATGCGTCAGCTTAGAAAACATTTTGTTGGTTTTGTGGCCAGTTGTCACTATATTCCACTGAAATGACACACTGATTGTGTGATGATGCAATTATTTGTAATGATGATTTGCATTTTACTACTTTTTGTTTAATTTGGGTGATAACTCACACTCACTCTGATGTTTGCTTGTCAAGTCAAGTCACCTTCATTTATAGAGCGCTTTTAACAATATAGATTGTTTCAAAGCAGCTTTACAGTGATAATAGGAAATTAAAGTAACAGAGATTGTTTTGGCTTCACAGCAGCTCTAGAATAAAGTTATTGTCCAGCTAAAGTTTGATTGACTCACTTCCGTTGCAAAGATCATTAGTTATTAACTTAGGGGCTGCTAACACGACACCGTTCTAACAGAAAACCCTTACCGCGCTCCGGCCCGCTCATTCGCACAACAACAGTGCCCGGTGGCTCGAGAACGCAAACCTTGAAATAGGTTCCAAGGTGCAAGCCTTGAAAAATGTTGGGGGGAAAAAAGTTATCTCTGCGCAAACTTCAAAAACGCAAACCTGTGAAAATGCTGACGGCGTGCACATGCGTATTACGTGTTTAGTCCATAGGTATAATAGTCATCTTCATTTATATAGCGCTTTTAACAATGTAGATTGTTCCAAAGCGGCTTTACAGAGATACAAGGATAGTTTAAAGTAACAGAGATTGTTTTGGCTTTATAGCAGTTCTTGAATAAAGTTATTTTCCAGCTAACGTTAATTTGATTGATTCACTTCCGTCGCAACGATTTTTAGTTATTAACTTAGGGGCCACTAACACGACAGTTTTAACAGGAAACTCTGTGAGAACGCTGATGGCGTGCAGTCTATTGGTATGCGCGTTTGAATATATGTGCGCAGGTTTGTAATTCCCTACAAACCAAGCCTTAAAAAACTACTTGTCTGGCCTTAACATTTTTTATACAGAATTGTATCACTTCGGGGTAGATACGCGAACCGAATTTTCCCGACAAAGCTTTATCTGTAGGGTGGTAAAGGGATCCTCCATAAGGAGAAACTAGTTGGCACTTTAGCACCCCGGTATGCACATTTGAATATATATGTGCGCAGGCGTGTAGTCCTTCTTTACAAACTGACCTCAACAAATTACTTGTCTGGCATTTCTTGTCAAAGGTAACATTGGTAATATAGAAGAGGGCACAAGTTTGAGTTTACTTATTCCCGACAAGGGGTGGGGGTGAGAGTGCTACGGTTCGAAAGTCACGGTTCGCTACTGATTTAGAACTTCACAGATTAAATAGGCCATGAACACGTCAAAACGCATCATTGTGAAGCTATGCGCTAGTGTTAATTTCGTCAGCTATTTTATTCATTTAGTCTTAGTCTTAGTCCTGTGTCAGATGTACTTTTTAGTTTTTATCATATTTAGTTAACCTTGTTCTGTTTTTGTTTAGTCTAGTTTTAGTCAATGAAAATGTAGTCTTATTTTTGTTGTGCTGCATAATGATTAAATTGATAATCACAATTATTTTGCCCAAAATTATAATCGCAATGATTGTTGTCATTTAAGAAATTTATTTTTACATTTCATCAGAATTATTGCATTTTAACCTATAAGCAGAATCAAGAGAATGTGAAATCATATGTAAGGTTCCCTTTCAGTCGCTCACGTTCGACGTAACGTCGACGTGACGACGTAATTGGGATCACTTCAGGGAGCCCTATCAACTTCGAGTGTCTACAGAACGAGCCAATGAAAGTTGGCGTGCGTGAATCGCGTCACGCGCCCCCGCCCCGCCGCGCGGGTATAAACAGGAAGCGGGCGCACGCACACATTGTCTTTCACTTCGGAGCCGAGTTTCTGTGAGACTTTTTTGTCTATGAGAATCAGCCTTGAAGACTTCAAAGAGGATCGTCTCTCTCTGTTCCTGTGTTGGTGTGACGGCGCGATCAGCGGTGGCCGCGAGCATTGCAGCTCTCAACTGCTGTTTTCACAGCACTGTGTTTGTGTCTGTGTGTGTGTGTGTCGGTTCGGTGGGCGTTTCCCCTGTGTGTGCATTCACACTGCGGCTACCCCTGGGTGCCTCAACACAAAAAGAGAGTTCTAAATCCTTTTTTATTTTTTACTAAAAGAGCAACACAAGCGTGACCCTGCGTCTTTTTCAAGATGTCATTCCGCTTGTGTGTTTCTGGATGCCGTCGTTCCCTGGCGCCAGCAGATGGCCACAGCAGTTGCCTCTCGTGTTTGGGCATTCAACACGCTGAGGCAGCTTTTGTGGATAGTTCATGTTCCCATTGCGGGAATATGACTATCGCAGCGCTGAGATCGAGACTCGCTTACCTCAAGGGAGGTGCAGTCCCCTCGCCTATGCCCCGATCTAGTGTCTATTCTGCCCCGCAGAATAGACCTACTTTGGCGCATGACCAGGGTGATCTGAGGATTACCGTGAGGGCTTCCCCGTCGAGTCATCCTCCGCGGGCCCCTCACGCCTCACAAGCGCTGTCGCCACTGGGGCCCCTTAGTGGACGCCTTGGTCCTTCTCCGGAACGACCAACCGTTTCCTTTGGGGCTCCGGCTGATGACCAGATGTCGATCGCAGCATCGGAGGGGGAGCTGTCCTCTGGAAATGACGACTCGGCTGCGTTGCCCCCCTCGGGGTGTGTAGCGTCGTCCGAGCCAGATCCAGAATGGACCGCTATGCTTTCCCGGGCCGCCGAGAAGGTCGGACTTGCGTGGAATCCTCCACCACGTCCCGAACCTTCTCGGTTGGACGATTGGTTTCTTGGGGCGGGCCGTGCTGGTTCTCAGTGCGCCGCCCCGGTACCTTTCTTTCCGGAAGTGCATGAGGAGCTCTCTAGGACGTGGAAGGCACCGTATAGTGCCCGAAGCCGTTCTAGTGGCTCCTCACCCCTCGCCACCCTCGACGGCGGGGCAGCTAAGGGGTATGTGGATATCCCCCCAGTGGAGCGGGCGGTCGCGATGCAACTGTGTCCGGCGTCCGCTTCCTCTTGGCGGGGTAATCCACGCCTCCCGTCCAAGGCCTGTAAGTTTTCGTCCGGCTTATAAGGCGAAGGCTTATAAGGCCTGTGGACAGGCTGCTTCCGCCCTCCATGCCATGGCGCTCTTGCAGGTCCACCAGGCCCAGGCGCTCATGGACATGAACGAGGGTGGTTCTGACCCAGAGCTCCTCCGGGAGCTCCGTGTGGCAACCGACCTCGCCCTCCGGGCGACGAAGGAAACCGCACGTTCGGTTGGTCAGGCGATGTCCACTCTGGTGGTCCAGGAACGCCACCTTGGCTCAACCTGGCGGATATGAGGGACACCGATAAATATCGGTTCCTGGATGCCCCTCTTTCCCAGGTTGGGTTGTTCGGCGACGCGGTCGAGAGCTTTGCCCAACAGTTCTCGGCCGCACAGAAGCAGACGGAGGCCATCCGGCACATCCTGCCCCGGCAGACCCCTGCTGCTCCCACCCGTCCGCCGGCCGCAGACCCTCCGTCTACTCGTCGCCGTGGTCGGCCTTCTGCGGCGTCCTCCGCTCCCGCTAAGCCCCAGCAGCAGCAGCCATCATCCAGGCCTCAGCGTGGAGCAAGCCGCAGGAAGCCGACCCCGCCCGTCCAGGCCGCTGCCAAACCAGGAGGCAAGCGACGGTGCAAACGACCCTGAGACGGGCGGCCCAGAGGTGGATCAAGTTGCTCTTCAGGAGATGGCGACGGCGCCACTCCTTCCCCCGGTGGAGGGCCGGGCGGAGAATCTTTTGTTTCCTTTTCTTTTTACCCACGGGTCAGTGGTACCCACAATTTCGATAAAAGAGCAATTTCTGAAACCTCCGGGCCCCAAGAGGGCGCGCTTGGCAGTCGACGACGCCGCCATGCCTTGTCACTCCCGAGCCCCTCTTTCATCGCCAGCAGGCAACAGTGGCTGTGTCCTGGACGCACTGACGCCTCCGCACACTCACTCTGCCCTTCGACGGAAGCAGGTATGTGCTGCACCACACACTCAGACCCCACTTCGGGCCGCTGTGCTGTCCGAGTCGGGTCCCTGCATTCCGCCGCGCTGCCCCACCCCGGGTACGTCTGTGGTGCCGTTGGTCCCGCTTGCTCGGTCTCTGGGAGCCTGGTTAATGCTTCCCAGCCCGTCTCGCTGGCTCATCCGTACCATCAGACTCGGCTATGCGATTCAGTTCGCCCGGCGCCCCCCTGCGTTCAAGGGCATTCTGTTCACCCGTGTTTTGGCGGACAATGCCCCGGTGCTCAGGTCAGAGATCGCAGTCCTACTGGCGAAGGATGCGATCGAGCCGGTCCCTCCAGCCGATATGAAGACCGGCTTCTACAGCCCGTACTTCATTGTACCCAAGAAAGGTGGTGGGTTACGACCAATCTTGGACCTGCGCGTCCTGAACCGGTCCCTTCACAGGCTACCGTTCAAGATGCTTACGCAGAAACGCATTTTCAAATGCATCCGTCCCCAAGATTGGTTTGCAGCGATCGACCTGAAGGACGCGTACTTTCATGTCTCGATTCTCCCTCGACACAGACCGTTTCTCCGCTTTGCGTTCGAGGGACGGGCATATCAGTACAAGGTCTTACCCTTCGGGCTGGCCCTGTCGCCCCGCGTCTTCACGAAAGTCGCGGAGGCGGCCATTGCTCCCATGTGCGAGCGTGGTGTTCGCATCCTCAACTACCTCGACGACTGGCTTATTCTGGCCCAGTCGAGAGAGCAGTTGTGCGAACACAGGGACATGGTGCTCAGTCACCTCAGCCACCTAGGGCTTCGGGTCAACTGGGAAAAGAGCAAACTCACCCCCGGGCAGAGGATCTCTTTTCTCGGTATGGAGTTGGACTCGATCAGCATGACAGCGCGCCTCACCGAGGCCCGTGTCCAGTCAGTGTTGAACTGCGTGAGCACGCTCAAACGCAGAACAGCGGCACCACTGAAACTGTTTCAGAGGCTCCTGGGGCATATGGCATCTGCAGCCGCGGTTACGCCGCTCGGATTGCTTCATATGAGGCCGCTCCAACACTGGCTCCACGATCGAGTCCCGAGATGGGCGTGGCAGAGCGGCTCGTGCCGGGTCCAAGTAACTCCGCACTGTCGCCAAACTCTCAGCTTGTGGTCGGACCCTTCGTTCCTGCGGGCAGGTGTTCCCCTGGAACAAGTGTCCAGGCACTCTGTGGTCTCCACGGATGCCTCTACCACCGGCTGGGGGGCCACGTACAACGGGCATGCAGCTTCAGGTCTGTGGACGGGGCCTCAACTGCATTGGCACATCAACTGCCTCGAGTTGTTAGCAGTACGTCTTGCATTGAGCCGTTTCAAAACGCTGCTACTAGGCAAGCATGTACTGGTCCGTACGGACAGCACTGCGACCGTTGCGTACATCAACCGCCAAGGTGGTCTACGCTCCCGCCGCATGTCACAACTCGCCCGCCATCTCCTCCTCTGGAGTCAGAAGCATCTGAGGTCGCTTCGTGCCGTTTACATTCCGGGCCTGCTCAACCGTGCAGCCGACGAGCTCTCACGGCAGCAGGTGCTACCGGGAGAATGGCGACTCCATCCCCAGGTGGTCCAGCTGATTTTCAGGCGCTTCGGGACCGCTCAGGTAGATCTGTTTGCCGCCCCGGACACGTCTCATTGCCAGTTGTTCTATTCTCTGACCGAGGGGACCCTCGGCACGGATGCTCTGGCACACAGCTGGCCCCGGGGCCTTCGCAAGTATGCGTTTCCCCCAGTGAGCCTTCTTGCACAGACCTTGTGCAAAGTCAGGGAGGACGAGGAGCAGGTCTTGTTAGTTGCGCCGTATTGGCCCAACCGGACCTGGTTCCCGGAACTAGTGTTCCTCGCGACAGCCCCTCCCTGGCCCATCCCTCTGAGAGAGGACCTGCTCTCTCAGAGACGGGGCACCCTATGGCACCCGCGTCCAGACCTCTGGAAACTCCATGTCTGGTCCCTGGACGGGACGCGGAGGTTCTAAGTGACCTACCCCCTGCGGTAGTTGACACCATCACTTCCGCTAGAGCCCCCTCTACGAGGCGCCTCTATGCATTGAAGTGGAACCTGTTCGTTGACTGGTGCTCCTCTCATGAGGAGAACCCCCGATCTTGCTCGATCAGAGCCGTGCTTTCCTTCCTGCAAGAAGGGCTGGAGCGAAGGCTGTCTCCCTCCACCCTTAAAGTGTATGTTGCCGCTATTGCCGCACATCACGATGCTGTTGATGGTAAGTCTTTGGGAAAGCATGACCTGATCGTCAGGTTCCTGAGGGGAGCGAGGAGACTGAATCCTCCTCGCCCACTCTCTATACCCTCTTGGGACTTGTCTCTGGTCCTTTCGGCACTTCAGAGACCACCCTTTGAGCCTCTGCAATCAGCTGAGTTAAAAATTCTGTCCTGTAAGACAGTACTCCTGGTTGCATTGGCCTCTATCAAGAGGGTAGGGGACTTGCATGCATTCTCGGTCGACGAATCGTGCCTAGAATTCGGCCCGGATAACTCTCACGTCATCCTGAGACCCCGGCCCGAATACGTGCCCAAGGTTCCTACCACTCCCTTCCGGGACCAGGTAGTGAACCTGCAAGCGCTGCCTTCGGAGGAGGCAGACCCAGCCCTGGCTTTTCTCTGTCCCGTTCGCGCTCTGCGTCTGTACGTGGACAGAACGCAAAGCCTCAGGACCTCAGATCAGCTCTTCGTCTGTTACGGAGGCCAGCAGAAAGGGAAGGCTGTCTCCAAGCAGAGGATGGCCCACTGGATAGTGGATGCCATCGCCTTGGCTTACGAAGCCCAAGGCGTGCCCTGCCCGCCTGGGTTGAAAGCCCACTCCACTAGGAGTGTCGCTTCTTCCTGGGCGCTGGCTCACGGCGCCTCGCTGACAGACATCTGTAGAGCTGCGGGCTGGGCGACACCTAACACGTTCGCTAGGTTTTATAGCTTACGTGTTGAGCCGGTTTCTTCCTGTGTGCTCGCTTCTACTAGCCGGTAACACCGAAGTTCCCGCTCTAGTGTCGGCTTGCTGCGCCACTCCCTTCCTAGGAACGGATACGTGCGCTTTTTACTCCAGTCAAGTTCCCCATTGGCGAACCCTGTGAGTTCCTCCGCACCCCTTCGGCAGTCGGACGTTGCGGAGCGTCCGACGCCAGGCCTAGTGCTCGTATGCCTGTGTAACTTGTGCTAGGCTGGGTTCCATATGTGGTGATCCCTGCGGCGATCCCATATGTGTATTCTTCCACGACCAGCTCCCTGCGGTGAGCCCGTGTCTTCCCTTGGCAGAGTCTGCTCTGCCGTCACTGTCCGGTGTGTCTCCCCCTTTGGGTGGAGCCACCCCAGTGACATTCCATATGTCGCACTGCCCCTTCGGCCAGTCCATATGTGTATTCTCCACATGTTACCTCCCTTCGGGCAGGATGTGGCTCCGCAGCGTTCTTTCTCCTGGAGAGGTACGCTTTCCCAGTGTTATCCAAGAGTTCCGCTGTGTGGGGTATAATGGAACAGCAGTTGAACTCCCTCTACGCAGGTCTTCCGCCCCAGCAGTTGGGGGTCTGAGAGTCTTGCGTAGGGCGCTGGATGTGGCAGCAACCGTGGCGTTTTCCATGGGATCCCAATTACGTCGTCACGTCGACGTTACGTCGAACGTGAGCGACTGAAAGGGAACGTCTCGGTTACTGATGTAACCCTCGTTCCCTGAAGGAGGGAACGGGAGACGTAACGTCCCGTCGCCACCGTTGCTGACCATCGCTGCATGGCCGTCACAAATCTCGGCTCCTCAGCGAAAAACAATGTGTGCGTGCGCCCGCTTCCTGTTTATACCCGCGCGGCGGGGCGGGGGCGCGTGACGCGATTCACGCACGCCAACTTTCATTGGCTCGTTCTGTAGACACTCGAAGTTGATAGGGCTCCCTGAAGTGATCCCAATTACGTCGTCACGTCGACGTTACGTCTCCCGTTCCCTCCTTCAGGGAACGAGGGTTACATCAGTAACCGAGACGTTTATTTTACCTCATTTAGTTTCCTGATTTACTATAGGCTATTAATCATGTAAATTAAACTCACTCTCTACATTATGAAAACTGTGTAGGGAACATCACATTCCAGAGCCCAGTTTTATGGCAGGGCCCCTCTCTTACTGCAACAGTGGAGAAAGGTTTGCTGCATTTTGATTGGATCTTGGTGGACAAGCACAAACAAATGTTCAACACCATCAAATAAGGATGCTAAGACAACTGACAGACACCTCAAGTGCGGGAAGTACAGGACTTCTCATTGATCCACAGGCAGTTTCTGCCCTGCACCTATCATGAAACTAATCCTTAAGATTAACTAACTGCCATAAAAATTATTTAGGACTTTTTCGATGCATGAGCAGTGGCTGAAACAATGAGAGGCCACAATGATCCATCCAATCCATTCATAACTATGTTTGGAAACCTTAAAACTTGTGTAAACTACACACATCCTTTTCATACTTATTTAAAGAAATACGTATCCTCAGTGACAGCTATTTGTAGTGCAACATCTTACAAAAATTCAGCTGTTAATGTACAAATGAATGCACGCATGACCAGTGGCGTATCCAGGACATTTTTACTGGGGTGGCCAAGATGGGACACAAAACTAGAGTGGGGTGGCCATATATACTATAAAGTAATGTTATGTAAACCTTTAAACTCTTATGAACAATAGAAGATTTTAATAATAGTAACAAAGTGCAAACTTTATTTTTAAATAATGGTACTATTTCATAAAATGTAAGATACAGTCACAGGCCTATTTAGGAAATGTGTTTACTATAGTCTGTTATTAATTGCCATAGTGGGGGATATGACTCATTGGCCATTAACTTGTCCGAAAATGCATTTGTGTTTATCTGCAAAAAGGTTTACATACACTAGATTGCAGCCTAGGCTACTGTTAATGTAAATATAATGTTAGTGGTTTGTTTTTAAAGTCTACATTAGAGACCTGCGCGGGACGGATTTCTCACTTAATAATTCCTAAAAAGCTGACATCTCAGTTCATCGCCATCTCACAAATCTCTGTTATTATCAATGAAACTGGCTGCATAATTAATCTATCATATTATCTACACTTTGTTTGATATAATAGATGATTTGCCAGTATGCAGAATTCAGCACTGAACAAAAAGTCCATTTTGAGTGGTGAGGGAATTCTATCTTAATTGCATCTGATTGGCCATTGCGTTCAAGAAATCAACACATATGTCTGTGATTGGTTACATTGTTCAACGCTGCAAACATGTTATAAATAGAGACTCTGGCCTGTAAATCGTTTCTATTTTGTTTTAGTTGTTCTTGTTGCTTTTGTGCAACAGATGAATGACAATTTATTCGTTTTTATTTGTTCAATTTATAGATAATTCTATTTTGCGGGAGTCCCGACTCCCGCGAATCGACACACGAGTGCATTACCGCCCGCGCCCGCACTCGGCCATCAGATCTATATTCCCGTGCCGCACTCTGTTGCGTTGGGTCCCGACCATACCTCTCAATCGACTGATTCCAGCGTTTTTATCGTTGTTGTATTGTTGCAACTGTGTGACCGTCCTCTTGTTTCACGGACCAGCAGCAGCAGGTGCACCGTGCAGCGCGCGTGCTCTTATCTCATGGGTCATCTGACCTGCATGGCCAAACGTCCGCTGAGCAGAAATCAGCTCTCACAGTCTCAGTACGACCGATACTGTGTTAGTTAAAAATGTGAAACTGGCCCTAAATCAGTTGATCAGCTGTCATCACTGATTGACAACATTTCTCGTTTCTTGTGTTGACGAACTTGACCTACCTATCAGATCTGGGGTGGCCACAGGGGTGGCCAATGAGCTTTCAGGGGTGGCCCCGGCCACCCCAGGCCACCCCCTAGAATCGCCATTGCGCATGACAGTTACATTTTTTCCATCTTGTTTGGACTATATTTGTTTAGAATACTGCCAAAGGTATTCTGGTGGTGGTTTGGAAATGCATTGATACAATTTTAAAGACACTTTAAAGACTTCTAAGGCCATATCCACACTAATACATTTTCGTTTGAAAATGTATATTTTTCTCTCCGTTTTGGCCTTCCGTCCAAGATGGCGTTTTTATTAATGAAAACGAAGTTTTTTGAAAACACACTCCAAAGTGGATACATTTGAAAACGCCGTTTTCACATTGTAGTGTGGACTGTGAAACCGGTGGTATTTAAAAACGATGACGTAAATTTAGTCATGTGACGCATATTGTACCAATAGTTATTCATGTTTATACCAGTATTGTGCCTGTTATGTGCTATTCACTTTCACACTGTTGCTAAAAATATTCTACATTGCACACTCTTCATATCACAGTCCTGCAAAGATGACAGAATTTACTCACATCTGCTGTCCTGCGGCAATACATGAGAGCAGTTGCGTTTTAGACCAAACATATGGTGACTGCGTGCGACCTGGACAGCATCAGTGAATGGTGAGATATTTTACTAAATAAAATTATCCTGTCAGAAGAATTGCGCGATAACTTTATTATTTATTTTTCCATCTGAATCATATCAGTGATCTTTTGTGGGGTTTTACGCATGCGCAGTATGGTGAATTTAGCGTTTTTAGGCGTTTTTCAAAAGTTTCTCATCCACACTGAAACGTCCGAAAACGCCTGAAAACGCTAGTGTGGACGGAGAGCGTTTATAAACGAAAACGCCGTTTTCAAATGTATCCGGATTAATGTAGACGTAGCCTAAATGTGTGTTTTCGATTATGCAAATGAGAAATTTCCATTGGGGAAAGAAGGGTGGGCCACCCTGTGTGTGTCGCCTCTGATGCCAGCAGCCAATCGCAGCGCTGGAATAGAGAAGTGCCAAATTGCAATCTCCTCCTCATCAGAAAGGGATAAACGTATCCTTTCAACAGACACTCCTTGTTCTGAGTCTCCAGATCATCCAGTGAGACATTAACAGATACACCCATGTTCTGAGTCTCCCGTCTAGTGAGGCACTAACAGATACATCGTTCTGAGCCTGGAACGTAACGGGGAAGGCAGCAACAGATACATGCAAGGTTCTGAGTCTCCCATGTAGAGAGACTAACGCCGTCCTGAGTCTCTAACCTGCAAAGGTGAGACAGAAACAGATTCCATGCTCTGAGTCTACAGAAAAGACCACGTTCTGAGCCTCCAGTCTGTGAGGAAAAAGACATTAACAAACACAACATTCACTACGAATCTTCGTCCAGAGAGACAAAAGCAGATTGACCAAGTTCTAAATTTTTCTGGCCCAGAGGCAGAAAACATACTGCAAAATTTGCAACATTTGCATTTGCAACTAGGTTAAGCTCAGGAGAGCAAACCTTCACTTCAAGGTACCTTCGTATCAGTTTTCCAGATTGTTAAGGACCTTCTGCACATATTTCAGCACTTCATCTGCGTGTTCCAGATTTTAGGACCCTTTTTGCTTTAGGAGAGCTTCGTGTTCAAGACGGTTGAAACATATTCTGGCTCCTTTTCCCACTGCATTGTTACACAGCACAACCAGTGGAAGACGTCACCACCATCGGACTGCTCACAAATATCACTTAACCAAACCTCTTTCCAGAGACCATGGCATTGTTGTATATTATCAGTATATGATCCTCTAATTGACATTAGAGGTAATATAACTGATGCTAGTTAATAACAAATACATCTTTCATTAATTTGTTTGATGTATAATAAGGGTCTTCAATTTCAGAGGAACAACAATTTATCTTTCTAGATAACGTTGTCATGAACGCTGGTGAAGATTCCTCAATTGGCTACAATTTCCACATACTTGGACTGATTACTGCACACCTGTTTTTATTTTTTAACTGCATTTAACTTCAAATGTTTCACAGCAGCTCTCTGACCCCGACAACTCCTTTTCCTTGACCAGAAAATGTGAAGCATGTCACAGAGGTGATGAAAACCGGGAAAAGAAGGTTTACGTCGCCATGGAGTCTGTGTCATTGAAAAAGCTGGTAAAATCCCCCACCAACTCCCACCATGAGCAACATCAAGCCCTCCTTTAGCTCCGAGAGGAGCAGGACGTTCTGGGCTCTTCTGGATGTGCAGAAGGAGGATCGTCAGCTTTTCCAAAGTGTGCTTGGCTGGGAGGCTGCTGAAGCTACCCCACAGCCCGCCTGCCCACATCCCGCTTCAGAAAATGAGAGCATTGCAGGAGCGGCCCCCATAGCCAAACTCTGAGGAGATCAAGCCCTTTGGCAGCGCTGTCCCGTACACAGTCGTCTCCAAGTGTCGGAGGACCACCACTCCGGCCCCAGTATTCTTCCTTTCCCTCTCTTTCTTGACTCATCTGTGAGAGGATGTACCCGCTGCCACCAGTGTAGATGGGAAGCCTGGGTTGATCTGTTGGCACTGCGGAGAGGCAGGGACTTTCCAAGATCAGTGTATGTCCATTGAGGTACAGAGGTCCTGGCACAGATTGTCAACGATCAAGCTGGGAAGTATCACTTGCCAGTAAGTGTAAAGGGGAATACATATCAGGCTTTGGCCGGATATTCACAGGTGAGGTGCGACATGCCGTAAATGTAATCTGGTTAATCCGCCTGTCATTCCAAAATTAGAACGGTCAGTACATGGGCACCGCTTTGGGCTAGTCATTGTATGCAACGTGAGACAAGGAAGTGGTGGCTCTCTGATATATCTCTGCAAGGACAAAAAAAAAAAAACTCTTGCTTGCAGGTGGGGATCTCGAAAGAAATCCTCACCGACCAAAGCACAACATTTATGTCAAGAACACTCCGCAAACTTTATGAATTGGGAGGAGGCTTGGGAGGAGGGATCTACTAATACGAAAAATGTAATTCAGTATGAACTGGACCTGAGTGTTCCACTGGAGGAGGGCTCTGTGCAGTTGGCAGTGACAGTAAAAGAGAAGACGGAGTTCAAGCATAAATAAATTCTAAGTCTAATGCTTATTTTCCTGTCACTTACGGAGACCACCTCTCATTGTTCCAACTCACGGAAGTAATCAAGTTACAACATGAATTTGCTCATGTATTCTTCCCTCTCCCGGCCATATGAACATCATGGACCGCCATATTGAGCTGTATCCAGGGGTAGTAATACATTGCCAATCCTACAGGCTGCCTGAACACTAGAAAAAAGTGGTGTGTGTGGAATTAGAGGCTATACTTAAAATGGGCATGATAGAAGCCACTCAGTGACTGTGCCAGGCCAATAATTTTAGTGTTTAATTAGCGGGTTTAAGGTTAGGTGTTGATTATATGATGTTTTATAAACAAAGTTCGGGAGGAGCACGTTCAAATAATCAATCAATCAACTCGTCATCAAACAATTACCATGTCTACCCTATCAGCATGAGAGGAAGCATATATATATTCACTCTGTCAACTCACCTAACATTCCTTGACAGTTTTCAGCAGCATTTGGCTCAGCCCTACCTTCCTAAACATTTCCGAAATGAGCTCTCCCGTCCAATGAAGAATCTTTCGTCCTTCAGGAATCTTTGTCTCAAATCCTCTGGTGTTATCTCGCGGGCGTCAGGCCTAAACAAACGGATCCTCGCCACCACAGGCGAAACATCCGCAATCTTCTTCCGCGCATTTCTCTAAACCGAGAAATGGACAATAAGGCCCGCCGAGCACCACGCTCGCGTCTCGGGCAATGCCGCCCTCTTCACACGAAGAAACGGGCCTTCTTCCAGGACCAGGCCGCCGCAGCAGGCCCTCAGTAAGCCGCGCCGCAGATTCAGTCCCGGCCGGCCAGCTCACACTCTCAACCCCCGCTGGCTCGACTCCACGACTCCAACCGCCCCGTCAGACGTTTCTGTAACCACAGCAACCACAGCTGCCCAAAAAGGCCTCTCTCAGCAGCAGATCCAAGCACTTGGCGCTGCTCATCGGAGGCCTTTGAGTGTTACATCCGCAAAAAAAAAAAGTTCCATATAAGTTTGGTCCACTGCCGCAGCAGTGTCATCTACTCCGCTCCTGCAGGAGCTCCGTTACTCCGTCCAAACTTGTCCACTGCCGCAGCAGTGTCATCTACTCCGCTCCCACAGGAGCTCCGTTACTCCGCACAAAATAGTTTGGATATTTAAAAGCAAATTGAAAGCAAGTTTGGTCCACTGCCGCAGCAGTGTCAGCTACTCCGCTCCCTCTGGAGCTCCGTTACTCCGTCCAAACTTGCTCCACTGCCGCAGCAGTGTCATCTACTCCACTCTTGCAGGAGCTCAGTTCTATGTCCAAAATTGTTTTGGATATTTAAAAGCAAGTTGAAAAGCAAGTTTGGTCCACTGCCGCAGCAGTGTCATCTACTCTGCTCCCGCAGGAGCTCCGTTACTCCGTCCAAACTTGCTCCACTGCCGCAGCAGTGTCATCTACTCCTCTCTTGCAGGAGCTCAGTTCTATGTCCAAAATTGTTTTGGATATTTAAAAGCAAGTTGAAAAGCAAGTTTGGTCCACTGCCGCAGCAGTGTCATCTAATCCGCTCCCGCAGGAGCTCCGTTACTCCGTCCAAACTTGCTCCACTGCCGCAGCAGTGTCATCTACTCCACTCTTGCAGGAGCTCAGTTCTATGTCCAAAATAGTTTGGATATTTAAAAGCAAATTGAAAGCAAGTTTGGTCCACTGCCGCAGCAGTGTCAGCTACTCCGCTCCCTCTGGAGCTCCGTTACTCCGTCCAAACTTGCTCCACTGCCGCAGCAGTGTCATCTACTCCACTCTTGCAGGAGCTCAGTTCTATGTCCAAAATTGTTTTGGATATTTAAAAGCAAGTTGAAAAGCAAGTTTGGTCCACTGCCGCAGCAGTGTCATCTACTCCGCTCCCGCAGGAGCTTCGTTACTCCGTCCAGACTTGTCCACTGCCACAGCAGTGTCATCTACTCCACTCCCACATGAGCTCAGTTACTCCATCTAAACTTGTCCACTGCCGCAGCAGTGTCATCTACTCCGCTCCCACAGGAGCTCCGTTACTCCGTACAAACTTGTCTGGTGCCGCAGCAGTGTCATCTACTCCACTCCCACAGGAGCTCAGTTACTCCATCTAAACTTGTCCACTGCCGCAGCAGTGTCATCTACTCCGCTCCCGCAGGAGCTCAGTTCAGTTCTAAAATAGTTTTGGATATTTAAAAGCAAATTGAAAGCAAGTTTGCTCCACTCCCGCAGGAGCTCCGTTCCCCGTAGCAGTTTACTCTTCTGTTCCCACAAGTACTCTATTATCCATCCTTTGTCATCAGATATTTGAAAAGCAAGCCAAAGCAAGTTTGATTCAATGCCGCAGCAGGTTCATCTCTAGAGCTAGTTCTCCATCAAACTTGCTTCCACTGCAACGGTTATACCATTCTTCTCCGCTTCCGCAGAAGTACATCACATATGACCATCCCCAGCCTACCACGTTAGAGGCACACCCATCCGACGTCATGACAACCAACTCCCGTCCGACGTCACAGGAAGCCTTCCAGCAACTTACCCCTTTCCACTTCTGATACCTTAAGCTTTGCACTCTGCAAGTTTTTGGGGGGTTATCAACATCATCATGGCGGCTGTCCTGCATTTATTTGCAGCTTTTTGGGGGGAGTACTCTGGGTTCGGGCCGAATACCGAGCCCGGAGCCCTCTCCTCGGACAGCACGCCAAATACGCATTTATTCTATCTGACTTATTTGTTAGTGTGAACTCGTGAAATGATGTTTTATAAACAAAGTTCGGGAGGAGCACGTTCAAATAATCAATCAATCAACTCGTCATCAAACAATTACCATGTCTACCCTATCAGCATGAGAGGAAGCATATATATATTCACTCTGTCAACTCACCTAACATTCCTTGACAGTTTTCAGCATCCCTCCACCACCCCAACTCCTCACTCTTGGCTTGTTCTTTCACAGCCAGGAATACGGGGGGAGTACTCTGGGTTCGGGCCGAATACCGAGCCCGGAGCCCTCTCCTCGGACAGCACGCCAAATACGCATTTATTCTATCTGACTTATTTGTTAGTGTGAACTCGTGAACGAAAGGTAAAAGCAGTGTCGAAAATTGATGCTTATCTAATGCCCAGGGTTAACGAGTTGCTCGATCGGTTGGGTAAAGCTCAATTTTGTTCCGACACTAGATTTGAAAAGGGGAACGTCAATGTCCCAAGAGAAAATGGCCGTTTGGATCACACCAATTTGCTACACTTCCTTAGTTTGTTCAGGGCCCCACCTACGTTCCAGCGTCTCATGGACAGTGTCTTCCATCCCCACCAGGCATACACCACAGCCAACCTTGATGACATAATTTACATTAATGATAGGACGTGGCATATGTGACACACGAGGGCAGTTCTGAGGTCGTTGCCCATGGAGGGACTCAGCAAACTTAAGAAACTGCGCAATTGGTCGAGAGGAAGTACAGAATCTGGGCTTACACACAGATCATGGGCAGGTGCGACTGGGACCTCAGACTGGGATCTGGGACCTGAGTTGTCCCAGGTGGTGGAAGAATGTCTGGCCTGAGTAAGGCAGTCTGAGTATGTGGCAAGGGGGCGTGGTTTTGTTGCAGAAAGAGAGCAAGATTGCAAGAAAAGATTTTTTTTCAGAGAAGCTTTTGTTAAATAAAAACTTTAAAGTGTTGCACAGCAGCTGGTTGTACCCGAACGCCTTCTTTTCCTGGACCAGAAAACGTGAAGCGTCACATATGCATTCAGGCCCAGGGGCACATTAACGCACGGGCTTCCATGGGCTGAAGCCTAGAATTATTTTCAAATAATTATTTTTATATATGGGAGTTTATAGCAGTGACAATCGCATTCTATAAACGAACACACACCACCTGTGTTTTTTCAGGACTCGCAACTGTATTTTCATCCTTACATATCCTTGCTGTGTAAACGGAACAGGATTAGACAACTCCTTTTTTGTAACGTCATACAGTGCGAGAGCCGCTCCACATTGAATGCGGATTCAGTAACTTGCATGTGGATATAATCTGCGTCTCAAATTTGCTCGCACTTTTAGAGCAGTTTGCAACCACCAAATTGCCCACATTTATGCCAAGTAATTGTTTTAATTTATGGTGTCTAGGTCATACCTGTAAATGTGCATTTCAGCCTGTAAAGTTTTGATGCCATTTTTTTATTATTGCCTCTGTATAATGCCTATAATAATGTAGTTTATAAGTGCAGCTCTGCTTTATGTAACTGCTATACCTGGCAAAGAGTGAATTTGAATTTGATGTCCTGAGAGCCTTTATGGGATAAGAGTGAAGGAGAGACAGGAAACGACAAAGGAGAAGACTTGGGCACATGATCAAGACCAAGCCGGTAATTAAACTTGGGTCACCTGTAAGGCTATTGCGAGACATATTGGAGCTCTGCCCATGAGACTATTGCTTCAACAAAATAGAAAATTTCAGGCAAATGCAGAATTTTATTATTTTTAAAAACTGAGGGGGAAAAAAAACAACATATAAAAACAATAGTTATCAAAATGTATATTTTATCTGTTTCTTTAAAAAAAAATAAAAAAAGATTGATTTTACATTTTTTTTGCAAAAAAACTGTTTTACAACAAACAACAACAGAACCTTCAGTGTTTAACTGCACATTTATCATACACAGTGGAAAATGTTGTTCCTTCCTTGAAATTACCAATCAAACTGAGCAGTTTGTAATTCTGATAATGAATTAATTAAATTATATATATATATATATATATATATATATATATATATATATGTACAGTGTGTGTGTGTGTGTGTGTGTGTGTGTGTGTGTGTGTGTGTATATAAGTAGATTTTCAAAAGATGCATCCTATCCCCACTTAAAAAAAAACAAAAAACACACACACTGAGTTGATAATAGATAAATGTTTTCATTTGATCTTATGACCTCTGATGCTTATTGCCTTTTTCTCTTTTCTGTTCTTCTTTATATCCGTCATATCTTCTCTTTTTCATCTTGTTCTTCAGCTCAGTTTTCTCATCTTTCATTACAGGAACCTCTTCTCTCAGCTTCTGAAACTTCTTTAGATCAGCACAAAAAAGTACCTGAGACACAAAAAGAAACAATAAAGTGGTCAAAAAAATATATAAATATTATTATCCAATGAAAGTTGTACAGTATTACTCACAGACTGTGCCCAGCCAGCATAGGGACCCCAGAGTTTTCTAAAGAAGTCACCTAGAAAAAGAGAATCAAAAATATACCTCATTTACTTTACTTTTAAAGTAGATTTTTACTACTACTTTTTTTGAGACAACGCGAGTTTGTCAGTTTAAAACTCACAGGCACAAATTGACTGTTGTGTGGTTGCCAGGCAGAGTATATTATAGGTACTAACCAATCTCTTTGTAGACTCTATCAGTCAAGGTCTTCTGGCTGTTACCCGCAGCAAAGTTGTAGTCACGTTTGGCGATCTGCCACACATGTGTGTCCACAGGAAGAGCCTCAAACTTGTCCAGTGACATCAGACATGCACAGTCAGCCACCTGATCCCAAGCAAATATACATTTCAGATGTAACACAGATGTTTGCAGATATGATAAATCTATGCGTTTAACAGCTAGAACGATCAGGACAGTTCGGCTGAAATAAAATAAAAGCCCTCATGTAAAGGGAACTATGCCAGTAGAGGTAATAAAGGAGCATATGCTAGAAACATACCCAATGCAAATGTATTGCAAGCATGTGTCCCATTGTACATACTGTACTTGATAATGGAGTTAATCAAACGTTTGAATATATTAATATTAATCAAGTAGCTTTAAGCACTGACAATTTACCTAACTTTAACTTCAGCTTTAGACTGCCATGATAGTGATTGACCTGGAAGAGAAAATCCTCCATAGAAGATGGAACTTCACGGTATCACACGCCTTTGAGCAAAGCTGAGCATGCAACGTGTACTTGCGTTGCAATTGCGAGGGTAAAAGTGTATGCATTCATGTACTGCTATGCAAAGAGTATTTTTATATAAAAATGCAGGCTTAACAAATAATTACTTTGAGACCAACTCCAGGAAGAGTTCTCAGTGCATCTCTGGCCTGCAGGTAGGGGGCGCTGCGGAGCGACTGGAGCCAGTCAGGGCCATGAGAGTTCACAATGATTTGTGAGCTCTGCTGCAGGAAACGAGCACGGTAGCCAAAACCCAAGTCTCGCAAACGCATCTCCACACTAGGGTCTGTCACAGATATACAAACAAACATTCAAATATTAAGCATTATCCTTTTCAGTGCTTGTTTAATTTTGCATTGTGGTGTCAATGATTTTGGTTTTTAAACACATTTACTCTTATTAGTCTGTCTGGAATATATGATTGTGATGGTCAATACTGGGATTCAGCAGCCAAATAGTTTAGCATAAGAATGCTAAACTATATAAATAACTGTTGTCACTGGCAACCCATTTCTTATATATATGTGGTATTTTCACATCTCATATAAGTCTATGATCTTTCTTCTAAAAAATGTTTTATTATTTGAAGGGATAGTTCACCCGAGGGATATTCATATATAAACATTAAATCAACATAGATACACAGATGTAACTGTAACTATGTAACTTTTTTTGTCCCTTCTAACGGTTAAAGACTGGGATCTGGGACCTGAGTTGTCCCAGGTGGTGGAAGAATGTCTGGCCTGAGTAAGGCAGTCTGAGTATGTGGCAAGGGGGTGTGGTTTTGTTGCAGAAAGAGAGCAAGATTGCAAGAAAAGATTTTTTTTCAGAGAAGCTTTTGTTAAATAAAAACTTTAAAGTGTTGCACAGCAGCTGGTTGTACCCGAACGCCTTCTTTTCCTGGACCAGAAAACGTGAAGCGTCACATATGCATTCAGGCCCAGGGGCACATTAACGCACGGGCTTCCATGGGCTGAAGCCTAGAATTATTTTCAAATAATTATTTTTATATATGGGAGTTTATAGCAGTGACAATCGCATTCTATAAACGAACACACACCACCTGTGTTTTTTCAGGACTCGCAACTGTATTTTCATCCTTACATATCCTTGCTGTGTAAACGGAACAGGATTAGACAACTCCTTTTTTGTAACGTCATACAGTGCGAGAGCCGCTCCACATTGAATGCGGATTCAGTAACTTGCATGTGGATATAATCTGCGTCTCAAATTTGCTCGCACTTTTAGAGCAGTTTGCAACCACCAAATTGCCCACATTTATGCCAAGTAATTGTTTTAATTTATGGTGTCTAGGTCATACCTGTAAATGTGCATTTCAGCCTGTAAAGTTTTGATGCCATTTTTTTATTATTGCCTCTGTATAATGCCTATAATAATGTAGTTTATAAGTGCAGCTCTGCTTTATGTAACTGCTATACCTGGCAAAGAGTGAATTTGAATTTGATGTCCTGAGAGCCTTTATGGGATAAGAGTGAAGGAGAGACAGGAAACGACAAAGGAGAAGACTTGGGCACATGATCAAGACCAAGCCGGTAATTAAACTTGGGTCACCTGTAAGGCTATTGCGAGACATATTGGAGCTCTGCCCATGAGGCTATTGCTTCAACAAAATAGAAAATTTCAGGCAAATGCAGAATTTTATTATTTTTAAAAACTGAGGGGGAAAAAAAACAACATATAAAAACAATAGTTATCAAAATGTATATTTTATCTGTTTCTTTAAAAAAAAATAAAAAAAGATTGATTTTACATTTTTTTTGCAAAAAAACTGTTTTACAACAAACAACAACAGAACCTTCAGTGTTTAACTGCACATTTATCATACACAGTGGAAAATGTTGTTCCTTCCTTGAAATTACCAATCAAACTGAGCAGTTTGTAATTCTGATAATGAATTAATTAAATTATATATATATATATATATATGTGTGTGTGTGTGTGTGTGTGTGTGTGTGTGTGTGTGTGTGTGTGTGTGTGTGTGTGTGTGTGTGTGTGTGTGTGTGTGTGTGTGTGTGTGTGTGTGTGTGTGTGTGTGTGTGTGTGTGTGTGTGTGTGTGTGTGTGTGTGTGTATATATAAAAGTAGATTTTCAAAAGATGCATCCTATCCCCACTTAAAAAAAACACACACACTGAGTTGATAATAGATAAATGTTTTCATTTGATCTTATGACCTCTGATGCTTATTGCCTTTTTCTCTTTTCTGTTCTTCTTTATAACCGTCATATCTTCTCTTTTTCATCTTGTTCTTCAGCTCAGTTTTCTCATCTTTCATTACAGGAACCTCTTCTCTCAGCTTCTGAAACTTCTTTAGATCAGCACAAAAAAGTACCTGAGACACAAAAAGAAACAATAAAGTGGTCAAAAAAATATATAAATATTATTATCCAATGAAAGTTGTACAGTATTACTCACAGACTGTGCCCAGCCAGCATAGGGACCCCAGAGTTTTCTAAAGAAGTCACCTAGAAAAAGAGAATCAAAAATATACCTCATTTACTTTACTTTTAAAGTAGATTTTTACTACTACTTTTTTTGAGACAACGCGAGTTTGTCAGTTTAAAACTCACAGGCACAAATTGACTGTTGTGTGGTTGCCAGGCAGAGTATATTATAGGTACTAACCAATCTCTTTGTAGACTCTATCAGTCAAGGTCTTCTGGCTGTTACCCGCAGCAAAGTTGTAGTCACGTTTGGCGATCTGCCACACATGTGTGTCCACAGGAAGAGCCTCAAACTTGTCCAGTGACATCAGACATGCACAGTCAGCCACCTGATCCCAAGCAAATATACATTTCAGATGTAACACAGATGTTTGCAGATATGATAAATCTATGCGTTTAACAGCTAGAACGATCAGGACAGTTCGGCTGAAATAAAATAAAAGCCCTCATGTAAAGGGAACTATGCCAGTAGAGGTAATAAAGGAGCATATGCTAGAAACATACCCAATGCAAATGTATTGCAAGCATGTGTCCCATTGTACATACTGTACTTGATAATGGAGTTAATCAAACGTTTGAATATATTAATATTAATCAAGTAGCTTTAAGCACTGACAATTTACCTAACTTTAACTTCAGCTTTAGACTGCCATGATAGTGATTGACCTGGAAGAGAAAATCCTCCATAGAAGATGGAACTTCACGGCTTCACGCCTTTGAGCAAAGCTGAGCACGCAACGTGTACTTGCGTTGCAATTGCGAGGGTAAAAGTGTATGCATTCATGTACTGCTATGCAAAGAGTATTTTTATATAAAAATGCAGGCTTAACAAATAATTACTTTGAGACCAACTCCAGGAAGAGTTCTCAGTGCATCTCTGGCCTGCAGGTAGGGGGCGCTGCGGAGCGACTGGAGCCAGTCAGGGCCATGAGAGTTCACAATGATTTGTGAGCTCTGCTGCAGGAAACGAGCACGGTAGCCAAAACCCAAGTCTCGCAAACGCATCTCCACACTAGGGTCTGTCACAGATATACAAACAAACATTAAAATATTAAGCATTATCCTTTTCAGTGCTTGTTTAATTTTGCATTGTGGTGTCAATGATTTTGGTTTTTAAACACATTTACTCTTATTAGTCTGTCTGGAATATATGATTGTGATGGTCAATATTGGCATTCAGCAGCCAAATAGTTTAGCATAAGAATGCTAAACTATATAAATAACTGTTGTCACTGGCAACCCATTTCTTATATATATGTGGTATTTTCACATCTCAGATAAGTCTATGATCTTTCTTCTAAAAAATGTTTTATTATTTGAAGGGATAGTTCACCCGAGGGATATTCATATATAAACATTAAATCAACATAGATACACAGAGCACATCAAATATGGTAAAAGGATAGTCAGTGGTACATGCTCGATGTGCGAGAACAAACCTCATTGGTTCTTGCGGAAGCTCAAATGTGCTTGCATTACACATGAGAATAAACCTTGTGCATCAAGCAAGCACGTTTGAGTTTCTATTTATCATATTTGATCTGCTATCTACAGAATGTGCGTTGATCAATGTTTTATATTGTGAACAAAAGCCTAAATCATATAAAGTGATCAAACTTTCCCAATTCATATGGATTAAGTTTTCTTGCATTTTATTAACTTTATGAAGTTTTGGGTGAATGTACTTTTAATGAAGGGACATCATTTTCCTTAACAAAAGCCTAGGGTGAATTTGTATGTGAACTAACCATTAAACTCAAATCAACATTTCATGTCTATTCTTTTAATTATTTGGTATGTACCAGGGTCAGAAATTAACAAGATATTGTGGCAAAAGTGTCACTAACTAAAATTACTGCAGATATTTAAAATGCAGGCCCCCATGTGCTTTTTTTGGTATTTATTTTTTTTATATTTCATTATATCCTATTGTATGCTCAGACAACAACAAAAAAAGACTGCAATAAAACTGTTTGCTAGTTTCCGGTTGTTTGTGTTTATAATGAGCAGTTGTTACCTAGTTTCCGAAAGTGTTCCCAAGAAGATTTTACAGTCTGTATATTTTCAGAGACGGAAGAGGACATATTCTGACATTTCTGACTTTATCGTGTACATCGTATTAAAAATACAGTGTTAAAAGTTTTTTTAAAAGCTTTAATTCAGCTAAGCTTGTCTGAGAAAGCAATGGCTGGTAAATTCTGTAACCGCATTTCGCCATTTCTCCTCAGACAGATGTCTGAAGTAAATCACAGATCAGCTTGAATGAGATTAAAGGGTGTGTTACCAGCGCTCTTTAAATGAAACAAATACATGCTTTAAACACTGCAATACTTCATATGTGAGAGACCTGACAAACATCTACCCTTCATGTTTTTATTATATTGATATTTTAAATATAATTTGTTTCATTGAAAAGTGTCACTAAATGTTAACATGCAAATGCAGATTTTATTGTATAGCTATATGTAAAAGTATCAGAGTCGTCATGGATGATGAGTTTGGTTGAAATTAATTCAATATGTTTAATGGGTTAGATTAGCTCAATTAAGGACTTCATTCCATTTTATCGGCTGCTTCATTCTGTTCTGTGCGATTTAGTAAGAGTAAACGGCTAAGTATAATTTATTTATAAATTGAATCCATATAAGACACTTCAATTGTTGTATGGTAGAATTTGGTGGTAGCTCAAAAGGTATGAAATAGGAGTCCATTAGCTCCTCTGCAGACACCATTGTGAAGTTTCACTGCAAATATCTGTATTTGATGTCTAAGAGGCGAGTGGTGTTATGTAGATAATATGAAATAAATACAAACATGAAGAAAGCACCCCAACAACTTAAAACAGTGATTATAAAAAAACTACTTAAAACAGAAAACTAACTTAGAGACCAGTGAAACATTCTTGAGTGTTTATTTTGTACATTATTTAAAGCTACTTTTACTTTTTTGATCACTGACAAAATGATTGTGTGAAAAAAACAAAAACATTGCATGACAGTAGAGTGCTAGTATAGCTACCGGTAAGCATATAAATGCAGCAGTTAGAGTTCTTACCAGAACCAGGGAGTATGACCCTATTAGCCCGGTTCTGTCAACACTGCATTGGCTCCCTATTAAACATCGTAAACATTTTTAAATATTGCTGATCACTTACAAAGCACTAAATGGTTTAGCGCCGCAGTACTTGAGCGAGCTCTTAACGCATTATAGTCCTTCACGTTCTTCGCAACGGAAGTGAATCAATCAATCAAAACTAACTTTAGCTGGACAATAACTTTATCCTAAAGCTGTTGTAAAGCCTTATGGTAATTTCCTATCATCTTGAAGGTGACTTGAATTGATTTGACTTGTAAGATAGATAGTTTTATTTAATGCCATGTCAGCATCTAAGGCTATTTTCATGGCAAAAATTCAATTACAAAAATACAAATATCATATAAATACAATAAAACCAAGCAAACAAACACAAGTCATATTATACAAAAAATAATAATTCTACCTGTAAGATCTTGCAGAGGGGGGAAATCATAATAGGCCACATCATCAATCTTGCAGAGGAGAGTCCCGAGTGTCTGACACAGTCTGTCAACCATGCCCTGAATCCGTGAAATGTGATTATTAGAGCTACAGATGAATGAGAAAAGACACTCCACGGGATCTTGACGTAACAAACGCACTCCTGAAATATTCAAAAAGACAGACACATCCACACACATTAAAAATTTTTTTTTTTTATTAAGAACCACTGTTCAAAAGACAGCACTTTTGCACAAAAAGACAGCATTTGTGTTTATGTTGCACTTGCTCAGTCGTCTTGGATCTATAGACACAAAGTTTGTTTCGTCAAAAAAGTGACTAGTATTAGGCTGATCATGTGATTTCAACATGTCTGGCCTATGAAGCAATCTGCTTCCTGTCAAATAAATCAGCTTTTATTAGGCTACTTAAACTATCGGTCAAAAGTTTTAGATTTTTTTTTTGTTTCTAAAATAAATCTCTTATGCTGACAAAGGCTCAGTTTATTTGATCAAAAATACAGTAACAACAGTAATATTGTGAAATATTACAATTTAAGATAACTATTTTTAATTTGAATATATTGTAAAATGCGATTGTTTTTCCTGTGCTGAATTTTCAGCAGCCCCGTTTTCAATGTCACATGATCCTTCAGAAATCATTCTAATATACTTATATTTAGTGCTCAAGAAACATTCCTTAATATTATCAATGTTAAAAATAGTTGTTAGAATAGATACAGATATGTTAATAGATACAAATATGATGTGTGTAAATCATCTTTAAACTGAAAAATTACACGTGTACACCTTGAAAAGAGAAGAAAATACTGTGATTGTTACCCTCAAGTTGTTTGAAAACATACAATAATCAACTGGTTTCAAAGTGTCTGGCAATGCACCATAAAAGTATAAAACTAGTCCATGAATTATTTTTACATCTTAAAGGTACACTATGTAACTTTTTTGTCCCTTCTAACGGTTAAAAACAAAACTGCATGCATTTTGTTTGTGCTTCGGCTCTGCGTGACTGTGCAGATGAATTTAGTTATCCTACTGCTCATAAAACATTCACTACTTGCCTTAAAGGGATAGTTCACCCAAAAATGAAAATTCTGTCATTAATTACTCACCCTCATGTCGTTCCAAACCCGTAAGACTTTCATTCATCTTCGGAGAGCTAGCAACTTCCACTTTGACACTTCAAAAAGTTTATAAAGAGATCGTAAAACTAATCCATATTAATCAAGCGGTTTAGTCCAAATTTTCTGAAGAGACTCGATTGCTTTACATGATGAACAGATTGAATTTAGGCTTTTAGTCACATATAAACATTCATCAACTCACACATCAGTTGCGGTAAACGGAAGCTCAAGTATATTCGCTTCACGTGCAAGAACCAATGAGGTTCATTCTCATGTGTTACACAGCACATTTGAGCTTCTGCAAGAACCAATGAGGTTACTTTGTTCTACATCACTTAGACTGTGTGCAATCTCTCTGTGTGTGAGTGTGTGTGTGTGTGTGTGTGTGTGTGTGTGTGTGTGTGTGTGTGTGTGTGTCAAGAAACTTTGCTGCAATGATATGACGCAGCGCATGCCGCCTGATAATAGGCTACTGAGCTGGGGACTATTATCAGGTGCTGCGTCATATCATTACGCCTGCTGGACTCATGGTACGGCAGCAAAGTTTCTTGATTATTACGCAGGAATGAGAGTATAGTTCCTTGCCATATCAGCCTAGAAAATCGCAACTTTTCATTTTACGTCGGTCTTAGTACACGATGCAACTACAGAAGAGTCAAGTTTTAAATAGGAAAAATATCAAAACTCTTTGTTAATTTTTTTGAGAGAGATGCTAATGGTCTTGTCCGGTTCAATTCATTATGCTAAGCTATGCTAAAAGTGGGCGTTGGGGGAGTTGTAAAATGAGCCTATTTCCAAAAAAAGTGGAGTATCCCTTTAAAGGGTAACTAAACCCCTGGTCAGAGCCTGACTCCACCCACTGGCAATATTTGAAAAATGCTGGAAAAGTAGGCAGAGCCCAGTGGAGAGGGGGCGTGCATCTGTGACGTATCTCTCTGCAGGCGAGGGCGTGGTTAGTTGGTACCCTCTGACGTCAGAGGGTACCACAACTTCCAATAGGAAAATTCAACTGCAGTAGCCACTGTTCAACCTGAAGAGGGCAGCACTCAGACGTTTTTACACCATATTTTGTAAAATTAAAACACTTTAAACACAAATGTCAAAAAAACTACTTGAATCAATGAACAGCACTAATAAAGCCCCAGTCTTACAGATCATTAACTGAAAAAAGTTGGTTTAGGGTTTAGTTACCCTTTAAATGTGAATAAAAGTCTAAATTATCTGTTCATTATATAAAGAGGGTCTCTTCAGAAAATATGGACTAAACCTCTCAATATGGATTAGTTTTACAATCTCTTTATTAACTTTTTTTGGGGGAAAAAGCTAATTTACTTTGCACACACTCCAAAGGATGAGGACGATTAGATAAGGTAAAACTGACACCATTGTTACTGTTCGTATCACTCTTTATTAGGGGTATGCGATATATATTGTCTGCGATAGTATCGTAATTGTTGTTTTAACAATGTGCAATCTGACATTATCGAGTATATCCCTCACACACACACTCACACACAGAGAGAGTGCACACAGTCTAAGTGATGTAGTCTAGTAGATTAGACTAGTGCAGGTGTGCGTTTTGAGTGCACGCTTTCACCGCGTGATTTAGTCTAATTTATATAATTTAATATAATTAATAAATATCACACGAAGAGTGCAGTTTTTCTCCAGATATCAGCATGATAACAAATGTGATATTAAATAAACTTTAGTTTAATAAACAAGAAGTTAATATTAAGTGACTTACATTTTAGACACCATATTGCCTGTTTATGCTCTATTTCGCCAACCAAAATAGCTCAAAACAAAGCCACAGCACTGTAATTGCATCTCTGAGCAACACACACCCGTGTTTCCTTACTGAATGAATCAGCTTTTGAATGAATCAGTTGAATAGGTAACACTTTACAATAAGGTTTATTAGTTAATTAATTAACATAAACTAACCATGAGCAATACATTTTTTTACTGTATTTATTCATCTTTGTTAACAAAAAATACAGCTGTTCATTGTTTGTTCATGTTAGTTCACAGTGCATTAACTAATACAACTTTTGATTTTAAGAATGTATTAGTTAATGTAGAAATTAACATTGACAAAGATAAATAAATGCTGTAGAAGTATTGTTCATTATTAGTTCATGTTAACTAAAGTAGTTAACTAATGTTAACTAATGAACCTTATTGTAAAGCTTTACCGTTGAATCAATTACTAAGATGGATTAAGTCAAATGCTTCCTGAATTATCAGCCGTTTGAATGAATCGGTTGAATCTCAATGACTCACTCATTAACGGTGACTTGCTGCCCCATTGGCTAGTACTGGCGGTTTTAATTTCACATTTAAAGTATCTTTTCATGTTTTAAATCATTTCAAATATAAATTGTTTAAAACATCAAAACATTATTTATGCATTTGTAGCTGCAGGTTATTAATTTGTCACCTCTGAGCTGCATTGAACAGTCGGTGTAAATGCATCTAAATGCCACTTCTGTTTCTCCTCTCCGTTGCCCAAGATGGATTTTGTAGATACTTATTTAATTTGATTGGTAACAGCCCTATTGTGTCTTATCATTATAATTAAATTTGATTAAATGTATGAAATTGACACAAAAGATGATAGGTTTAAAAAATGGATTTAAAAAAGGTAAAAATGTCCATAAAAGGTAAATACTATATTCACCGAAATATCAGCCGCTAAAAATTATCGGCCAAAAATGGCATTTTTGCTTTTTGGCCAAAAGAGAAAAAAGGCCGAAAATATGGCGCCCCACCCCTCCTCTCAGTGTACAGCATGTTTTAAACTTTGCAAGCGGCTCCGCTTCCAAAGATGCACAGCTTCGAAGCAACTGCTCAGTATTTCGTTCCGTGTGTGTGCTGCGCTCTCTTCTGTCGCTCACGGCCCAAACGCTCCACTCATGCACTCACGATCACCGTAAAAGCAAAGTCCACTCAAATAACGTGCCGAAATGAAATTTCTCTGGACTTGTTTGTGGTAAAGGCGGTATAGCCATTCACTGATCCACTCCCTGCTCTGCTCACAGGACTACATAGAACTCACATGCTGACGGTATAAGTGTAGTTCATACTGTATGTAGTTCATATCACTACGCCACTGATTCTTTCAGTATATGGAAAAGAGCATCACGAAAATTCAGCATAACTGCATTTGTGTTGAAGAGGAAATCATATGACATGAGAAAATTATAACAGAATTTTCATTTTTGGGTAAAATATTCCATTAATTAGATATGTACCTGTAAAGATGTTAGCTGTATGCTTAAAGTGTGGATCTGCGGTGCTCCAGTCCCTGTAGAGATCCCCTAATTTTACACCTAACTGGAAATAGTCCCTCAGAAGTTCCTCCTCTTTGATGTCAGGTTCTGACATAACTGTGCACATTCCCACCTCTTCCTGCTTCACGTCAATCATTCTTTTTGACCTCTTCCCCAATAACTGCTCCTCCTCTTCCACTTTTTGTTTCTGTCTGTTTTCTGTTCCTGGATTTTTTTGATGATTGTAAACATAGTACCATAATGTATCCTCTGTCTGAGTAAGCGTCCACACTTTTCCCCGCATTACTCCCGTCCAGTGACCATCTGCAGTCTCACGCCATCTAAAAAGATAGACAATCATGAACAATTGAACAAAGACATTCATACGCTTAAAGAAACTTTTTTTAATTTTAAGGCATTGTACAGAATGAAATATTACTTTACTTACAGGGTGCTATATATGGTATGCTGCTTACTGTATTTTTAAATACAGCCCATATTTACATATCAGTACCTACTCAGTATTTAGCAGCTTGGTGGAAATGTTGTTAATTATTTCACATGTGTCTTGGTAGGCCAGTCAAAACACAATTTACACAGACATCTTAAAGGTACAGTATAAAAACAGCATGCTTAGGGTGAGAGACGGTGTGAAATAAAAAAAATAAGATTGGCTTGGGTATGAGAAACAATGACTAACATTATAAATGGTCTGCAGGGAGTAAATCAAATGCTACAAAAGCATAGAATGTGACCCTTTTAAAAGAAATGTTTCTTTTGAAGAGCAATGAAACAGTAGAATATAGTTTACCTGAAGGTCTGACCACATCCCAGAGTGAAATCCAGCCGAAGCTCTGACTGTGGACATGTGAGTGACCGCCACGCCTTACAACCCACAGAGAGCAGAGCATGCTGGGACATTATGTAGCTTTGATCCTTACACCATCAGGACATATCAAGTCAGCTACTGTGATAACAATATAGAAATAATTATAACAACAATTCAAGGAAAGAATAAAATAGACTGAAACAAATTAAAACATGCTATGAAAATACACATATGGTTTGCACAGAAGAAAAGTTTAAAAAAATGAGGTCTGTAGCGCACAAAGAGACACCCTACTTAATATATCTTGTGCACGCTGTATATATTCTATACGACAGAATTAACAGAAACAACTATTTTTCACAGAAATAAATATACTTAAGTTCAAAATGTTTGCAGTCTATTGAGCAGAAAATGTTGCCAGCTAATCACTGTGTTCTATGGACAAGGGGCGCACTTTGTTTGTTTTTCCCTCAATTCTTATTGTTACACATTGGAATGTATACAATAAATTGCTTAAATATATGAATTCCAAGGATTGGTATCTGAGATACAAATCGAAACCCGTCCTAGTAAGCTCTAATAAACGAGGTGATTGGTTTATCCTGATCAGCCCTGAAAAGATAAATAGACTCACAACGCCGTCTAGATGTTTCAGCATCAGCAGAGCAGATTTAAAGTCGAGCCTCCAATGTTAGCAACAACAACAAAACTTAACGCTGCTTTGCGAAGGAGGCAAGAGAGCGTTTTTCTGACTTTTTATTTTATTTTATTTTTTTAGTACGCCGAATAAACATATGAAGAGTTCAGATGCAAAAGCCTCTAAATGCCATCTGAATTTTTCTTATAGAATGATCATTTTTTATCAAGCTTGTATATTTAAGTTCAGTAATTTCACTTAAATGATAATTAATAGGTAATCTTCATTGCCATTTAAGTGAAATTATTGAATTTAAATATACGAGCTTCATAAAAATGATCATTCTATAAGAAAATTTCAGATGGCATTTAGAGGCTTTTGCATCTGAACTCTTCATATTTTCACTTAATGAACTGACAGCCCATCGGCTAATCTTCAACATTGTATTTATCTTCTTTTTCCGATTAAAATTTATGACAGATTGAACACCATTCGGCGCATTACCTTCTTCTTCTTCTCCTTCTCCTTCTTCGGTGTTTTATGGCTGGCTGTTGGCATTCAAAAATGTGCATTACTGCCACCTGTAGCAAACATAGACAGTATATGGTAGCAAAGAGTATAGAAGGCTCTTTGCCTGTAGCAGAGCCCGTCTACGGAGAGCCTGCCCACTGTGGCTATTGTACCGAATTTTGGTTGTAGTTCCACCAGAGTTCCACTGGGGGCGCTCGCCATGAGTGCAAAATGAATGGGAGTCAATGGGGCTAGACGGCTAAATTTGTCTCTTTCACCCGATTGCCGTTGAGAAATCTCAGATTTGATTGTAGGTTTTGCAAGTTCAACATGGGTTATAGGTCGAAAGTTGAATGAACGAGTACTTATGTCCTTTCGATTTCTTACAGGTTGAGTTGTTGTTGCCCATAACACACTAGCATTCTGCTAATGAACGCTGATTGGTCAGTGAAGGACTGATTACGACCAGAGATACAGCTTGATGGCATCGTGGCATCCGAAGCGGGACCAGAAACAAACAAAACAAAAACTCTTCTAGCACGTGTATTTACCTGTGACAGCTGTGTTGTCGATGCCTCGAGAGAAAAGAAAGTGCAGAGCGCGAAAGCACCAAAGTGACTGAAGGATCGCCGTAAAGCAGTATCTCTGGTCGTACGATGTGTATGACGTCATTGACACTTTAAAAGACTTTTTAAAGCAAATAAGTGACTCAAAAAAATCTAACACCCAGCAATGTGTAATCCCCTTTGCATCCCCTTTCGAAAACAATATTCAAATTACTCGACAAAAAATTATATCCTGAGAAAAGTGGATTTTGAGAGCAATATCTCCATAGACCTCCATTCATTCTGCACTCGTCCTGTGAGAGCCCTCATATGGAATCAGAGTGGAACTTCAACCAGTTCAGAAGCCGGAAGTGTACTGAGAGTGAAACTTCTCGCCATCATAGACAGTATGCTCGCCATATTGTTCTTCTGCTGCTTCTTCTTCTTGTTGTTACTGGCCGCTCACTCCTTAGGAGTATTACCGCCACCTACTGTACAGCCTACATGGGTGATGCATCTGTATATTCCTTTTATATACATTCCTTCCCTCTTCTCTCCTTTTATTTGTGGATGTAATGCCTCACCCACCTTCTGCTGGTGCTGCGTGTTCAGCTCCTCCAACTTCCGCCCTGGGCTCCTCAACCTTTAAGGTGGGCGTCACAATCCCCATACATTATATCCTATGCTCTAATCCTGTATTCTTTAAAAAGGTTAAAACAGCCCCATATCTCTGAGAATCTCTCAATCCCTTTCCCAAGAGGTCCGTGACATTTACTGGTCTATCCTTTATATTATTAAATAAACTACTTCGTTGATCGTCATATTTATTACATTTAAAAAATACATGCTCTACTGTTTCTAAAACATCACATTCATCATACCATTTTCATGCTTCCCCATTATTGCAAGTGTTGAATTTAATCCTGGGTGTCCTAATCTTAATCTTGAGATCATTACTTCTTCCTTTCTGTACCTTCCATAACACTGTTCTTTTCCTACTAATTTTTCAATATTATAATATCATCTCCCTGTGCTGCTATTTTCGCACCTTTGTTGCCATTTATTTACTAGTTTCTTTTTAATCACTGATTTTTCCTCACTTCTCCCCAGTGGTACTTTTATATTCACTAAGTTTTTGTTTAATGCCTTTTTTTGCTAATTTATCAGCAGTTTCATTTCCTACTATCCCAATGAGTGCCGGTATCCAACAGAAGTACACTATTATACCCTCGGTTTTCAGTCTGTACAATAATGTATATATTTCCATCATTAAATCTTATCTGTCACTTCTTGTAGACAGTATAATTTTAAGAGCTGACGATGAATCTGAACAGATCACAGTCCTAATTGGCTTAGTCTGTGCAATCCATTGTAGCCCTCCTATTATGGCAATTAACTCTGTGGAATATACAGACAATTTCCTGTAGTCTATTAACTTGTCACTTCATAATTATATTCATCTTTCCAGTCCAGTCCTCCTTAAAAAATAAATGAATAAATAAATATTTCCTCCCTTTATCACTATTCCCGCATTCTAATATAGGCTACTTTTTACATTATACTGCCCTACACCAATTTCTTGTAAATGATATTTCAACTCTTGTCTTTCTTGTGGAAATTTCCTGCATGACATAAAAATGTGCCTAACTGTTTCCTCCTCTTGATATTCATCGCATTGACCTGTGGGACGTTTTCTTAATATACAAAAGAGTTCCATTTAACTTACAATGCCCAAACTTACAGAGTCCATTCATTACAACATTGTTATTTCCTTCTATTTGTTGTTTTGTTCCCAGGTGAAAAAGAATTCTATTAAAAATATAGTTTAATAAAGTGTACTAAGTATATTTTCTACATTTTGTACTATTTTCGTCAAATCCAAGTATAGTTAAGTGTATTCAATTTAACATCTATTTGACTACACTTCTAGTGTAAATAGTATACTAAAATGGAACAACTTTTTTTAAACTTCAAGTGCACTAAAATACACTAATGAAAATCAAGATTCATGAGCAATTAAGCACACTTACAGTACAATTGCATTGTATCGCCATTCTAATGGAAATACACTTAAAAAGGCAATTGCAGCGCAAATTATAGTTGTGTTTAAGTACATTTTGTGCATACTGCTATCATACTTATAATTACTAAAAACTATGTTAATTTAGTATGCCTCTGTAATATTTCAAGTGATCTACAAATGCACTTCCTAACTATATTTAGTGCTTTTAAAGTGTCCCACTATGACAATAATAATGTTTTTGAAGTGAAGTTCAATTACAACCTAAACATCATACACGTACTTTCAGTGCAATGTTATTATAGTGTAAGGTAGAAACAAATTGTTTGAAGTATATTTCATCTGTACTTTTATCCCCATTTTGTTATACTTAAGCATGAATGTTGCTATTACACTACAAGTGTATTATATTACAATTCAGTTCAAGAACATTACATAACCAGATTACAGATTACTGTTCTTTACCTGTTATATAAAGTGACCCTTCTGTCAATCAAGTGTTTGTGTGTTTGTTAATACATGATGGTAACAGTGTAGATAAACAAAATGAACTTACATGTCTTACTCACTGCAGCATTGTAGCATATGACCCTTTAAGAAATCAGCCTAACAATGTCAATACACTTTCCATTAGTAGGCTACAGTAAATTAATAAATTTATACATTTCCACTAAAAGTGTTTGCATTTTAGCATATTTTATGACGGTACTTTGATATGATAATAAAAGTACACTTATATTTTAGTGCACTTTGTTTACAGTGTACTAAGATTACACTACCGATGAAGTGAAATCAGTGTACACTTTCAAAAATTATACTAACTCTGTATTACAAATAAGCGTACTTACTAAAAGTACACTAAATTACCACTATACATTTTTGTATTTTAACATATTTTATGAAAGTACTTTGATATGCCACTAAAAATACACTTATTTTAGAGTGTACTGTATAAAGTGTACAGAAGTCACACTTCTAATGAAGTGAGATCATAGTACACTTTAAAAAAGTATACTAACAATTCATTTCCAAAAAATATACTTCCCATAAGTACACTGAATTGCCACTCTAAGTATGTCAAATTTAATACACTAAAAAAAAAAAATCAAAAAAAAAAAATTCTATACAATTTAAACAACAAAGTACACTTTCAAAAAGTACATTTAAAAAATTATTTGATTACTGGTAAATTAGTATACTTACTTTTTGGACTCTTATAAGTTGAACTTAATTACATCTTTTTTGAAGTATACTTTTAAAAAGTACATATTAAATACTCTTTAAATAAAGCACAACAAGTAGAAGCATACTTGTTTTATACTTCATGTACTTCATTCATATTTATAATCCACTAAAGTATACTACTTTTTTACCTGGGTTGTTGTTGTTGTTGTTGTTGTTTTAATTTTTTTTTTTTTTTTACCCTTCAGCAAATGGTTGCACCCCTGATTTCATATAATATTTCTTGATGTTTACTAGCTTTTCCAGACTGAATACTCATAAGAGCTGATAAAAAGTCACTATAATGTTAACATCCCTGGACTGTTTAATCCATTCTAATGCCATTAGTAAAGTACATAATTCTACTGTACAAGCATTTAAGCTGTCAGAAGTACTTTTGCTAATTCCTATTTAAATATTAGGGATGTATGCCACATAACCTGTTGCATCTATTTGTAAATCCTTTGATCCATCTGTACAAATCTGAATACTGTCTTTATACTTGTTGTCATTATATTTATAATATTCACTAATTATATCTATATTTCTGTTACATCCTTTGATTGATAGAAGCTCTAGATCAAACTTCGGAATTTCCAAAGTCCAAATTGGTTTAACAGGCCATACCACAGTATTAGAAAATGGTTTATTTTACACTTCCACTTCTTTTGCAATTAAATCACCTGTCCAGCCAAAACTTTCTTTCTTTCTCTCCTTTTCCCAACACTTCTGTAACACCTTTTTTGTTGGATGATTATCCTAATGCTCTCTAAGATTTATCCAATAGTTTCCTGCCAATTGTTTCCGTCGAAGCCACAATGGCATTTCACCTCCCTCAACCTGAAGTGCACATACTGGGGAGCGACTAGCTTAGTGAACTCTGTACATTGTTCGGTTCCGGCTGTAGTAGAAGCCCGTGCAGCAGGGCAATTGGGTGACGGTGAGGCGCTGTAGTCGCGGGACAAAACACTGCTCTTCCGTTCCGATTACAACATTAAATAGGTTCTCCCCTCTCAGTGAAACACCCACTGTGAATCCTGTTGAATGTGCCCTAGTTATTGGTGATTCTATTACATGGAATGTGAAAATAGAGACACCAGCCACTATAGTCACATGTTCGCCGGGAGCCAGAGCGCCTGACATCAAAGCAAATGTAAAAGTGCTGGCTAATGCTAATCGTAAATTCTCTAAGATTATTATTCACGTCGGCACTAATGATGTTCGACTCCGCCAGTCGGAGATCACTAAAATTAATGTTAAAGAGGTGTGTGAACTCGCAAATATGATGTCAGGCACTATAATTTGCTCTGGCCCCCTTCTTGTTCGCAGGAGTGATGAGATACTTAGTAGATTGTCCTCACTCAATGGCTGGCTGTCTAAGTGGTGTCCGTAAAATAATATTGAATTCATAAACAATTGGAAAAGTTTTTGGGGCAGACCTGACCTGTTGAAAAGAGTTGGTATTCATCCCTCCTGGGATGGTGCTGCTCTTCTCTCTAGTAATAGGGCACATAGTCTTAGAGCTCAAACATGAATTGGGGCTCAGGTCAGGAAACAGACAGACTGGCTAAACCGACCGTCTGCTAGCTGTCTCACGTCACCAAGGTCAGATAAATCCCATCACATAGAGACTCTTTCACCTAGATATCATCATATAGAGACTGTGTCTGTTCCCCGAATTAGGACATACAAAAAACTTCCAAACCCATCTAAGGGCAAAAATGTAACTGATGTTCAAAAAATTTAAAACAAATATAATACAAATGAGCAAATGATAAAGCTTGGGTTGCTGAATATTCGATCCCTTACTTCAAAAGCACTTATTGTTAATGATATGATTACAGACTATAACCTAGATATGCTGTGTTTAACAGAAACCTGGCAAAACCAAACGATTACATTACTTTAAATGAGTCCACCCCGCAAGATTACTGTTATAAACATGAACCTCGTCTGAAAGGCAAAGGGGGAGGTGTTGCTGTAATTTATAGTAATATTTTCAGAATTACTAAGAAGTCTTCAAATATAATTCTTTTGAAGTGTTGGTGCTTAATGTAACAATATATAGTGTAAATGATAAATCACGTTTGAGATTTGTACTGACTACTGTATACAGGCCACCAGGGCACCATACAGACTTTATCAAAGAATTTGCTGATTATCCATAAGAGTTAGTACTGGCTGCAGATAAAGTCCTAATTGTTGGTGATTTTAATATACATGTAGATAACGAAAAAGATGCATTGGGATTGGCATTTAAAGACATTCTTAACTCTATTGGAGTTAGACCACATGTGTCAGGACCTACTCATTGTTGTAATCATACTCTAGATCTAATATTATCACATGGAATAAATGTTGATGCCGTTGAAATTCTGCTGCAGAGCGATGACATCTCAGATCACTATCTAGTCTCATGTAAACTTCATTTAGCCAAGGCTGCAAAGCCGACTCCGTGTTACAAATATGTTAGACCTATCACTTCTGCCACTAAAGATTGCTTTATTAATAATCTTGCTGATCAGTTTCATCTTCTCAGCATCCCAGATAGCTTAGAAGAACTCGATATTGCAACAGAAACTTTTAACTCTCTCTTTTCCAGTACTTTAGACACAGTTGCTCCCGTTGCGCTTAAAGAAGATTAAAGAAAATAGTCCAATGCCGTGGTACAACGAGCTTACTCAGGGCCTTAAGAGAGCAGCCAGAAAAATGGAGCACAACTGGAAGAAAACAAAACTAGAGGTATTTCGCATTTCATGGAAAGAGAGCTCGATTGCATACAGAGAGGCCTTAAAAGCTGCTAGATCTGCTTATTTTTCAAGCCTATTAGAACAAAATAAACAAAACCCTAGGTATTTATTTGAAACAGTGGCTAAACTAACGAAAAATAAAGCTTCAAGCCCAGAAGTTTCAAAGCAGCACAGCAGTAATGACTTTATGAACTGATTTCAATTGATAATATCAGGGAGAAAATTATAATTATGCAACCGTCTACTACAGTATCGCATCAGGGAGTGCATTGTAGTCTCCCTAAGGAAAAATTCGATTCATTCATTGCTATAGGAGAGGAAGAATTTGCTAAACTCGTTAAATCATCTAAATCAACAACATGTATGTTAGACCCTGTACCGACTAAGCTACTGAAAGAGATGCTCCCAGAGGTCATAGATCCTCTTCTTAATATCATTAATTCATCTTTGTCATTAGGATATGTACCAAAAACTTTTAAGCTGGCTATGATTAAACCGCTTGTCAAAAAACCACAACTTGATCCTACAGAATTAGTCAATTACAGGCCGATCTCGAATCTACCTGTTCTGTCTAAGATACTAGAAAAGGCAGTATCTTCACAACTATGTTCCTTTTTAGAAAGAAATTATATCTGTGAGGATTTAATCAGGATTTAGACCGTACGATAGTACTGAGACTGCTCTCATTAGAGTTACAAATGATTTGTCTTATCATCCGATCGTGGTTGTATCTCTCTATTAGTGTTACTCGATCTTAGTGCTGCATTTGACACTATCGACCACAACATTCTTTTAAATAGACTCGAAAATGATGGCGGTGTGAACCCAACCAGGAAAACGTTCCTAGGGGAACCATTAGTTCCTAGAGCTACCCGGTGCGAAAGCCCCTATACTCTTGTTTATTTCCCACTCATAAAACTTGGTACAGTATGATTTGCTTTCTCTCTTTGGCCACCTAAATTATGCACTGCGCATGATTCCCCAAGGCCGTCCTTTCATTTCCCACCTGCTAACTCTCGCTACCTCAGCCTCAGGTCTAGACATAATTTCACTAAGCCAACCGTGTCGGGCAGACTTGAAATTATGGATCACGTTCCTCAAGCAACGACAAAGTATTTGTCCCGACCTTGCAACATAACCTTGTTCACCGACGCCACCCCCTCCACAGGTTTTGGAGGTTTCTACAGAGGACATTGGTTCGCCTCAACCTGACCACCTGAGCTCACTAATACACCTCAATTAATCAACCGCCCTGTTCGAGCTGTATCCCATAGTAGTAGCAGCCAATCTATGGGGTTCCGAATGTTCAACAAAAAACATCCTGTTTCACTGTGACAATTCTGCCACCATCCACAGTATTAACAAAAGCCGTTCTAATGCTCCAAAAATCATGCCCTTTCTAAGGCGTCTCATTTGTATTTTTGCCTGTCATCAATTCGTCATCAAAGCTGAACATATCCCAGGTCATCAAAATCAAATAGCTGATGCTTTATCTCGTTTTCTTTTTCTTTTCAGAAATTCAGAACATTGGCTCCGGAAGCAGACTCCAACCCAACTCCAGTTCCTCCTTATTCAGAACTCATATTCTTCTAGACATCCATACCCTATCCACGAATACCATATTACAAGCCGTTTCTCCCAGAACACTCCAAACCTACTGGAGTATTTTAAGGGCGCATGCTTGGCCATAATCAATGTAGCGTGTACACAACAACGCATACACTTTGATTACACAGAAGCAGCAGTTTTCATTTTTGCAAATCATACATTATTACAAGGAAAATTATTAACACACGAGGGAAATCATTGTTGTGTCCATGAAGATGTGAAAAAATAGGCATAAATCTAGCTTACACATTTACCCAAATTATTATACGCCTGTTTAACCGAAGCTAATTTGGGTGGGTTTCTCCCATCCCCAATGTCACTTCTCTGTGTTTTACAGCCCTGACGAGAACGTCGGTCTCCTCGGCTGTGAACCGCTCCTGGCGTGCGCCTGGCAAATCCGCCGTTATAATAGCAATCCGCCATGGAACAAACACGCCTGCTCTTAAAGGGAATGTGAGATGTCGCTCTGATTGGTTTATTTCACGTTACGCCCAAATCGCACCTATGAATAATGAAGCTACTTCAGACCAACCATTTTAGATTTGCTTCGGGCGCAAGAGTCATTTATCCCGCCGGTATAATAGCAACAGCGCCCAAGACCCGCCCACAAAGTTACTTGCGTTTCGCGCTTGATACTTGCGTTTCAGATCGTTAAAATAGGGCCCCTTGTGTTTCAACGTCTAACAAAGCAAAACCGATCAATTGAGACACGGTCATTCAATTTTCATTTTCAATTTGCCAACACCCATTTAACCATATTAGTCCACAGAACTTTTTCTTCAGCAGAGGAAATCCCAAATTACCTCTCCTCACAACCCTCTTTTTAATCGATGATAAAAACATCCCTGCCTCCAGACATTTGTTTCAAAAGAACCTCAAATCCACCCTCAACTTTCTTCTCAAATATTATAAACTGCAATTTAAACAACACACGCACTCTTTTTGCTACTGTAGAGAGACTGACAAACCCCCCAAGCCAGATTCCCAGTGAAATGCTCTCAAACAGCAAGTGCAGTGAGTTTGCTTCCTTCTTCTCTGACAAAATCAATAATATCAGAAAAGTGATCAGCACATCATTGAGTTGCGCTGGGGTCAGACAGATCAGACCACCTGAAAAAGTAGTAACTTTGTCTGATTTCAATAAAATTGATGGCAAAATTTTGGTAGAAACCGTACAGCACCTTAAAACATCAACATGCGCTCTTGACACACTTCCCACATCTTTTTTTAAAAGTGTGCTAAACAGTTTAGAAGCAGATCTTCTAGAAGTGGTAAATGCCTCACTTCTCTATGGGAGTTTTCCAAACTCCCTGAAAACTGCAGTTGTCAAGCCCCTCCTGAAAAAGAACAATCTGGATAAGACCATATTAAGCAACTATAGACCGATCTCAAATCTTCCTTTCATAGGCAAGATCATAGAAAAAGTTGTCTTCAATCAGCTGAACAAATTCTTAAGCTCGAATGGATACTTTGACAATTTTCAATCTGGTTTCCGAACGCACCACAGCACAGAGACAGCGCTCATAAAGATAATAAACGATATCCGCTTAAATACTGATTCAGGCAAATTATCAGTGCTGGTACTACTCGACCTCAGTGCTGCATTTGACACTGTCGATCATAACATACTTCTTGACAGGCTGGAAAACTGGGTGGGGCTTTCTGGGATAGTCCTAAAATGGTTCAGGTCATACTTAGATGAGAGAGGTTATTATGTGAGTATAGGAGACCATAAGTCTGAGTGGACATCCATGACATGCGGAGTCCCTCAAGGCTCAATTCTTGCGCCACTCCTGTTCAACCTGTATATGCTCCCAATGAGCCAAATAATGAGAAAGAACCAAATTGCTTACCACAGCTATGCAGACGACACACAGCTGTACTTAGCCCTATCGCCTAACGATTACAGCCCAATTGACTCCCTGTGCCAATGCATTGATGAAGTCAACAGTTGGATGTGCCAAAACTTTCTTCAGTTAAACAAAGATAAAACTGAAGTCATTGCATTTGGAAACAAAGATGAAGTTCTCAAGGTGAACGCATACCTTCACTCCAGGGGTCAAACAACTAAAAATCAAGTCAGGAATCTTGGTGTGACACTAGAGTCAGACCTTAGTTTCAGTAGTCATGTCAAAGCAATAACTAAATCAGCATACTATCATCTAAAAAATATTGCAAGAATTAGATGCTTTGTTTCCAGACAAGACTTAGAGAAACTTGTGCATGCTTTCATCACCAGCAGGGTGGATTATTGTAATGGACTCCTCACTGGCCTTCCCAAAAAGACCATAAGACAGTTGCAGCTCATACAGAACGCTGCCGCTAGGATTCTGAGCAGAACCAGAAAATATGAACATATCACACCAGTCCTCAGGTCTCTACACTGGCTCCCAGTTAGATTTAGGATTGATTTTAAAGTATTATTACTGGTATATAAATCATTCAATGGCCTAGGACCTCAATACATTGCAGATATGCTCACTGAATACTGTATAAACCCAACAGATCACTCAGATCATTAGGATCATATCAGCTAGAAATACCAAGGGTTCACTCTAAGCATGGCGAGTCTGCTTTTAGCTATTATGCCAGCCGCAGCTGGAACCAGCTTCCAGAAGAGATCAGATGTGCTCCTTCAGTAGTCACATTCAAATCCAGACTCAAAACACTTTTGTTTAGCTATGCATTTACTGAATGAGCACTGTGCCACTGTTCGTCCGACTGTACTGTACTGTATTTCATTTTATTTTTCTAAACTGTTTTAATTATTCTTATTTCTTTTTATTATTTTAATTTCTTCTATGTAAAGCACTTTGAATTGCCATTGTGTATGAAATGTGCTATATAAATAAACTTGCCTTGCCTTGCCTTGCCTCAACAGTTCCGGCATCCCAACCAAACATTTCTCTTCCCATTCCTGCCGCATAGGAGCAGCCACCACATCAGCGCAGAGGGGCCTATCCGAACACCAAATTAAAATGCTACGTCGATGGTCATCCCATGCCTTCGAAACATATGTTTGATCAAATCTACATCACATCAGACAAGCACACCAAACACTAGCATCTTTCTGGACTGCTTCTCCCTACTATTTTGCAACTTTCCACTTACCTAGCCCCAAAGGGCTTGTATTCATCTGGATGCAGTGAGAGCTCTCCCTTTTCGGATGTGTGTGAGCTACCACTCCTGGAGTGGGCTCTCCCATTCGAATCGCTGTGTGGGCTCCCCCATCCAGATACAGTGCAGGCTCTCCCGTTCGACTTGCAGTGTGGGCTCTCTCGTTTTGATTGCAGAGTGACCTTCCTATTTATACATATCGGGGGGCTCTCTCCTTCGAAACGCAGTGGGAGCTCTCCTGGTCGAATCGCATTGTGAGCTTTCCATTCAGGCGCCGTGGGGGCTCTCCCTTTTTCTAAATCGATGTGTGATCCTTCATGTTTTCCATAACGAGCCTCCATAGGAGGGCCCTCCTATCCTAACAAGCAGAATGGAGGTACCAAGGATCGTATGTCCCTTGGGCAAACTTGCACAAGCCTCATGTTGCACACTCTTTCAAACACCGTTCATAGCTCCACATGGTGGATATAGTAGGGAGTTGTGTTCCAGCCCAGCTTCTGCAGGAGCCCCGTTAAATATCACTGCCGCAGCAGTGTTCATTCACGCTTCATACCGCTTAAAAAAAAACAAATTCGACTCTTTTTGGGGGGGTATCATGCTTTTAGCTTTTAGGTATCCTGTACACTTTAATCCTTAAGTATTTAGATCATGCTAAATCCAACTTGCTGTCCCAAATTTATTCTTCACTTTTTGGGTATATCAGAGGTCGAGTTGAAGCTGCTTCATCGAGCCCTTCATTAGTGGACAGCAAGCCAAATAATTTTAACCTAATATCTTAAAGATTTTATGGGCAAACAAACTCGTAAAAGTGCATTAGTGTTATTTAACATATTTAATTATTGCAGGTTTGCTTAAATGTGACATATTATGCCCCTTTTCACAAGATGTAATATAAATCTATGTTGTCCCCAGAATGTGTCTGTGAAATTTCAGCTCAAAATACCCCCCAGATCATTTATTATAGCTTGTCAAATTTGCCCCTTTTTGGGTGTGAGCAAAAACGCGCTGTTTTTGTGTGTGTCCCTTTAAATGCAAATGAGCTGCTGCTTCCTGCCTCTGTTTAGCATGCACCTGCAGGCAGTATTTGCGCACGAAGGTACCTCACAAAACTGACTTCTGAGGTAGCGTAACAGTTTAATTATCTACAGCAAAATAGAGCGAGCTTTGGTGATAGCTAAACAAATATTTAATTACTAGCAGTAATTTCTCACTAAAAATGACATCAGAAGTGGAAAACATTGGTTCAAAATTTACATTTACACACAAACTGAACAGCAACCGCAAATTTCAGATGCCATCTTTCTTTTTCTAGCTCAACTGTCACCGAATGGAATGCATATGATTGTGGGAAATCAAAGGGAGCAAAGGAAACATCTCTACTGCCTTCAAAAATCGATCAGATGAAGTTATCTCAGGAGACAAGAAGATAAGCTAACATTGAATTCGGATGTGCCTTGATGCCTTCCTACCTTGGAATGCATCCTCCGAAGGCAGCATTTTTGAGTTTCGGATGCAGCCAGTGATGACGTTGAAATTATGAATGGGGTCATCAAAATTAGATGGTTACAATCTTTCATTAATAATGATTCCTCTCCTCATTCTGGTTTGAGATTCCTACTGCTGTAATAAAAAAATGTGGCAACATAAGTTTTTTGTTTCAACTCTCTAAACTCCCAATAAAACTTTCTGCTTTTCACCAACAAGTATTATTATACTGAACTTTTTTTTTTAAACATAATTTTAGCCCACATAACATGTAAATCTGGAACAACAGATGTACAGTAACAGTGAACATGAAATCTTTGTTTATTGATGAGTGGTGGCAGAAAAGAATGTGGTCACTAACACATGTTATGGACAACTTAGGGAATGTATTGAGCCATGATGCTTTTTGTGGTAAATACAATCTAAGTTGCTCCTCTAAATTAAAATATATGATAAAATGATCAAGAGTATTCCAATGCCAGTGATTAAATTAGTAAAGGAACATTTGAAATATTCAATGGTAATACCTAAAATGCATGATCTTTAGATAGAAAAAGTAAGCTTTGGTGATAGAAAATGCTCTAACAAATTTTTATGGAATTGTTTATTACAACAATGTTCCCAGGACCTGTAAATGGAACTTATATATTCCATCATTATAAAAGAAAGAAAGAAAGAAAGAATGAAAGAAGTGTGTAAATTTAGGACCAGTTTCCTTTCATTTCCTGTTAACCCTAAATGTAAGGAGGTACACTTTAAAATTATGAATCATATATACCCTGCAAAATAATTTGAATAAGAATAAGATTTAATGTTGGTGATTCAAATTTATGTCAAATATAGTTAGAGAAACAGATGAACATTTGTTTTTTCAGTGTACTTTGGTGTACGCATTCTGAAATGATTCGTTCAGTTTGATGCAACAAAGAATACCTGCAGGACTGATACTGATAGCCTACATGGGAAATTTTTACCTTTGGTTTGTTAATTAAGGATAAAAAGGTGTATTTTGTAATGTTAAATAATGTGTTGCTTTTGCTGAAATTTTACATACACAAATGCAAATTTTTCAAAATTCCTCCAAGATTATTGTTTTTTTAAGAGTTTTTTCGGTAACACTTTATAATAACTGCACGCTATTAATCATTAGTTAATTAATTGATTAATTAATCATTAGTTAAGCATTAGTAAACAGTTAATTCATAATTTATAAAGCATTAATAGACATTAATAAGCAGTTTATAAATACAGTTATAATGTGCTTTGTTCTTCTTTGTGCTTTGTTCTTCTTAAAGCATATCTATAATGTGTTTAATAATTGTATATTCATACTTTATTAATGATCAATCTATCATTTCTAAATTAAGTTTTGCATTATTTACAAACCGGTTATTTAGGAGTTGTCAGTGGTTCATAAGATCACTTAGAAAGTGTAAGTAAATGATTAATAAACTGTTTAAATACATATTATAATTCAGACATATAGTAATAGTTACTTATGTTAATAAATGCTTTATTAACATGTATTTCTACTGTAATTCATGGTTAAGTCAGGTAGTTATAAAGCATTTAGTACTGGTCAGTTAACTATTTTTGTGAGCTCATCTAAAGTGAGGACTTTTTATGCCTTGTAAAGCATTTACAAAGGAGATTTAAAGGCTGTTAAATATTTGTATGTTCTGTATCACTGTGTTTTTCTTGTTTACTTTTTATGTTTAGAAGATAAATGAGCCTTTAACTCTCCTTTGTAAATGCTTTACAAAGCATACATAGTCCTCACTTTAAATGAGCTCACAAAATAGTTAACTGACCACTACTAAATGCTTTATAACCAGCTTCATCTACTACATTTACTTACACTTTCTAAGTGATCTTATTAATCAATGAAAACACCTAGTTTGTAAATAATGGTAAATGATGTAAATGGTTTGCAAATAATGCTATTCTTCATTTAGAAATTATAAATTGATCATTAATAAAGTATGAAGATACAATTATTAAACACATTATAGATATGCTTATAAATCAAGAATAAAGCATTAATAGCTGTATTTTTAAACTGCTTATTAATGTCTATTAATGCTTTATAAATGATGAATTAACTGTTTAGTAATGCTTAACTAATGATTAATAGCATGCAGTTATTATAAAGTGTTACCATTTTTTCTAATATATATGGAGACATTGAGAGGGATGACAAGTCCCAAAGCAAAGTATGTGATGTGAAAATTGTAATGTAATCTGTAATCTCAGTCTTTTTTTGTAAATCTTTCAGTTATGACTGCCTTTCTTTTAATGTTCAACAAGTATATGAATAAAAAAAAGAGTAGGCTACTGCAGTGATGACGCCAACCCGGAAGTTAGCATCACAATCCCAAACATTTCATGACTAAATATAAAGCTGATATTGATACACAATTCTCATTTTGCAGAGTGTTCAGATTCAGAAATGTCCATGTTTCTATACTGAACAACTTTCGGAAATTATTGACACATTTATTAAAGATAATATCCAGCAAGATATATCCATAACTTTTAAATACATTATTTTTGGTCACTTTGATCCTGACCCTACTAAAAATAACGCTTGCTTTTTTTAATAAATTAAATGTATCTTCTTTGCAAATTGTATATCCATAAATGTAAGTTTACCAACAACAAACCATTCTTTTCTACGTTTTTGAGAGTTTAAAATGTAATACAATTACACCTTCAGTAAATAAGAAAGCAAACATCTTCAATTTGTAAAGACTTTTAATTTGTACAAATGTAACTGATATATGCTCTGATCACAAATTAACCCAACTTATGAATTCTGAATCCTAAATACAATCGCCAGGAAAAAAAAAGCTAACATCAGGCGAACTACACCACGGTCCATAGACATAATAAATATATGTATTATAAATATATATATATATATGTATTTATTATGTCTATGCCACGGTCGCTCAAGTTTAACGTCACCCCCACCGCGCTTCCGAGTCCGACAACTGGCTAAAGTTTACTATGTACAGTTTTTTCTTATTTGAGGAGGCAGTTATTTATTTATTTTGTTTTAATTTAATTTTTTTATTATTATTTTTGTTAATGTATTCAATGCAGTGCTGTATATTGTTTTTCTTTGTTAAAGGAATATCAATAAAAAAAACTTTTAAAAAAACTGGCTAAGTTAAAGGTTGCAGGTTTGCATTCCAGTGGCTTTTAGCTCGACTGATGCAACTAAGTGTCAACAGACTAGAGGCGCACCGACGTTTGGTGGAAGGATGCGTGAAAGCAAATCTGATTGGAGAAATCATGGTCGTACAAATCTGAAACCACGCCTTCTGCAGGACTGGAGGAAGTGTAAACCGGCGTGTGTGTGTGCAGGAAGGGAAATGGCGGACGCTGTGTCTATTTTCATGTCAATTGGCCTTAGTGAGCAGAAAGCTAAGGAAACCCTGAAAAATGAATTGCTCTCATCAACACTCAAGAAGGCCATCGAAGTGGTACATAATTAATTAATACGCATAATTAATAATTGCAGTTGTGCGCTGTAAAAGTCATTAGCCTCTTAAGAACTTACAATTTCCTTACCTTACATTACGAGGGGTGTTTAAAAAAGTTTTGTAATATTGCTGATGTTACTGTTGTGTTTTTGTTTCTCAGGCTCAAGGGCTGCTTGGGTCCGCTGGCATTGATAAGACTACAGGCACTCTCCTGTACAGTATGGTGACACGACTTAAAGACACGCATCGACTTTCTTTCCTCACAGAATACATCATTACACGAAAAATAACCACGGAACTGCAGTTGTCAGGTATCTGATTGTCTTTATTATTCTGTCACTCTGTTCTTTTTTGTTTCTAAATGTTTCTAATGTTTGTTTTCTTAAAGTAATTGATGTATATCAATAATTGTTTAGGAATCAAGAATTTGTACATTTGTCATTTGAAATGTTTTTTTTTATTTTGTTTTTTTTTATGAGAAATTATTATGAATATAATAGGACTGATGCTGATATGAGCATCAATGTTTTGTGGAGTACAAAAAGGCAATTTAAAGAGAAAACTATAGCAGAGAACACTAGACTCTGCACACAGAATCCAGTGGCAATGTCGATATGCTTAGTGACGCATCCGGTCCTTCACTGGCGTGTGATGGTGGATAGTGGCATGTGCCACTGACATTGTCGCCAAACACTGACACGACACCTGACTGACACCGGCATGTGCCGATGGAAAGTGGCATATGTCACTAAAACTTGTGATGTGCCAATGGATTGCGTAATGTGCAACTTGTGGAACAATATGCTTTATGCTGTCAAACAAATTATTTATTACATCGCTGAGTTAATGTGGCAACAGAAATGGATTCCATAAAATATTTTTTTAAATATTAAAGCCACAGATGAGAATCTTGCGCTGGCCAGTGTTACACTTACTTATACTGACACCTACTGGCATGAGTCCGTGCAGCATCATGAAAAATAAAGGTTTACAGTAACGAATGCGACTGTTAACGTGCTATTCGTAGTGACCCATGATGGATTTAATTTGTCTTTCCTAGAATGGGCAGTTTGTGACTTTGCGTGATAAACAACATACAGTAGCACTGGTATTTCAAAACATTCAGTGGCACATGCCACTCAAATACATGTGCCAGTCACAACTGGAGGTGTCACAACATACTGCGACATGTTCCGCGACTCGGTGTCTGTCAGGTGTCGTGTCAGTGTTTGGCGACAATGTCAGTGGCACATGCCACTATCCACTATCACATGCCAATGAAGACCGGATGTGTCACTAAGCATAGCTACATGTGCCATTGGCTTCTGTGCACCAAATGCCATGTCACTTAATGTTAATGCTTTCTTTCCCCTGTATGATTAGTTCTCATGAGCAAGGCCCTTTCGCATAGTTCACTAATTTGCTGTTCACCACTTGTTGACATTTTTATTGCTGTTATTTTTTCTCAGCGGCATTGGACTTTGTGAAAAGTCACCCTAAGGAACATGTGGATCGGTGTGAGTTTGAGACTGCCTGTGGGGTGGGAGTGGTGGTCACACCTGAGCAGATAGAGGATGCAGTAAGGACGCTTTATTCACAATGTTCACAAAAAGTTTTTCTGTGGTGTGAGTATAGACTAGATATTATAGGAGGAGAACAAATATGGCAATCAAATGTTTGGACACACCTACTCATTTATTATTAAAGGGGTGGTTGATTATGATTTCACTTTTCTAACTCCAGTTAGTGTGTAATGTTGCTGTTTGAGCATAAACAACATCTGCAATGTTCCAACGCTCAAAGTTCAACTTCAAACTAAAGGAAGATATTTGCTTTTAAATAAATCGTTTTTTAAGGACTAACAAATGGCTGGTAGGGACTACACGACATTCCTCCCGGGTTAGTGACATCACCAATTTACATAAACCCCGCCCCCTGAATGCGATTTATAGATTATCATGACTGAATATGCTAATTAATGACTAGAAGATAGTTAACTCCACATCAGCTGCATAAATTCATCAACTAACTATTCAGAAATGTCCTGTTGCATTCTACATGTTGTCACTTCTTCTTGAGTCTCTCCATCATTGTCTGACTCCGGTTTGAACATAAAAGGCTAAAAGTTTTTGAAATTTTCATTGCATGTGTGTGTGAGGTAAAAGGACATTACTCCAGTCTTCAGTGTCACATGATCCTAACAGAAATCATTCTAATATGCTGATTTGATACTCAGTTATTATCAATGTTGAAAACAGTGGTGCTGCTTAATTTTTTTATAACCTGTACTTTCTTTGATGAATTAAAAGTTAAAAAAAGCTTGAGGGCAGTAAAACATTTTTTTTAAGAAATTAATACTTTTATTCAGCAACAATGTGTTAAATAGATAAAAAGTGAAAGTAAAGACTTATATTGTTAGAAAAGATTTATATTTTGAATAATTGCTGTTCTTTTTTTAAAGTTTATTCATCAATGAATCCTGAAAAAAGGATCACAGGTTCCATAAATTTTGTGTTTAATTAATTATTATTATTGATCAACAAATCAGCTTATTAGAATGATTTCTGAAGGATCATGTGACACTGAATAATTTTCGCTTCGAATGGAAGCATTACTCCAGTCTTAAGATTCAGACACCCTCTCGTCAGCTCCTGACCACAAAAAAAGTTTATATTTATGTTTGAATATGACAAAAAAAATTTACCTTCCCCAAATTTTCAATTAATTCCCATAAATTCCAACTTGGAATATTTCCAAAATTCTCCAGATTATGTTCCCACTAGTACTAGGGTATCGTTATTTTTGTTTTTGACATCATTTGTGTGAATTAGTCCCATAAAGTGCAAGACGACTTGAAAGAGAGCTCAGTTTAGTATTCGCGCACTGTCTGAGACACCGCTCTCTAGGCACTCTTCGGATGTTTGCGCACACAAGGCTTTCCACAAAGCACGCAAATAATGGATTGATCTCCCTTTTGCGCATGAATATTTAAATTGTCAAGGCTTAAACTTTCGTGATGATGCAGCGCCGACCTGTCAACTGTCTCGAGCATCGTTCGTGTTTGTTCACATTCATGCAAATGTTACCGGCCAACTGGCGAGTGACACCGTTTCATATACTCACCAACATATACTCTCATCTGGCTCTTGGCAAGTGTTCATTTTAGGCCCTGACTATAGGGAGTATTTCCCAATTAAAGTGCTGAAATATCAAGTAGTTACTTTATAACTGTTCTCTATTGTTATATTTATTTTTATTTATTTATTTAGTGGCCAAGTATTGAAATTGTTTCCTCTCTATATTTAAGCTAATTTTATAGTACTTTTTATTAAAGTTGAGTACATCACTTTTCAAAAATGTTAAAAATATGCTAGATGTTCATAGTTTCATAAGAATCCTTATCCGCCATTGACCTAATAACTCTCCCACAGGTGGAACTAATTATCAAGAAACACAAAGATCAGCTTTTGGCAGAGAGATATCGCTTCAACATGGGAATACTCATGGGTGAGGCAACATGTCATACGTCATATGTCATATGAGTACAGTCGTGTTGTGCTGGTGAGGAATAGTGTCTGTTTGTGCTCTTCAGGTGAGGCCAGAGCCGCTCTCAAATGGGCTGATGGAAAGATTGTCAAGAATGAAGTGGATATGCAGGTTTATGTGACAGTTTTACTTCCTTACTCTAATCAGTCTAAATCATTGTTAATGTACGTGCACTGAATATTTCTTTTGGCTTTTAGGTATTGCACCTTCTGGGTCCAAAAACTGAGGTAGATCTGGAGAAAAAGCCCAAGGTATATATTTTTTCACGGTCACTATTTTGTTGTTTTATTGCTGGTGAGGATCTGGTGCACATCATAGGGTTCTGTGAACATGTCTCATTACTAGGGATGCCAATTTTCACAAATTCCCATGATCGATCGTGGTTTAAATGAACGATCAGTTAATCGATTAATTGTTAGCCTTAATGTTGCAATTTGCGTCTGCTGCAGTGGCATATGGCCAACAGCATGACAGGGTCTGCAAATGCTGCTCAAAACTACATGTTCCTCACCAAATTAATGAGAATGGTTTTTAATCTAAATAATGGGCTAGTAGGATTGTGAAATGTTTCAATGTGATTGATCATTTAAATAAATTCATTATTTAATAATCAAATATAACAACAAATACAACGTGTCACCAACACCGCCTCAGATGCGTGCTTGTCAGAATGTGTGACTGTTGTGGACGCGCTCTTCCTGGAAAAACGTGCTGAAAACGGCAACTAAACCCAATGAGACCCCCCAGTCATAAACCCCTTTCACACAGCACTTTGAACCCGGGAAATTGCCGGCAAATTGCCAGAGTGCCTTCTGTGTGAACACAAACACAACCCGGGATTGATGCCGGCATCGATGCCGGGTTGGGGACCTAGTAACATTGCCGTGTTCAGTCCCGGAACGCGCGCTGTGTGTACAAAAGCCGTAATAATGCCGTGTCGTAGTGATGACTCTGAAGCCAGGATCGTTCGCCAGCTAGTGAAACGGTATGTAATGCGCAAGTTTATGATGGAATCAGAGAAAAAAATGCACTTGTGTGTTTTCTCGAGAGAGAAATCGCAGCTCATAAGCAAACTTAAGACGCTGATGAGACATTACCAGTCACATCGATGTCACGTGTACTTACGGGATTTTTACGGGTTGTGTGTGAACGTACTCTCTGATTCCGGAAAATCACTGGCAGTGTGAATGAACCAAAATCAAACGAACCCGGGTCAAATCCCGGGTCACTTTATCTGTGTATTTTCCGGAATCTCTGTGTGAAAGGGGCTATAGAGGAAGCGGGAAAAGACCTAAACTTCAATGGTGGTAGGATATCAAAGGAGGAAATAAGGAGAGCCTGCAAAAAACTGAAGCTAGGCAGGGCACTGGGGAAGGATAACATCCCGCCTGATATACCGAAAGCAGATATCAACCTCCACTGATATCCTCCATGGGCTCCTAAATGACATCTGGGAAAAAGAGGAGATTCCCAAAGATTGGAAAGGAGGGGTTAATTGTCACAGTCCCCAAGAAAGGAAACCTCAGCGAATGTAAAAACTGGAGAGGCATTATGCTCCTCTCAGTCCCCAACAAAATCCTCTGCCGAATAATCCTAGATAGAATACAAGAACCACTTGACAAGATTTTCAGGAGAGAACAAGCAGGTTTCCGGAAAAACAAGTCCTGTACAGATCACATTGCAACACTCAGAATAATTGTCGAACAACGCATTGAATGGCAGTCATCATTATTCATAAACTTTGTCGACTTTGAAAAGGCCTTTGACAGCCTAGACAGAAACATTCTGTGGAAGCTGCTCCGACATTATGGAATAACCATAAAACTGGTCAACATCATTAAATGCATGTATGATGGAGTCACAGGTCAAGTCACCTCAAATAGTAAACTCTCGGACACCCTCCTTATAAAAACAGGAGTACGTCAAGGCTGCCTACTGTCTCCCCTCCTCTTCCTCATTGCCATCGACTGGACAATGAAAATGCCAGTGGATGGTCAAAGGACAGGACTACAGTGGAACCCTTTTGAGCAACTGGAAGATCTCGATTTTGCTGATGACCTGGCTCTGAAATGGTTCCAAACATAACTCCGGCGCGTTCGCATTACATGTTTCGCGGTTGAGCAGCACGCGCATGAACCTGCTTAATCGATGATCGATAAGTTTTAACGATTAAATGTATTATCGACAATTAATCGATCGTCGATTAATCGTTAACATCCTTACTCGTTTTCCACAATGATGTAACTATGTATGTGTGCAGGTTATATTGTACCAGTCCAAAATTACTGCATCGCAAAATGACAAAAATAGGAATTGGTGTCTGCCAGCTGAATGTATGTTGCATCTTATAATGGGAGTAATCTGTTCTTGTTCTTGTTCTTGTTCTTGTTGTTCTTCTTCAAGACAAACCGCTTTAACAGCCTTTTCTTCTGTGGAAATGCACAGAACAGGGCGATATTTGGCACAAGCTCTGACACCAGCCCTGGCACTATGTTGGTGTAAAACATATTACAGATAATAACGTTATGGAATCCGTATTCCAAAACAGTGCTCAATTTTCTCTGCTGAAGCATGTGCTTTGCTTTTAGCTTTGGAACAAATTGAAAATACACAACGAAAGGATTCTATAATTTTTACAGACTCTAAATCTTGCCTTCAAGCAATGGACACTTTAAAAATGGTTCATCCTTTAGTGGACTGCATCTTAACTAAAGTGGATTATCTACAGAATCAGTTCTTCAGTATTAACTTCTGCTGGGTTCCAGGCCATGTTGAACTTTCAGGAAATGAGCGAGCTGATGCAGCTGCTAAGGAAGCTGTTAATCAGGAAGTTAATGAATGTCAAATTCCTCCCTCAGATATCAGACCTATTATTAATCGGTATATATTAGATAAGAGGAGTGGAACACGTGCAAGAATAATAAGCTATGTGAAATTCATCTGGAAATTTCAAACAGACGTTTAATCACTCTTAAAACTAGATCTGATCAAGTGTATTCACCAGATGTCGTATAGGTCATACAAATTTGACTCATGCTTTTTTGCTTAAAGGTGAAGACCCAACTTTATGCATGTTCATAAGATTACTTATGTAATAGTAGAATGATCTTTTATGAATTTATTTCACTTAAGGACTTTAGTAAGATTATGCCTGAAAACGTTTTGGATTTTTTATCATATGTTAATTTAAGAATAAAATTATAATATGACTTGTTGTGCTTGTTTGCTTGGTTTTATTGTATTTATATGATATTTATATTTTTGTAATTACATTTTTTCCATGAAAATAGCCTTAGATACTGACATGGCATTAAATAAAACAATCTATCTATCTATCTATTACAGATAATTATGTAGTTATGTCAACTATGCAGCTGTGAAATGTGCTGCCATCTTTTTTTCTTTTATCACAGGCAGCCAAAACCAAAGCTGCAGAGAAGGATGTGAAGATTGAGCAGGTTTCTGGTAAGACACAGAAAGCTATGAGACATTTTTTTACTGCACTTTAATGTGATTTATGCATCTTTAGTTTTGTGTTAGTGAAATGCTGCTTCAGAAATACTAGGGGCTAGGTTTAGGTATGACAATATAGTGGCGATAATATGAAGTTTCTATTGATAGAGGTTTCTTCAGTCGTCTTGGAGACCTTGCCACAGTTCTTTTGGATTTAGTCTGTCGCAGTTTTTTCTGTTTCTTCATGTAATCCCAGATGGACTCGATGATGGTGAGATCAGATCTCCGTGTGGAGCATACTGGCTGTTGTCAGACTCCTTGTGCATACAAAAGTCTCACTGGATTATTTTCAATTAATGGCAAAAGAAATGTGACACTACAGCAAAAGCTATCATTAACTGTCTTAAAACCTTTTTTTTTTTTTTTGCTGAAAATACTAAGACTTTTGGAGAGTACTGCATATCTGAGTGAATCAGCTAAATGAGAGAATTTAGGCTGAGACTTCCAAAGGAAATTGATTGGATCATTGTTGTTTTCTAATTGCTGCGATCTTTGAGATTTTTGCACAGCTTCAATGTGCTTCCAGTATCAGTCGCTTCCAGTTATTTTAGCTGTACAGAAACAGTCTGGAATGCTGCTTGATACTGCAAACTGGTATTAGTAAAAAATATGGAAGTAAAATAATGTCAAATGTTTTTGAAATAAAAAGCCTGTTGAATTGCACTACTTGAAAAAAAAATAGGCATTGCATTAACCATGCTTGCATTTTAATGCATTGTATTTTTAGGGCTTGCATTTTTATGGGCTGAAATTCAACATGGTTGAATATTTAAGCTGTGAATATTTCAATTAAAAACATTTCAAACACCTTTTCATTATTAAAAATTCAGTAATCCATATTCACCTTTCATATTTCACTTCCAAAATATTCAAACTGTTTAAAAATACAACCAATAATATTCAACAGGCAATTGTCTGTCCATTTTATTTCGCTTTGCAAATTCGCTTCCACAAATTCAGTGGTTCAAATTCGACAGTAAATTCAACATTGACGTCCAGAAACTGCAGGAAAAGCAGTAGATTGCCGAGCATACTCTCCATCTGCTGTTAGTCGACCTCACCATCTGTAGATTGTCTACAAACCGGAAGGTTGGTGGTTCAATCCCCGGTTCCACCTGACCAAGTGTCGAGGTGTCCTTGAGCAAGACACCTAACCCCAGCTGCTCCCGACGAGCTGGATCGCCTTGCATGGCTGACACCGCCGTCGGTGTATGAATGAGTGAGGGAATGGGTGAATGTGAGGCAATATTGTAAAGCGCTTTGGTGGCCATTGGGTCTGTGAAAGCGCTATATAAATGCAGTCCATTTACCATTTACCATTTTACCATCATATGGTGCAAAAGCGCTTGTTGTTGACGAAGACATTCATTCATAAAATGAAAATGATTATCTGTGTCAGTATATGCGGAAAAGATCATAAACACACAAGCTGTGTTTGTTTCATTCAATAACTTCATTGCTACTTTCCCTGTGTAGCCTACATGTCATCAGGTTTCTCTACCATGAACGGGATTATAATCGGTTTCCCTCAATACCTCATACTCAAGGATTCCCCTTCCGTCGGGACAAAACGCTTAACGTAGCTTAATGGACTAATACAGTGATATGAAAGACCAATCTTGCACCTTATTGGGGAAGTAGGCTGTAGGCTACTATATAGGCTACAGGCAAGCAGATGGACTCAGAATATGAACTTAACGCGCAAAGTTTCATGCTGAGCGTTTCGTGATATACTGGCATAAAATCAACACTTGATCAATTAATACTAACACTCTCTTCTATTCTATTCTATTCTATTCTATTCTATTCTCTCTCTCTCTCTCTCTCTCTCTCTCTCTCTCTCTCTCTCTCTCTCTCTCTCTCTCTCTCTCTCTCTCTCTCTCTCTCTCTCTATATATATTTATATTTATATATAGAGCACTTGCATATTGTTTTCCTATTGTTAGTTTAACTGTAAATCGCTTTGGATAAAAGCGTCTACTAAATGACTAAATGTAAAATTGGCTTGACATTGGACATTCGCACATTTAGGGACCGTCTCTAAAGTTGCATACAACATTGGCATACACGTTTCTAACTTCAATAGCAAACTTTAATTTATTTGAATAAATATCAAAAATCCAAAGGGTGCGCATTATGCCTGACACTACATGAACACTTTACAGTTAGTTTTATGACTGTAAGTCGTTCTATTCAAATGCTATCGGAGTTTGAACCGTGTATACCAAAGTCGTATACACTTTAGAGACGGTCCCTAAATGTGCGAACGAATGTCCAACATCAAGCCAACTTTATGCCAGTCTATCACTGGGAAACGCTCAGCATTAAGCTTTGCGCGTTATTCTGAGTCCATCTGCTTGCCTGCGAGTTTGGTCTTTTATATCACTGTAGTCCATTAAGCTACGTTAAGCGTTTTATATGTCCAGCAGGGGAATCCTGAAGTATTGAGGGAAACCCTAATAGCCTGCATGCAGCACATCGCCACAATATAAAGTTAAGGCAACTAAACAACCAAGAGAAATATATGTCAACCTCAAAAATGTAACATTGGATCTGTATATCCGCATCGGGGAATAACATTATAATCTCGTTCACGGTAGAGAAAGATGCATGTAGGCTACACAGGAAAAGTAACCGTGAAGGCACTGAATTTAACATAAAACAGCCGTCATAATAATCACAAATACACTTTTTACACAGTTTTATGAATGAATGACTTGCTCTAATTTTGCTGGTCTTCGTCAACAACACGCGCTTTTGCACCATCTGATGGTGAGGTCGACTAACAGCAGATGGAGAGTATGCTCGGCAATCTACTGCTTTTCCTGCAGTTCCTGGACGTCAATGTTGAATTTACTGTTGAATTTGAACCACTGAATTTGTGGAAGCGAATTTGCAAAGCGAAATAAAATGGACCGAAAATTGCCTGTTGAATATTATAGGTTGTATTTTTAAACAGTTTGAATATTTTGGAAGTGAAATATGAATGGTGAATATGGATTATTGAATTTTTAATAATGAAAAGGTGTTTGAAATGTTTTTAATTGAAATATTCACAGCTTAAATATTCAACCATGTTGAATTTCAGCCCATAAAAATGCAAGCCCTAAAAATACAATGCATTAAAATGCAAGCATGGTTAATGCAATGCCTATTTTTTTCAAGTGCAATTCAACAGGCTTTTTATTTCAAAAACATTTGACATTATTTTACTTCCATAATAAAAAAAAAAGTTAATCATATTCTAATTTATCGTAATTGTACACACTGTGTTGTACTGCAAATAGTATTCTAATTTTTTCACTATGTTCTAGTTATTTACCTTTAGCTAATGAATCATAAGTTTCACACAGTCACAGGAATTGGCTTACTTAATTTAAGGTGGATATTAGATCCGTGTGTTAGGTCACAGTGTATGTCATTGTCTAATATAACTCTTCTGTCTATGCTGATAATGTTACTCAAACATCAAAAGACAAAGAGAAAATCACTCACTGCTCTTGACTAAATAACTTTAGTAGCTTTAATAAGAATCAATGTATATTTAATTCATACAGCGAAGACTGCAGTGTTTAGTGTTAAATAGACCTAAAAACTTAATGTACTGAAGAAATCTGGTGAAAATAATTTACTGATCTTGAACTTTTGTTAAAGTATGCTCACTCTTTTTCATGTAGTATGGTTTATTCAAATTATACTGATTTGAATAAATCCCCTAACTTTACATTTTTAAACATTGGCATTTCATTTTCCCATGCCATTTGTGCTATGTACAAAATGTATACCTTCAATCATGTGGCTTGTTGATGTGTTGTTTTCTTATTTGCCTGATGGACAATAAAAAAATAATCACATGGACTTGCATTAAAGGGATAATTCACTCAAAAATAAAAATTGTCATCATTTATTCACCCTTGTGTCATTCCAAACCTGCATGACCTTTTCTTCTGTAACCAAAGTTTTGGTGAACATAGACTGCTATTTTATGGACAACAAAAGGATTTCTCATATTATTTTTGTTGTTGTTGTTGTTCTTTGTTTTAATTTTTGAATGAACTATCCCTTTAAAGGAGGGTGTAAGCACCCTTACATATTTTCTTCTTAAAATGTAAAAGTCTAGTTTATATTTCCATCATTCTTTCTAGGTGAAGGAAAAACAGAGGGGAAATCATTGATGGAGCAGCTGAGAGGAGAGGCGCTGAAGTTCCATAAGCCAGGTGAGAGTGTTGACATATCAGTGTCCAGTTAGCTACATAGTGTGCTACTCATTCCATATTTGTGCATCCCCTCTTTCTTTCCGCACTTTTTTTTTTCTTCCTTTCTAACTCCACCCCCCTTAGGGTGCAAGGGAAGGATGCAAGGAAAGAAAATGAGGACGGAGGAATCGAAGTAGGGCTGCAACAACTAAATAATAATGTGTCTTCTTCATATCTCGTACAAGTTAAGATTTTGTTTTTGTTTATTGTCAGTTTTAATTTAGTCATTTTAATTTCTGCTTTAAAATGGTAAGCAATTAGTTGATTTTAGGTTTAGAATGTATTTTAGGGGGTGGAAAGATGGCGGCGCTGTGAACGAACGTGTGAAGTTTGCCTCCCGTATACATAAAACTTTTCTCTAGATTGCACCAAATCATTTGAAGCCTCCTTGCTATCCAAAGCCGCCGAAAGCCTAATCTTTCATTCCTGGACGACAAAATGAGCAAATCCCACGGTGGTCGCAGTAAAAACCAGCCTCAACTTACTCAGCACTTCAACTCGCCGACGCAGAGCAAGGAAGTTAGCGGGGCAGCTTCTACAACAGCAGGTAGCACGGGGCAGCTAACCCTCGAAATGCTAGTCGGAGAATTAGAGAAACTACGTAAAAGTGTAACCGGTGAGCTCACCAACTCTCTGCACACAGCGCTGGCTCCAATCAATGCCTCACTTCAGTCTATAACTGACACGGTAGCGGCCCACGCTAACACCATTTCTGAAATGGAAACTGCTCTCACTGCCCATTCAGACGGACTATCCACTCTGGACAACGAAGTATCTTCACTGAAAACGATGTTGGAGTCCACGATGCAGGCGAATGAAGCATTACAATTGGCAGTCGAAGACCTAATTTCCCGCTCCAAACGCAAGAATCTCCGCATTATCGGTATTCCTGAAGGAGCGGAGGGGAGTGACGCTCGACTGTTTATGTCCAAGCTGCTCAAAGAGTTAACCAGTGACACACAACAGGACCTGGAGCTGGAACGCGCACACCGTGGCCTGACCCCGAGACCATCAGAAGGCTGCCGTCCCTTTATCATCCGTTTTCACAAGTATATTCATAAAGGGCGCGTGCTTTTGTGGGCCAAGAAGAACAGGGACATCTCGTTCCGTGGCCAGCCTATCAGGATCTTTGAGGACTTTAGCGCCACGCTTGCCAAGAAACGGGCCAAGTTCAACAAAGTGAAATCCCTGCTCTACACTGACGGCATACGCTTCGGTATGGTCTACCCGGCTCGGCTGCGGGTCACTATCAACGGACAGACTCGCACTTTCGACTCGGCGGAGGACGCAGAACTTTTCTACCAGAACTTTAAGAGTAAGTGACATAACATGGACCTTGCAGACGGACAGCCCGGTTTACTGCATGGAGCGAGGACAATTGGAAAATAACTATGGTGGCTTAGAATGTTTACTCTGTGTCAGAGGAACAGCAATTTAAAAGGTGTTTTATTTTTTTTATTTTTTTTATTTTTTTATTATTATTTTTTTTATATATACATTTTTTAATAAATAATAATAATAATTTTTATTTATTTATTAATTTTTTATAGATATATATTTTTTTATATTTATACCTTTTTTTTTTTGTAATAAATAATAATGATGAATATTATTATTATTATTACTATTATTATTTAAAAAAAAAAATTCTCTCCTTTTATTCCTCCCTTTTCTTTTACTGGTGCACATATGTTACATGTTTAAGGGAAGCACCCTCTGCCTAGGAATCCACTGAGATGTTACGAGGCGTACTCTCCTGCGTGGTGGGATGGGTTAAGGATATTTATGTTCCAAAGTTTTCTTTTTTTGTCTTTTTTTTGTCTTATGCAGTTGAAGCTAGTTCAGGCTTCTGTTGTAGTTCAAACTCACGGGGCAGCGTTGATATCGATTTACCTACTCATGTACTTGATTATTTTATTATTTTTATGGATATTTACAGCAATCTTTGCTTTGTTCTATGCAACCCAGTCGGTTGATAAATTTTTTATTCTTTATTTTGTATTATTTTTTTTACCTGTCATCCCGAGTGTTTCCATGCAGTCTTATCATAGATGGCGACCTCAGATCAAGTGGTGGGACTAGGATCTATTAGTGAAAGTGAAAGTGTGAAAGTGACACGTGACGGCCAAGTATGGTAACCCATACTTGGAATTTAACCTCTGCATTTAACCCATCCAAGTTAATGCACACACATTAGGAGCAGAGTAGTGAGTAGTTAACACACACACACTGCAAACGTGGATACACACACCCAGAGCAGCGGGCAGCCTTTGTGTGGCGCCCGGGGAGCGATTAGGGGTTAGGTGCCTGGCTCAAAGGCACCTCAGTCATTTCCCACCGGTTCTGGAATCGAACCAGCAACCTTTGGGTTACCAGTTCAACTCCCTAACCACTAGGCCATGACTGCCCCTTAGGTTTACAAGTTGGAATGTAAGGGGGCTAGGTGGTCCTATAAAGAGGGCAAGAGTATTTTCTCACCTAAAGAGCTTAAAGTCTGAAGTAATATTTCTCCAAGAAACTCATCTACGTATTAGTGATCACACCAGACTGCGGAAGCCCTGGGTTGGCCAAATTTTTCACTCAGGTTTTAACAGCCGTTCAAGAGGCACAGCTATACTTCTACACAAACGCTTACAGTTCTCCCCTGAGCAAATTATCTCCGACCCTAATGGCCGTTATATTATAATCGTGGGAATGCTGCTCAACACACCTGTTATCCTGGCCTCTGTCTATGCTCCAAATTGGGACTGTCCAAGCTTTATGACAACTCTGTTCTCACAACTACCAAGCCTAGATTCACACCATTTAATTTTCGGAGGAGACCTTAATTTAATAATTGACCCCACACTTGACAGATCCAATTCAAAGAACTTATCCCTGTCCAATATGGCAAAAGCCTTTATTTCTCTCACGGATCAGATCGGCTGTGTAGATGCCTGGCGCTTTTTCCACCCAAGAGTTAAACATTTTTCATTCTACTCCCCGGTTCATCATACTTACTCGCGTATTGATAATTTTTTTGTAGACAAAATTTTAGCACCCTCAGTGAAATCTTGCGAATACTCGACTATAGTAATCTCAGACCATGCCCCCATCCTGATGGATCTTGAACTTTTTTCAAGGCCCAAACATTCTCTGTGGCGACTAAATGTAGAACTATTATCCTCAGATGCTTTCTGCAAATTTGTAACAGAGAAAATATCTTTTTTTATTCAAACCAACAAATCCGAGTCCACCTCCCCCTCCCTCTTGTGGGAAATTTTAAAAGCAGTTTTACGAGGTGAGATAATCTCTTATAATGCCAGAATTAATAAGCAGAGAAAACTGCGACAGAGCGAGTTGCTTGAGGCAATTCAACGTATTGACAGACTGCACGCGATGACTCCCAATGGCAACCTTAGATCTGAAAGGCTCAAGCTTCAAACAGAATTTGATATACTTTCCACATATAAGGCAGAGTCCCTCCTAAGACGCACAAAGAGTACATATTATGAGCACGGAGACAGAATCAGCAAATTATTAGCCATGCAACTGAAACACCAAGCCTCTTCTCGATCCATTATTCAAATTCGTAAAACCCCTTCCACCTTGGTCTCAGATGAAAAGGAAATTAATGAAATATTTACTCAGTTTTTATTACTCTTTACAAATCAGAAGCTCCATCTGACACAACCTTCATGCGCAACTTTTTAGATAACTTAGTTTTCCCTGGATTAGACAATACCACTACAAACCGCCTTGATGCCCCACTCTCTCTAGATGAACTTTTGGTTTGCCTAAAATCTATGCAGAACGGCAAGGCACCGGGACCTGACGGCTTCCCTGTTGAATTCTTAAAGAAATTTTCCGATCAACTTGCCCCCTTGATGTTAGATATGTTCAATGACTCTTTGGAGAATGGAGCACTCCCCCCATCTTCAACCCAGGCCTCAATTTCATTACTTCCCAAGCCCAATAAAAATTTAGAAGAGTGCAGCAGCTGGAGACCAATCAGTCTGCTCAATTTCGATGTGAAATTATTGGCTAAGATTCTCGCCAACCGTTTAGATCCTCACCTCTCTAAGATTATTTCTGATGATCAGACTGGCTTCATAAGAGGTAGGCAACTCTCTTCAAATATTCGTAGGCTACTTAACATAACACTCTCTGAGCCAAACAAAACAGCAGCAGAAATGGTCATTTCTATGGACGCAGAGAAGGCCTTTGACCGGGTAGAGTGGGAGTATTTATTCACAGTCCTCGGTAGATTTGGTCTCGGTCAAAAATTCATTTCATGGATTCGGTTGTTATACAATAATCCCACAGCATGCGTAATTACCAACTCTACCCGGTCCAAACCATTTCCGTTAACACGGGGCTTCAGGCAGGGATGTCCCCTATCACCATTGTTATTTGCTCTCGCCATCGAGCCGCTGTCCCTTGCCCTTAAAAGCTGTTCGTCTTTCACTGGGATCACCAGAAATGGAATGGAGCATAGGGTCTCACTTTATGCAGATGATTTGTTGCTGTACATTTCACATCCAACCATCTGCATTAGTGGGATCTTAGAAATTTTGCACACATTCGGATCCTTCTCGGGCTACAAGTTGAACATCGGTAAGAGTGAATGTTTCCCTCTTAATGAAGCTGCAAAAAGAATCCCGACCCAAGCGTTACCGTTTCGTTTAACCACCTCGTGTTTTCGTTATTTAGGTATTAACATCTCAAATAATTTGTCGTCTATTTATAAAGATAACATTTTAAAGTTGGTTAATCAAATCAAGTCCGACCTCAAGCGCTGGCACGCCCTCCCCTTGTCCCTTCTAGGAAGAGTGAACACAATAAAAATGAATGTACTCCCAAGATTCTTATTTCTCTTTCAGTGTCTACCACTGTACCTTCCAAATACTTTTTTCAAAGATCTTAACCAGCATCTTTCATCTTTTATTTGGGCAGGAAAGAACCCCAGGGCTAATTTAGCCACTCTACAAAGACCAAGGAGGGAAGGAGGTCTTGGACTCCCAAATTTATTGGCTTATTATTGGTCAGCCAATATCCAAAAAATGTACACATTACAACTTCCCCTAATACCAGTTGGTGTCAGATGGAAGCACGGTCTTGTAACTCTGTCTCATTAGGTACTCTGACTTGTGCTCCTTTGAATTCTTACCCTTCAAACTACACCTCTAATCCAGTTGTTCTATCCACTGTGAAAATTTGGAGGCAGTTCAGGCGTGATTTTAAAATCTCTTCCACCTCCCCGCTGATACCTATATGTGACAACCACCTATTCTCTCCCTCATCAGTTGACTCAGCTTTTGCCCTGTGGAGGGATAAGGGCATATTCTGCTTTAAACAACTTTTCATCGATAAGACCTTTGCTTCTTTTAACAGTCTGAAAACTACATTTGACTTACCCCAATCTCATTTATTTAGATACTTCCAGGTTCGTAATTTCGCACTCCACAATCTACCCAATTTTCCCTATTTACCACCTGATTCCTTTACTGAGATTATTTTGTCCTTTCCTACGGACCATAAATTTATTTCAGCAGCTATGAGATTAATTACATCTTTCTCATCCTCCTTAGCGGTCAGAAGTACCTGGGAAAAAGAGCTGGGTTCCTCCTTCGAAACTGAATGGTGGAACGAGACCTTAGAAAGGGTCAACACCACTTCCCCTTGCGCTAGCCTAACATTAATACAATTTAAGGTCGTCCACAGATTACACCTTTCTAAAGTTAAGCTTAAAAAGATGTTCAATACAAGCGACATTTGCGACAGGTGCTCTGTCTCCTCTGCCAATCATACTCGTATGTTTTTTTCCTATCCAAAGTTGGATTTATTTTGGTCAACTTTTTATGACACATTGTCAAAAGCTCTTAATCGACCTCTGACTCCCAGTCCAGCTATTTCTATTTTCGGCGTCCCTGCAGACCATAGTTGCTTCTCTTGTGGAGAATTGGACATTATTGTTTTTGCCTCCCTCGTGGCCCGCAGACGCATTTTACTCCATTGGAAAGACCCAAAACCTCCTACATCTAATTCCTGGCTAAAAGACCTATTGTCTTTCCTTCACCTAGAGAAAATTAAATACAGCTTGAGAAAACGCTCAGACCTATTCACCAAACACTGGGGCCCCTTCCTTTCCTATGTTAACTCCGCTCAGTCTTTGGATGACTAACCAGCAGATTGCATGGAGCAGACTAGAGCTTTTGTTATTCTTGACCAGGAATATTATTTATTTCACTATGTAGCTTTGGTTTTAATTTTTTTATTATTTTTTTTATTATCTGTTTATTTTTTATTTTTGTCTTGTTTAAATTCGACTGCGGTTATACCTGCAAGTATGCTTATTTCTATCCCTGTTAGTACTTTTTCGCTTTATGTATATCATTTAAAATGCCCCGTGCTGTCTTGTTGTTTCGTTCATTTGTTCATTCATATGCTTTGTTTATTGAAAAAAAAAAACGACATGCTTGTACAAATTCCCAATGGAGACATGTAATGTGACTTGTCGGCAATAAAAATAAAGTTTGTAGAATGTATTTTAGCATAGCCTGTAGAGCAGGGGTCGGCAATAGGCGGCCCGCGGGCCAAAACTGGCCCGCCAGCAATATTTTCTGGCCCGCCGGATTATTTTGGAAGTCCGTTTTTTGTTGTTGTTTTTTTTACAATAACGGTTTACAAATAGTGTATCATTCGTTCAATCGTTTTTAAAAAAAAAAAATGAAGAAAAAAAAAAAAAAAATTCCATTATTTATTTCCTGAACTAAAATGAAACTTGAGAAAAGCTGCAGCCGCGCGGCGATTTCACCGCCGAATACTGTGTGAAACGCCCATAAGGAATCATGCGGCACAGGATTAAATTATAAAGACGGTAGCGGACGGGACTCTGGTATACCTATACTTTGGACGGAGCGGTCTGACTGACAATAGCCCTCTCCCGACATCTTTTGACAGCGTATCCACACTTCATTCTGACCACCTGTACACCTAGCTCTGATGAGCTGTTTGGTACTGAAACCATTGTCAGTCAACAACATTCTTTTTTTGCAAGGATGTTTGAAATAGTTTGTCAGAAAATAGCCTACTTCATTTGTCAGTAGGGCAATATGGTTTTCGTTTATGTTGCTTAGAAATTTGAGTGATAGGCTTTGTCCTATTTTATTTATATTTCATTATTTTTTTCTGTGACATTTTTTTCTCTGCTGACAGTACAATGTTAAAATAATATTTATATTGACACGAACACATTTTTTGTATAGCATTTATAATTGTTATAGGCTACTTAATCGCTCTCTTTCCATTAGAAATATTTGAATGTGAGATTCTGGGAAAGAGATCTAAATTTTGCGGACCCGTCAGGTCGGGAAATAAAGCGGGTGAACAGAGTGTATTTTAAGCGGTTGCTGAATAGAACCTTGTGGGAGCGGGACGAAAAAAAAAAAAACAGTCCCGCGCAGACCTCCTTAAACCTTATGTCTGTATGTGTGTGTCCCGAATAAATAATAATAAAGAAAAGGAATAAAATTCAAAAGTCGGACTGTAAGCGAATGAGGCATGATTGCTATTCACACCTTTATTAAAATGGCTGTAATCTGTTTTTAATTAGTTCTATTTACTATTTAGTAGTTTAATAGTAAAAATAGAGTATTTAATTTATATCCATAGGCCTACTCCGTGTAGCTGGCCCGCCATCTACTGGCTAAAAAAAATATTGGCCCGCGGCCAAAGTTACTTGCCGACCCCTTCTGTAGAGATACATTCACTATATTTGTTTTTTATAGGCTTTATAGTATACATTGTTTGGAGAACAGCATTGAGTAGGATGAACAAGAATATTGTTTAAAGTAATGAATACAAATTTCAATGTATAATATTTGGGGAATTAATCTGAAAAATAAACGACAGATTAATCGATTACCATAATAATGATTTGTTGCAGCCCTAAATCGAAGGAAAGCTTATTTGTATATGCTTGATCACTCGAGTGTCACTTTAAAGCGTCATCAGCTGCGTACAAAGGATCTGCCCTTATGTTGTTGAAGTTTGGTTATTTAAGAAATTCATAATAAATATTAATGAATCAAGAAGCCCTTTTGAAATATTTGAGATGTCACAGGCTGGAGGATGGAGGAACGAGGAAGCATCCATTTGAGTATTGAGAAGCACCCACAGACTTTGTACAAAGCCTCAATATGCAAAGCTTAACCCGATGTACCATCTGGGGATTCTTTTTTTTTTTTTTAAATGGCTCAAAGTGAATCATTTGATTTTATTGTTCTTTCTCTAGGGGAGAATTACAAGACAGAGGGTTATGTTGTAACACCCAACACCGTGAATTTGCTGAAGAAGCACCTGGAAATCACTGGAGGACAGGTATGACCTGAATGCACTTTTTGTCTTTTGAATTAGTGGCACTGAAGTGTGCACAATAAGACCAGGAACATTAAGGAACTAAACTGAGTTCAGTATTTTCTGTTTAAATCAAATTCTCTCTTTGTAGGTCCGCACCCGTTTCCCCCCTGAGCCTAATGGTATTCTGCATATTGGTCATGCCAAAGCAATTAACTTCAATTTTGGTTTTGCCAAGGTACAAACAATTACACACACTCTCACATTAACAACTTTGCATAACAAAAAAATTCCTTTCTGACTTGTGTTTTGTGTGAAGGCCAATAATGGCATCTGTTTCCTGCGGTATGATGATACAAACCCAGAGAAAGAGGAGGAGAAGTACTTCACTGCCATCAAAGAGATGGTGGAGTGGCTTGGTGAGTATTAAGATCTGACTTGGCTGATCCAATCACAAGCTGTCTGCTGAGACTGAGCAGTTCACTCAAACATGAAAATTGTCATCACTTACCGTCTTGTGGTTCTAAAAACTTGTCTGTTATTTTTTTGTTGAAAGTTGAGCACCTTATCTCACTTGTGGTCTGTTCTTTTCAAACGGTTGCTCATTGTCACAGTAGTTACTTCAAAAGAGAAAGTTGACACTTGCTATAACAGACTTTGCTGCAGTGTATGCTTGCAATGCATTTTGAATTGCATTTAAACGCAAAATTTCAAAGAAAAAAGTTTTTTTTTAAAGGGCTTTGTGTTAAGTGACATTACAAAAATGTTTCAAATGTGAACTTTTCTATTGACAAGCATTTTTCACGCATGTATGTATATGTTTGTTTGTTCTTCACCATCACTCAGGGTACAGACCATACTGTGTCACGCACGCCTCTGATCACTTCCAGCTTCTCTACGATCTTGCTGTTGATCTCATTCGCAGGTGAGATTACAAACCTGATGTCTCAGGGCTCTATGCTTCTAGAACTTGTGCACCTAATTAAAAAAATATATAAATAATTTACGAGCACAATTGAAGTCTAGTATGTTAATGTGCCATGCACATTATAACATGCACAAGCAGACATAAGAAAGCAAAGTTTAGAAATAACAACAAAATTCAGGAACAAGTGTGAGATCAGGAGATTACTTTCTGATAAACCAAATTTGTTATTACTCTGAGACAATGAAAACGCCGGATCATGACCTTCTTGTGTGTAAACAAACATACGCCTTACTCTGAAACGTTCAGTGAGTCAGATTATAAATGCTCTTTAACCGCAGGATATATAGTGGAAATACAACTTTATTTTTCTAGTTCATGGCTCCTCAAGGTAGTTCTCAACACATGAATGAGGGAAACGTGGACATAAGTTAACTAGCCTAAGAAAAATAGGTATTTAATGGGATGGCGGACAGCAGTGTGAGTAAAATAATAGATGCCCAAACGACATTTTAAGTTCAAAGTCTGGACACACTTCGCCTTTTATACCATTTATGGGACAAACGTTGTAAATAGACATCTTTGATGCTCTTCACCGAGCACTTGCACAGACACACACGGGAGCGTTTGAAAGCAGGCATCTATCATCGAATATGTCTATCAGCGGATATATTAGCGATCCGCTGATAGGCGCCTGCTTTCAAACGCTACCGTGTGTATCTGTGTAAGCGCTCGTTGAAGTGTGTCAAAAATTTGTATTTACAACATGTTTTGGAAGCGTTGATTATTGTAGCCATTCACAGATGTATATGTTGAGCACATGAACACAATGGCCAATCAGAGGTGTTTAAGAATCCGCTCAACAGCGCTCAAAATGCTAGGGGGAATTGCTGGTATCGTCACATTTAAAATAAAATAAAAGTAAATGCCCCAAGTCTGTACCTTTAACAACAATATTCCCAGGTTTATTGTAAGGAAGCTGGTAAACACTTGGATGTTCCCAGGTTTAAATAAAAGAGGTTGGTAAATTTTAAAATGTACCAGGTTTATAAAACAAGTTGGTAAGCAGGTAAATGTGTCAGTTTACACATAAAGAAAAGTTTTACCTTTTAGTCAAGTCAAGCCACCTTCATTTATATAGCGCTTTTAACAATATGAATTGTTTCAAAGCAGCTTTACAGTGATAAAAGGAAATTACAGTAACAGAGATTGTTTTGGCTTTACAGCAGCTCTAGGATAAAGTTATTGTCCAGCTAAAGTTAGTTTTGATTGATTGATTCACTTCCGTTGCGAAGGGGCCACTAACACGACACCGTTCTAACAGAAAACCCTCAACACGTTCCGGCCGCCCATCCGCACAAAACAGTGCCTGGTGGCTCGAGAACGCACTCCCGGAAATGGGTTCCAAGGTGCAAACGATTATCAGTTATCTCTGTGCAAACCTACGCAACCTCTGCGCAAACCTCTGCACAAACATCGACATTGCGCACATGCGCATCGTGTTCAGTCCATAGGTATGCGCATTTTAATATATATGTGCGCAGGCGTGTAGTCCTTTTTTTTACAAATCAACCCTCAACAAACTACTTGTCTGGCCTAAATTTAAAATACAGAATTATTTATCGCATCCGCATAGCCACGTGGTGACTCTGTACAGATAAAACGACAAAGTTTTATCTGTACAGAGGTAAAGGGAAGGGAAGGAGGCCTTCACAGGGGAGAGCCTAGTTCACACTTCAACTAGTGTTGTTGTCGTGTCCAGGCGCAGGTCCTTCATCAGATCTGGATACAGCGGACTGCGGTAAACCTTGGGATAAACAGAGAGACTAATATTAACGTAGACGCCATCCTTCTTATGATGTAACAAGTACATCAGGATTTATGGAAAGTGTTCCCGGTTCCGGCTGACCTTAAACTATGCCAAGTCAAGTCATCTTCATTTATATAGCCCTTTTAACAATGTATATTGTTCCAAAGCGGCTTTACAGTGATAATGAAAATTAAAGTAACAGAGATTGATTTGGCTTTATATCAGCTCTAGAATAAAGTTATTGTCCAGCTAAAGTTAGTTTTGATTGATTCACTTCCGTCGTTGCGATTATTAGTTATTAACTCAGGGGCCGCTAACACGACACCGTTCTAACAAAAAACCCTTAAGTTCTCTCTGCGCAAACTTTAAAAACGCGAACCTGTGAGAACACTGATGGCATGCACATGCGTATTACGAGTTCAGTCTATAGGTATGCGCGTTTGAATATATGTGCGCAGGCGTGTAGTCCTTCCCTACAAACCAACCCTCAACAAACTACTTGTCTGGCCTTAATTTATTATACAGAATTTTTATCGCTTCCGCGTAGCCCCACGAACCGGAATTATCCTGACAACGCTTTATCTGTAGAGAGGTAAAGGGAGGGGAGGGAGGCCTTCACAGGGGATAGACTAGTTGACACTTCAGGACTGTGTTGTCGTCGCGTCCAGGCGCAGGGCCTTCATCAGATCTGGATACGGCCTGGATCCGACGGACTGCAGTAAACCTCGGGATAAACAAAGAAACTAATATTAGCGTAGACGCCATTCTTCTTATGATGTAACGAGTACATCAGGATTTATGGGAAGTGTTCCGGGTTACGGCTGACCTAATCTATGCAGCCTAACATTGAATTATAGAAGTCTATAATGTGTTAACTTATGTGTATGCTAGGTCAAAGAGATGTGTTTTTAGTCTAGCTTTGAACTGACAGTGTGTGTCTGCTTCCCGGACAATGTTAGGAAGATTGTTCCAAAGTTTTGGTGCTAAATAGGAAAAGGATCTACCGCCAGCAGTCGATTTTGATCTTCTAGGTATTATCAACTGGCCGTAATTTTGAGATCGCAATAGACGTGAAGGACTATAATGCGTTAAGAGCTCGCTCAAGTACTGGGGAGCTAAACCATTTAGTGCTTTGTAAGTAATCAGCAATATTTTAATGTATACAATGTTAAATAGGGAGCCAATGCAGTGTTGACAGAACCGGGCTAATATGGTCATACTTCCTGGTTCTGGTAAGAACTCTAGCTGCTGCATTTTGTACCAGCTGTAGTTTATTTATTAAGCGTGCAGGGCAACCACCCATCTAGCCTTGATGTCATGAACGCATTAACTAATTGTTCCGCATTTGTCAGTGAGAGCATATGACGTAATTTAGATATATTTTTAAGATGGAAAAATGCAGTTTTACAGAAACTAGACGTGACTTTCAAATGAAAGATTGGTATGAAAGAGCACACCCAGGTTCCTAACCGACGACGAAGACTTGACAGAGCAGCCATCAAGTGTTAGACAGTATTCTAGGTTATTACGTGAGGACGTTTTTTGTCCAATAATTTAGAATCTCTGTTTTTTTTTCAGAATTAAGTAGTAGGAAATTACTAGTCATCCAGTTTTTTATGTCAGCTATGCATTTTGTTAATTTTGTGAATTGGTAAGTTTCGTCAGGGCGTGAAGAAATATAGAGCTGAGTGTCATCAGCATAACAGTGAAAACTAATGCCATGCTTCCTAATGATATCTCCTAAGGGTAGCATGTACAGAGTGAACAACAACAGTCCTAGTACTGAGCCTTGTGGTACTCCATACTGAACTTTTGATAAGACGGAGAGATGAATACCATCTCTTTTCAACAGTCAGGTCTGTCCCAAAAACTTCATTTACTGTTACAAACTGATAACGGCCAGATAAGTATGATTTAAACCATGCTAATGCAATTCCGCTAATGCAGTTCCACAAATGCCAACATAATTTGAGTCTATTTAAAAGAATGTTATGGTCGATATTATCAAATGCAGCTCTAAGATCGAGTAACACTAATAGAGAGATACAACCACGATCGGATGAGCAAATAATTTGTTACTCTAATGAGAGCTATCTCAGTACTATTGATATGGTCTAAATCCTGACTGGAAATCCTCGCAGATATAATTTCTTTCTAAAAAGGAACATAGTTGTGAGGATACTGCCTTTTCTAGTATCTTAGACAGAAAAGGTAGTTTTGAGATCGGCCTGTAATTGACTAATTCTGTAGGATCTAGTTGCGTTTTTTTGACAAGCGGTTTAATCTCATAGCCAGCTTAAAAGTTTTTGGTACGTATCCTAATGACAAAGATAAATTAATGATAATAAGAAGAGGATCTATGATCTCTGGAAGCATCTCTTTCAATAGCTTAGTCAGTACAGGGTCTAACATACATGTTGTCGATTTAGATGATTTAAAAAGTTTAGTAAATTCTTCCTCTCCTATAGCAATGAATGAATTGAATTTTTCCTCAAGGAGACAATGCACTGCCTGATGCAATACTGTAGTAGACTGTTGCATAGTTATAATTTTCAATCTTGTAAGTAAAGAAGATCATAAAGTCATTACTGCTGTGCTGCTTGGAAACGTCTGGGCTTGAAGCTTTATTTTTCGTGTTTATTTTCTTCGTGTTTAATACGCTGATTTCACGCAGCCTTTATTTTGAAATCGAAAGCGAGGCTCCGGTGGGAAGAAAACCGGAAGTGTCGCCTTTAATCACAGGAGAGTCGTGAATGCGATGGCGTATTGTTGTGTTTAATGATGTTGTCAATTCTAAAAATGTACATACATTTCTTTCATACTTTAGACTAAATACAGTGAAATTCATTTATAAATAAAATATTTTTTTTATAATTCAGAATGTAAAAAAAGAAGCAGGAGTGAACTATATACATATCCTATATTGAATATTAACATCCAATAGTGTAAATCGCGGCAGCAGCTTCAGGTTGGTAATCCAAGGCATTGTTGTTTATCTTTACTTCCGGGGTTCTTCCCACCGGAGCCTCACTTTCGATTTCAAAATGGCGGCTGCGTGAAATCAGCGGATAGGGTTGAAAAATAAGCAGATCTAGCAGTTTTTTAGGCCTCTCTGTATGCAATCGTGCTCTCTTTCCATGAAATGCGAAGTACCTCTAGTTTTCTTCCAGTTGCACTCTTAAGGGCCTGAGTGTGCTCGTTGTACCATGGCGTTGGACTATTTCCTTTAATCTTCTTTAAGCATAACGGAGCAACTGTGTCTAAAGTGCTGGAAAAGAGAAAGTTAAAAGTTTCTGTCACAATATTGAGTTCTTCTAAGCTATCTGGGATGCTGAGATGATGAAACTGATCAGGAAGATTATTAATAAAGCAATCTTTAGTGGCAGAAGTGATAGGTCTAGCATATTTGTGACACGGAGTCAGCTTTGCAGCCTTGGCTAAATGAAGTATACACGAGACTAGATAATGATCTGAGATGTCATTGCTCTGCTGCAGAATTTCTACGGCATCAACATTGATTCCATGTCATAAGTTAGATGTTCGATCTAGAGTATGATTAAGACAATGAGTAGGTCCTGACACGTATTGTCTAACTCCAATAGAGTTCAGAATGTCTTTAAATGCCAATCCCAATGCATCTTTTTCATTATCTGCATGTACATATTAAAATCACCAACAATTAGGACTTTATCTGCAGCCAGTACTAACTCTGATATAAAGTCAGCAAATTCTTTGAAAAAGTCTGTATGGTGCCCTGGTGGCCTGTATACAGTAGCCAGCACAAATCTCAAACGTGATTTATCATTTACACTAGATAGTGTTAAATTAAGCACCAACTAGGGCTGTGCCGGTAAACTTGACAACCGCACCACCGCGGTGGCTGAGTAGTACCGGCGGTGGTTCGCCAAAAAAATATTTTGTTTGTGAATGCTGTTTTACATTAATATTATGACACACAAAGCTTTGTTTACAAAAGAAATAATAGGTTAGCAATTAAATGTTATATCGCAGCCATGGAAAAGTTTGAATTCATGACGAATGAGAGAGTTGTGTGAGTGAGCCCATAAATTTAAACTTTGTCGGCTTTGAATTCTGGTTTGCGATCTGGACACCCGATTATCAGAGAATTAAAAAATATTCCATTAGTTATTCCTTATAGAAAGCTTGAATTGTCTACTTTTAAACAAAACAATTCAAAACGAAAATAAACCGACTAGCATATGCATTCCGTATGAAGTGTGCATTTCTCTCTATAGGCGCGTTCACTGCGAAGATGACGAGTCAGAATCGTCAACTTCATCTTTGCAGCTCGACACTTGACACACAAAAAAAACACTTTATTAATAAACAATTCAAATGTCTCCTTGCTATATTTGACACATTCATAATCATTACTTTTGCCGGTTCTTTGTGACAGCTGTTATGTGCGTTACTGGCAGCGTCACCCTCTGGTTACATGCGTCACTACCGCATCAGCACCAGAACATGGAGATTTTATTTTAGAGAATAATCGCACAACTCTTTTAGATATTCTATAATTAAATCAACTAATCGAATATTCAAAAATCGTGACTCATCCCTGCATGGAATCTCTTGTTTCTTTTCCCATATCTTCACTCGCGTCTCGCCCATTTCCGAAGGGGATTATAAACGTTTCTTCCTTTGTTCGCTTTTAATTAGGTCTATTATTTTAGAAAAAAACGCTGTAGGACAGATAGCCTACATTTTTAGGCTACTTGTACGTCAAATACTTTTTTAAACAGTTTGTGCTTGTTATTAGACATATGGTAATTGGTAAGGCGCGTCAAGTTCATTTGTAAAGCGCGTTTCACACGCGCGGGTGATTTTAGTTTGGCTTTCTCTGGCAGCGCGCAAACATAGCCTAAATGCCTTGCCCTTGTTGAAGATAAAATTCGCTCTTCATACCTTTTACAACAAGTAGAAAACATGAAGATATCATAAAAGAGATTGATGGTCTCTTCCTGCCCGTGTCCCACATCCCTCTCATAGCGCAGAGCGGTAGGCTATATCACGCGTCTTTGTCTGGAAATATTAAATGTTTTTTTATTTTATTTTTTTATAGATTAAACTTTATTATATTATGTAAGTTACTAGTATTTACTGATATTTATTTCAATGCTTTACCAGCTTTAGTGTGTTGTTGTTTTTTATTTTTATTATTCATTTCAAAACAACCTCCCAACCACCGCAACACCGCCGGTAGTTGGTCCATTACCACCGCGGTGGTAAAAAACTGCCACCGTCACAGCCCTAGCACCAACACTTAAAAAGAATTATATTTGAAACTAGACTTCTTAGTAATTCTGAAGATATTACTATAAATTACAGCAACACCTCCTCCTTTGCCTTTCAGACGAGGTTCATGTTTATAACAGTAATCTTGGGGGGTGGACTCATTTAAAGTAATGTAATCGTTTGGTTTTAGCCAGGTTTCTGTCAAAGACAACACGTTTAGGTTATAATCTGTAATCATATCATTAACAATAAGTGCTTTTGAAGTAAGGGAACGAATATTCAGCAACCCGAGCTTTATCATTTGTTCATCTGTATTATATCTGTTTTTTGTTTGTTGAACATCAATTAAGTTATTATCCTTTAATGGGTTTTGGGAGTTTTTTGTATTTCCTAATTCTGGGAACAGACACAGTCTCTATATGATGATATCTAGGTAAAATAGTCTCTATGTGAGGGGATTTATCTGACCTCAGTGATGTGAGACAGCTAGCAGACGGTCGGTTTAGCCAGTCTGTCTGTTTCCTGACCTGAGTCCCAATTCATGTTTGAGCTCTAAGACTATGTGCCATATTACTAGAGAGAAGAGTGGCACCATCCCAGAAGAGATGAATACCATTTCTTTTCAACAGTCAGGTCTGTCCCAAAAACTTTTCCAATTGTCTATGAACTAGGGGTGGAACGGTACTTGTATTCGTATTGAACCGTCACGGTTCGGTGCATGAATATACACGGTATAAAAATAATTAAAACTTGCGTGCAAATTAATTAATGTAATGCGGAACTACTGTTAGATACGTGGGTTCTTTAGGGACACTTAATCTGTAGCTCCGCCTTAGCTCTGAAGCTCTGTGGCTATAATGGACAGGCTGCGATGTCAAGATTGCAATGCTGGAATATGTTGTGTGCGTGCGTGCATGCGTGTGTGTGTGTGTGTAAGAGAGGCGCGGGCGCGATCGAACAGTGGAAACATAAAAACATACTTCGTCTTTTTTTTAATAGGACATCATTCAAACTGCAAAGTGTTTATATTTGTGTATACTCGCAAAAAAACACAACATTGTGCTTTTGTCAAACTGTAAACTCTTGTCAAACTGTAACCTACAACTGTCACCCAACACAGTGAGTAAGTTACACATTCTACATTGATTAAAAAAGAAAATCAAATTTGTTTTTAATGGTAGTATTATTTTTTACAGAAATAAATTATTTATAATTCAGATGAGAATAAAGTTAGTGTTTAATTAAAATTTTAAGGAAAACAAATATATTGATTTGAAATATAGCAAATAAATTTGAAATTCATTCAGGTACAATTACCAAACATATCTCAAGGTTTTTTTGTCTTTTATTAATTTAATTAATAAACGAATTATATAAAACTATTGTCAGTGCACTACAAATAAATTGGTTCTACGCCTTTACTTTATTAATAAAACTTACTTTAAAAACACAAGGCCTAAGACATTTATTTTCCTTTGGTGGTACATCCTGAGACATGCACAATAAAAAAAATTGCCTTCTACATTTTTGTTTTGCTTTTCCCTCCATTGTACCGAACTCGTACCGAACCGTGATGTCTGAACCGAGGTATGAACTGAACCGTGACTTCTGTGTACCATTCCACCCCTACTATGAACCCTATATTATTTTGCGGACACCACTTAGACAGCCAGCCATTGAGTGTGTACAGTCTACTAAGTATCTCATCACTCCTGCGAACAGGAAGGGGGCTAGAGCAAATTGCTGTGCCTGACATCGTACTTGCAAGTTCACACACCTCTTTAACGTTAATTTTGGTGATCTCCGGCTGGCGAAGTCGAACATCATTAATGCCGATGTGAAAAATAATCTTAGAGAATTTACGATTAGCATTAGCCAGCACTTTTACATTTTCTATGATGTCAGGCGTAGGGCTGAAACGATTCACTGAGTTACTCGATTAACTCGATTACAAAAATTCCTCGAGGCAAAAACTCTGCCTCGAAGCCTCGTTAAATTCCTATGACACGCGCAGGGATCTGATTGTTTCATACGGACCGTTGTTCAATGTTCAGGAAGCACACCATAGCGCGTGATACATTTAGAATTTAGTTTGCGCGATGGCGGAGAGTAAAGATAAACGCAACTTTTAAATACATAATTACATTTTTAAAAACAAAATTATAGGCTTAAGTGCAGGGTCCGAAAGTTGGTCGTTTTGTCGCTATGGTTACACACACACACTGTTGGCGGTGCGCTCAAAGTCATCTGTCAGTTGTGCAGTTACCCAAAATCTCCTGAATGAAGTTAAAACCCATCATGTCACTGAAATGTGTTTTTTAAATCAAGTGATCAAAGTGCTCGTTGCCGCTGCGATCAGTGGCGCGGATACAGTGTTTTCTCGTGTGGCTTGCGCACACACCGCTCTATCTTTCACTCAGACGCGCGCTTCAATCCGTTGCGGTAATGCATCACATGCTTAAACTTTTATGTAGCCACGCAACAATAATTTCAGCATGCATTCACTGTATACACCGGGACGTGATGGAGGAACAAATATTGTATTGCAGTCTTTACGAGACCTTGTTTGTATGTCACGTCTGCCAAATAGTTACAGACAACAACAAAAAATGAAAATCCCCAGCCGGCTTCTCCAAATCCACTCGTACTTTTGGGGAAGACATTGTAATCGGCTACCAAAGTAATTGAGCATAGAACATGCTAATATACTTAGCCTAAGTGAAAAACAAAATGCTGTTCTTTTTCTATTTAACAAAATGCATATTTGCAATAAAATATTCCCCTTTTCAAAGCTACACTATGTGTAGGTGTCTCCAATGCATGCAATTTGAAGTTAAATTGCATTTAAATGCAATCCTTTTTTTAATGTTGTATTAAGAAGACAAAACTAAGGCCAAATGGCCTTTACTATTTAAGTTTGTATTCATAGTTTTACATGTTATACATGTTTTACAGTAAGTTGACTTAACTGTATTGTTATATAATTGTTGGCACTGGCACTTATAAACACTAAATGGGTAAAAATTGCAATAAAAATGCTTAGTTTTGGAGCCAAATGTTGGAGTTGGAATAAATGCCTCTGTTTTTTTGTTTTGTTTTTTAAATAAAAGCCAAATGCTTGATCATTTTACAGCCACATCATTTTCGTTATGCATTATTTGTTTTGATTGTTTAAAAACACAAAAAAAAAATGTTATCCGATTAATCGATCGATTAAGTGCTAGATTAATCGATTACAAAAAGAATCGATAGCTGCAGCCCTAGTCAGGCGCTCTGGCTCCCGGCAAACATGTGACTATGGTGGCTGGTGTCTCTATTTTCACGTTCCGTGTAATAGAATCGCCAATAACTAGGGCACATTCAACAGGATTCACAGTGGGTGTTTCACTGAGTGGGAGAACCTGTTTAATGTTATCTGAACGGAAGAGCGGTGTTATGTCCCGCGACTACAGCGTCTCACGGTAACCCGGTTGCCCTGCTGCACAAGCGTGGGAGAAATAAATGAATAAATAAAGACGGCAGGCACCGATGGCACGTTAACAGGCTAGCAAATTACTAGCGTGTTGTGCTAGCGATAACGATTTAGATTGAAGCTAGCGATGTCAGGTTAATGTGTGGTGATGAGTAAGTTATATTTAGCAGTATAAACAACAAGGAATGATTGTAAATAAAGATTCAAAACAGAAAGCTATACGGAGCATACAGACGCAAACCACTCAGCAGCAAGGCAGACAGGAGTAACCGATCAGTCTTTTAGCTTACTTCAAAAAGTATAAGCATAAAATGTTAAATTTAGTTTACACACTGAAAAACTTTTTGTGCTGTTTTCTAACAGGTTGGACCCTCTACGCACACCTTGGCAATAGAATCGCCATTGGCTAGTAAATTTTTTTATTTACTCGCCAGACTGATATACTATTTATAGTATATGATAGAACTTCAGTAATTAGAACTAAAACTTGGTAACCATCCATGAATGCATATTTGTCATTTTAACTGAACTTAGGACTGGTGGAGGTGCTTAAGATATTGTTGGCCATTCAGTGTTTCTGTAAAAAAAAAAAAAAAATTGATAATAGTGATTATTATTAAAAGATAATAATACTACTTCTAATTCTACTACTAGTAATAACAATATACAGCGCACTAAGAATTGATGAGCTGCTGGGTTCATGAATATTAATCACGTTTTCAGCGTTCACTCTCTGAAATCAAAACAGGGTTGAGCGCCAGCCAAGTGCGATTGCCGTTTGCGCATTAGTTCCGCCCACTACCGGAGAAACCGGCGTTTCTTCTGCTTGTTCTTAAAAGCTGAATAAATCCAAATTAACTTGGTTATTTTGGCAGAAAAATGCAACAAAAAATATCGTTTACATGTAGCGCGTCGATTCTGCGTGGTATGTAAGACTCTCTCGCTCACTCTCTCTCTTTGCGTGTGTGAGAGAAACAGTGCTCTCAGCAAAGCGACGGCGAGTCTTCACACTAGAGTTTACGGTACGCTGCGCGTCCATCGCTGCATTGAAATAGAAATTCCAGCCTGGCCTTCATATTCTTCTTGCTAATGAGAGGTTTGCATCTTCTGGTGTAGCCTCTGTACTTTTGTTCATGAAGTCTTCTGCGAACAGTAGATTGTGATACTTTTACTCCTGCCCTCTGGAGGTTGTTGCTGATGTCACTAACAGTTGTTTTAGGGTCTTTCTTTACAACTCTCACAATGTTTCTGTTGAGTTGCTGATGTTTTCCTTGGTCTACCCATTCGAGATCTGTTACTTAGTACACCAATGGTTTCTTTCTTCCTCAGGACATTCCAAATGGTTGTACTGGCTATGGCCAATGTTAGTGCAATGACTCTGATTGAATTTCCATTTTCTCTCAGCTTCACAATTGCTTATTTTTCACCCACAGCTCTCTGGTTTTCATGTTGGTTACACGTCTAACTATAAATGCAGAATGCACAGGCAAAACCCAAATCTGAAACTGAGCGCAGACATTCAGTGCTATTTATTGTTTGAATAATCAATGTAATAGGACTATGGGTGTAACGGTTCACAAAATTCACGGTTCGGTTCGATACGAGACACCGGTGCCACGGTTCGGTACGTTTTCGATACAGCAAAAAGAAAGATATGGCAGAGAAATTTCCTTGATTTTATTATTTATTTATTTTTAATTATTAAAACTAACATCATAAAGTATGATCATTTTTTACTTTGAGCAATGATGGAGCTATACTTGACTCTTCTTAGGAGCATATCAAACAAAAACAGCTCCTTGCTCCTTGAATTTTTTTTATATTGTAGTAGTTATAAACAAAGGTTTATTTTAGTTCAGATTTACATTTTGAGGGCAGCAATTTTATTCATAATGTCGAAATAAAACCGATGTAATGTTATTTGAAAGCATTGTAGCCTACTATTCCTGCCAAACTTCCATGGTTATGTAAGCCTGTCCATTGGCCCAATGTCGGATTTCCAATAATACAGGTGAAGGTTTCTGCGTGTTACTGTCTTTCCTTTTTACGCAACACAACAAGATTAAATAAAATACATTTTCTCATATGTATTAACTCGTTATTTCATCTGACTCCATAAATGAAAAAGGTTTTAATGATATCTGGGCATCATTAAAAGTGAGCGAATGTTTGATTATTCTTTTTAACTCTTTAATTATGTTTTACCCGTTCAGATTAGGAAACTATATCACTTAGAGGTCCTTACGTCTTACGCCGGTCTCACGACACAATCTCGCCAGTTATGTTCATCAAACAGAGGTAATTGGCTAATATCTTAGATGGTCGGATTCACCCTTACACAATCAAAGATACTTTGAAAGCCCCCATAGAATTGTAATCACTTGAACTTAATTTAATCGTTTTACTTCAGTTGAGGTTTTGGCCAAATCTACCAACTTTACTTCTCTTATAATAGCTCTGGATTGGCCAAGCCCGTGATTTCTCACGTACACTTATCTAAAGTAACATTAAATTAAAACAGAGGTAATTAGACATACCCAGATTTAGGTTGATCAAACAGCATTCGCTAGCCTAAACGGAAATAACTTGCCTCCACAAAACAAAGTACACTTGAATTGATGTCAAATATTAGTCGTCACTAATCTGACGCAAAACTTGTGGGAATATACAAATCCGATAATCTGCTTGGGAAAACAATCTTAGAGTCAGTCAGAATAAAATCAAATGTTTACAATTTATTGACCAGGTAATAGAGCAATAATTCAAAATCCAATTCATACAATAAAATCATCAGTCAGTCCAATAATAATGTTACTTGACAACGAAAATCAACTACAATAACAATAATTCGGAAATTGAGGAATTAAAGAAACATTTACCTGGCAACGAAAATTACACACAGCAGTCGTGTGGGAAGTCAACCTACAGACTCCTTGAACTTTTCTGCTCCTTTTCCTTATAAACCCAGATAATTAAATATTCTTACCAAATGGTGGTATATGTCATTATAATTAAATGAGACCATTTTACCAGGCGCACTGAGAGACTTTAAATGATACCAAACATGCATATTTACTTTTTGTACATCCTTAACATTGCATAGGTTTTCAGTGAGTTTTAGGTGAGGAGGAGAAGGGGGAGATTGTCCTAGTGAGGTGTGAGATGCATTGTGTGCTGCGTCTCGGATGTTGCTGTTACATATGCAGGAGAGAGTTCAAATGTTAATTCTCAGGAGAGCCTTCTGTTCTCTCGAGGGTCGGCAGGAAAAATGCGTACCAAACCGAAAGCCTCGTACCGTACGGTTCAATACGAGTACGTGTATCGTTACACCCAGGGCCGGCGCTAGCCATTTGGGTGCCCTAAGCACAAATGCTTGGTGGTGCCCCCCACCCACCCACCAAGGGAATAACAACCATTCAGAATTTCTTAGTTAGGTTCTCTTTACTTCCAAAATAACTGCTGCAAATAAATAATTTTACATTAACAATGGCACCAAACATGAAAAGAAATAAATAAGATAAAGGTTAAAATTATAAATACCAAATACCACCACAATTACTAAAAACACAGATTTGGAACTGAACAATGTAAACACAGAAAGTTAAAAGTGCAAAGTGCAAAGGTCAGGCACAATATAATAATTCTGTACATAATTTGACAACTCTGTGAATATGAAAATATACAAACACTGAGATTGTGGGTTTTTTTTTTCTTCTAATTGCAGTTTCAAAGTAAAAAAAAAAAAAAAAAAGAAGATTTTAGCCATGCAGGGCTAAAGCCCCGGATCTTTTGCACTACTATAGCGACGCCCCTGGACATGCATACGCATAGGCGTAATTTGCGGGTAGGACATGTCCCCACCACTTTTGAAACATCTCGCCGCACGAATGTACCAATACAAACAAACAAAACATCTCCAGTTAACCAGCAGAGCATTCGTTTTTTAAATAAGAGTCGATCTAGCGCTGAAATGTGTTGTTTTTTTAAATCAACTGATCAAAGTGCTCGTTGCCGAGCGATCAGTGGCGCGGATACTATGTTTGTTTCTGGCTCGCGCACAGCCTTCACTCAGACGCGCGTTTCAATCCGTTGTGGAGAGACTCTCTATTCGCTCCGGTACAATTAGAAAACAAAAAGCACAAAACGTGTCCCTGCCTGATATACAACCACTAAAAAACATAATCGGTTTTGATAAAAAACAAACAAAAAAAAAACCATATGAGTGCGGATTAGAACTCAGAACCTCTGACACGCTTGGCAAAAATTCTACCACTGGACCACTTAAATACACACATACTTTTCGTCGGATCAACATATAATACGCCTCATTGAACGACCACTTAAACCCAATATTAACATGCTTTAGACATATTTTATTTGTTATTTATACTAGTACCCTATTGTGATGATTTTTCACGACCCAGATTTTTTGGTGCCCCCCCAAGCACTTGGTGCCCTACGCGCAGTGCGTGATGTGCGTGTGCGGAGCGCCGGCCCTGGTTACACCCCTAAATAGGACACACCAGGGCAACAAAACACACCTGTCAGTCACAATATTCCAATACTTTTGGTCACATGAGCAATGGGTGGGTTTAAACAAAATGTGGTATCTTCTAAGTTGTTTATCAGATCCATATGTAAATACCTGGAAATAAAAGCTGAAATGTTGATCTCTTGTTTTTTTATGTCAAACCCAAATGTTTTCATTCTACAGAAAAAATAAAGGAATTGCCCTCACTGTTCCAATACTTTTGGAGGGGAGTGTATATATGTGTGTGTGTGTTCTGAATGTGGTCTATATTATTGACTACTGAATCCTTTTTGTTTGTTTGTGTGTAAGGGGTCATGCGTATGTGTGCCACCAGCATGGAGAGGAGCTCAAGGGTCACAACGTCCCTCCTTCCCCATGGAGAGAGCGACCTGTGGGCGAGTCTTTAGTTTTGTTTGACAGGATGAGGAAGGGCATGTTTGCAGAAGGGGAAGCCACTCTCAGAATGAAGATGGTCATGGAAGATGGGAAAATGGACCCTGTGGCGTACCGGATCAAATACACGCCACATCACAGAACAGGAGACACATGGTAAGACACTTTGTTTCGCTCACATCGTGTGGTTTTGTTTCTTTAATTTTATGACGCTGTGTTCTTGTGTACAGGTGCATATACCCCACGTATGATTACACGCACTGTCTGTGTGACTCTGTTGAACACATCACACACTCACTGTGCACCAAAGAGTTTCAGGCCAGGTATGTCACTCAACATTTTATCAGAGTATCAGGTAGGGCTGGATGGAAACATATGGGGTTGCAATATTCGATTTGAAATGTACTGTAATATGCAAAATGGCAATGCAGTATGTAAAATGGCAATGCATTTCTGTATTTAAATGTAAAATTTTCATTACATTTGTGCAAGGTTTGGTGCAAAATGAAAAATCAATTATATAATTTCCATTTGCCATTTCATACACTAATTTTAATATGCAAATTGAATCCATATTTTAACGCTTTATAACTTGCAAAATTAAAATTAAATTTATTACAGAAATGATTAGATATGTTTAACATGTTCAAGCAAAAACTGTAGCAAAATGATCATTTAAATGTTATTTTTTTTTATTGCATTTACACTCACAGTTAAGACACTTGCGATTGCATTTCCATTAAGTGTCCCACAATGAATGTAGCAAAATTCAATGTGCAATTTGAAAATGCATTCTGAGCCGATCACGTGCCCGTCCCGCCCTGTCAATCACTGCGTGAAGTTGGCCCCCCCACCCAATGCAAAATAGGCTCAATAGTTTTTACTTCGTTTGTGCTGTAATTTTTGTTTGTTTATGCTGCTTCGGTTTTTTAGATATTAAAAGAATATTTATAGGTCATCTTAACTAACTTTTCTGGGATGGCAGATATTGATTACCTAGCAGCCTATGAAGGAGTGAGCCAGTTCTCAGAATTTTCATTTTTGGGTGAACTAACCTTTTAAAATACGTAACATAGCCTATGTTTACCTGTTGCCGAGCCCCGCCTTGATGCAGTGATTGACAGGGCGGGACAGGCACGTGATCGGCTCAGAATGCATTTTCAAATTGCACATTGAATTTTGCTACATTCATTGCAGGACACTCTTAACTGTGAGGTAAATGCAATTAAGAAAAATAACATTTAAATGATAATTTTGCTACAGTTTTTGCTTGAACATGTTAAACATATCTAATCATTTTTGTAATACATTTTAATTTTAATTTTGCAACTTATAAAGCGTTAAAATATGTATTCAATTTACATATTAAAATTAGTGTATAAAATGGCAAATGTAAATTATATAATTGAATTTATTGAATTTTGCACCAAACGTTGCACAAATGTAATGGGAAATGTAAATTTAAATACAGAAAGCATTGTCATTTTACATATTGCATTGTCATTTTGAATATTATATTTCAAATTGAATATTGCTACCCATATGCTTCCATAGGGCTGGGTATTGACACAGATTTCATGATTCTTTTCTATTCCAGTTCACAAGTTTTTGATTTCTCTTTGATTCTGATTTTGATTTGATTCAGTATCAACAAAAGCAACAATGAAGAGGAATCCAGCAACACTTGTGTAATAATGTAATAATCAGCAATCAAAGAGTTGTATTGTAGCAAAGTTCATAGTTTAGGGAAGAAGGTGGCGGAAACCAGCAAACAGTAAACACTTCTAATGTAAAAAACAACAAAACAAAAACAAGTTGTAGCTGCCTCATGGCCGACTGCCGCATATAAACATAATAAAACAACAACAACAACAGTCCCAGGTCTGGTCATCTCTCGCCTTCCACTGTCGTTTTTATTCTTCCGGGACTCCTCTGTGGACTTGAGACCGCTGTGTCTCTCAGGTGTCATTCAATAACATTCTCTTCACCGGCCTCGCTCCGCTCCCACAGCTCTCAACCCCACCCTGCTTCACCACACATACAAATATTTAAATTGCACATAAGACCATTTTTATATTTATTGATAGACTTGTTTCTACTCCAATTCATTGTTGAAATATAAACATTTAAACAGTCGCTGTCATGACAGATAACTTTTGTTTTATTCAAACATTCATTAAGACATCACTAACAGATTAAATAAAAATATAATAATATGTAATAGTGCATATATTTATAAATAAATATATTTGTACAAAAATTATCTTCTCAACAGTTGTTTTTTTCTATTTGACTAACAAATTTATGGACGTTAAATAGCTCTCCTGAGGTAAATGTAGCATTGCGTGACATTATATATGTTTTGCTGAAGTCTTTTCATAGTTGAAACACTTATTGAGCAATTACATGAGACCTGGTTCATTTCAGTAAGTTGTACTGTTTCTTTCAACATGCCTTCTGAAGTTCATTCATGTTTATTTTGTGCTGTAACTTGTAGTAAAAAGATGAGATTGGTTCACGCCTGGACCGTGCTGCCATCTTACTGAATTTTTTTATTTTGGGGTGAACTTACACTTTAATACTTATGCTTTATCCAACACACCTGCCTGGAAGTTCCTATTTTTCCTTAGGACATGGATTGGTTGGTGACATGGACTGGAAAACTTTAAAACAAAACAGGCTATTTCTCTGCATTCAGGTGTGTTCAATTAGGCCTGGAGCTAAACACTGCTGGAAAGTGGTCCTCCAGGAGCAGGATTGGTCAACCCTGCTCTAGCGGTTGAGGCGTAAAGCCCGAAGTATACTTCGGCCATCCGCGTTCCGTGACGGTTCAATCACGGTTCACGTAACATAATTTTCGTCATCAGGAGTGTCAGCGAACACTGTCTGGGTGACTTGAGTGCTTGAAAACAAAGTCCACTAGATTGTGCGCACGAGTCGAACGCATCTATAGCCTCAGAACATAATGTTTCCACCTCCGTGCTTGACTGTAGTGATGGTATTCTTGGGGTCATAGTCAGCATTTCTCTTCTTCCAAACACAGGGAGTTGAGTTGATGCCAAAGAGCTCAATTTTGGTCTCATCTGACCACAGCTCTTTTTCCCAAGTCTTTTCTGAATCATTAGATGTTCATTGGCAAACCTCAAACGGTCTTCTACATGTGCCTTCTTGAGCAGGGGGACCTCACGGGTGCTGCAGGATTTCAATCCATTGCGGCGTAGTGTGTTACCAATGGTTTGCTTGGTGACTGTGGTCCCAACTGCCTTGAGATCATTGACAAGCTCCTCCCATGTAGATCTGGGCTGATCCTTCACCTTTCTCATGATCATCCTTACCCCATGAGGCAAGATCTTGCATGGATCTCCAGACTGAGGGAGATTATTTTGTATTTCTTCCATTTCTGAATAATCACACCAACAAAAGTCTCCTTCTCACCAAGCTTCTTGCTGATGGTCTTGTAGCCAATTCCAGCCAGCAGGTCTCCAATCTTGTCCCTGATGTCCTTTGACAGCTCTTTGGTCTTGCCCATGGTGGTGTAGACCAGTGGTTCCCAACCTTTTTTTGTCTGAGACCCCCTTTTTCCCAAGAAAATATTTTAGGGCCCCCCTTCACATTTAATCATATTATTGCTCTTGTAAGCTTGCAGCAAGGATGACAGAATATGTTGTTTTCAAGCAAACGGTATGTTTACTATAACCAGATATGTTTATGCACAAATAATATTGAAAATAGCATAACAAAAACATCAGTAGGCCCTTTGTAATTTAAAAACGTAAGCCTAGGAGTAGCCTATAAATTGGCCCTATTTGAAATGCAATAACAAAAATATTCACACTGATGTGTAGGTAAAAAAAAAATAAAAAATATATAGGCTATTATTAAATGACTGCTGTCTGGGACCTCAATACTTGCATGTTATTTGTGAGGCTTTATCAATGTGAGGCTTTATTTTTGGCGCTATAGCGAGCGACAATAAACTTGCGTTTATTAACAGAATAATGCGTCTTTCGGAAGAACATTGTAGCCGGAACTACTTCTCTCATGACGAGTCACGCAGGTACTGGGCTACTCCGCAGCGGCAGCGATCCGAACCAGTGTGAAATAGTCCCAATGTAAATAAATATTATAGGTGTACCATAGTGGTTTAGGATAAGACAAAAACACGGATTGGAAAATGGATTCATGATGAACTCACTCATTATATAAATTTTGTAAATTTTGAACAGAAAAAAGTTAAGGACTTTTATTTAATGCTCATTGCTCAAAACTATTCAAAATATGACGCGACCCCCCACAGAGCTCGCTGAGGCCCCCTTGTGGGCCGCGACCCCCCTGTTGGGAACCGATGGTGTAGACGATGGAATGGAAGATACAGATTCTGTGGACAGGTGTATTTTATACACATAATGAGCTGACATTAGGAGTACCTTCTTAAAGTGACTGGACTAATCTGTGTTTCACATGGGCACATAACCAATCTGTGGGAGGCAGAATTCCTGCTGGTTGGTAGGGGATCAAATACTTATTTCACTCGATCAAATGCTAATCAATTTATAACCTTTATAGAATGTGTTTTTTCTGGATTTTTGGTTGATATTCTGTCTCTATCTGTTAAAATAAACCTACCATCAAAATGATAGACCCTTAATTTCTTTGTAAGTGAGCAAACGTACAAAATCATCAGGGGATCAAATAATAATTTTCTCCACTGTACACAGTAGCTAGTTAATAGCTTTCACATTACGACTGTTACCATATTGTGTAGTTTAGTACAACTGGAATACTGTATTAACCAATCAGCATTCATGGCTCCAACTATCCTTAGAAACTTTTTTTTAAGAAGTTGAAATCAAGCTCAGAATAATAACACAGTTCTTTCTTTGTGTGCATAGATCTTAGGCTACAGTATGTATGTATTACATGATGGTTTTTTTGTCTTTCAGACGATCATCATATTACTGGTTGTGTAATGCTCTGGATGTGTACTGCCCGGTTCAGTGGGAATATGGCAGACTCAACCTTACTTATACTGTTGTTTCCAAGAGAAAGATCATCAAACTGGTGGAAACAGGAGTTGTTAGGTAACAACACACATACATAAAAAAAAAAAAAAAAAATTTCATAAATTTTTCACATAATCCGTTTGTGTCCTGTGTTGTATGTTGTATGTTTCAGAGATTGGGATGATCCACGACTCTTCACCCTCACAGCTCTCAGGAGACGTGGGTTCCCTCCACATGCTATCAACAATTTCTGTGCCCGGGTGAGAGAAAAATGGAGCAACATTGTATGATATCATAAGTAGTTCAAAGCAAGATACTTGAAAGATTGAATGGTAGCAGGAGCTAATGATCACTACTAGAGACGTTATACGTATTCAGGCCACGGAAGTGAGACTGGAATTCCTGATGACTCATTTAGTCTGTTCGGAGTCGATTCTTTCTATTGGGAGACAGTAACTTTATTTATCATGCACTTTCGACTTTACAACTTTGCAGTGTGTTTACGTTCACAGGCAGCGATACTACACACTGCATGAAAGGTAATATTTGAAAAAGCAAAATAGGGGCACTTTAATGTAATTTTATTTTTTGATTTTGGCTTCCAAGGATTGTGAAGGGAAGATAGTTGAAGTAAAACTATTTAAAACTAGCCGCATTCCATGTAGCGCACCTTCCTTTCACAGTGGTGTGCATTCGTTCCTCCCTAAAAGCCGAAACTTAATGTCAGAATCAGCAAAATTGGGGATTTTTGTAAAATGCAGTCTAATGTTGCCAAATTGCGGGTTGTGTTTGATAATAAAAAGTTATTAAAAGCACAATAATCCGTGCAAGAGACTCTTTCCCAACCGCAACTTTGACAAGCAAATTAAACTTATGTCAAAATGGCCAGCTTGGGGAGTATTCACTTAATCGGTTGTTTATGTCTTAAGGGGATTTCTTAGATTTATTTTGTAGGCTATATCTACTTACCTTAACAGTAATGTTAATAGACCTTCCTGAAATAAAAAGTTTATATAAATTTTTTGTTATAGAATGTTATAGATGTTGTGTGCTTCATTGTGGAATTCCAAATAAGTCTTGCATCTAACACCAAACTGTCAAACAGGAAAACTAATTGCTTAAACTAATAATTAAAAAAAGAAATCCAGATGTTGGCCCTTTTATCCATTGCTGATATATTGGTTAACCACCATTAGAAACTGTACCCTGTTGTTGACATCTGTTTTTTGTTTTTTTTAGGTGGGTGTGACTGTTGCCCAGACCACCATGGAGCCACACCTGTTGGAGTCGTGTGTAAGGGAGATCCTTAATGACATCGCCCCTCGTGCCATGGCCATACTCGAGCCCCTGAAAGTCACCATCACTAACCTACCATCCAATGCACAGGTACAAAAATGCGTAAATGCATGAATGTTTGTTACATAAGGCATAATATACAGCTAGCCAGTCATTATAAAAAAATTTTTTTAAATCAGTTAAGCGCAGATCTAAAATACGGGCAATCTGGGCACGTGCCCAGGGGCCCTTGCGCAGAGAGGGGCCCTCCGTGATCAGAGGGTTTTTTTTGTGCGCTACATAAAAATAGTATACACAAGGCTTGGCCTCGATCTTGATAATTATCCAAAGTGTATATTACATTATATGATCCCGCTCTTATTCATGCAAATGCTTTTAATCAATTCATGTGCGACAAGACAAAAGTGTGACAGTGACACACACACACACACAGAAAGACGCGCCAGTAGCCTATTGTGCGCACAGACAGCATGCCAGAATACAGTTCTCTTTCGTGCTTGAACTTACAATAACACACAATTATGCAAAAATGTCCATTTTGTCGAGTATCTTCATAACTTAAGAGCATTCTTATGATGAACGTGGAGAGGTGTGAGAGAATGAGGCGCGTGTGAGATCAGCGTCTCTGTCAGCAACGGCTGGTCTTAAAGAGACAGCAGCAAATTAAGCAGTGCCCAGGGGCCCATGAGCTTCAGTGCCCAGGGGCCCCTGGGGGTGCTAATCCACCTCTGGTTAAGCGCCCTTAAGATGTTTTTGTAATAATGACAAGCTGACACAAGCTTTTCTCGCTAATTACAGCCAGACGGTCATTATCGCACAATAAAAATTAACCCCCCCAGAAGGCCCAAAGTTCACCCACCACAGTTTTACCAAAAATCCTGTGGGAAACACTGGTATTGCTATGCCAGTGTAGCTTATAGCTTGTTTTAGGATTCATCACTGTGGAGGTAAAGTTCAATTGTATTAATAAATTTAATTTTGGAGTTATTTCATCTGTTAACTCTCATTCATTCCTACTCACTCTTTACATGGCATTAATGGTTTTAAGGAATAGGAGTTGGTATACGTCAGTGGTTCTCAACCTTTTTTGGGCCAGCTCCCCCTATCCAATATCCAGGTCCCTGAACACCCCCCACCCCCAAACTAATGAGCGAGCAGGAACGAGTGAGAGTTAACAGATGAAATAAGTGAAAAATTGTCATTTATTAATACAATTGAACTATACTCCACAGTGATTAATCCCCCCCCCAAAAAAAAGCTATAAACTGCATTGGCATAGCAATCCAAGTGTTTCTCACAGGATTTTTGGTAAATCTGTGGTGGGTGGACCTCGGGCCTTCTCGGGAGATTCTAGTCAGTGCTTGAGCGCTGGTCTATGACTGGAAAAATAATAGAGTCGTTGCAAAAGTAACGATGCATAGCTTAGGCTACATGTCACATTAAACTGGAAGATTTCCGAATGTTAGGCATTCTAAACTTTTGAATAAGAAAAAATATCAAGTCGTCAAAATACAACTCGTCAAAACTCCGCGAATCACAACAAGCGTATCGGTGAGAACACTCATTTAAACAGAATACACGCACTCGAACTTGACTGCACATCATATTTTTGACATTATTGATACTGCTTTCAATCGTAATGCAATAGAAATGAACACCAAAAAACCTGGCTAGTGCCTACCTACAACACTGACGGTGGACTCGCGGTCAGGAGTAGAGCGGCTGCGGACGGAAAAATTTTTTGGGAGCGCTGCTGACGTATTCTTTCACGCGCACATGTGATGTGCGTGCACACACAATATGACATCACACTCTGCGCATTTGTTTTACAACATAATTTAACATATACATAGTTCTAACACTTTTTAAATAGCGCACTTATAGTCTTTATCACAAATAAATTAATAAATGCTTAAAATGATTCAAAGTAAATGAACAAAAATTTGCGTTATATATTTAAACTCGTGAACCAATTTACACCTGAACGCCCCCCTTTCAAAAATCTTGCTTCCAACGCCCCCCATTGTTCTCTGAACGCCCCCTTTGAGAACCACTAGTATACGTATTCAAGGGCGTGCAAAGATGGGTGGTGTTTATGATCATAGTGGGCCAGTCTAAGCCAAAATGCCAGGGCTGATTTTTTTATTTTATTTTTGTCCCAGTCCAGCCCTGGGTAAAGTCACTGCAGCTGCCGTTAGAAGCTCCGGTTCCTATAGAAACAGTCAGACACACGCTTCCACTGTGCATGCGCATTAGCTTGATCCAGCCTGAACATTTTCGTTTTCTGTCATGATTCGAGCGTTTAGAATTGTATTTTATTGGTGATTTCAAGTTTGGAGAATTTGATGTTTACCCTTTCAAAGAGATAGGAGCTGTACTTGCACGGCCGAGAGGCGTTTCAAAGATGGCTGCCGAGTGAAATTACTTGTCTCAAAGGGACGTTTTTTCACATTTCCAAGCAACCCACATACCTGGACTGATTAAACGCGTACCTGAACTCCATTTTGCAGACTATTGAAGCCCTGAGCACGCCAAGCTCAGTGCGAAGTCTTGTTTTGCCACGGTTGACATTTCTGAGCGTTTTTCCCTTGTACTTTATCTTGTCTGGTTTTGACCCTTGCTGTTTTTGGACTTGTTACGACCCTTGCTGCCTGCCTTTTGACTCTGCCTTGTTTTGGATTACTCTGTGATTGTTCGCTGTTATGACGTTTGCTGCTTTATCTACGTTGCCGTTAATCCTGGTGCTTCAACCCACGCCTGTTTGTTTGTTGACACTCCAGTTACAGTATATAATAAACTGCACATCAGGGTGCGATTTGCCGGGGGGGGGGATGCGTGGGATTTCCCCCTTTCTGGTCAATGTATCCCTGCCCCTGCTTAATTATTTTTATCACCGGTGGGGATAAATTTATCCCCCCCCCCTCAAAGTGATCAGTGCTACTACACTAGTGGCGAGACGGATCACAAAACTTATCACGGATCCGTGGTTTGATTAAAGTAAATTTTATTTTAAAATGCGCTACTTTGGCTGGCTCTGATATAGCTGCCTCTCTGTAATCACCACTCTGCAGACTTGCTCAATGTCCCGCCCACGGCGCTTCTGATTGGTTACACCTCACGAGTAATAGCCTATCAACACTTGCGAGACGGTTGCAGGTCCGCTGGGCAGTGGAGCTGTGTTAGAGCTTAGATCGGGCCCAAAAATTCAAGCCCGACCCTACCCGAGCCCGTGCACGTTGTGTCCGAGCCCGGCCCGGCCCGACACATTAACTGTAATTATGAGCCCGAGCCCGATTTAAACCCGAACATTTTTTAATACGTAGGCCGTTATAACCAGGGGCGGCAGCGCTAGAGAATTTTTTTTAACGCAGGTGCTGAGGGGGTGCTAGATAGGCTATATTATATATAAATACTAATAATAAATGAGCAAACATTGGCCACTTAATATTTAATATTCAATTATTTTAATTATCACAATTAAAGTATTAATTTTATTAAATTGAACAAGCACAACATTCAGCATTCAATCAAATATTCTTAAAGATTTATTAGGCTATTATTAATAATGTTATTTCAACATAATATCTCGTTATTTCGTAATATGTACATAATGTGTGCGTGCAACAAGCAAGATGTGCATTTGTAAATCAGGTGACAGGCGTGCATTGATTTTTATTAATAAACAGTGTCGGCTGCAAAGATGAAGTTGACGATCGCCAGCTCCGTTGTGAACGCAGAGAGAAATGCACATCATGGATTACATAATCAGAGAGTTGCCTATTTCTTTTCGTTTTGAATTGTTTCGTTTAAAGACATTTCAAGCTTTCTTTATATTTCTCATGTCTGTGAGGCATACACAGTTTCGGTTAATTTATGATGAGGTGCCCTCCAGTTCACGTGCAATACAAGTGACCGCGCCGGCACCTCTATGATTATATTATCTGCTATATTTGAGGCAAATTGACTAACACAGATAATGCATCTGTCTTTTCTATCATTTCACTGTAGCTCAGCATCGCGATGTAAAGTTAACGTTATTACTTGAACAGCAGCAGTAAAACTGTTTCTACTGTGATGGTTTAACTTTGCAATCAATCCGTGGTTCAGCAGAGGCTGATATATATATATAGAAGTAGCCTAGCCTATTAAACTAAGTAAAGCGCTGTAATGTGCCATTCATAAATAAGTGTTTTGACCCTCTGTTTTTTTCACAAATCGCACCCTGCTGCACATGGATCTCAAACAGAGTTCATCTGAGTCAGATGGTACATTATCATGATTATTATGTGGCTACTTGCCAAATAAACCAAATAATAAATAACAGATGGAAACTAAATAATTTGTTGAACTCTCTAGTTCAGCTAAAAGCTTGCATAACAAAACAGTCCATTACAAAATAGAAAATATCTCTTGCAAAAAACAAAACAAAAACACTGCAATGTTACAGTATTCATTTATGTAAAAAAAAAAATATATAATAATAATTTAAAATTACTTATCAAGTTATGAACTAATTAGCTCACATATTTAGCATCAATGTGTCCTTTTTTCTGTTATCCAGCTCTGTGTCTCTTACAGTTTTATGCTCTCTACTAAAATACTACTGAAGTCCTCTAAGGTCATTTTTACTATAGTTGCTAGTTGTCTTCAGATGCAAAGATTTCAAAATGATATGAGAAACATTATATATATATATATATATATATATATATATATATATATATATATATATATATATATATACACACATACACATACATATATACATACACATATATATATATATATATATATATATATATATATATACACACATACACATACATATATACATACACATATATATATATATATATATATATGAAGAGTTCAGATGCAAAAGCCTCTAAATGCCATCTGAAATTTTCTTATAGAATGATCATTTTTATCAAGCTCGTATATTTAAATTCAATAATTTCACTCAAATGGCAATGAAGATTACCTATTAATTGTCATTTAAGTGAAATTACTGAACTTAAATACACAAGCTTGATAAAAATGATCATTCTATAAGAAAATCTCAGATGGCATTTAGAGGCTTTTGCATCTGAACTCTTCATATATATATATATATATACACACACACACACACACACACACACACACACACACACACACACACACACACACACACATACATAAAGGTTGTGCTATGGATGGACAACAGTCAAACATAGTTTAGGTTAACCAAAAAATATATTTACGCTCAATTCCAATCAAAATCAAGTATTCCAGACATCCATGTGTTAGTGGAGTTTAATGATATACATCACTCCTCTGTTTTTTCCCCTATTCAGAAGGAGCTTCGAGTCCCCGACTTCCCAGCCAATGAAGCCAAGGGCAGCCATGTGGTTTCCTTCTCAAAGACCATCTTTATTGAGCAGAGTGACTTTAGAGAGGTGTTTTTAAGATTATTTCATATGAGGATCTGTTTTGAATTTGACCAGCATCCCATATAAGCAGAGGTGACAATTTTTGCTGTTTTGTGTGTTTGCTGTAGGTAATGGAGAAGGGCTATAAGCGTCTGACTCCAGATCAGCCGGTAGGCTTGAGACATGCAGGATACGTTATCTCTGTACAGCGCGTCATCAAGGTGAAGCACCACTCACTTAGCTCACATGATCTACTTAGTTTGCATAACCTTTTTTTTTTTAAGTTTGCACATGTTTTTGTTGAGAATCTTTTAGATGCTAAAAAAAATAAGTTGATTGATCAAAAGGCATGTAAAAGTTTGTGTACAACAGGCTTCTCAGCAAAGTTGATCATGTTGATAATTTAGAGGCAAATATAATACAGTAGGCTTTGTAGAGTTAAATGTCTTTTCTCTTGTCAGGATAACTGTGGTAAAGTGTGCGAGCTAGAGGTGACGTGTGTCAGCTCAGACTCTGTGGAGAAACCCAAAGCATTCATTCATTGGGTGAGCGAGCCACTGCGGTGTGAAGTGCGCCTGTATGAAAGCCTGTAAGTTTCCTTGTGTGCTGACAAACCAGAGGTTTTTATTTCATTTTAATATGTCTCGCGTCTTTTTGACAAGACTGTGTATGTTTTACCCTCACTCTCATGTTTTTGTCTGTAGTTTTCTCCATAAACACCCAGAGGACCCAGCTGAAGTTCCTGCTGGATTCCTGAGTGACATTAACCCTGTAAGGCAATACATTATATAGGATAAGCTAGAATTTTTAAATGAAGTTTGTTTACAACAAACTAAAATGAGCTATGCACCAAAGTGCAAACTCTAAGGGGCGGATTCCCGGACAGAGTTTAAATTAAGCCAGGAGTAGGCCTTAATCTAGAAAAGTCAATCGTGGCTTAAAAAATGGCTTTCTGAAACAGATTGAGTACAGATTACTAATACCTGGACTATAGAGTATGAACTAAAATAAACTAGATTAATTTAAAACCAACTGTGCTGATCTGAATTAGCAAGACAGAGGTTGCCTATAAAACATCGAATTAACCAAGAAAAGCTTAAAATCGCATGGAACTGAGAAGCAAATCCCAGGAAAACAATGGCAGCAGAAAAAGAATGCAATCAAACAAACTTTGCTGTTTGCTTCAAAAGAGATCTTTTGTTTCAGTAAAGAAAACCTGCACACATCAGCTATGGAATCTACTAAACCCCTAAGGGACATGGTGAAATCAGCGTATTAAACTCCGGACTAGACCAAGTCTAGGAATATTTAAAACAATGACAGAGAAAGTAGGTTTCTATTGATCTGGTTTAAAAGGTTATTTTAGTCCAGGACTAGGCTTAATCTCTGTCCGGGAAACCGCCCCTAAATGATTACCTAACCACCACTAATGATTTTGTGCTATATGCAACTGCAGAAAATGAATGCAATAATATAGACATTTTGGTTACAATTATTAAGTAACTTTTTGGAAAAGGATTGGTTGCTTATAATTATGCATAATTTACAGTTATTACAATAGTAAGTACATGTACTGTAACAAGGACGCTAAAGTGTTACTGACATTTCTCATTTTTAAAATATGAATACTTTTTTGGTCATTCCTAGAATTCCTTAACAGTGATTGAAAGTGCCTTAGTGGATCGTTCCGTGGGCAAGGCCAAAGTGTTCGATAAATTTCAGTTTGAAAGAGTGGGTTATTTTTCTGTGGACCCTGATAGCACATCTGAAAAGGTATTTCCAGAAACATTAAATTGTCAAAAAGATTAACATACAGTAGAGGAAAACACTTGTCTCATCTGTCACCTCTTCCTCCCCAGCTGGTGTTCAACAGAACCGTTACACTCAAGGAGGACCCAGGGAAGATATGATTGGGCTACACGAAAGAAGTTGTTCTTTGACATCAACCATGCATCACAAAGCAGTTTTCAATATAAAACTAATTTAAATAATCTGGGGAATTCAGTGTATTCTAGTATTATATCCATACTATGAAAAGGGTTTTTTACTCTCAGGTGCCAAGATATTTTGTACAACCTATTCATTCTGCTGTGGTTTGTCATCTATGAATTAAACAATTTCATGAAAGATTTTGACTCGTGAATACATGCAAATGCAAATGGAATTAATCGCACAAATCCCATAAAACCCGTAGTTGTCAATTAATAGAAAAATGAGTTTTGGGGATAGTAATTAAGCTTTCCAGTGGACAACCAACAAATCCATTTAATTTTGCATGGGTGAATTGTAACAATATCCTTAATACCAGATTAGGGTTAGTGCATTTCTAATTCATAAAATGTTAAAGGTTCCCAAGATGGTGTCCTACCTTAAGTGAATTTTCATAATATTCCTTTGTTGTGATGACATTTATGGCACCAATGCAATATAAAATATTTTAATCACAGATATATTGGTATTAATCGTGATCTTACAGGTTTATTATTGAGTATTTTACAAAGGCAAGTATTTGTAGTGCCTTCCAGGGAAAATAACATTGTCTATAAAGCACAACTATGCTAATATACCATACCATTCATGGGACTGAAAACCCATGAATTTACAAATAATTGACAAGGTATATTTTGTCCAAAAAAAATTTCATTTAGAAATGGCAAAACGATGCATAATATTTTTTGTCCATGTGCATAAAGAGTAAGATTCGACCATTTGTCATGTTTTGTAAATAATGGAACCAAATTAAGCTGGCCACCACAGACAGCTTGTTACGGTACTGGATCTGAATAAAACTTAGGTGGTGTATACACAACAGTAAAGATCATTGCAAAAAAACAAAATCAAGAAGTTGCATTGGTCTGGAAAATGAAGGTATCAGGAACAAATTTTCTCTTCATATAAGGTTGTTAACCTAAAAGGTAATCGTAACAGGTGTCTGGACACTTTTAAAAAATATGGCAGTCATTATAATAAGTGAACATGAAACAGCTTTAGCAGCCCAATTTACTTCCATAATGTGACACTGCAGAGTTAAACATTCAATGAGAAAAAAAAAAGTAGGGTGGAACTTGATTTTATCCATAGTGAATTACCTGCATGGTGAAAAGTGTTTCATACCCACACATCAGAACAAAGTCAATAAGTCGTTACATTGTAATTAAATATACAAAAACAAACATTTCCTCTTCTAGAACAACATGCACTGTTGAACTGTGCACAAGACCAGGAATATAAAGTAGATGATTTCATGATGTTCACTGTAAAGCCCAGCTTCTTAAGGCTTATTAATGTAATATACTCTAAACAGTAGTTGGATCTACACACACACCAAAAGCTGGTGGTGGTGTGTTAGGGACTGTCTTCTCAAGGGTGTTATTTTCCTGCAAACAGAATGTGAGAGTTTGGGGAGTGTTGTTGGATTTGCTGTTGCAGTATGGGTGCTCTCTTCTTGAGCTCTTTCGGGGTCTGCCAACAGCTCTACGTCCAGCCAGAGCCCCTTTCCTCCGTGGACCTGCAGCTGGTTGTGCACTGATCTGATTGATTGTCTGAGTGGCCTTACCAAAACAAAAAAGTGATGACTGCAGAGCACTGTCAGTCTTTATTTGAAAGAAATTGGACACAAACGCTCTTATGGGTGGTGTAAAACTTGCATCCTCGTTTAACTTCTTTTTTAGCATCCCAAAAATCTCCTCGAGCTGTCCATCCAAAGACCCAACGACCTCTTCAGCTCCGCCTTAACAGATATACAATGATAATGACTGTGTTGTCTGTTAACAGGATTAGTCTTATTAAAGAGATAGTTCACCCCCCCCCCCCCCCCCCCAATTTTTTTTTATCTTATGTCGTCCCAAACCTGTATGAGTTTCGCTCTTCTGTTGAACAGAAATGAAAATATTTTGAAGAATGTTAGTAAACAGACAGTTGACAGTAACCATTGACTTGCATAGTATTTTTTTTCCTACTATGGAAGTCAATGGCTGCCATAACCGTCAACTGTCTGGTTACTAACATTCTTCAAGTTCAAAATATCGTCTTTTGTGTTCAACAGAAAAAAAGAAACTCATACTGGCTTGGAACAACCTGAGGGTGAGTGAATGATGACAGACTTTTTGGGTGAACTATCCCTTTAATGTAAAATGCTTTAAGAAAAAAAATACGTACTACTTGGGCCTGGCTCATTGTCTTCTGTAAAATCTTCTCCTTCTAAATAGAAGACATACAAATAAACAAAACGTCTGCTTCCATATTAAATCTTCATCTCAGAAAACATCGAGACACAGCTCACATAAAGAGTCACAACAAATAAGCAAATTTTGGCCTCCACATTCTCATTCACATCCACATTTCTAATTCATAATTTCTGTGTTTCTTTGCCAGTGTATCACACTTGCCTGTTAGTCTTTTCAGTCGATCTAGTCTATTAGTCCATTTTCCTGTCTTGCTCACGAAATTGTCCTCTGCTCAGTTAGATCTGTGGTTGCCTGTCTCCAGAGCACAGCGGTCTCGGACTGCCCATCCTGATGCTGACCATTACATCCCTGGCTCTGGAGATTAGATTGGTTCAGCTCACCCTTCTGGCCTGTGCCTGACCTGTGCTTGCCCTTGACTCTGTTTTAGGTTTGTCCGGTTATTCCCGTTTAATCTCCATTTCTGACCTGCTCACCTGTCTGACTTCCCCTCTTGCTTACAATTTGGATTTGATAACTGATCGGATGGACTCCTGGTTGGACTCTCGCTTGGCTGACCAGTCTTTGTCTGGCTATTTTGAATTGGCCTGGAGTAAGGAGGCTCACTGTTTTTTTGTTTTTTTTTACTTTCTCAGTAAAGTTGACTATACATCTGTCTGCTCTTGGGTCCTTCCTTCCAGAAAACCTGACAAAAATGAACTTTTTGCTACACTTTCCATTGGCGGGTGAGAAAATGTAGTGATCATAACATGAAATTTCTTGCTATTGCAATGGAGTTATTTAGCATTACATGATGGATAGATTGACAGATGAATTCTTGCATTGCTGACCTGTTTCATATCTACACATGTGAACTGAGTCAAACAAAGTGACAAAAGATGAGTTGCTTCACCTGTGGTGATGACTGGTAGAGTAGTAACAGACACCCCATCTTCAATGCACGTAGTGTGTCCATCTGTTTTAGAGAAAGGGCAAAATGTTGATAATATCTCTTTGTAGACAACTATTATTGATATAGTCTTGTTTCATTTCAGCAGGGACATACTCACCTGTCACTGTTGTCGTCTCCCATGACTGTTCCAATTCTAATGGTTTAAAAAGCTCTTCTGAAATGTCCTTCTCTGAATAGACACCCATATTTCACAAGAAAAATGCTGGGATTAAACAAAGCTAATAACAAATCTTCTGCAATTGCATGTAATTTAATATAATTTGATTTGATTAAAAGGACTTAAATGTTGAATATATTTGTAGCACTTTTCAAATTAAAGTATCCATCCTATTTATACACATATTGTAATAAAATACCAGAGGCCATGCTATATTGTGATTGTAGTCACTACTAAAGGCTGTTGTTACCAAACACAAGAGTATATTCACAATATATCCTTATACCTTGTTGCTTTATTGTAACATTACCTATGTATCCAGTACTGTCTTTGTTTATTTCCTATTTATCACTTTTAAATAAAACCCTGCAACTGAGTTCAACATCAGTCCCAGCATGCACCCTTGTAACAGCTGTTTCTATATGGTGTATTTTAGCACAGATGGATTTGCATCTGGGACTGCAACTATTTGTTTTATAATTTTGAATATTAATGAAATACAGTAGTCAACATTTGAAGTGGATCAAAAAAGTTCCTCAAAGTTGTCCTAAGACAAGAACGGGTATTGATCAAAATTCATGTATAACTTTGATGAAAGGTTTTGATTCACTTCAAATGTTGACTACTGTATATATATTACGCACACAAACACATATCAAAACTGCCAGATTACACTCTAACATCTTACACCTGTGTGACCCACTTCATTAACATGGCCACAATAAACTGACTATATCCGCTGCACTGCTCTAAACTGTTTTCTAGACACTGCAGGTTTGCCAGAATCATCTTACCTGCAGGTTCAGCATATGACTTTTGATAAAGCTTGTAGTATAATCTGTAGTGAAATATAATAAAAAGTAGGGCTCAGTATTCAGTAGTAACAACATGTATATTAACATAAAACAGAATTAATGCACTTCTGCAATTAACGTGTTTTCAATTTGTGGGGCATAAATGTCAAAGTGGTGTTAAAAAAAAGTTTTATAAAAATATTTTTCAAAGAAAAAGTAATATATTGAAAACTTTAGTCCACCAAATTAAGATCAGTGTGGTGTGACCAACATGTACGAAGCCATTAAAGAGGAAATGGTTTCACAGGGAGGATACCTGTAGGCTGTCATGACTGTGTCAAGGTCAATAAGTATCTGTTAGTTAAGTTTGTCAAATTTTATAGAAACAATATTTAGGATAAAAAACATAAACATGAATGCAAATATTGTTTTGAACTAGAGATATTTTTATAATGAAAATTCTTTGTTGTTACTGACTCATAAACAGCTTCACTACATTATCATTACATAACACATTTTAAATATAGATTTTACTATAGTTTATCAAACACCCTTGAATGACAGACCTGTAGCAGAACTGAAGGTCCGGGCAAATGGATCGATCTGCAATAGCGTAAATGTAGTTATCACCTTCCTCTTCCTGCAGGTTGTATTTAATGCTTTTGAGTGCAGATGAAGGAGAGTGACCAGTTCTGTAGAGCTGATGTAGCTTTTCAATGGTGTCATTAGACACATCTCTCCACCTCATGACCTCAGCAGTGTTCAGTCTATGATTATGTTCGTTCCTCAAGTTCACATGAAGGAAATAGCCCTCTTCTATGTGCGGGTCTCCTGATCTGTGGAAGGATAGATTAGATAAGATAGGATTTTGTTTTAACACAGAGTTTCAAAAAAGATTGTATGACCTATTGAAAATTAAATTTCTAATGACCAAATGTTTGGGTGTTAAAAATGTTGTGGTTTTGTAGTCAGTGCATCACCTTAAGTCTTATGTTTATCTCACCTGGACTTTCTTTCATGCATATGTCTCTTGAGAATTAGAAACATGGTAGCAGGGCAGTTGGTATTTTTGGATGTCTTGGATGATGAACTGTATGTTTTGTGTTGGCATCTCAGATCCACCTGGTACATACAAAAACAGTACTTAAGCAGTTTTGAGAGAATGGCCTTACGTTTAATGTTTCAACTGAATATGGAATCGGGTGTGTGTGTGTGTGTGTGTGTGGGGTGTGGGGGGGTGTGGGGGGGGGGTTATCATTTTAGAGAATGTTACTACTCTGATGAATTGCATTATAAGATAATAAGAACAGGAACGTCTTAAGAAAGTATACAGACTCAATTTTGATATCAGGTTGCCTTTAAAGCTCTGTCACACACATAACAGGTTGTTCCTACTCTGTATTTGTTGTAGCGTCCAGAATCAGGGTATGTCCTGGATTTCCTCCATGTTAAAGCTGAGGTCTTTTGGAAGTCCTCCAGCCACTTTTGGACCTCCTCCTTTGTAGTCAGCTGCAATTTAAGACACGCTCGAAAGTTTTCAACATCCCCTGACATTTCCAGCAGTTCATGACGACACAGCAGATGACTGTACCCTGGTGGCAAAATTTTCTGCAATACAATGTGTCAGGTAATAAAACACACTGAATTAATTTCACAATAACATGTCCAGGTCAAGATTCTATTGCTCTGTCACCTTCAATTTTAATTGCATTGTGAAATATTCATGCCAATTAAACACATTTATTGCCTAAGATTTAATAACTGTAATTTACTTTTGAAGGTTTTTGTGTGTGTGTGAGTGTGTGTCATTTTTATTGTTCTTAATGATGTTTTTGAAGAAATATTGCAGTACAACGAATTTGTGTTTGAATCAGCATAACTTATATGCAGTACAGCAAGTACTTCCATCACATATACTTTACAATTTATAATGTGTGTTTTATGGAGGGGTTTTTTTTTGTTGTTGTTTTTTTCACATTAATGATAGTTTGATGGAAAATGCTCTTACAATCACTTAATGAAATCAATGCCAAATAATATTATTTCCATTTAAAAAAAAGTATTTGGTATAGTAACTTTAGCTTTACTAACTATTGTGTTATGGCAGCAAGATTTATAGCATTATAAAATGCGTCACATTTCGACTATGGCAGCAGTGGTGATTGGTTCTTCGTGTGTTTTTAGACCTTTAGACGTTTATTTTTCATAACATATTTCGGTTTGTAAAAAAAACAATTGCACTGAAGAGCCACATGGTTTTACCAAAAGGTAATAACAACGGTTATTATACAATGGTATAACTGTTCTATAACTATGATAAAGATTCATAATAGTAAGCAAAACTTTCTTTCATTAAAACACTACTTTAATAGGCTAAAGAGCTATATAATGTTAATGTAGTGTTAACGATAAAGGTAACGTAAATATATATAAATCCAGTCAGCTGTGCTAACGTTAGCCAGCTAGCTCACATAAACTCAGGCTTTTCTCTTTAATGGTAAAACAGCTGCTGTATAACATGAATAACACCAAACCTCCACGTGATCTGTGTCCTCTGCTGCTTTATCTTCTCCAATACAATGCTGACACTTTAACAGTGTCATTTTGAGCAGTAGAGCACAGCCAAAGAGCTAAACTTCGTTATCGGGTTTATAGTTAACCGTCTTCTGGAAAACTCTCGCGAGAAATGGGCTTATCTCTCGCGAACGCGCTCTCTCTCTCTCTCTCTCTCTCTCTCTCTCTCTCTCTCTCTCTCTCTCAATTACATTTTTTTTTTAATGGCATGACATTTTGTATTGCCAAATCATTAAAACAACATAGAAAATGATTTAGTACATGTGAACATTTCGTAAAGCCTATGTAGAGAAAATAATAATAATAATAAAACTAAATAAAACTAGACAATATTATATAAACACATGGCTAGATATAGCCAGGGATGGGCAGTATTTCAGATACATGTATTTAAAATACGTATTTGAAATACAAAATACTATTTTGTATTTTAAAGCCTTTGAAAAAATAAAATGTATTTTGTATTTAAATACATTTAAGATGAGTATTTTTGTATTTTCAAAATACATAAAATACTTTTTGCCATTCAACCTCTTTATCAGGCTACTGATTTTGTGCATCAACTAGTTCAGACATTCACTAGCTCAACATTGGATCAGCGATTTCTTTTGGAATAAGGTGAGAATGTCATGATCAATTCTACTTGTTGATTAAAATTAAAATAGTGCATTATTCAAGAATAAAAAAGCACAGACAAGTGGGAAAATAGCGTTAGCCAATCAGTCTTGACCGATTGTTGATTTTGATCAACTAGCTTGTCAAATGTGTTTAAAGCATTACTGCATGTTAGGGCTGGGTGATATGACATATCATAGTGATGATATAAAGTGTGAATTGATGGAACTTTTTCTAAATCGTTTACATAGATGGGCCTATTTGTGGGGTAAGCTAATTTATCCGTGCAGCTTTTAGTGGGCAGGAATAATTGGAACGTTGGAGTGGAAAAACAAACACTGATGAATGATACACCACAAACATCTCCAGCTTTTACTTTTATTGTACATAAATAGTGTCAAATGAATCTAAATTAATTCTAATTTAAAAATGTAGATACACTTTCTAATTTGAATAAACTTATTGAAACAAATAAACTAAAATGATTAAAAAGCATTGGACTACCTGAAAAAAAAAAAAAAAGAGAAATTCAGTTTATGCTGTGGGATCAAAACTGATATTGAGAATTGTGAAACCATGATATTGTTACTGTGACATAAAATTTAGATTTTGGTCATACCGCCCATCCATTTACTTTGCTAGATAGCAGAAAAGGTTCCCACAGTTTTACATACAGAATGAATTTTTTGATTGTGTTCACCACAAGTAATAGACTACATTGGAACCAGAAATAAGTATATAAATGGCTGCTATTTTGCATAAGTTTATTTGTAATTTCCAGAAAGAAAGAAAGAAAGAAAAAAAGAAAGAGAGGGCAGAGATGTGGTTAGGAATGAAAAGTCAGTAGGCCTGTGTAGTTTCTTCATTCACTGTGACCTATCCCTGCACTGGACGGCCAATTTCACATGTATTTTGTGTATTTTCAAAATACAAAATACTGTATTTGTATTTAAATAAATTTTTTCACTCAGTATTTTGTATTTGTATTTAAATACATTTTTCCACACAGTATTTTGTATTTGTATTTTAAATACATTTCCATGTATTTATGCCCATCTCTGGATATAGCAAATAATAACAACAAATAATAATAAATAAAACAGATTATAATACAGGAGTCATGAAACAACTACTGAACTTAGAATTCACTTTATTTTATTTTTATTTTTCTGACTTTGATAATTATTTTACCGAATTCCAAATGTAGAGTTTCAATCAGATGTTTTTCTCAATTTAAGAAATCAAATTTTATAGGAGGACCCCACACTTCACTGCCATATAAAACAATTGGTTCAATTATTGATTTGAAAAGTTGGGGCCAGATTTGGTTGTCAGTTTTAATTGATCTCTTTGAGTTTTCTATTTGAGTTCAATCACAACCAAGTAAAGTTTCCTGTTGAAGTCATTTTTAGGCCGAGGTAAGTGTGTTTTTGTGGTTTCAATAGTTCTGTGTGATAGTGTGAATTATGTACATTACTCACAGAGTACATTTTAACACTGTAAGAGTTTATTCGTAAATCCAGCAGATATCACACACACTTCTGTTGGATTTTTTATTTATGAAATGTGCTTTTTGACAGGGAATCTTTTCAGAAATAAAAGCAAGGCATTTCCTATTTAAAACAAAAGAAACATTTAATACAATCTGTTCTATAAACTTTGCTGTTGTGTTCTGACAAATCAGAAAAAGTGCATATAAAACAGTATACAAACAGCAAAATATCAAATATAAAAACAATGACTTATGTTCAAATGATGTTTGTAACTCTAACTCATATAAACGTGAGGTGACCAGGAACAAACATTCTTAAACTTTCTTTTATCACTAAAGCACATGCCCGAAAGCAACAAAAAGCAGTCAAGTATCAATTCAATTGACAAAATTTGTAAATTCATTCATGGAAAAACTGTTTTAGCTTGTGTGCTCCACAACAAATCAGAAATTAGTTCAAGATTATTAAAGATCTTCATGCACAAAACAATGCACTGGAACAATATACAAATATGGTTCTTCAAAACCATATGATGCTTGTAAATCAAATGGTCTGAAAAAAGAAAGATCCTCTACTCTTGACAAACCAGAAATATTCTGTTCTCTTGCACACAGTAAGCATGAAGATGCTCGACAAAACCAACAGTTTCGAAGTCTTTAGTCACCAAAACGTTTTGGTCATCTATAAGAACAATTTCAGCTATTTTACTGAAAATAACTTTTTGCACTTTTCCATTTTAGTGCAAACCAGTAGGTCATGATGATACTCAGTTCCAGAATCCCTTAACCATGAAGCTACTGTGATCTTATTATACAAAAAATGTGGATACCTTTCAAGAATAGTGTCATGGTATTGCGAATCCTCAACATACAGAGTTTTTAAGGGCCCATATTCAACATTTCTAACATTTGCATACTGGCAGTTGCATACTGGTGTTTTAATGCAAGAGACTTTGTGATGTTTTTTTATGCTGTTTTAAAAAAAAAACTTGTCTTTAGCTTCGAAACTCATTGACCATACACGTACTAATTGACCAATCTTGCGTATATGCAACGTGGACAATGTAACATGTAATTGTGTTTTGGAATCAAATTCTTATGTGAATATAACTCTTTAAAGAGACTATGATGCTCTACAATAAGGTGTTTCAGATAGTAGGTCATACCTTCTGTTATTACAGGAGAAAACACTATGTTAGTGATCTGCAATAACAAAAGAAGAAGTGAGGATATATTCCTCACTAAATATCAGAGGAATATTTCGAATTAAACAGAATGTCTGAATGGCATTCAGTACCATTCCCTGTATTTATTCCCAGATTTAATCTAGGCCGGTTTTTTTCTTACCAAGTAGCCATAATTGAAAGAATAGATTCTGTTACATAGCCTATGTCTTGTCTTGAACGGCAGAAAGATGTTCAAGAAGTAACTTTATCTCATACTGTCTGACACCCTCAAGGATATCATGCATTATATCAGGAGAGTAATTGTCACAAATATTAAAAATATTTCAAGTCATTTAGCAGACGTGCGTTTAACCCCAAAAGACACAGTAATGTAAGGGTTAGCTAACAAATCTGCATAGTGCTGTTCTTACAAAGCTTTGTTTTGTAATACAACATTAGTGTTGTCTTCACTGAAAAATAAACTGATGTTGGTAACACTTTATTTTGATGGTCATTTTTAAACATTCTGTTGACTATTAGTAACTTTGCAACTACATGTCAACTAACTCTCATTAGAGTATTAGTAGACTGTCTGCTTTATATCTACTAAGACTTTATTGTGATGGTCCTCTCCAACAGACATTCTACTGACTACAGTATAAGTAACTTTGCAACTACATGTCAACTTATTCTAACCCTACCAGTCTACTAATACTCTACTAGCAATCTAATGAGAGTTAGTAGACATCTAGGTGCAAAGTTACTTATAGTCAACAGAATGTGTTAAAGGGACCATCAAAATAACGTGAAACGTTATAAATAACATTGAATTGCATGTTGTTGTTTACTGAAAAGCAGGTGGTCTTTAACATAACTTTGACCCATTACGAAAATCATTATAGACATAATCCCACTTGGTTTTGACATATGTTTACATATATCTGCATTCCTAAATATAAACCGCAAGGTGTCCAACTGGGTAATGTAAATAAGTGTGTCAGTTACAGGGACTTGATCATATGTTCTCGTCACCCAATTCAATCTACTGTCAAATCTTACCCCCTACTTGATCTCTATATGGTCAACAAAAAGTCAAGTCAAGTCAAGTCAAGTCACCTTCATTTAAATAGCGCTTTTAACAATATGGATTGTTTCAAAGCAGCTTTACAGAGATAATAGGAAATTACCCTTACAGATTGTTTAGGCTTTTCAACAGGATAAAGTTACTGTCCAACTAAAGTTAGTTTTGATTGATTGATTCACTTCCATTGCGAAGATCATTAGTTATTAACTTAGGGACCGCGCTCCGGCCGCCCATCCGCACAAAACCTGGTGCCGGGTGTCTCGAAAACACACTCCCTGAAATAGGTTCGAAGGTGCAAATGTTTAACCGTTATCTCTGCGCAAACCTCAAAAACGCAAACCTGCGAAAACGCAGATGTCACACACATGCGCATTACGTGTTCAGTATGCGCGTTTGAATATATATGCCCACAGGTGTGTAGTCCTTTACAAATCAACCCTCAATAAACTACTTGTCTGGCCTTAAAAATGTATAATACCAGACATTTTTTGTTGCGTCTGCCTAGCCACGCAAACCGGAATTGCGGTAACTGCAGTAAACCTTGGATAAACAGAGAGACTAATATTAGCGTAGACGCCATCCTTCTTATGATGTAACAAGTACATCTGGATTTATGGGGAGTGTTCCCGGTTACGGCTGACCTAATCTATGCAGTCTAAAATTGAATTATAGAAGTCTATAATGTGTTATGTGTATGCTAGGCCAAAGAGATGTGTTTTTAGTCTAGATTTGAACTGACAGAGTGTGTCTGTTTCCCAGACAATGTTAGGAAGATTGTTCCAAAGTTTTGGTGCTAAATAGGAAAAGGATCTACCGCCAGCAGTTGATTTTGATATTCTTATTCTATTATCAACTGGCCGGAATTTTGAGATTGCAATAGACGTTAAGGACTATAATGCGTTAAGAGTTCGCTCAAGTACTGGGGAGCTAAACCATTTAGTGCTTTGTAAGTGATCAGCAATATTTTAAAATGTATACGATGTTTAATAGGGAGCCAATGCAGTGTTGACAGAACCAGGCTAATATGGTCATAATTCTTGGTTCTAGTAAGAACTCTAGCTGCTGCGTTTTGGACCAGCTGTAGTTTGTTTATTAAGCGTGCAGTGCAACCACCCATAATATCATTACAATAATCTAGCCTTGATGTCATGATCGCATGAACTAATTGTTCTGCATTTTTCATTGAGAGCATTTGACGTAATTTTGATATATTTTTAAGATGAAAAAATTTGGTTTTACAGATACTAGACATGTGACTTTCAAATGAAAGATTGGTATCAAAGAGCACACACCCAGGTTCCTAACCGACGACGAAGACTTGAGAGCAGCCATAAAGTGTTAGACAGTATTCTAGGTTATTACGTGAGGACGTTTTTTTGTCCAATAATTAGAATCTCTGTTTTTTCAGAATTAAGTAGTAGGAAATTGCTAGTCATCAAATGCAGCACTAAGATCGAGTAACACTAATAGAGAGATACAACCACGATCGGATGATAAGAGCAAATCATTTGTGACTCTAATGAGAGCTGTCTCAGTACTATGGTACGGTCTAAATCCTGACTGAAAATCCTCGCAGATATCATTTGTTTCTAAAAAGGAACATAGTTGTGAGGATACTGCCTTTTCTAGTATCTTTGACAGAAAAGGTAGATTCGAGATCGGCCTGTAATTGACTAATTCTGTAGGATCAAGTTGTGGTTTTTTAACAAGCAGTTTAATCATAGCCACCTTAAAAGTTTTTGGTACGTATCCTAATGACAAAGATGAATTAATGATATTAAGAAGAGGATCTATGATCTCGGAAGCATCTCTTTCAGTAGCTTAGTCGGTACAGGGTCTAACATACATGTTGTCGATTTAGATGATTTAACGAGTTTAGTAAATTCTTCCTCTCCTATAGCAATGAATGAATTAAATTTTTCCTCAAGGAGACAATGCACTGCCTGATGCAATACTGTAGTAGACTGTTGCATAGTTATCATTTTCTGCCTGATATTATCAATCTTGTAAGTAAAGAAGTTCATAAAGTCATTACTGCTGTGCTGCTTGGAAATGTCTGGGCTTGAAGCTTTATTTTTTGTTTATTTTCTTCTAATAGGGTTGAAAAATAAGCAGATCTAGCAGTTTTTTAGGCCTCTCTGTATGCAATCGTGCTCTCTTTCCATGAAATGCGAAATACCTCTAGTTTTGTTTTCTTCCAGTTGCGCTCCATTTTTCTGGCTGCTCTCTTAAGGGCCTGAGTGTGCTCGTTGTACCACGGCGTTGGACTATTTCCTTTAATCTTCTTTAAGCGCAACGGAGCAACTGTGTCTAAAGTGCTGTAAAACAGAAATTTAAAAGTTTCTGTCGCAATATCGAGTTCTTCTAAGCTATCTGGGATGCTGAGATGATGAAACTGATCAGGAAGATTATTAATAAAGCAATCTTTAGTGGCAGAAGTGATAGGTCTAGCATATTTGTGACACGGAGTCGGCTTTGCAGCCTTGGCTAAATGAAGTTTACACGAGACTAGATAGTGATCTGAGATGTCATCGCTCTGCTGCAGAATTTCAACGGCATCAACATTGATTCCATGTCATAATATTAGATCTAGAGTATGATTACGACAATGAGTAGGTCCTGACACGTGTTGTCTTACTCCAATAGAGTTCAGAATGTCTTTAAATGCCAATCCCAATGCATCTTTTTCTATCTACATATATATTAAAATCACCAACAATTAGGACTTTATCTGCAGCCAATACTAACTCTGATAGAAAATCAGCAAATTCTTTGATAAAGTCTGTATGGTGCCCTGGTGGCCTGTATACAGTAGCCAGCACAAATCTCAAACGTGATTTATCATTTACACTAGATAGTGTTACATTAAGCACCATCACTTCAAAAGAATTATGTTTTTATATAATTATATACTAGACTTCTTAGTAATTCTGACAATATTACTATAAATTACAGCAACATTTTGGTTGAACATCAATTCAATTTTTACCCTTAGGTGGGTTTGGAAGTTTTTTGTATGTCCTAATTCGGGGAACAGACATAGTCTCTACATGATGATATCTAGATGAAAGAGTCTCTATGTGATGGGATTTATCTGACCTTGGTGACGTGAGACAGCTAGCAGACGGTCGGTTTAGCCAGTCTGTCTGCTTTCTGACCTGAGCCCGCAATTCATGTTTGAGCTCTAAGACTATGTGCCATATTACTAGAGAGAAGAGCAGCACCATCCCAGGAGGGATGAATACCATCTCTTTTCAACAGGTCAGGTCTGCCCCAAAAACTTTTCCAATAGTCTATTAATTCTATATTATTTTGCTGACACCACTTAGACAGCCAGCTATTGAGTGAGGACAATCTAATAAGTATCTCATCACTCCAGCGAATGGGAAGGGGGCCAGAGCAATTTACAGTGCCTGACACTGTACTTGCGAGTTCATACACCTCTTTAACGTTAATTTTAGTGATCTTTGACTGGCGGAGTCGAACATCATTAGTGCCGACGTGAATAATAATCTTAGAGAATGTACGATTAGCATTAGCCAGCACTTTTTAAATTTGCTTTGATGTCAGGCGCTCTGGCTTCTGGCAAACATGTGACTATGGTGGCTGGTGGCTCTATTTTCACATTCCGTGTAATAGAATCGCCAATAACTAAAGCACATTCAACAGGATTCACAGTGGGTGTTTCAATGAGTGGGGAGAATCTATTTGTTATGGTAATCGGAACGGAAGAGCGGTGTTTTGTTCCGTGACTACAGCATCTCACCGTCACCCAATTGCCCTGCTGCACGGGCTCTACAGCCAGAACCGAACAATGTACAGAGTTCACTAAGCTAGTCGCATCCAAAGCAGTATCTAAAGCCCTTGCACTCTTACAATTAACCTTGATTAAAGTTTGGATGCGTGTCCCTAGTTCTGAAATCTTCTCCATCAGCCTGACTTTCTCCCTGCATTTATCACATGTGAAGCCCTCATCGCTGACAGAGAAGGCTATACTATACATGTGGCAGGCAGTGCTAGTGACTGATCCAACTCACCACAGTTGTTTGATGGACTCGTAAAAGGCGTGAGCGAGAAAAGCACGATAAGCACAGATGGAAGGTTGACTGGCTAGTGAAATGCAAGTGCGTTGTGCTAGCGATAGCGATTGTAGATTAAAGCTAGCGATGTCAGATCAATGTGACAGACATAATTAGATAATATCAGATATACTGTTGTAGAACATTGATTATATGTTCTTAGTTATAACTGAATCACAACTGTACCTTCAAACAATCAGTGTTTGCCCCGAAGGTGTACGGTAGTTTGTCAGAAACTATATATGATTAATATCCAGTTCTCTAGTAAAGAATTAACATCATTAAAAAATTAGTTATGTGTCCATCATTCATCATGGTGTCAGAAGATGGTTCGTGGAAAAGAGAACGCCTTAGAAGAGAGTCAAGCTTCATCAAAAAGACTTGATATGAGAAAGTTTCGCTTATCTCATCAGAAATGGCGGAAGGCTTCCGAAGACCCAAACCGCTAGTGTTTGATGGCAGCATTAGTAAGAACTGGCGAGTATTCGAGCAAGAATACAATGTATTTATAGCAGCTGCTTACTCAGACAAAGATTTGCATTTACATCACAAGCATTTACTCTCCTTAATTTGATCAAGCAGTGAGCATTAAGGAGAACGATCATATTACATTAGGTAATTTTATCCATGATCCCCTGTCAGACCAAAAATTTGACAAATTTGTAATTCACAAATTTGGCCGTTCAAACTAATAAGACATTTGCAGACAACTCATCCCCAATACCGTGACAAGCCAAGGGCATTTTTGGAGCGCAAGGCAAAAGAATTGACATTCTCCCAAAATGAGATGAGGGAATGCACAGCTACTGACAAGAAACTTGTAAAAAAATATTGTATACAGTTGCTGAAAAAATTGCCAAAGCAAAGAAAGGGCATACAATTGCAGAAAATTGACGGGGCTACCCGTCTACGGAGGCTGTCCCCGAGATGCTCAGCCCTGAACGACCGTCTGAAGGGTCGTGTCCACCATGGCCACCTGAAGGGTCGTGTCCACCATGGCCGCCTGAAGGGTCGTCTCCGCCCTGGGCCCCTGAACTGCCAGCTCCGCCCTGGTCCCCTGAGCTACCATTTCCGCCATGGCCGCCTGAAGGGCCGTCTCCGCCATGGCCGCCTGAAGGGCCATCTCCGCCCTTGTCCCCTGAGCTGCTGGCTCCGCCCTGGTCCCCTGAGCTGCATTGTCAGCCTCCAGGGTGCACACCCTCCCACCCCTTGGGTTTTCTTTTGCTCCCCGCCCTCCCTCCTTAGTTGAACTGTCTGCCTTTCGAGGAGGGGGCGTACTGTCAGGATTATGTTTGTTTTGATCTGTTTCCCTGTTTTGTTCATGTCTGAGTTTCACCTGTTCCTTTGTTCAGTTTCCCGCCTTTGTTCAGTTTCCATGGTTACCGTCATTATTAGTTCATTGGTTTCAGCTGGGTGTCATTTATTCGCTCGTTTCAGTTTGTTATTTAAGCCTCACTCTTGCCTTCACTCTTTGTCCAGTCTCTGTTATGTTTAGATGTGTTTGCACTGCCTGTTTGCTTGCTTTTTGAGTGAGAATTAAACTTATTAGTGTTTTCTGTCTTCAGCTTCCCTGCATGCATCATTACAGCAGTCTGGGATAGTTTCAAAGGTGTTATCAAAGCGTATCAAAGGTGTTGCTCCTCTTGTGAATTTTAACACACTGCTTTCTGCACAGAGAGGTGCTTGCTACAAAAGAAATGGAACCCAGTCTTCATTGAGTTTTAGATGTGGCCGTAAAAATCGTATGCGCTGATTACCATGCCCTGCTGATGCACACTGATGTGAGGTGGCTGTCCAGAGGGCGGGTGCTGATGCTTCTGTTCAGCCTGAGGGAGGAGTTGCTTGACTTTCTTGCGGACAAGAGACCATACCTTGCTGAGTTTTTGGACAATGACAAATGGCTTTCTCAACTCAGCTACCTTTCAGACATACTCTGTAAAATGAACAAGCTTAACAGAGCAATGCAAGGTGCAAACATAAACACTGCAGCATGAATGAGTAGAGGCTTTCAAAAAAAAACTTCACATGTGGAAAACCCATGTCTCCTCCGGAATCAGTGACATGTTCGAGCACACCCATGCATTTATTGCAGACAGACACCTGAATTTTAAAATCATTCAACGTCAAATAACAGTGCACCTTCAGTCAAAGGTCCTGGAGAAATTTGATAGTTGTTTCCCAGCTCTAACTGAGGAGCAGGCAGCTGATTTTCTGTGGATCAGAAACCCTTTCACTGAGAACATTGAAGCAAAGCTTCCAGCTACTCTGCCATCAAGACTTCTGGAAGAGCTTATAGAAATATACTCTGATGCCAGCCTGAGAATTTGGAAATTCCCATTGGAATCATTCTGGTCTGGAATTGCAGAAGAACTGCAGTCTGTCATACAGCTGCAATACGCTGATTTCACACAGACGTTATTTTGAAATCAAAAGCGAGGCTCCGGTGGGAAGAAAACCGGAAGTGTCGCCTTTAATCACAGGAGAGTCATGAATGCGATGGCGTATTGTTGTGTTTAATGTATAAAATGAGTTATTCTAAAACTGTACATACATTTCTTTCATACTTTAGACTATATACAGTGAAATTCATTTATAAATAAAATCTTTTTTATATATATAATTCAGAAAGTAAAAAAAGAAGCAGGAATGAACTATATACATATCCTATATTGGATATTAACATCCAATAGTGTAAATCGCGGCAGCAGCTTCAGGTTGGTAGTCCAAGGCATTGTTGTTTATCTTTACTTCCGGGGTTCTTCCCACCGGAGCCTCACTTTCGATTTCAAAATGGCGGCTGCGTGAAATCAGCGTATGAAGGTGCTGATTCCCTTAAGGATGACCTACCTTTGTGAAGCTGGATTTTCAACCATGACAGGCCTTAAAACCAAATACAGGGCCAGACTGACCCCCGAGGATGATATGCGTCTTGCCCTGTCAAAGATCTCTCCATGCATTGACCAAATTATTACTCACTGCCAGCAGCAATCCTCACACTGATTGATAAAGCCTCACAAATAACATTCAAGTATTGAGGTCCCAGACAGCAGTCATTTTGTAATAGCCTATATTCATTCTTGTTTTTCTATACACCAGTGTGAATACTGATATTTTTTTTGTTGCATTTCACATAGGGCCAATTTATAAGCCACTCCTAGGCTTATGCTTTTAAAGGGATAGTTCACTTTGAAATTAAATTTTGGTATGTTTTAGCTTACCTCAAGGGCATCCAAGATGTAGGTGTCTTTTTTTCCGCAGTAGTTTCAATTTTGATATTTTTAGGTCAAACCTCTCTTGTCTGTCAGTCATATAATGCAGGTCTATGGTCACCACCTCAAAGAGCATGCACAGAGTCCAAATTAAACAATTCCCCATCGTAAGTACACATTGATGGCCTAAGACACGAAACGAGCGGTTTGTGTGAGAAAACGAACAGTATTTATATCGTTTTTACCTCTTGAACACAGCCACGTCCAAGTGATCTGATCCTGCTGTGTGATGTGTGCGCAGACTGGTGCATAGATATATACACTAGATGTCGCCTTGGCTACTGCAGTTCATTGGAAAGAAACCGTAGCCAAGGCGACATCTAGTGTATATATCTATGCACCAGTCTGCGCACACGTCACACAGCAGGATGCGCGCGCGCCCTCAGATCACTTGGACGTGGCTGTGTTCAAGAGGTAAAAACGATATAAATACTGTTCGTTTTCTCACACAAACCGCTCGTTTCGTGTCTTAGGCCATCAATGTGTACTTACGATGGGGAATTGTTTAATTTGGACGATGGGGAATTGTTTTAATTTGGACTCTGTGCATGCTCTTTGAGATAGTGACCATAGACCTGCATTATATGACTGACAGACAAGAACGGTTTGACCTAAAAATATCAAAATTGATGCCCTTGGATGCCCTTGAGGTAAGCTAAAACATACCAAAATTTAATTTCAAAGTGAACTATCCCTTTAAATTACAAATGGCCTACTGATGTTTTTGTTATTGTATTTTCAATATTATAGGCTATTATTTGTGCAAACATATCTTACTTATAGTAATAAAAATACCGTTTGTTTGAAAACAAATTTTTTGTCATCCTTGCTGCAAGCTTACAAGAGTGATAATATCATTGAATTTGAAGGGGGGCCCTAAAATATTTTCTTGGGAAAAATGGTGTAGCGACTGACACAAATCAGATACAATTATTTGATATACGTATCAAATAATCTTTAAAACCCACTCTGGGATCTATGGTCCCTTCCCCCCAACTAGGGCAAGAACCATGACTACCATCAGATAAGATGTTTTATTGCTGTTTAAAATGTGGTCATGACAGAGACCATAGGGAAGACAGAAACAGACCTTAAAACAGACTTTGCTGCATTAATTTATAGACAAACTGATCTATAAATGAACATGCATCTCAGAAAATAGTGTAAATGATTTACTGTCTTGTGTAGTGTCTTTTGATTCTATTATTTTTTTGATACTGTGTATTTTATGATAGAACCAATGGTCAATATAACCTCACCTATACCAAGTCTCTGTAAATTGGTACTTTGAAGATCGAAATTATTGTATATGTACATGATATGTCGATATCTGCGCAACATATTAGTATTACAAGAATCTTTCTTAGTTTCTTCATCAGAAACCAATCCAGCTGCACATGCAAATGAGCACACTTAAAACAAAGATTCACAAATCAACAACAGAGGAATTTTCCCGCTTGGAAATTCTACCCTTCTCATTGGTCAAGCAAATCCGGAGAGGTGGGGCTTTTCTTAGGCTTTATTAGAGATTAATTCACAGTGACCCAGCCTCTCTTCTTCTGGCCTTCACTGCTGCTTCTTCGGGTTGATGTCTGTGGGGAGGCCGTGACCACAGCCTGCTATGCCTTCACTCTCCCAACAGACTCAGACTGTATTTTCTTCAATCCAACTCAGAAGAAAACTGCAACTTTATCATCACTGAATGGGCAACCATTAACTCTTCCGACTTCCTCACTCCTTGGTTGCCTGCATGGCCTCTCCGGCCCAGGGCTGGCAGGCCACAATCTGCATGTGCTCAGCCATGTACTCATGGAGAGAGAGAAAACCTTCAACCAGAACAGAGTCAAACAAACCACTCAAGTTCACCAACTTTTCTTCAGTCAACGCTGAAGAAATCGATTGAGACTCATGGGACCATTAAAAATCCTTCTTCAGGAACTTTACGATATGTTTCACTGGAAAGGCCATGCAAGTATACATTTAATGAGGGTCTCTGAAAATGATAAGATGATGGTCCTTTTCAGGTTCAATGAATCTTTTCCATAGTTACAGTTCCTGCTTTCGGTTTCATTCTGTCACTCACCATTTTACCTACAGTATGCATGTATGTATGTGTGTTTAGATTAGTTATGTTCGTGATTTAGTTAATAAAACTTGTGCACAATACATATTTGGTTCTGATTCTCTGCTTGCAACAAAGTTTACTTTACGATTTAGATTTTGACTACAGACTCTTAGTAGTACTGTACAGTAAGAAAGACATTTCCCTCCCCCGGAAATGAATATTTCTTAGAATTAATAAACAATTAATGCTGAGTGTTCATGGGACGAACAGCTGGGTTGATTGTAATATAAATTTTACTACATTAAGTTAATTCTATTTGCTGATCCAAATATTCATAATCAATTATAACAAGTTATGATTGATTATTAATATTTCTTTAGAGCTAATTTGCTACAATGGGGTCTCAGACAAAAAAAGGTTGGGAACCACTGAACTATCAGATGAACTCATAAGAGACAGACTTGTGTGTGGTGTGGTCAATGATGGTCCACAATGTGGTCACTAGCCAAAGCAATAGAATTGTGTCAAATCCACAAGCTGACTGATCTGCACACAAAGACTCTTGCAGCGCCTAAAAGCATCACTAACGTGGTCAGCATGTACTACAAGATAAAGACTAAAATGACACAAGGATTTAAACAAAGATCCAACTCTGATCGCACAGGCTCTCAGATCATAGCGAATTGTAATAGTGGTGGAGGCAAGCATGAAGCAAAAAAGGGAAAATGCTTAGCTTATGGTCAGCAGTGCCAGAAATGTAAAAAACGGAATCATTTTAAAAAGTGCCGTAAAACTACACCATAGCACATGCCAAATAGATGGAGAAAAGCAGTAGACCAGCTCAAACCAAGAGAAACTTCCACAGATGCTGCAGATGAATCCTACAATGTGGATGGAGTGTCACTTGAAAAGGCTGCTGTACAAACAATTTAAAAGAAAACTCCTCAAAAGACTGAGCTAATTTACACTGTGCACATCAATGGACATTCAGTTGATCTTAAAGTAGACATGAGGGCACATTCAACCCTGTAATGTAGCCAAATGTAATGTAATTTCTGAGGCTTTGTTCACGAAAATGGAGAGGATTTTAGCTCATTGAAAAACACCAAGTTTAGGTGAGGAGATACCCACAGCAGGCTTTGCTACTTTCACCTGCCACTCATCAGAAAGGGCATGACCTCTCGTTCTACGTTAAGAGAAATGTGCAACCATTGATAGGTCTGCCAGACTGCTTACAAAAGAAATTGGTCTCGTTCAACAAAGAAATTCATCATGTGACAGCAGATGAAGTCTCAAGCTTTGAAAACCAAATTCATTCTGAATATTCAGACCTTTTCAAGGATGAGATTGGTAAGCTTCCAGTAACATATTCAATGAAACTGAACCCAGCAGTGCACCCAGTTGTAAAACCTGCACGCAAAATCCCAGCAGCCATGTCTCGGTCAGAAAACGGCTTGCTCACAAGCGTCATCAATAGAAGCTGTATTATGACAAAAGCAGCAAGCCTCTCCGTCCTCTTTTCAAATGTGAAATAGTCAGGTTACAAACACCTCAAGGGTACAATAAAGTGGGAATCATCAAAGACATCTGCAACACTCTCAGAAAAAAAGGTACAAAAGCTGTCACTGGGGCTGTACCTTTTCAAAAGGTACACTTTTGTTCCTTTTAGGTACTAATTTGTTCCTTTTAGGTACTAATTTGTCCCTTTTAGGTACTAATATGTACCATTAAGGTACCAATATGCAAAAAAAGGTACAGCCACAGTGACAGCTTTTGTACCTTTTTTTCTGAGAGTGAAGGAACCAAGATCGTATGTGGTGGAATCAGAGGGGAGGGATTATAGAAGGAATCGTAGACACATCTTGCCTGTCCCTGAAACCTTGCCATCATAAAATGATGAATACACAAGGAAACACCAGGAAAAGCTCAAAGTTTCCTCGCAAATCACACAAATGCACAAGTGACATCCAGGGCCGGTTCTAGACATTAGGAGGCCCTAGGCAAAATTCATGTTGGAGGCCCCCCACCCCCAATAAAAAAACACTTGAAACAAATATGATTCCTAACCTTTTTTATTTATACAACATTTAATTTTAAAAGCAGTATATTTTTACTTACACAGTAAAAAACACTTTTAATGTTTTTGAAAGAAGTCTCTTATGCTCATCAAGCCTGGATTTATTTGATAAAAAATACAGAAAAATAATATAGGCTAGTGAAATATTATTAAAATTTAAAATAATGGTTTTCTATGACGCAAAGCTGAATTTAGTGTCACGTGATCCTTCAGAAAACTTTATAATATTCTGATTTATTATCAAATGTTAGAAATGGTGCTTAATATTTATTTTATAACCTGTGATACTTTTTTTTCAGGATTTTTGATTATTAAAAAGTTGTTTTAAAAAAGTCTTCACTATCACTTTTTATATAGCCTATTTAACACATCCTTTCTGAATATTCCTATTTTTTTCTGTATTTTTGATCAAATAAATGCAGGCTTGTAGAGCATAATAAGAAACTTCTTTCAAAAACATTAAAAATAGTAATGGGTCCAGACTTTTACCGGTACATATTAATCAAACTTTATCTAAGGTAATCTCTTTTTTGTTAAATGAAGATGTTGTTGTTGTTGTTATTTTGCTGTTTTATTCAATTTATTCACAGTTCCAGAATCCCACTAAGTGCTTTTATATTGCATTGCTACCTTAAATATGCTATACACAAATCAAGTGGAAGAGAAAGACACGATCGCTACTGAGCAGAAAAAAATATATAAACTGATATTATTGGCGTAATGTCAGGGTATAATCTAATCATCAGCAGAATTTAGAAGATAGACCCATAGATATGAGATCCTTTATTTGAAACATTTAAAAATGTTGTATAGTGTGTTGGCTTTTTAACTTAGACGTCTTGTCTTTTAATTTTGTAGCTTTTTTACTAGTCAGCTCCCGACGCGATGTTATTCATTGTACGCGCAAATTCAAAGCGTCGCGTCTCAGTTAATGACGCTCGCGCTCTTTTAAACTCGTAATAAAGCGGTGAATGATTTTTCCAGAAATGACGCTGATCTACAGTACAAGTTTATATTTAGAATACATTGCAATCACTCCAAAATAGATGACGACAACTCACACACCTGCATTATGAGCTGTGCTTCTTTGTGTGCTTATTAGGCTTTTGCCTCGCAGCACCTGATGGATGCGTTCGTTACACATACTTTCAGAAGCCGGCACCCGCTTTGTAACGGACACATTAATTGGTTTAACTGCAGTAATGTAACAGTCTATGGTTAAGATAAACATCTTCACATTGTACATTTTATTCTAATTTTTTTTTTTTTTTTGTCCCTCTGTCTGGGCCCCATCCCGCCAATCGGGCCCTAGGCACGTGCCTAGTTTGCCTTTGCGTTAATCCGGCTCTGGTGACATCCACTGACACTAAATTAACATCGGAGGCCACTGTACCTGCCAAAGAATCTGAAAAAAAGCTTTATGTGACTCGATCAGGCAGAATCTCAAGACCAAACCCAAAGTATATTCAGTGACCTTCTTAGAGATGGTTAAGCATTTGTGAGAGACTGGTAAATAATTTGGAGTAAAATGTTCAGAGTTTCATTTGTTCATAAAATGTGACACTAAGTGCCAATAGCATATTTAGTTACACATGCTTTGATTTTGAGTTGATGTGGATATTTGTTGTTATAAACTGATGAAAGATTACTAAAGAAAGGGGATGTAGAACATTGATTATATGTTCTTAGTTATAACTGAATCACAATTGTGCCTTATAGGTATCTATAGTTATGACGTCAGTGTTCGCCTCGAAGGTGTACGGTAGTTTGTCTGAAACTGCCAGTTCTCTAGAAAAGAATTAACGTCATTCAAAACTGAGTTATGTGTCCATCATTCATCAACTGTGATGATTAAATTATATTAAGCAATATAAATGACAGGAAAGATAGAAAATTGTTTAAAAACAAAGCTATACAGAGCTACAATGCAATTCACTCAGGCAGACAGGAAACAGCTCTGCAACTATACAATATAAAAAGACAATATACAAACAGTAATAATACACAAAATGTACTGGGGAAATGCATGTTCATTTATTAGACAGACTGTCAATGAATTAGTGGAGAGAATTACATTTTTATGGGACTGCATGTCTGTTTGTTGTAGCCAGTACTGGTCTCTCATTGAGAACAATCAATGTCCTAAGTGTCTTTTGAAGTGTATGAGTGGAGCAAAAGAGTGATAATTCACAATGGGGCAACCAGATATCACGGAGTCTGCCTGGGTGAGGACTTGTGAAGATTAAGTGTAACAATGGTGTGTTTGATCGGTCCAGACATAACACATGAAAAGGAATTGATGGAAAGCGAGTCGGAACTGAGTTTATTATGAATTGATAAATGTAAGAAAAATAATGTTTTCAGAGATGAAGGCATACATGTTATCTTTTGTTTTGATGTAAATTAATCAATTAACACTAAACTGCCCATAATGTAAGCCACTAGTGCCCATGGGACACTACAGACAGTTGTCATTCACTGTATTAAAGGAATAGAAAGCAAGTTAATAATAAGACTTTTTTCCCAAAAGTTTTAACTCTAAGGGATGAAAAACAATGTAATTTCCTCATTATCTTCACCTGGAACGCAGCGTAGCGTCCACCACCTCATTAGCGGTTTGAGTTTTAGACCATCGGAGTGAGGACAAAGAGAGTAAAGTGAGGACATTTTGGCCGGTTCTCGCTTTCTGAGACGACTTTAAATGCCTGTTTGAGGTTCAAGACTTGATTTTAGGGATAAGGTTATAATTAGGTTAAGGGTAAGGGTTCGGGTAAGGCAGTTAGTTGTGATGGGTAAGGTTAGGGTGAGGAGCTAGAGATTGAGAGTCAATAAATGTCCTCACAAAGACAGATGTATAAGAATGTGTGTGTACATGTTTTTCTATCCCGGTGGAGACTTCAAACTGAATGCACAACAACTTATGGGGACTTGTGTCACGGTGAGGACCTAAATTGAGGTCCCTATGCAGAAACAAGCTTATAAATCATTCAGAATGAGTTTTTTTGAAAATGTAAAAATGCAAAAAACTTTATGTGATGGGCAGGTTCCGGGGTAGGGTTAGAGTAAGGGGATAGATTATGCAGTCTGTACAGTATAAAAACCATTACGTTTATGGAGAGTCCCCACAAAGATAGTAAACCAGATGTGTGTGTGAGTGTGTCTCAACTTTAAAACTTGCTGTCTCTTCTTTGGACCCTGCATAGTCACATTTACCTAACATCTACTATTAAACACATTTCTAATGAAACTTATTTAAACTCCCATACATAAAATACAGCCTTGTTTCATTTTAGTTTCATTGTGTTTTGTTTTTGTTTTCCCTGTTCCCATTTGCCGGTGTTTCTGGTCATTAGTTTCTATGGTTTCGAATTAGTACCACACCTGTTCTTGATTTCCCTTATTTGTATTGATTTGTGTATTGACTTGATTGTGTGTTCCTGAGTTTGTATCTCCAAAATAATTATTCTAGTATTTTCCTGTTTGTGCGTGTTGCTTACCAGACCAGCTGTGACAGAAGACTGAACCGAAAATCAAATAATGGACTTACCAGCTGTCCACCTGATCTTTATAGAGCAGGGCAACGAAGCCTTGAGGACCACACCAAGGACTTTTTAGACCTGGCGTGTCTTACAAACTTTCCAGACCGCTCTCAAGGCAGGGATTTTATACATTCCCCGAAGCGTCAGCTAGTGACGCAATATTGAGATACCTACCTCGAAAAGGAACGTCTCGGATTACTAAATGTAACCATGGTTCCCTTTCAGTCGGTCACGTTCGACGTAGTCGACGTGTTGACTGATTGGGATCACGCTAGGGAGCCTGTCATCTTCGAGTATTGTAAAAACGAGCCAATGGACATTGGCGTGCGTGAATCGCATCACACGACCCCGCAGCGCTGTCCCGAACAGTCTCGGTTGGTTGATTGGTGTCTCGGGACGGACCGTGCTGGTTCTCAGCTCGCCGCCCCAATGCCTTTCTTTCCCGAAGTGCATGGAGAGCTTACCAGGTCGTGGATGGCACCTTTCTCTGCCAGAAACTGCCTGAATAGCTTTTCCCCACTCACTACCCTTGCCGGAAGAGTGGTGAAGGATTGCGAGGCTATCCCTCCAATGGAGCAGTCTGTCGCGACACAGGTGCACCTGTGTCCGGAGGCCGCTGCCTTTTGGATGGGGGCCCCTCGTTTCCCCCTTATGGCCTGTGAGTTCTCATCCGTTCTGATGGGCAGAGCTTACAAAGTCTGTGGGCAAACCGCCTCCTCTTGCGTGCCATGGCGCTGCTACAGGTCTATCAGGCCAGGGCACTCATGGACAAGCACGAGGGTAGCCCAGACCGTGCGCTCATAGGTGAGCTCCACACCGCATCTGACCTCGCCCTCTGGGGCAGGAGTGGCGTGGCATGCGCGATCTGTCTGGCGATGTCCACCTTAGTGGTCCAGGAGCGCCATCGTTGGCTCAGCCTGGGTGATATGGCGGGATGCGGACAAGGTTCGGTTCCTGGTCTCCCCAATTTCCCAGGTTGGGCTGATCGGCGACGCGGTGGAGAGCTGCGCCCAACAGTTCTCTGCTGCCCAAGCGCAGGCGGAGGAATTCTGGCACATCCTGCCCCGGCGATTCACTGCTGCCTCCACCCCGCCGGTGGCAGTTCCTCCGCCTGCTCGTCGCAGAGAGCGTCCCCCTGCTGCCGTTCCCGCTGGGCATCCGCAGCAGCCTTCAGTCAGACCTCAGCGTGGAGCCGGCCACAGTAGGGGCGCCCAGCCCACTCTAGGCACTGCCAAGCCAGGTGGCAAGCGACAGCGAAAGCGTTCCCTGAGCGGACCACTCATGGATGGAGGAGGATGCTCTTGGAGTTGGTCCGATCCACTCCCTCCCCCCAGTGGAGGATCGGGTGGAAGCTCTGTTGTGTGTGTGTGACTGTTCCGCCGCTGATGCCCAAAAACAGCGGAGCCGGCGGTACCCACACTTCAAAGAAAAAACAGTTTCCTCTGTTCCTGGGTTCAAAGAGGGCCAGACTGGTGGTGTGCGACCCTGTAAAGCCTTGCACCCCTCAGCTACCTCTTGTATTGCCAGCCATCAGTTGGGTGCAGTTCGAGGACCCGGTCACACCTTCTCACGCCTTCTCACGCACTCTCTACCGCCATGAACAGACAGGTAAGAGTCACACTACACACTCAGACCCTGCTTCGGGCCGCCTTCGGCCTTCCGAGCTGGGTCCCTGTTTTTTGCCTAGAAGTCTGTGGTATCCGTGGTTCCCCTGCATCGCTCAGTTGTAGCACTACACGGTGCTCCTGGCTGATCCAGCGGTTCCTCCGTACCAACAGACTCGGCTTCATTAGCTGGCATTGAGTGCGTTCGAGGACCTGGTCACGCCTTCTCACGCACTCTCTGCCGCAACAAAAACTAGAGACAGGTGTTAATCATTCAGACCCTGCTTCGGGCTGGGTCCCTGTTCTCTAGCCCGCTGCCTCACTCTGAGTACGTCTCTGATACCTTGGGCCCCCTGTGTTGGTCCGTTGTAGCACTGAAAGGTGCTCCTGACCGACTCAGCCGGTTCTTGTATAATCAGACTCGGCTAAAGACGATTCAGTTCGTCTTGCACCCGCCCATGTGCAGCACTATTTGTTACACATCTGTGTTTCAAATTGTGTCTGCCATGTGTGCGGTCGTCACTTCCTACTGGCAAAGGTTGCGATCGAGCCGTTCCTCTAGCCGATATGAAGTGAGGCCTGTTCTTCATTGTACTCAAACTATAGTGAGTTAGACCATCAGGGATCTGTGTGCTTAATTCGGGCCCTTTTTCAAGCCTCCGTTCAAGTTACAACACAGTATGCATTACTAATGCTCATCCCCGTGAATTGTCTTTAGCGTGGGACCTGAAGGACGCGTACTTCAGATATCCACTCCTCCGCAAACACGGGCCATCCTGTGTCTTGCGTTGAGGGGTCGAAGTCTCAGTACAAGTCCCTCCCTTCGAGTGCTACATAGTCAGTTGGGTCTTCAGGTCAACTGAAGAAGAGTAACTCGTCCACGGACTGAGGAGCTTTTTTCCAGTTCGGAGGTGGACTTGGTTTACACGTTTCTCAACTGGAACGTGTCAGGTCAGTGCTTAAAAGTGAGAAAGGGTCCCACTGAATAACCTTCAGAGGCTCCTGGGGCATGTGGTAGACGCAGCCGCATATAACCGGTTTCCTCCATATGATTACCGCTTCAGCACTGACTTCATGACCAAGTCCCTAGGTGACTGTGGTAGAGCAACACGCTCCGTGTGTTAACAACACCTGGTATGCTGCCAAACTCTCAGCAGTGTTCAGACCTTTTGTTTCTCCGGGCTTATCGCTCCTAGAATAAGTGTCTACTAAACACTAGCTCAGGGGCCACGTATAACGGGCATGCAGTAAGGAGGGCTTGGGCATACCTCACACTGCATTGGCATTTAATTGCCTCGAGTTGAAAATAGCAGTTTCCTTGCTTGATGTCGCTGCTCAGCAAGATGCACTGCCCAGTACAGCGACCGTTGTTCATACGCTTCCCTCGCATGTCACAACTCGCCCGCCACCTCCTCCTATGGAGTCAGAAGCTTCTGAGGTTGCTTCTTCCACTTTAAATTCCGGCCTGCTCAATCGTGCTGCCCATGTGGCCTCACGACAGCCTGTTGCCAAAGAGAGTGGAGACTCCATCCTCAGGCGGTCCAGCTGTCCGGGATATCTTCGGGGCCGCACAGTTACATCTGTTGCCGCTCTGATCTTGTCCCCTTGCCAGTTGTTTACTCCCTTAAACACGGAGACACCGGCTTCATTCCCCAGTGAGCCCTCTTGCACATCACTGTGTTAGGTCAGGTAAGAAGGAGCAGGTTCTTTCAGTTGCCCTGTAATGACTCAACTAGGACCTCGTTCCCCAGACAGCCTTCCTGACTCATTCCTCTGAGACTTCTCAGGGATGGGGCACCGTTGGCACCCGCACTGAACCGGAGAAATCCAGGTTCCGTTGCGGTGGTTCAGCTATCTACCTCTAAAAGAACTTAGATACTATATCTTCTTCTTCGATCACTTCTGTGCTTCCTTCCTGCAGAAGATGGGTCGGATCGTAGCTGTTCCACTCCACCCTCAAAATGATGTTGCCCTTATATTAACGCAAATCAGGATGCAGTCGAGATATAGGAAGTACGACTTGATCGTCAGGTTCCTGAGCGGTGCAAGGAGATGAAATATTCCTTGCGCCCCCTCTATACCTTCTTGGGACCTATCTCCAGCGCTACTGCACTCTGAGACCTCCCCTGAACACTGCAGGCACTTGAGTTAAAAAATTCTGTTTTTAAGAAACAGTTCTCCTGCTTGCTTGCTCTATCAAGAAGGTAGGGGACCTGCACACATTTTCGACTACGTCGAACGTGACCGACTGAAAGGGAACGTCTCGGTTACGTATGTAACCCTCGTTCCCTGAAGGAGGGAATGGAGACGTAGTCCCCCAGCCACTATTGCTGTACCACCGCTGACCAGGTTCCGCTTGGCTCCTCAGCGAAAAACAACTGGTGCATCCATAAGGGGCGGGGCATGTGATGCGATTCACGCACGCCAATTGGCTCGTTTTTACAATACTCGAAGATGACAGGCTCCCTAGCGTGATCCCAATCAGTCGACACATCGACTGTGTCTCCGTTCCCTCCTTCAGGGAACGAAGGTTACATACGTAACCGAGACGTTCCCTGGGAGTCGGGAATGAGACATTGCGTAAGTTTCAGTGTAAAACTTCCTCAGAGTCTTTGCATGTATGCTCTCACTCGTAGAAAGATTCTGAGGCAAAAGCGCTGACTGAGATATATAGCGGTTGGCCTCACCCCTCACTTGATCGTGTGAGTGCCATTGGATATTGCAGTTGCAATGGCGCAATTCAATCAGGCTTCAGTATTTTCGGTGAAAGAGTTTCCCCAAAACATCAGCTAGGGAACCATGGTTACGTTAAGTGACCCGAGACTTTTCATTATAGACCTTATTCGCCAGAGAAACAAGCTGTGGCATCATTGTCGAAAAGTAGGCTAATTAATTGATGGGATTTACTTATTGTAGACATAACAGTCACCTTTGTAAAACGAGTGGTTAATTCATAAATCTGTAAGATCTTACTCTCATGCTGTGGAAATGCAAATCGGAAGACAGAACACAATGAGTGTGGCCCTGAAAAGGGGCGGAGCTACATAATAAAATATATTTATTCAGTCAGTCTGACAATCAATCAATAAATCAATAAATCAATCAATAAATCAATAAATCAATCAATCAATCAATCAATAAATAAATAAATAAATAAATAAATAAATGCCTGATAATACCTACTCAGAGTGTCACTCACACAGGACCTATTTAGCCTGTGTAGTCTGATGTAGCCTTTAATTCCAAAAGAAAAGCCCTCTAAAAACTCATAAGCTGTTTTTTCCCCTATAAATTCAAATTGGTATAAAAAGTGTCAACAAGAATTCTACATTGACTTTATAAGTTTCCTTTTTAGACAAAACAGGTTATATGAGTTTTTGGTTGGGCTTTTATTTTGTAATTCAACATCAGACAGTAATTTTGAAATTCAGCATTTAAGATTATTACAATTTTTAATTTATTTGAACATTATCATGCGTTTTATTTAGTATTTGTATTATTTTATATTTATTTACTTTGTTACGTTATTTAATAATTAATTCAATCTTTGACAGACAGACTGACTGAATAAATGTAGGCCTATGCGAAATCATGTTCAGAGGAAGATCGCTTTCATTTTTGAAAATAGTTTTAACATGCTACCGTAATGTCTATATGCACGTACCAAAAAAACAACGGTGGTTGACCGTTTTTCAAAGTAGAGGCTGGCCTCGCAGTTTTTAACTGAACATTTTATTATTAAAAACACTGGCGTTCTGTCTTACTACCTTGTCGCTTTTTTATGCCATTGCCAATATTTTACAAATTTTTAGTACGTGGTGCTTGCATGTGAATTGAAATTCCCCTATGTGTCTTTCCTCCTGTTTCCGTCCGAGCGAATGGTTGGTTAAACCAAAACTGGACAGTCATAGGCGGAAGCGACGTCACTCCGTTTTTGTGCCCGCCTTCTGTATTTGCAGTTTCACGAGTGCAACACATCTAGTGCAAAACCTTTTACACAAGTAAGAAATATTGCATTTTAAAATACATTAATCCTTTTTAATGTTCTGTTTGATATTACGTAAACGGTTAACAGTCACTAGTGCTAATGATGATTGTAGGTTAGCATCTTTGGCTAACCACTATGCGTCCTGTTATTGTGTTCTTCCATTATTCTATATTATTCTAAATGCGCGTCTCTTATTTTCATCTGAGCATGCTTTAATAATAATATGACGTGTTATACAGTCGAGATTGTGTAGCCTTTGTGGTTAAAGATCTGGGCTAGGATCTGTGAAATTGTAGGTTAAATCCTTGATCAGGACACCTAATTTTGGGGATTGAATTACTTAAAATTGTAAGCTCCTGTATGTTTATGTTTTAATGAAATGGGGATGGGCTTTGTAGTGGTGAAAATCTGAGCTGTTAACCGAAAGACTTGGTTCAAACCCTACAAGGGATGAATTACTTTTACTGTAGACATTAGCATACTGTAATTTTATATACTTTAACTAATTGAATTGACATTCACATTTTTTATAAAATGATGGCAAATATATTTTCCATAAAGGGGACACTGAATGTCAAATATATTTTCAATGGAATGCTTTTTATTTCCTGGAAGTTGTAAAAGTTTCTTTTTTTCCGAAGTACAGTCTCAGAGACTGACAGACTCTGGAGACTGCTTATCCTGGACATCAAAACATTTCTTCACTTTAGTTTCTATAGTCCCAATAACACAGTTGTTTCTGATATGACATGTTGTTTGAATTACAGGTAGATCTACTGATAGCTGCATCCCAGCCGCCAGCATGTCTGGCACTGCCACAGTTCTGCAGCAGTTTGTGAGTGGTCTCAAGAGTCGCAATGAAGACACACGTGCCAAAGCTGCCAAAGACCTCCAGCATTATGTCACTACAGAACTAAGAGAGGTAAACTTTGATCTATTTACATAATTAAACTTCATCAGCAGAGTCAGAACCCTAGATTTGACCACAGTCAAAGGAATATTCTATATGTTTTTACTAAATGTAATGTCTAGGTACCACATCTGTGACTGTCAGAAAACAGAGACACGTCCTTCAGTGTGTTTAAACAAACAAGAAAGGAAACATATTTACAGTAAATACACTTATGGAAGCATAACTGCATGTGCATGACCACAGGCCTTTGTAGATGTTCTGCAAGATCCGCTAACAGGAATACTACCAGTAACAGATAGTACTACTTTAATAGGATGATTTAGATTTTACAGCTTACAGGGCTCAACGCTAAGGATTTTCTTAACTTTCTAGTGGCCCGGTCACACTAGTGGTTCAGATTTTTTACTCATCCTGCCTAATTTTTCAGTGGAGTCCAAGAGTAGTATTCAAGGAAAGAAATACTGCAGGAATTAAATAAAGTAATCAATTGCAAAATAAAAGAATAGTCTTGCATATTATTCACTGCATAAATTAAATATAGATTAATTCTTATTAAAGCTAAAATAGTTATTTAGTGAAGAGCAAGGGCGCACTGACCATCTGGAGCACCAGGAGTTTTCCCAGTGACCCGCTGGACAATGTTGCTATGTAAATGAGAGCCTGTTGCTATGTAAATGTATAAAGATGGTATAATAGTACATTTATGTATAATTCCATCAGCCCAGGTGAATACCCTCGTGCCCCACATGACTCAAAATGATTAACTGATTTGGCATGCTCTGGCTTAGTGCAGCGGTTTAACAGTGCTCGCCAATGTCAAAATGTTTGAGATGGCCAATCAAATCAAACCAAAGAAGGCGGGTTTACTTTTCACAGAAGTCGAATCCATCTAAATGCAGTTAAATGCAGCATAAAGAATCCACTTGCTTCTTTCCTGAATGAATCAGCCGATTTGAACAAATTGGTTGAATGAATGAATGAATGAATGAATGAATGAATGAATGAATGAATGATGAATGAAAGACTCTTTCATTAAGACAGTGACTTGTTTCATACCTATTGGCGATTTTAGTTTCATATTTAATTTTAATTTAAAAAAAAAATCGAAATTTTATATATCTATATTCAATATATTTTTTATTTAAAACATTCATCTTATTACATTATTTATGCATTTGTAGACAGTTTGTGTTAATACATCTAAATGCCACTTCAGATGCAGCTTTCGTGCCACCTCTGCAATGCAAAGATGGCTACATAAAATTATAATGAGAACTTTATAACTGTGTGCTTGGGACATGGGTTTTGATAATTTATACAAATTTGGATTTAGATTTATCGGCCGATATATCGGTTATCGGCTTTCAAATATAAAGAATTATCGGTTATCGGTATCAGCCAAAATATTGGTGCATCCCTACCGTTCAGGTCTCACCTGCTCTCGTGCTATCAACACCGGGTGATGACGGCTTAAACAACTGGTCATATAATTAGAGCATACGGCACTCGCATTGAACAAAGTTTACAGAGAGTGACTGTTTTGTCTGTTTTTGATCCTATCTGTTGTAACTAGGCTTGGGAATCGAAAAATCGAAGACTCACGCACTGTTTTATGTGCTGTACACATCCTAAGCTTGCTCACAGAAAAAGTGATTTTAAACCATTCAAGCGTGAGACGTGTTCATGTGTTGCACACACATCCAAAACATGCGTACAGAAACTGTGATTTTAATGTGATTTTAAACTATTCAAGCGCGAGACGACTCACGCTGTTTTCAGTGCTGCAGGCAAGTGTAACTATATTGGATCTGTGCAACTCTTAAAGTGACAGCATCTGTCTCTAATAACACTAATCAAACAACAAAAGACAAAGAGAAAATTCACTTGTTCTTGACTGAATAACTTTTGTAACTATATTTGTAATGTATAGGCTATTTTATTTATAAAGTGCTGTTATTTTTCATTTGATTACAGTTTCTGTACCTGAATACCTGAAAATCGTATAATCTTTATTCAGTTGTATCTATGTGTTGCGATTGCTATTTTTTTGTTCTTTTTTAATTACTGAGTGTTTACTTGTTTTTAATAATGTTCCTTGCGTAAGTGTTCTTTAGTCTGTTTATTTTTGTTCATGATATTCAGCTACAATTAAATGGTTTGCAATAAGACTAAGGGCCCTATCTTGCACCCAGCGCAATTGACTTTGTACACCGACGCATGTATCATTCCTACTTTGCACCCGCGCACAGCGGACTTTTCCCTCCACAGACGCACGTCGGTAAACTAGCAAATGCATTTACGCTCCCGGGGGCGGTTCAGCGCAAAGAGGAGGCCTGTTCCGGCGCAAACGTATTTTGCAGGTTTAGAAAACAATTCCGCCACTGACCAGGAAAAACCTAGTCTAAAGTCAGTGGCGCGTTGCGCATGTTATTCATATGCTATTTTAAGGGCGCATGCTTGGCCATAACCAATGTAGCGTGTGCACAACTCGCATGCACTTTGCTTATCTCATCTACACACAGACGCAGCAGTTCTCATTTTTAGAAAACCATACATTATTACAAGGAAAAATATTAACACATGAGGGAAATCATTGTTGTGTCCATGAAGATGTGAAAAAATAGGCATAAATCTAGCTTACACTTTTACCCAAATTATTATACACCTGTTTAACCGAAGCTAATTTGTGTGTGTTTCTCCATCCCCAATGTCAGTTCTCTGTGTTTTACGGCCCTGACGAGAACGTTGGTCTCCTCGGCTGTGAACCACTCCTGGCGCGCGCCTGGCAAATCCACGTTATAATATCAATCCGCCATGGAACAAGCGTGACTGCTCTTAAAGGGAATGTGAGATGTCGCTCTGATTGGTTTATTTCACGTTACGCCCAAACCACACCTATGAATAATGAACCTACTTCAGACCAACCCATTTTAGATTTGCGTCGGGCGCAAAAGTAATTTATCCCGCCGGTATAATAGCAACAGCGCCCAAGACCCGCCCACAAAGTTACTTCCGTTTAGCGCTTGATACTTGCGTTTCAGATCGTTAAAATAGGGCCCAATATGTGAATGATATGTAAGGTTTTTTTATGACCTTATTGGAATCTAAATTAGGAATCGGTAAGATTCGTAATCGATAAGCAGAATTGAAATCGAAATCGGAATCGTTAAAATTCAAACAATGCCCAACCCTAGTTGTAAATAGTATTGGGAAGCCAGAATGCGTATCCATCGACTGCAACATACATTAGCGGAACTCTGTCTGTCTGTTTTACATGTTATTTTCAACAAAGCATATTATAGGTGCAAAGTCAGATTTAAGATGAATCGCGGTGCAAGTGCGTGCCGAACCTTGGGTGGAGAATGGTACGGTTAGATTCTTTTTACAGAGAACCGTTACATCCCTAAAAGACACATCATATTGTGTTTACGTGATTACTCGCCATGATGTGCATTTTGACATATTTTTGACCATTCAATGATCTGCGAATGAGTACTGAATTTGCGCTTAACTCTTTTTAACATCAAACACGTCCTACACTTGCATGTTTCTTTGTTGCTCTAAGATGGGGGCAGTAGTGGCCTAATGGTTAGTGAGTCAGACTGGTAACCTAAAGGTTGCGGGTTCGATTCTCAATTCAGGCAGGAAATGACTGAGGTGCCCTTGAGCAAGGCACCTAACTCCCCGGGCGCCACAGCAAAATGGCTGCGCACTGCTCCGTGTGTGTGTGTCCACGTTGTGTGTTCACTACTCACTATTCCTAATGTTTGTGCACTGCACTGACTTGGAGGGGTTAAATGGAGAGGACCACTTCAGTTCACATTCACACAATCCTTGATGTGCTGCGTGGATATATTTTACACCCTGTTCCAGGGAGTGGAAGCAGAGCTCTGCACGTACGTCCTGACGTACTCCTGCTGTCATACATCGATGGAAATTAAGGAATACGGCTCAGAATCCTATCGTTCTTAAAGTACCGGTACTAATAAAATGTTGTATCGTAACATTTTTAATAGCAGCACGATACAGAATATACACGTAACTGTTAGTAGTATCTGATTCCGCAAATAGTTTGTTTCTGAATATAAAAATGTTGACACATTGTAACGTACTTACTCTGGCGCTAATTTTGGATGAAGTGATGTGCTTATTGTCGTTTGTTATCGTTTTACAAGCAGAATGTGCAAAAAAGTAAAAGAGTAAACAAGATGGATGAAGTTCGCTACTCCTGTCTCGTGTGCTTCATTGCTTACTAACTCCTGACAGATGCCATAAATTGGCAACGAGGATTAAAAATATTTTCTCTATCGTCTGTCACGAAGATGGTTGTTGCTAACGTGCCTTGCCCAAGTTTTTTCCTGCATTGCCCCGGTAAGCCTGCTATGCCGTTCAGCACATGGCTGCGGATTTTTGAAAATGATCTATGGGTTATTGATGCTACAGGGGATGCCTGTCCGGACGACGAAAGACCGATAGCTGTACTGCTTCACTGCCTTGGCTCGGATGCAGAGGATGCATTGAAAGCCTACCTCGTACCAAAAGCTAACATAGTAGCTGAGCGCTACGCCTTCTGTAAAAGCTGTCAGGCTGTGCGAGAGCTTGTTGTTTCATTTGAATTCGGTGCCAGTACTGAAGAAATGATTTGCGATCAGTTAGTAGAGAATGTGTATAGCCCACCAATACATGAGAGACTTTTACTAGAAACTGATCTTACACTGGACAGAGTGGTTACGATAGCAAGCCAGATTGAATCTGCTACCCATCAGGCTAAATCCATTTTAAATTCTTGCCAAGTTACCACCCCCGTACAAGCGGTGCAGCAAACAGCAAAACGCAGAACAACGGGGAAACAGTCACATACACTTCTTAATTCTGCTCAGGTGGGGAAGAGGAAGTCATGCTTTCGCTGTGGATTGGAGGCACACTTACTGTAGCTATAACGCTGCAACTACAACATGCAGGAAGAGTAAAACGATTGGACAGTATGCTAAACTGTGCTGATCATCGCAATCAAATATGTGAGGTCCGTGAAATTGAATTACCAGGAGTTACTGTACTGTACACTAAATATTCTGCTCGACTTCTTAGCATTACATGCGCAGTGACTATATCGACTTCTGACTCACAGACTTGTGTGGTGAATTTGGTGGTTGACAGAGGGTCTTCCATATCTATCTTGCCCTATAGCACTTATGCATGCCATTTCAGTAACATTGTGCTGTCGCAACCCACAGCCAGGCTGGTGACATATTAAAAAGCCCAAATTCCAGTGGTTGGATGTTTATCAGCGAAAGTTTCCCTACATGACCACTCAGTTTCTGCTAAATTCATCATGGACAAAGAGACACCACTCATGGGGAGGGATCTAATGTCTGCACTGCATGTGAAGATTGAAAACAATCATTTCCTTCCTCCTAATGCCCTTCCTGTGCCTGCTTCTTTGCCAGTCTTTCAGTGCACTGTTGCTGAGTCAACTAAGTTTGGATTTGCTAAAAACTTTATACACCAGGTAAAGCTGGATGAAACCGTTACACCTGTGCACCAGAAACTTTGATGTCTGCCACTCTCTGTTCATAGTGCTGTCAAAGTAATTAAATCGCTTGCAAGCAGCTGGGGGTGATAGAAAGCGTCTCTGCATGGGTCTCACCAATTGTTGTTACGCAGAAAGAAAAAAAAAAGGTGCCATGACCTTAGACAGCCAAATAAAGCAGTTATCGTGAACTTTTTTCCATTGCCACACATGTATGAACTACTCTCTGCTCTAAAAGGTTGTACCGTTTTCTCTACCATCAACCTAAATAATGCTTACTACTAAGTACTGCTAGACTGGGTAAACCCAGCCCGATCTGCCGGCGATTTGATTTCGCCCTGAGGCTCAGGCTGGAAACCTGTACATTCTTCTATCCTGCTTCCGTTACAAATTTGCGGGGACCAATCACAAACTGGCTAATCCACCTGGCGTGCTATCGGCGGGTTTAATCCAATCCAATTCCTTTTAACCTCTCAACGATGCTCAATGGCTTCTTTAGTTTAGCAAACAAATCGCTCGAGTGGGTGTAAATACCACTCACTTTCATGTTGTTTTTTTTGCACAACCTGCAAAAATCGCTCGATGCCATTGCTGCTTCTGTAAACCGCTTGTCAATGCTCCTAACCAACATGTTTGTTGACACGTGTCCTGCCTGGAGTTTTCGCTGCAAAGTTCGTCACCTGGATCGTTGGTCTGATTGGTTGAAGGACTATCCAATTGCGTACAGAGTCATTTGAACTATGCCTGTTGATCACGCCTCATGTGCAGTAGAAAATACAGAGCAGACTCCCCAGACTAATGTTCAATCTTAAAAGATTGAGCTTGGTCTGGTGATAGCCAGACTAAAGTGCCTCTGCATGAGGACAGTCGTGACCTCACACCCTTTATTACTCACAATGGAGTGTTCTGTTTTTGTCATGCTACTTACGGATTGGCTTTAGCTCCTGCGACATTTCAGAAGATGATGACCATCTTCCTGACTGGCTTGTTAGGGTTGAAAATTACCTGGATGACATTATCATCCATGAATGTGACACACTATGCATGCAGCTCAATAGAGACAAGTGTCGCTTCCAGCAAACCAGTCTACTGTTCTTAGGTCATACTGTTTCAGCAAAGAGTCTTCTTGATGAATCATGTGTATAGGCGATTCAAGGCTGCTCTTTGATCTGTGCTGGTATCCATAACACACAAAGGACATCAGGGAGAGGTACTCTTAATGCTGTCAGTTCTTGCCACGTGTGTCAGCTCAATGACAAAACTGTCAAGTCACAGTCACATCCTTCTCCTCTCCAGCTGGTGCTGCTGCCAGATGGAACATGGCAGAAAATGGCTGTGGATATAGTCGGGCCATTTGACACTGCTGCATCTGATTGCAGGTTTGCTATAACATACTGACTATTACAGTAAATGGCCTGAGGTCTCCTTTACATACACTTTCACTGGGGATTCTGTGGTTTCGTTTCTATCTTTAGTCTTCAGCCACCATGGCAATACATTGACTATAGCTGTTGATAACGGTGTTCAGTTTACATCTGCTGCTTTCTCTAATTTTCTGAAAGGAAGGAAAGAATATTACTACCCGGCAGCTAATGGTGCTGTAGAGAGGTTCAAACATGTGCTCAAACGATCTCACAAAGCTCGGTATAAACATTCTCTGTCAACTCAGGTTTGAGCCAGAGTTTGCGATTAACTCTGAAGCGTGTCACCTGAAAGTGTGTCATACACTATGGGAGTAGTGAAAAGCAAATTTTTCTTAGGGTTTGCCTTTAGCCCCGTTGTACCCTATCTTCTATTACAGTGTCTCAGTCTCCATCGGGCTAAAGTAAAATAGTAATTCAGTTACAAGGTTTGTATAATCTAAACTACTTTAGTAAGTAACTCCACTAACTGTACCTGCTGTTCAGTTTGCATACTGCTGCTCTCCTTCTACTCACTTTTGAACTCTTTCTACTCTTCATTAAAGCTCCAGGTGAAGGGTTGCCAGATATCACAAAAAAGCTAAACAAGCCCCTTAAAAACCGCAATATAATAAACAATATAAAACTGCAATATAATAACCCCCCCCCCACACACACACTTCTTGTATTCAAAAACAGAATGCAACATAACATGGGCGTTTTGACTACTTTGAACTACAAATTATAAATAAAATAAAAATGCTGTGTGCATTTTCTGTTTACTGCAGACCAGTGAAAGGCTTAAGTTCTCTCATATGTAAATACAACAAACAATATAGTGACCTCTAAAGCCAATGTTTGTAATGTCTGTTCAGTGCTTTTTCTGTGACTAATGTAATGTTTAAGAATTTTCTTAATTTGTGGGCTTTTCTTAGTAAATATTAGCATACAGTTATTTGGCGATTGATTAATTGAGCACATCATGTACAGTATATAAGTAGAGAATTTTTGAGGTGTGTTTAGGGTGTACTCACACTTGGTTATCTGAACTGTGCCCGAGCACCCAATTTGACACCCAAGGTCCAGTTCGTTTGACTAGTGTGATCACTCCATACTGGTCATGGGTGCAATAAAAAAATGTGCCCTGGCCTGCTTGAAGAGGTGGGCTGAGGTATGCATAAAGTGTGATCGCTAACTGTGCCGGAGCATTGAACAGCTACTACTTTTGTGTGCTCTACTGTAATCATTACAATAAACATCTTCTATTACTACTTGGACAAGAGCTCCTTTCTTCCTGTTTTCTTCAAAACATGAAGTTTCAACTTAATGACGTATGCATGCTCAGGCCCGGAACGTTAAGTGCAATGTGAGTGCAGGCCTGTGGGGTACAATCGTGCTTGAGCACGGTACAACGTAACTGTGCCAAATGTGAGTACGTCCTTTCTTTAAAGTATACAAATATTGGGAAAAGTCATGTTTTGTGTTCTGTTTTTGCTTCTGACTCAAGCTGAGCCAAGATGAAGCCACTACTTTCTATGATGAGCTGAACCACCACATATTCGAGTTGGTTTCCAGCTCAGATGTGAATGAGAAAAAAGGCGGTATCCTTGCCATAGGTGAGTATGAATCAAATGAAATTCACTCTACTTCATATTTTTTATTTTTAATAAAATAATGGAACATGTCAATTTATGTTACCTTAGGTTTCCATTTTGCCAGATCGAACTAATTTTGCTTTGAAAGTGACTCACCATTGCATTGCTTGGTTTGAAGTGATGTTATTGTGTAATGGCTTTCTCTACAGTGAGTTTGATTGGTGTGGAGGGGGGAAATGCCACCCGTATCAGCCGATTTGCGAACTACCTACGGAATCTGCTTCCCTCCAGTGACTCAGTGGTCATGGAGATGGCCTCTAAGGCCATGGGTCACCTGTCCATGGCGGGAGACACCTTCACTGCAGAGTATGTGGAGTTTGAGGTGAAGAGAGCTCTCGAATGGCTGGGAGCAGACAGGAATGAAGGAAGACGGCATGCAGCGGTGCGTAGAGACACTTAACTGCATCATATTATATAGTCACAGTGAATTGCAGTCTGTTTGAAGATCTTAACATTGTAGACCCTGACATATGAAATAATAAAATAATAAAAAATGGAACCTTTATTGAACCTTTAGATAAAATATATATAAAAATAAGTGATTTTTGTTGAGTTTCATCATTTATATATTGTTTGCAGAACTTTTCTGAAGTTACTAGCCACTCAGCATTTTCACTGGCCACAATTTTGACATCCATACCATGGGGAAAAACCATGGGGCCATATACAGGGTTTTTCCTGGCTCAAAACGAGGCGGAGGTGGTAAAATCCTGATCATGTTTTAGTAGTAAGATAATTACATTTTTATTTTTCGTAGACCATCATATAGCCTACTGTGTTTCCCACAGTATTTTTGTGGGTGGACTTTGGTACCTCTAGAGGGGTTTGGGGGCATGCCAACCATTTTATTAAATGTATGCTCCATCTTTCATTTCAAATTCTTCAATTTGATCAATACATTCAATTAGAATAATAAGACATTATAGGCTGTTAACAATCAAAACGTTGGGAAACACGGTAAGACGTTTATATTATTATCAACTATAGGCTATCAATCGCCACTTACATTAAATGAAATAAAATCAGAATCATCCTCGTGTTTTTGGTGATTCCCTTGTTATTTTATATTAAATTTTTTTATATTGCCGTTTTAATCAGGGCATTTGTCTGGTTGGGCAAGTACAATTCTCTCTCACTTGTCCCTTAAAAAAAAAACAAAAAAAAAACACGTGTCCCGGACAAGCGTTAATGTCGACCCCTGATATGTTTCCTTGATTGGTTTTCCCTGAAGAGTATTACGTTGTTGAAAACGAAAGTAAAAGAGTGACGCACGTTCATGGCGTTTTACCGTGATGAGAGTTCCGTGTCTTTATTAAACTCAACACATTATAATGATTTATCTGTCATCCACCCTCGGTTAATTGGAATTATTAGTTGGCCCGCCCGACCGGCGAATTATGATCCGCGCAGCACTATCGCCAAACTATACGGTTTGAGAATGGACACAGGCCGGGTACCCGCAACAGAACCGTCACAGTGGAAAAGGTGTATCTGAGCATGTGAATTGAGCGTGTGAGTTTTGTGAGAGCCAGAGGTGGCACAAAATTTGACGGAAGCGGCCGCCTTGTAATTCTCTATGCAGGAAAAACCCTGATATAGATATTTTTAATATTATCCAAATTATAATTTGGCTGCTGTCACTTTAAGACTTGACACACAGATTTATTATACTGTTACATATGCATTTTATTTCTCAACTGTTTACGTTCATTCAAAATAGAACTGACTGTGTTTAACATGAATACTTACCAAGACCAGCATTTTTTTACATTATTTTGTGTATATTTGACTGTTTAAGCACAATAAGCAGCGAAATAATACTCAATTTAGTACTGAGAGACGGCTTTATGTGTGAGCCCAAAAATATGCTCGATTGAGCAAAATTATGCACAATACGCGCAATCCCTCACCAAATTCAAGCCCTGTAACACCAACAATATTCATCTGGCGCAAATGAAAAGAGTGAGTGAGGGGAAGCGGGTTTGTGTGTAACTCGCTGTCGGAGAGATGAGAGAGAGAGAGAAAGCGCAGCTGGTATTGTGTATCTATTCTGCGGAAAATAAGTATTGGAATCGTTTCAGATATTTCAGTATCGATATGTATTGATTTTTTTTAAACTTTTTTTTTGACAACACTACATTGCACTTAGTTTTATATTTCAAATGCCTTTTTAAAAGACTACAATTGAGAAATGTATATATTATATATAAAATTCTACCAGCCAAAGTGGCTAATAGGAGTGACTGTTACATGCCACTGCTCAAATCCACCTGCATTTATCGGGTTGGCTGTTGTTAATGTCAAGCCCTGATAGAAAAAAAAAGAAAGAAAACACACAGGTCCAAACTGAGCAAAACTGAACAAAAATAAGAGATTTGGTGTGGTTACCGATATTTATATTGCCAAAAATAAGATTAAATTCTGATCGCTTGTAATGTAAAACAATGAGATCTTTATAATAGTATAGCAGACAACATAAAATGCAGACATATCAGTTGTCACTCTATTTCTTGTAATAATTTGTCTTAGTAAGATGATATTTAAATGCTTAGTTTTATGATTAAAGCTATGTAGTTTTTATTGTGGGGGGCAAACATATAATACAATGCAATACAACAATGATTTAGAGATGTACAAACAAATGTTCCTCAAAAGCTTGATCTTTCATAATTGATACTCACATTTTACATGATTTAAAAAAAAAAGGATTTTATAGATAGTCAAGTAAACTTAAGTTGGATCAGATTATTTTGTACATCTTGAAATGTAACAATAAAAAATTATTCTTACGTAAACTTTATAAATATCAGTAAAGATTTCACAGCAAAAAGACGTCTGTACCACAACCTGAAGTGGGTCATTTAAAAATTATACTAAAAGGCTTTTAACTTGCTAAAAATGATAAACTACCACATCAGACAACAGAAGGCATGTAGTAGATTGTGGTCAACACTTTTTCAGCAGTTTTGATCATGTTGATAATTTATAGGCCATAGAAATTTCCGTATCAAATATGATACAGTAGACTAAAAGTAGCATTTTTCCTAGGATTATTTTAAATTAATGCCACGGATATGTTTCGATACAAACTTTATATCAGAATCTCTTCAACTTTATTGGTTATTTTAGCTTCTTGAATAGTACTAGTCTCAGTATATGTGATCTCATTGCTCTCCTCAGTGACCACTGTGTGACTCCACTGACCCCACTTGGCACTGTGTTTTTGTTTCAGGTGCTGGTTTTGCGAGAGCTCGCCGTTAGCGCACCTACATTCTTCTTTCAGCAGGTGCAACCGTTCTTTGATAACATTTTCTATGCTGTGTGGGACTCCAAACAGGCCATTCGTGAGGGTGCAGTATCTGCACTCAGAGCCTGTCTGATCCTCACCACACAGAGAGAGACCAAAGAGATGCAGAAACCACAGTGGTACAAGGTCAGAATCAACACAGCTTTAACTGTTTTCAAATATGTTTGCATGAATGCTATGGGTATATGGGCACTCACACATTCTATGTATTTTATTGTCATTAACAGCAAACATTTGAGGAAGCCGAGAAGGGTTTTGATGAAACTCTGGCTAAAGAGAAAGGCATGAATAAGGATGACCGTGTGCATGGAGCTCTACTCATTCTCAATGAACTAGTGCGAATAAGCAGTATGGAGGGAGAGGTATGACACTGAACATGCTACGGGCAGCATGACACATGATTACCTCACGTTACTCTGCCTTACTAAAGCTTATTTACTCTTTCTTTTTCTTTTCTTTGTTCTGTTTTATTGGTTCTTTTTCTTATTGTTTTGCTTATTTTTATTGTACATTTGTTAATTTCTTATTTTTTCTTTGTTCTATTTGGTTCTTTCATTTGTTCTTTCTCTTGTTTTGTCTTTTACTTTTTCTTTGTTCTTTCTTTCGTGCTCTTTTGTTATCTTTGTTATCTTTTGCCATTTTCAGTTGTTCATTTGCTTGATCTTGTTTTCCTTTTGCATGTTCGTTTCTGTTTAACTTTGGTTTCACAATTTTTGCTTGCTTTGTTTATTTTTGTTTCTTTGTATTTTTCATTTTGTTTGATCTTTCACTCATTTGGCATAATTCGTTGCTTCAGTGTTTTTACTTATTTGATTAATTATTTTGGTTCTTTTATTCCTGAAGCGTATGAGAGAAGAGATGGAGGAGATCACGCAGCAGCAGATGGTTCATGATAAGTACTGTAAGGAGTTGATGGGTTTCAGCACTAAGCCTCGGCACATCACACCCTTCACCAGCTTTCAGTCAGTGCAGCCACAGCAGTCCAATGCTCTGCTGGGGCTGCTGGGATATAGCACACCACAGGGCTTTCTAAGTTTTGGAGCTGCACCTGTTCCCTCTAAAAGCACGCTGGTAGAGAGCCGGTACTGCAGAGAACTGATGGAGGAGCGTTTTGACCAGGTGATTGTATTTATTACTGTAGTGAAGAGGAAATTAATGTTTTGGAAAAGACTAGCATTTTTATCTGTTTTCTTTCTTTTTGAATCAGTCTATCATTTAGGGTACGTTATATGTACATTGAAGAAAATAATTTTTTTAAGGCTGTTAACGCATGCGATAATTTTTTTCCAATTTAACGCGTTAAAGGGATAGTTCACTTTGAAATTAAATTTTGGTATGTTTTAGCTTACCTCAAGGGCATCCAAGATGTAGGTGTCTTTGTTTCCGCAGTAGTTTCAATTTTGATATTTTTAGGTCAAACCTCTCTTGTCTGTCAGTCATATAATGCAGGTCTATGGTCACCACCTCAAAGAGCATGCACAGAGAAGTCCAAATGAAACAATTCCCCATCGTAAGTACACATTGATGGCCTAAGACATGAAACGAGCGGTTTGTGTGAGAAAACGAACAGTATTTATATCGTTTTTACCTCTTGTACACTTTCCGGCGCTTGCGCAGACTTAGCCAGAACGCGCGCACACGTCACACACCAGGAAGCGCGCGCGCCCTCAGATCACTTGGACGTGGTTGTGTAGAGGTAAAAACGATATAAATACGGTTAGTTTTCTCACACAAACCGCTCGTTTCGTGCCGCTCGTAATGTGTACTTACGATGGGGAATTGTTTAATTTGGATTTCTCTGTGCATGCTCTTTGAGGTGGTGACCATAGACCTGCATTATATGACTGACAGACAAGAACGGTTTGATTTAAAAATATCAAAATTGAAACTACTGCGGAAACAAAGACACCTACATCTTGGATGCCCTTGAGGTAAGCTAAAACATACCAAAATTTAATTTCAAAGTGAACTATCCCTTTAAAATATCTAACGCAATTAACGCAGCATCCGTAAATTTCTGTCATCCTTTGGGTAGCGTTAAATTATATGATCCCGCTCTTATTCTTTTTCATAAATGCTTTTAAACCATTCAAGTGCGACAAGACAAAAGAGAACACGCTGCCTGTGAATGTTCTGTTTGTGACACACACAAGACGCAGAGAAAGACTTGTGCTTCCATATGGTTCTCTAGTAAAGTGCAGATGTAATGCGTAAGCAATGGCTCCACCATAACAAGAATTGCAATGTACAGTGAGACATCTAAGATTATTTCAGATTAGTCATTACTTTGACATTACTTTTTTAACTGTAATGGAATATCAAAAATATTTTTCTATTTATCTGTTTGTCTGCAATTACATTCCTCGTATCTATTTTGAAATGGCATATTTTTGTCCCGTGTTAGTTATCACTGTCAATTACAATTTCAAGAGTGAATCATGCATTTATATGTAGATGTCACTTACGAAATTTTGCAGCGTGTAATTGGCCAGTGGTCCTCTTAGCAGCATGAAAAACAAAATTTGTATTCAATGGAAAGCGCACAAAGACCATTTCAGTTTGTTTGAAATTTCTTTGATGTTCCTTAAATTAAAAGAAAAATGTTAGAAAAATACGTTTTTTTGTTCATATTTGATTTACTTTAAATTTAAGAAAATATAAAAAAATTCTTATGGCCAGAAAAGTTCTGTAAACTGTTACTAACCATTTGGTTACCAACCATTTTACTAACCCTTTGCAACTAAAAAATGGTTTATGACAATACCATGCAGCCATTATCATATGACGTTTTTCTTCCCACTGAGTGTAGCTGGCGCTATAATAAGCACATTTACATGTGTGCCAATGATTGCAGAAATGTATGGGCTTGAATCAATACCCTCAAATTAAATGGTCATATAGAATTCCTGAATTTTCTGAAAAACATACTTTTTCAAAAAAGGGTGATTGTCTAACTCACTTGGAAATTGGAATGTATTTAAAGATTAAAATGTTTTCAAAAATGTTTGATTTATCAAATTTGAGCTAATATATAATTCAGAAATTATCTATATTGTCTAAATGGCCCATAAAATCTGTGTTTCAGTTTCTGAACTTTTCGCATTTATAATAGAATTTTATGTAGCAATTATGTTTCTGAATAGTGTTATGAATGGAACAAACTGCATAAATGTTATGACATTATGGCTCTGCTGTTGTATCAGGTGTGCCGTTGGGTGCTGAAATACAGGACCAGTAAGAATCCACTAATCCAGATGACTATCCTAAACCTTCTGCCTCGACTCGCTGCCTTCCAGCCTCACATTTTTACTGGTAACCCACCAACTGATTTTTGATATCAATAATTAAATGTCTCTCTAATTCAGTGACACTTTATTTTTAACAAAGCTTAATTTTTTTAATTTGTTGTTGTGCTACTATGCATATTACAATAATACTTTTGTTTGGTTTTACTTTTTTTTTGATTGACTATATGTATTTTTTTCTTCTACTTTTTTCTTCTACCCTCAGATCAGTATTTGCAGGACACTATGGGGCACCTGCTGGGCTGCCTGAAAAAAGAAAAGGAACGGACGGCAGCGTTTCAAGCATTGGGTCTGCTGGTGGTGGCTGTGAGGGCCGAAATTCAGCCCTTCCTCACCAAGATCCTGGAGATTATTAAAGCTGCACTGCCACCTAAAGACTTTGCACACAAGTAAGAATCTGAAACCATCCACATCCAAACTTTCTTCAGTGCACAGCTCAGATCCAAGCACTATCTAGAGGCCTAAAAAATGAAAGCAATAAGAGGGCATACAGTGATTATTAAGCAGATGAACCATTCAGCTTGATTTATTGTTTATGACTATAGCAACGTTATGATCCATGCTAAATACATTTTTTTTTTTTTTTTTTTTAGTTGATCCCATGCAATTGGCTGTTGATCAGTTTCTTTCTTGTGTTCATGTAAAGCATTTTCACTTGACAGCTTGTACCATAGACAAAAGTAATGAAGCCACTATCATAATGTTTAAACTGTAGAACGTTCTCATTCTAGAGAGCTTTTTGTATTTCCCTGGAAGCAAAAGACTGTACATTTTAACAAGTACAAAATCTGATAACATTTAATTTCGTCAACTTCTAGGGGTACAACTTTTAGTAATATTAGGTTAGTAAGTTTGCTGTCCAATGTTTATTAGTGCCGGGCAACATGATCAGAGTTCAATATAAAATGTACTAGTGTTGTTACTGTTTCACTAAACATAAAAATTTAAGAATTATATTACATTACAATTATATACACTGTAAATGTTCTTTTCTTTTCTTTTTCTCCCTCTGTCCTGTGTTGTAATCTTTTAGGAGGCAGAAGACTATGCAGGTGGATGCTACTGTGTTTACTTGTATAAGTATGCTGTCCAGAGCTATGGGGCCTAGCATCCAACAGGATGTCAAAGAACTTCTGGAGCCTATGTTAGCTGTTGGTCTCAGGTACTGTACCAGTCAAACTACTTTGAGTTAGTGTTTAAATTAGGGCTGAACGATATTCTGTTTTAATATCGACATCGCGATGTGCGTATGAGCGATAGTCATATATCGCCGGAACATGCGAGTGCCTGGAGTGTTATAAAGTTGTGGATGGTTGTCTTTTTTAAAAAGTCTTTTGTCTTTTATTTTTCGTGTTCGCATTTATGAGGAAAAAACAATGTTACGTGACACTTCTCCATTACGGAATTTCGTTTTGTATTAATTGTATCTTAATTTTAATCAGTGTTTCATTATCCAATTTCCTGGATTTAATAAATAAAAAGGAAATATAGCAGACAATAGATAATCACGACACGGAGGCGCCAGCGCCTGAACTGGAGCTTAAGTTATCATCCATGAACCGAAACTCAGCGTATAAGGTAGCCTACTCGCCTCACACACCAAAAAAAAAAAAAGAGAAATATATCTATTATCTACAGAAATCTCTACTTTTAAAACGGAACCATTCAAAACAAAATAAAACGATGTAATCCGTATGAAATATGCATTTCTCTCCGGCGCGTTCTCTACTGCGAAGATCGCGAGTCAGTATCGTCAACTTCATTTTTGCAGCCGACACAGAAAACACTTGTTTATTAATAAACAATTAAAATGTCTCTCGTTGCAATATTTTACATATTCATAATCATTACTTTTGCTTGTTCTTTGTGACAGCTTTTAGGTGCCGTTTACATGAACCCGTCACTGCATCAGCACCGAAAACATAGAGCGATAGAAAGAGAGAGAGAGATTTAAGATTTTAAGATTAGAGAAATAAGATTTTTTTTACTTATTTTAAGGAATTATAGCCTAATGAACAAACAAACATCTGTTAAGAGCGCCGCCACGTTGGATTGCGTAGAACGTTCACCGAATTCTGACAGAAATATGTTCTAATTTTGGAATAAAATATTAAGTGACCTTTTTGTCACTTGTAATGAAGCTCGCTTATTAGTGAAATTATTAATATCATAGAATGGTAATTATTGACTTTAGCCTGGATTGATGGCTCGCAATATATATCGTCGGGAAAAAAATATCGCAATGTAATTTTTTTCCCTTTATCGCAGCCCTAGTTTAAATCAAATCTTTTCTTAGTTATTATTAACTAATAATAAAACTACTAAACATAAATGCAGTTGATTGTGCAAAGACTTTTTGCTTGGATTCTATATCAGAAGTCTGCTACCTGACCTGAGCCCGACGTGTCCTTTCAGGCCGGGTTTGGGTTAATGTATCATGAATATCTTTGGCTTCGGGTCTGGTTCGGGTTTTTAACTAAGAAAAACTATATGTAGTTAAGGCTTGAGTGCTGTCTACTGTGTTGTGGCTGAAAGAGTGCACATATATATATATATATTAACAGAACTGTTTTTTGCGTGTGCTCTCGCGTGCTCTTTCAGTCACAACACAGTAGACGACACTCAAACCTTAACTATGAGTGCGATAAGGCAAACAATTACTGAGGGAAAACGTATTACCGTGCCAAATGATGCAGGGAAAGCTGCACTGCAACGAATACTACTGAATAGGCCTAAAAGGAAAAAATTTTGGATAACAGGTGAGCCAGGGGATAGCACAAAATTATACATAAACTATGAGTGTAAACTAAGCACAGTGCAAATCAAAAAAGCTGCGTTACCGTCTCTGTGTCTCTCAGAAATCAGAGCTTTGTCAAGAGTAGGCCTACTATCAATAAAATACTGCATTATAAACATTTTCTGCTATTTGATATGTATATTTAAATGTTTTAAACCTTGAGAGACGATTTGATAGATTATATTATGATACACAAATGAGTGAAAACTCTATGAATGAAATGAGCATGTGCTTTTGTAAATCAAATAGCTTTGTTTCTCTTGCGTCTCTCAGAAATCAGCTTTGTCAAAAGGCTGCTATCAACTAAAACTACATCATACACATTTTCTACTATTTGATGTGTATTTAAATGTTTAAAACATTGTACGATATGATAAATAAATGAGTGCAAACTATATGCATGAAAATAGCCGTGTTGCCATCTCTGTGCGTCTCTGAATCATTCACATTTTTTACCACTTGATGTGTCTATTATGTTTTAAACCTTGTACGATATGATCTTGTTGTTTCAACCAATAAAAGCTCAGCGTCTTAAACTTTAACACTCCCGTTCAGGTTTGGGTCGGGTCAAACGGTTTCGGGCTTCAGTTTAAAGCCTGTGCAGACCTCTATTCTACATGCCAGAAGATTCAGACATCATTTCCTGTGTCATCTGTCTGATTCTCTCCCTCTCTTCTCTTTAGTCCTGCTCTCACCGCAGTGCTTTACGACCTGAGCAGGCAGATCCCACAGCTGAAGAAGGACATTCAGGACGGTCTGCTAAAGATGCTTTCACTTGTGCTCATGCATAAGCCTCTGCGTCACCCAGGTATGCCCAAGGGCCTGGCATACCAGTTGGCATCACCCAGCCTGACCAACATCCCTGAGGCTAGCGATGTGGGCAGCATCACCCTGGCACTGCGTACTCTCGGCAGCTTTGAATTTGAAGGTACAGGATACTTTAGATGACACTTTAGGTTAAAATGCCATTTTATTTTCAGTTTATTCATAAATTATAAAAAAAATTTTTGCAAAGATCTACTTTTAATTATGTACTTTCATGAATAGTGTCTTAAAAGTCACCTATTGGTCAAGGGCAGAGATGTCCAATCCTCTTTCTGCTGGCCAATGTCCTGCAAAGTTTTACTACAACCTTTTCCCAACACACCAGCCTGGAAGTTTCTAGTAACCTGGACTATCACCTATTGTAGTCAAGTCAAGTCATCTTTTTATTTAGTGCTTTATACAATACAGATTGTTGCAAAGCAGCTTTACAGTGATAACAGCAGCTTTAAAAGAAAATAGTGTCATTGTTCAGCTGAAGTCAGTTCAGTGTTGATTCAGTTCCAGTGTAAAGATCATTAATTATTAAATTAGTTCATTTCAACTATAAAGTAGTTCTGCAGAAAATAGTAATGTCATCATCCAGCTCAGTTCAGTTCTCTTCGAATAGTGTCGGTTCAGTCAAATCAATAATATTGTTGAATATTAAGTGACCCCAACTATGCAAGCCAGAGGGGACAGTGGCAAGGAACCCAAATTCCATCAGGTGACAGAATGGGGAAAAAAACCTTGAGAGAACCAGACTCAGTCTGGGGGCCAGTTGTCATCTGGCCAAAGAACAAACACGGTTTGATTATGATTCAGGCTGCATCACACGTCAGAAATCAGATTGTGGATCGTAGCATTCAAATATTTCATCCAGTTCCTTTTTCTTGAAGATCGGATTCATCACGCCAGTATTGAGACGAAACTGGTCATAGGTCTGTGCAGAGGGATTGTCTGCCTCTTGTGGTCTTTGCTAAGGATCTGTGCCAATGGCTGTCGTGTTGACGAGGCCTTCACAGGGGATTGTTTAGTTGGCAGGATCTCAGCTGACGTTCAGGGCTGCGTTGTGGTCGTGTCTAGGTGCAGGTCCACCATCTGATCTGGGTACAAAGCGAACCTCGGGATAAACAGAGAGACTAATATTAGCATAGATGCCATTCTTCTTATGTAACAAGTACATCGGGTGTTATGGGAAGTGTTCTCGGTTCCGGTTGGGTTGACCTAATTTATTCAGACCGGATGTCACCACTCTTTTCACACGAACAGCAACCAGAAGAAGACGGAAGAGGGAGAGCACTAAAACAGTGCCCTTTAACTTCTGTGGAGGTCACACCTTTCGAATTTGGCTTGACCGAGAAAGGTGTAATTTTCAACCGGGAAAAGTTCCTTTGTTTGGAAGTTGACTCATTTGCTTGATTAGAATGGGCTGGCAGTTTTGTGTCCCTTTATAGTCTGATTAATATAACAAGCGTACAATGCATGTTACAAGGAGGAGATATACACCAATGTTAAACAAAGATTATTTTGATAGGCAGCAAGATATAGATGAGGTTACAATAACTAGTATTCCATCATAAGGCATGCCTAAAACAGTATACAATACTGTATTCAATTCTTCAGAACAGTATACAATTATTTAAGCGCAAAGGAGCAACCTGAAAAAATTATCATCAAATGATGATTTGATGGTCTGGATAGAACAGTTATTGCTATAAAGTATATACAAATTGTTTACTGCAAAATCAATAGTTTAAAAAAAATTATAATATAGACATAGACACTAATATTCCCTAAATTAGGAATATTCAAATGGCAGACCGCGATCCTGGTCCGGACCCTGGCTTGGTTCCAACCGGCCCGCGAGACTTAATGACAACTGTTGTACCATTTGACCGTTTCCAGTTAAAGTGAGCAGCACGTCAAAACAACTGAGTGGTTCAAACCACAAGTGCTCATGGTCCTTTATGGTAATGAACTTTTGGCGCTATATGCTCTAATAATTTTATCCAGAGGTAAAATCGCTTCATTCAAGCTCTTTCCGTTCCATGCACGTTGTTTTTCCTTGCTAAAGACACTATAGCACCACGAAGAGCTGCAGATGATGTGGTTATTTTAACAACAGTATTAGAAACACAGTGATCAGTAAAATAGATAGATACTTTTGCTAAAACATTGCAGAAAACAACAATGCTGCAAATATAGTTATTTTATCTGGCATATATGACTCTGACCGTTCAAACCAGGTTTGTGACGACGTTTTTTCATCTAGATTTAGCATTATTAATCAGCATGTAAGAGCCTTAAAACACACACACACACACACACACACACACACACACACACACACACACACACACACACACACACACATACATACACACGATTGCTATAATTGGGAAAATTATTTGTAGATGGCAGGGAAAGACAACAAAAACTTTTTTTCTGCTCATGATGAGGGCATTTTGATTATTATGTACAATGTTTGTTTGTTTTTAGTAGATACTTATTTTAAGCAAAATATAAAAATAGTCCAGAGTTCAAGAGGAACAACTCTGAACCCTATACAGTATCTTTTCTGCCTTACATATGTATCTAAATGTAAATAATAATTGCTTGATAAAACATCTGATCTAACCTTTTAATATTCATATCTAATTGGGCTCAACTGATCACTTACATTTTCTTTAGAAAATATTATGTTTTTTTCTTTGCTGTTTGGTTGATTTTTAGGTCACTCCTTGACCCAGTTTGTGCGCCACTGTGCTGACCACTTCCTGAACAGCGAGCACAAGGAGATCCGCATGGAGGCAGCACGTACCTGCTCACGTCTGCTCACCCCGTCCATTCACCTGATCAGCGGCCACGGACATGTGGTCAGTCAAACCGCTGTGCAGGTGGTGGCTGATGTTCTCAGCAAGTTACTGGTGGTTGGCATCACTGACCCAGGTGAGAGACACAGCTGTTTAAATGCATGTTAGCTTATAGATTATGTATACACATTTCTGTGTGCAAGTACGTTTATACTCATACAAATGTAAATGAATACGTCCATAAATTGAATGAAAACGTGTTGCATAGTGGAGATTCTTCTTAATAAATAGAAATACATAAGTTGAGTTTTAGCCAGTAAAGTTTAATGCATAGAATCTGGGGTTCTGTTAATAGTTTAAAAGTTCATCATTATGATTATTCGGTGTATTAGAATAGGTTAACATGCTTTAATATTCAAAAAACACATTATTTTTCACATATTGTACATTGTTGCATTACCTCTATTCCCAGTCTGTCTGAAACACTTTGATTGAGTTCCAGTTTCTACAAAGCACCTTTTTCCATAACACAAGCTTCAGCTTCCATGGCTTCTTAAGCAGTTGTAAACGGTTAACAGTTATTGTCGTCGGTTTTACCATATCAGTTCAAGCCCGAGTCAGATTCTGAAAATGTGAATGATCAAGCAGATCGATCGGAAGCAACCTTGCAACCACGACTTGTGTAGTGCCGGCGTTGTATTCGTTTTCGGAAGGCCAAAAAATTGTCACATCTATCCTATTTAACTCCTCAAGGATGACTTCCTTGTTTAATGGGAAGTGTTGCTCAACTTGTCTCTACAAAATGGTGCTCAGTAGTCTAAAGGTCAGGTGAAATTCTTTGGGAGAATAGAGTTAATGGGTGCTTCTCATTTCTTATTTGTGCATCCTTGCTTTTTTTTCTCGCTCCCTAACTCAACCACCTTCGGATGTGAGGGAAGGATACAAGGAAAGAAAATGAAGATGTAGGAATCAAAAGAAAGATTTTTTGTACATTGGAATGTTCTTGATCACTTAAGCATCATTTCAAAGCGTCATCAGCTGTGCTCAAGGGATATGCCCTTATGTTGTTAAAATTTGGTTAAGAAATTCACAATAAATATTAATAAAGCAAGATGTCCTGTTGAAATATATAATTTGTATGGTTTATTTAAACTTCCATTTAAACTGCCATGTTCACTGTGAGTACCAGCTACTTCTCACTGTACTCCTCCCCCTTAAACAACAACATGCTGTTAGATCCAAAATGCTTGACTTGAAGAGAGAGTACTTTAGGTACTCTCTTCTTTTTTTTTGACAACAACCGTGTATTTCACTGCTGTTGCGTCTTACTGTGGGAGATGAAATAGTCAATACTCTTCTCGTAGCTTTCGCCAGCTCTTAGACACTTGCTTGCCATTTTTCTGCTCTTTTCTTAGCTAAAAATCACAAGAAGCTTAAAGTGAAGGTCTTATTATTTCAGGGACCTTGTTTCAAGTCCCTTCCCATTTTTTTTTTTATCAAAAAAATTCCTTTAACTTGCATGTTTTATTAAGTTTTAATTTGGTAACTTCTGGAGGGTGTACTCATTTTCCCAACACAACGTTTTATCACTTTGACAAAAAAAAAATTGTATTTTCCTCTTTAATATTGACATGCTTTTTTGGTAATTGATCTACCAGATTTTTTATGTGAAGAGAAATTGCTAAATTGTAAGTTCAGAGGGGGTGTACTCATTTATGCTGTGCACTGTACTTGTGGCTTCCTCTCAGACCCTGATATTCGATACTGTGTGCTGGCCTCCCTGGACGAACGCTTTGATGCCCACCTGGCACAAGCAGAGAACCTCCAGGCTCTGTTTGTGGCACTTAATGATGAAGTGTTTGAGATTCGTGAACTGGCCATCTGCACTATCGGCCGTCTTAGCAGTATGAACCCTGCCTTTGTCATGCCCTTCCTGCGCAAGATGCTTATCCAGGTATTTACATTTTTCACAGCACATGGCTATATTTGAAATGGCATCCTACCATACTACTCATACTACTCTTATATATTTTCAATATTCAGTTCCCCTGACTAATATATGAGAGTGTTGGTGCTGGTGCCACCAAATTGTACATATGGTATCACCAACAGCTGATGTGTTAGCACCAGCATTAAAAAATGTAAGTCAGAACTAATAATAATACTAGCGATAATACAAAAATACAGCCAAATGGTTTTTATTAAAAAAAATTATGCTAATCCTTGTGTAAATCTGATATCCAACAACAAATATTTGTTTCAAATTCATATTTTAGATTAACTTATTGCGCTTATTTTTCTCCATCTTTAAAGTTGAACAGTGACTCTGTTGCTGTTATGACAAATTGTTTTGCAAAATGGAAATATACGCATGAATTTCAATTCATAACATTTATAGAGTATATAAAATAGAGGTCAAATGTAAGTTGTGCGCTGGAGAAAAGAATGTATTAAACAACACAAGCCCTAGTGATATTGTCTTGTTATTTGGCTTGAGACTGAAATTGACACTTGACACTTGACACAACTGTGTCTTTTATTATATACTTATTTTATCTCGCATTTCTCAATGTGTCTGTAAAAACACTTGAAAGAAAGTAAAAAATGTAGGACAACTGCTGATATCTACTATATTGTATTTCTAGGAATTTCTAAGAATAACTTTTTATACAAACCTAATGATCTCATTATTATAAAGTAACTGTAATTTGTAATTATAAGTGAATGTAATTTGAAGCCCATTTTAAAAATAACTCACTTGAAAAGATGTTTACTACAAATGTGTACTTTTGCATAACTGTGATTGTAGACTGGACAAAAATATGCATGAAATAAGACAATTGTTGCATCACTCAAGTTGTTAAATATTAAATATTAAATCAACTCGCTCAATTGAGAAATATTTATGTAGATTATCTTGTGAATACCTGTTTAAACCACGTGACATTGGAGATAATAGATTTTTCAAATCCTTTTACTAAATATTTGTCAGTTATTATTTTTTATTCACATTATATTGTGAGTTTCTCTAAATAATGACATTAAACATACAGTTAATACATTCAGAAAACTATGTTAATTCTGTCAATTTTTATATATTATACATCACATGTGATGTATAATATAAACCAAGTCACATTTAAAGATTGATTCAAGACTTGGAGTGGCCAAGAGGTGTCTGATCTGGCCTAGCATTGTGTGTTGAGCATAGTGTGTTGAGCTACAGTAGGGGTTCTCAACTCTGGCCCAGAGGTCCACTTTCCTGCAGAGTTTAGCTCTAACCCTGATCATACTTAACTGCATTTGGCTGTGTCCCAAAGCTGAAAAATTCTGCAGGTAGGAAGGCAACAAGCCATGTCTGAATCCAACGATTGTCACATCTTGTCTACTGACACCTTCATCTGATTGATTTTTGAAGGCAGCACAGACATTGTAATTTCTACAAATCTAAAATTAATATAATTTTGTTTCTTAAACACAGAGTTATCCTCTAGTAGTGGAAGTCTTAGGTTCAAAGGTACTTCAGTACAGATAACTTCTGCAGTACAGTTACTGTATCTAAATTTAGTGTAAAAATGTCTTCACTCTTGGCAGACCAATAAAATGAGTTAAAATAGAGATGTTAAACATGGTGGGATACACTATTCCACATAGTGGAATACTTTTTATACTGCATATTTTGCCAAATGTAGTAGGTTATAATAAACTCATGCTCATACTAAACACTGCAGAATTGTTACGAGGAGTTGTATGTAGCCATTCTTTTCTATGACTTTACTTCATCTCAGTTACCAACAGATGGCGGTGAGTAAATGTTTTTCCGCTGAAATAGCAGCTGTTTTGTTTCACCATAGCACTAGTCAGCCTTGTCTGACTCTGTTTTCCCTGGCACCTCAACAAATTCACTTAACTGTTGGCTAGCAACTTTCATATTGCTTGGAAACCTTTAATATTAAGTGTGCTGCTATTACTGTCTTTTCATTAGAAGAGTTCTTGTTTTATTTGTTTTTATTATATGATACAGTCTCTGTTTAGATCAAATATTAATTGTTTTGTCACACATCTGTTATGAATGTGTCTGTAGTTACACAATTGAATAATGCCAAACTTGGTACTGTCCAATGCAATAAAACATTGTCCAGATCCTGACTGAGCTGGAACATAGCGGTGTGGGCCGAAACAAAGAGCAAAGTGCCCGCATGTTGGGTCACTTGGTGTCTAATGCCCCCAGACTCATCCGCCCATACATGGAGCCCATTCTCAAGGTACAGTCACATCCTTAATACCTCTGCATGTGTTTTAGGGATGTTGTCAAATGTGTTGTGAAATTTTGTAACAGGAAGTTTATTTGTTTGTACTTGGAAAATAGCCAAGATAATTTCTGCAGTTGACATTCGAGAAATGTTAGTGTTCCTACTAATAGTATATATTCATTTCAGAATGAGGACTTTTCACAGTTTAATCCACTGCATGAATTTTCAAGAATCAATATTTATTTTCTTAAAGTGCCCTATAAACAATGTTTTAACTTATTTATTTTTTTAAACATTTGTAAAACTAGATAAACACAGACTTTCATTAGAAAAGAGAAAAACTTGTTTAATATAGTCAACATATAATGTAGGATTGGTCATGGTCAGTAATTTTTTGCAAAGTGGGGCTTAGCAACGGATTAATTACTGTCGTTTGACAATGTGTTAAGAATTTTTGTTCAGTTTTTTTTGCTATTCATTTTTTGCTATATCAATAGTTTTGTTGCTATTAATAATACTTTATACTAAGCATAATTATTGAGGTAAATTTTATAAATTCCCATATCTAATAACTTGCCAGTCCCTTTTCTGGATGTAGATATTGTGATGGTCTTGAAGTGTGACTAAATGTTTGGGATGTATTTATCCAATTTTGTTCTTCACACAGGCCCTCATCTTAAAGCTGAAAGATCCTGATCCAAACCCTGCAGTCGTTATCAGTGTTTTAGCTACCATTGGAGAACTTGCCCAGGTAATGGATCATTTTCTAGCCTGAACTTTAGACATCATCTACAGTACCTTTAAAATAACCATGTCTACTTCCTACTCAGTGCTGCACAATATTTAGGAAACTTTCAGGAGAATGGTCAGGGTAGCTCTATTGAGAAGACAAACATAGAGACAGAATGTTTATGGACAATGGGTAATAATGGGTAAGAAGGAGGTTGGAGAAAAGGGATTAAGTGTAAGAGCGAATTGTTTTTTCCAAAGCAGATAAATGGTGACGTTAGATATGACTACTACGGTTGGTATTAAACAGTGGACTAGAGCCACCTGGATGATTCACATTCAAAATGACATTACACTCAAAAAGTCAACCCTGAAAGCTCATTGATTTTGTTCATTTGAAATGCTGAAATGTCCCTTTCTTTAATATGTTCCAGGTGAGTGGACTGGAGATGAGGAAATGGATGGATGAGCTGTTCCCCATCATCATGGACATGCTGCAGGACTCATCTTCATTAGCTAAGCGACAGGTTTGCTCATTCCCATTTTAAACTTTAGGGCCATCGTTATGCTTGTATTTTTATATTTTTTCGTTTGGTAGTGTGATCTAAGATTTGGCAGTTTCATTAACCTCAGTAGCCACTTTTCCACTGTCGGGCCAGTGCAAGCCAGGGCTAAAGGCAGGGCCAATAGCCTCGGGCCTCAAGCACCGAGCTCAAAATCAAGTTCGGTTTCCACTGTCGGGCCAGTAGCCCCGCAGCGCTACCCTAAAGCCCGCCTTTAACACGCCTCCATAGAATGACATCACCATTTTACCAGCTGACTGAAAACAATCTAGATCGCAAAATGAGCATGACAGGAGCGAACGTTTGGTCTTTACTTAAAGATTTAAAATTCCAGCATTGATATTTGACATGTGTTTTACAAAAAAATATTTTACAGTGACAGTAATTTATTAATTTGTATCAGGAGTGAACATCAATCATGCTGAATCAAACTGGTATTTACCATTTCACATAAAAGAAGTCAAGACAAGTCACCTTCATTTATATAGCGCTTTTAACAATATAGATTGTTTCAAAGCAGCTTTACAGTGATAATAGGAAATTAAAGTAACAGAGATTGTTTTGGCTTTACAGCAACTCTAGAATGAAGTTATTGTCTAGCTAAAGTTAGTTTTGATTGATTCACTTCCGTCACAACGATCATTAGTTATTAACTTAGGGGCCGCTAACTTAGGTGCCGCTAACACGACACCGTTCTAACAGAAAACCCTTAAGTTCTCTCTGCGCAAACTTTAAAAACGCGAACCTGTGAGAACACTGATGGCGTGCACATGCATATTACGTGTTTAGTTTATAGGTATGCTCGTTTGAATATATGTGCGCAGACGTGTAGTCCTTCTTTACAAACCAACCCTCAACAAACTACTTGTCTGAGTTTGAACCGGAATTATCCCGACAACGTTTTATCTGTTGTTTTATGGTGTGTGTTTTAATCTATACACCTTTTACCTATTTATTTATTATTCTCAGGTAGGTAAGGAAAGTCGAATCTGGACAAAACTATAAGCATTCAGAAAGTACTTACAATTTGCTCAGCAGACTTCCCTGTGGTCAGTTCTTGCTTAAGGCTCTTAAATTACTACTCTGGTAGACAATAACTTGCCAATAATATAATATGTTTTATTAAAGTTAACAAAAGTTATATAAAAGTAAAGTTACAAAAATAAGTTTCAATCAAGGTACAATCAGCTAGTATCAGGCGTCGAGGGACACTGCGCTATTCAGTATCCGTCAGTCCAGTCTCTCTCTCAGTCTTTTATACGTAGACGGTCAATCGCTGGTGCTAAACTCTCTTCTGATGTCATCACATGGAGTGCTGCCAAATCCTCCGCCAATGCCTTCAGTTCTTTACGGTGCATTCCTTTCCAGTATCTTCGAGCCCTTTTTCTCTTCTTTCTTCTCTTAATCGTCTGTAACATACACTTTAACTACTACATTTTCCATTTATCATAAAAACTATTATTCTAATACATAAGTGTTTTCCACTCTAAATCAGTCAATACATATATTTCATGCAAGTAGTTTTCTTAATAATAGTGAAATCACACAATACATTTTCTGTGCAGCACTAGTAATTGGGTAACATACATCTACTTAAGCAAAAGCATTATTACTACTTAGGTTACATCAATATAAAGCAACTCAAGCATTAATCAAGGCAGTATAATTACAAAATCATCATCTCCATTAACACTGTACAGAGGTAAAGGGAAGGGAAGGAGGTCTTCGCAGGGGAAGAGACAGTAGAGGGGAGACAGGATCAAATTTATGATAAAATAGGTTTGTCACATTTCTTTAGAAAGCGTGAGCATTTATTAATTTTCCACGAAATTATGCGATCTGAGGAGGTTTGTGCGATCTCTCCCACCTCACTATACTGTTATCCTTTCTGCCAGAGCAACAGAGGGAGCTCATGAGAAATCCAGGGGTGTGTGGAAGTGACAGTGGAAATGCAACTAGCCCTAGCACGCATTTGCACGCTCACTTTTGGCCAGACAGTGGAAACACGGCTAGTGAGATTGGACCAAACTCTCTCAATACTGTTTCAGAAAATTTATTTTGTATGCTTTCAATGTTATATGTCAAGGATGGCTCTTTATCAAATTATTGACCATTTATTAAAGCTAAACTGCAAAAATGATTCAAAACTCATGTTTTAGATGTCACAACCTTTAGCTCATTAATATATGATCTAGACATTTATATATCAACACCTGCTCAGTATTCTTAAAAACCTGGTCCATACAGAAGAGCAACAGTGCTACCTATAATTCCCTGGTGCTTGGAGGGTAGCCAATTGTAATTTCAGCCAACCAGCAAAATCTGTCCTAACAGCTCTAAAATGTAAAACGTTATTATAGGTTGATCAAAGTGTATTTGGGTAAAGGAAAGACATGGTTTGAATGGAAGAGTTTTTTTTAACTTATAAAATGTTTTTTTATTCTTTTTTTAGAAACACAGTGTAGCTATAATATCATTTTCTTTTTGTCTCAATTTGGGGGTAAGCTTATGCTGTTCTTAACAGAAAAAAGTATTTTCTGTAAATAAATTAAAAAAATATGCACATCTATTTTCTTGCCTCTGAAGCAGTTTGGTTTTTGTCCTATACAAAGCATTATGGGTTATTAAAGGCACTTTACTTTCCCTTCTCCATAACAACAATGGAAACATTCTGACATACTTGCATACTTCAATAATATTTGGAGGCAGTCTAGAGTGCACACTTTAAGTCTGAAAGGTTTTATAGACCCGTTATGAGGTGCGGTCAGATGTCTTCAACATTTACAAAACTTTACACAAGGCTTTCATTCTTGGTGTGACGTTGAGAGATTCTGCTTTAGCAATCAGGAGTGTTGTAGAGTTTGGATGTTTTAGGTTGCCTGAGGTTCACAGAAGCTCATGTAACTAAATACTTTACCTTCTTTGGACTGTGTCTGGGTCTTTTTGTCTTTTTAGATCAATCTTTAAAAGTCATTTTCTCAATAAAACAGCTTAAAAGTGCACTCCGTAATATTTCCTTATTGAAAAAAAAAAGCAAAAAAAGAAATGTACAGTACTTTTGTTTAAAAAGGTTTAAAATCATGCATACTCACATGATAAAGACTTTACTTTTAGAATTTACAAGTAGCAGGTAACCTCATGAAGACAAGCATATTGAGATCAGATGACCAGCTGAATACAGCTCACTTCATCTCAGTAACCCCTCTGACAATAGCCGTTTTCAACTATTTTTATGCGCATTTTGATATATCGTATTCAAAAATACTAGATGGAACGACAAGAATACTAAAAATGCACATAAAAAAACGTACAGTATATAGAAAATACATTTATAGTAAAATACATTTACCAGCTAAATTCCTCGATATGCAACAAAAAACTCAAGTGACTTCGCCTCAACAGTGGATGTGACTGGATAACTAAACCAGCGGACTAATTTCATTGCGCAGCATCTTAAATGTTGATTTGATCATTCTGAAATGCCTGAGCCAAAGTCTGTCATCAAAATGATTTGGGGGTAATTCCCTCCCAGAAGTGTCTCACATGATTGCATTCCCAAACACCAGGCATCTAAACGCAAGATAAAATAACAGCGTTTATTGCGTTTCGTTTGCACACTCTGAGACGCAAGTGATTTATGTAGGGAAAAAAAGATTTTCACCTACAGTACATATTTCGACACACAAAGCTGACCAATGTTGCTAAAAAATATTTGGATATCTTTAATTATTTGGATGATATTTATTATCTTGATATTTATGCATTTGTTCTAAAAAATAAAATAAAAAATGCTTTACTTTTTTTTTCTGTCTCAGAGAAACCATCATTTCAACAAATTAATTGTTGCAGAATAGCTTCGATGTTTAATGTATTGAGAAATAAAACAGTAAAATCGAATAAAAAATAATGTGACATGTTTTTCACTGTCATTTATATCCAACAATATATATTTCTCATACACTGTCAGGAAATAGTGGAAAAAGATAGTGAAGTAATGTAATGATGCAGCATTTAGAAATGTTAAAGACCAAACACAAAACCTATTAAAATCATCATGATAGCCAAACACCTATTATGAATATTTGGTAATACACAATAACGCACTATTGTCTTCTGTTCCACCAGGTGGCACTTTGGACTTTGGGTCAACAAGTAGCCAGTACTGGGTATGTGGTGGAGCCATACAGGAAGTACCCATCTCTACTGGAGGTGCTACTCAACTTCCTGAAGACAGAACAGAACCAGGGGATTAGGAGAGAGGTATTGATTTCTATTCGTGTAATTGAATATCACATTCCATAAATTTGGGTTCAATGTAGGAAATTCCACCTCAGGTCAAAGTTTAGTTGTTTTATTTATTTTTATTTTTATTATTTCAGCAATGATCATTGATTAACCTTAAAAACGTGTGCAATAAATAAAACAAAAATAAGAATGGATAATGGGGTTACACATTTAGCATAAATTCAGCGATTTCTTATTCGGGGCTAGATAGTTTGGGACCAAATGTTGGTTTGTTGGTTTTGATAAAATTATGTTTTTAATAGTGTTTTTTTAATTTTATTTTTTAGCTTGATGAATGTTGTCAATACAATTTGTATAAAAATTAAGAAAATTGAATGTGACTATACTTTTTTAATGGGGGAATTTATGCTTTTACAAGGGAAAATCTCATTCAATTTTCTTACAAATTACTTTTGGTAAATCATTAAAATGTTACTATAATTTGGTTATCAGTAGAACAGATCTTAAATTATGAAACTTTTGTTTGATCATTAATAATTGTTTAATACAATTACTCTCTATAGAAGATGGAATTTGCTTTAAAAAATGTATTGCACTTGTACACTAGAATACGAAACCATTTCCATTTTTAAGTTGAAGTTGTGCTTCTGTCACTTTTGTTAGGCTATACGTGTGTTAGGTTTGCTTGGAGCTCTGGATCCCTACAAACACAAGGTGAACATCGGTATGATTGACCAGTCTCGTGATGCTTCGGCCGTCAGTCTCTCAGAGTCCAAGTCCAGCCAGGATTCAGGTGATCATATGCACCCATAGCTTGTTTGAGCATGCACATCTAGACACAGAGGGTTCTCAGCACAGTAATGTGAGTTCACATCAACATAATTAATCACAGATGCATACAAGAGGCCGGTCATCCAACACACGCGTTCTCCAGAGCAAACAGAGCACATCTTCATTTTATCCTTTTCTTTCCAGAAAGACAGCCAGTACTCCTGGGTAGCGTGCTCACAGATTGTTTGGCCTTTCGCGAAGATTTGTACAAACATTTCATCCTTTTATTTTCTTTTTTTTTGTTGCAGTTCCGTACTCTGCCTGAGTACAATAAAGTCTTTTAAAGGTATAATGAAAGTAGATCAAATTACAATGCTGTTTTTATAAGTCGTTTTACACCCATATCATTATCACTCGTTTTCCACCCATATAATTTTTCTTTGTACAAAAAAGTGTTAATTCAGTTTAAAAAAAAAAAAAATATATATATATATATATTGGGGTCAAACTACTGTTGCAGTTGTATGAATTTGTAGAACTTTTAAAACAAAGGAGTTAAAGGGTAACTCTCGCCAAATTGCAACCTAGGCTATTTTTGTTAATCTACCCGAGTCAAACATTCGTGTAAAAGCATAATTACAATGGAAACGCAACTTTTAAGATTGACTGTATTTTCGTTTTCGGTCAAAATGCCTTTTGAATGGGAGTGGTAGGGGCACGACTATGATAGCATCAAAACCGCTATTTTTAAAACACTAAGGAGGCTCGACACAACATGAAACTGTGCTTGAAGTATCCCCAGGGGCTCTACACATGAACTCGAGCATTGACAACATTGTTTGTGTACACAAAGTTTACTAAAAAGAAAGGTTTTGTACGACTCACTTTATCAGTTAGTATTTCTGTCCGCCGGCATTTTGTCAGTCAAAAATAGTCGATCTCCGAATGCAATGTAATAGGGAGGAGAGTAAAGATGGAAAGCTCCTAAAGCTTAGTTCCATATAAATTCACGGATAATTTGTTGTTTTGTCATTAGTGAAAATCAATATTGACCTTGTATTAGAAAAAGGATCCTCATATAAGAAACAGTACTAAAATTAAGAGTCAGTTCATTCGCATTTGGAGACCGACTATTTTCGACTGTCAAAATGCCGGCGGCCGGAAACAACAACAGTTGTTCAAAACCTTTATTTTTAGTAAACTCTGTGTACACAAACAATGTTCTCAGTGCTCGAGTTCATGTGTAGAGCCCCTGGGGATTCTTCGAGCAAAGTTTCATGTTGTGTCGAGCCTTCTTAGTGTTTTAAAAATAGCGATTTTGATGCTATCATAGTAGTGCACCTAGCACTCTCATTCAAAAGGCAATTTGACCGAAAACAAAAATACGGTCAAACTTAAAAGTGGCGTTTCCATTCTAATTATGCTTTTAAATGAAAGTTTGCCTCAGGTAGATTAACAAAAAGATCCTAGGTTGCAATTTGGCGAGAGTTACCCTTTAAGGCTTTCTTGATTATCATTGCTCCATTGACACCTGCCAGCTGGTAGATACTGTAACTACATATACTGTATACTGTAGCTGCCAATGTGCCACCAGATCACCATCGTTCTGATGCCATTTTATTTAGGCTCTAGAGTCACAAACATTTAGCTGTACTAGTCACATGACACTTATACATGACAATATTAGCTTAAAAATGTTCTGTGGGTCCATGAGCGAAGGTTGAAGATTGAGTGGGTCATGTATTACAGCTCCTCATGGCAAGTGTCTGGCCTCATTAATCGTGGCCTTCAGAGTATCAGTGTCCAGCAGCTCAAACTTTCATCTCCTGTTGTGCAGGGAGAATAAATAGTTTTAACAGCAGGGCCTCATAAAGAAGCATGCAGCAGGAAGTATAGATATCTCTCCAGTGATGCATTAGGTTAAAGTAAAGGTCACCGTCTGGGGCAGCTCTGTCTGGGTCTGTACTTTTTCTCCTGTCCCACTTTAAGAAAAATATCTTCTCATAGGCTGAGAACTGCCTGCTGACCCTCTTATTGTGATAACAGAGCAATGGGAAGTTTAATGCTGAAGGTGAGCTCAGTGAATGGTGGGCAGGAAGAAAGTTTATAACCGGCTGTCAGGATCTTGAATAATTTTGGTCAGTAGCCTATTTAGAAGACTTTCATTACTAATATTTTATTTCTTCAATTCTAACATATAAAATAACTCTCTCATTAAGAGACAGAAGAAAACTGAAACAGACTAAATCCATAAGAACTTTGGCAGCATATCCAAGACAATTGGAGAAATCTACCTGCAAAGCTACAGTACTGTGTAACATTTTAGCCACTTGTGAAAAAATGTATAATGTGAGGATGTTTTCAAAAATAATGTTCTTAGTAGATTTTGTTTATCAATTAGCTTCTATTAACTAAGTCAATGTCACTTTATTTATAAAGCACCAATTGAAACATCAAACTACTGACATAATATAGCATAAAACACAATAAAGGCCCCAATATACTTCGGCAAGCTGTTTCGAACTCCAAAAATGAACTCCAAACGAACTTCGTTTCAGCCTGATTTTGTTTGAAATGATGTCACATCAGTTCATTCTTCAATTTTGCTTGAAGTATATCGGGGCTTTAAGAAATGACAACTAACAAACAATAAACCAAATAATGTGACACTGCAACATTGATTAAAAGAATGGCAAATAGATAAGACTTAAGGTTTGATTTAAAATGATCTACTGTTGTAACATTTCTAATACTAACTGACAGGCTATCCCATAGTTTTGGCGCCACTACTGCGTAAGATCAAATTACAATGCCGTCAAATCGATATTTGGTATAACCACATTCTGGCTTTTAGACTGCTTTTGTCCAAGGCACACCTGCACACAGCTTTTTAAGGTATCTTTGCAGGTAAACTTCTGAAAATTGACTTGGCGATGTTGACAATTATGAAAAGAATTATCATTATCTTACGAATTCAGTCTCTTTATGTAATCCCAAACCGACTAAATCTTTAGCTTTTTGTGGACCATTCTGTCTGTTGTCTGACTCCTTATGTTTACAAAAATCTTACTTGTACAATTAATAGCAAAATTAATGTTTGGAAATGTAAACTAATATTTCCTAGTGACACCTTCCTAGCTTGTTTCCGCCACAGAATTAAAAAGATAATTGGGACTTTTTTTCTTTTCTTTTTCATAATTGCAAATTTATATCTTTTAATTCTGAGAAAAAAGCAGTATTGCGATATATAATTTTAAGAACTGCAAATTTATGTCTTACAATTCTTTAAACATTTTTGTTGCAAAAGCACAGAAGGCTTTTGCACTGTACCGTATATATTCATGAATTAAAGTATTCTATATATTGCAGTTGTAGTATAATGTTCTGTCAAGATTGGGGAAGAATATTTAATAAACATATTTGAAAACTGTTAAGGGGAAAAAATTGTGTGTGCTGCCTGAGTAAACACATTTTGTGTATGGGTGCTCTTATATGTGATGAATGCTGCCAAAAAAGATGTCGTAATTATTAAATTAAAAACAGCGTCCCTTTTTGACTCATTATTTCAGAGGTTTTTTTAGAGTTGTTGCTGACTTTCTGATTCAGAAAGAAGAAATTATGTCACGTATAATCATGACTGATCATTGTTTACATTATCGATCATTTTTGCCACTTTGGAGTACTTGTTCTCATCCCTAGTAATGATAATATATATTATATGTAGTTAGTGTTATGTTGTAATGCTTAATATCATATATTATGTAATGCTTAATATTAACGGCCCAATAAAATGATAAACATCTTAAGACAAGTTGGAAGTTATACTAATTTTTGAGGTTATGTTTATGCTGATTAAAAAAAAAAAAAAATCCTTTTCAGGAATTTAAATTCTTTTTGAGTTTTGTTTTTAGAACAATCTTTAAAAAAAAAAAAGAGAATATTCATTAGAAATGATTTGGGAATACAAAATATTCTTTACCATCTAACATTTTGAATGTTATTATTCTCAAAAGCTGACTACAGTACCAGTGAGATGCTGGTCAACATGGGCAACCTGCCACTAGATGAGTTTTACCCAGCAGTTGCCATAGTGACTCTGATGCGTATCCTGCGTGACCCGTCGCTGTCCAATCACCACACCATGGTGGTGCAGGCCGTCACCTTCATTTTCAAATCACTTGGCCTGAAATGTGTGCAGTTCCTGCCTCAGGTTATGCCCACCTTTCTCAACGTCATCAGAGTGTGTGATGCCAGCATCAGAGAGGTACAGTTCTGTAAATGTACTTTTCCAGTGCAATGAGTTTCTGTTGATCTCTCTGGTCACTCTTTTGTTTATGAAGTAATGCTTTGTACAAAAAATATTTAGAATTGAACGTTATAGCATAAATCAAATTAAATCAGAAATGTATCAAACAGAAGTGCAAAAACATGTTGATGCTTTGCCAAGGCATTGCAACACATAACGTGTCCTTCTATTACTGTGGTGTATCGTCTCTGACAATCAGTCAATGAGGCTTGTTTTTTTTTAAAGGAATATTCTGGGTTCAGCACAAGTTAAGCTAAATCAACATCTTTTATGACAATGTTAGCTACCAGAAAAAATAAGTTTGACCCTCTATTAAAAAAGGGCTAAATTTTGAAGGATTTAAAAGCATAAATGGGAAGATAATTATTTTATAAAAGCATTTAAATTCATTCTTCTGTTAAAACTTGTGTATTATTTGATCTGTAAAGCAGTTTGAATTAAAATCGACTGAGATGAATTTGTGCTGAACCTAGATATAGAAGTTTTATCCTGATAAAATTAAAATGATACATTTTAAAAACCTCTTCTCAATTGATAAATCAAATTCTTAAATGGTCAAATAATAAATACAATTGTCATTTGTATTTGAGATTTCTTCATTTGGGGAAATATAAACTGTTATAAAAATACAGTTAAATATGGCTGCACGCACGCACGCACGCACGCACGCATACACACACACACACACACACACACACACACACACACACACACACACACACACACACACACACACACACACACACACACACACACACACACACACACACACACACACACACACACACACACACACACACACACACACACACACACAGACTAAGTACAGACTGTAAAGTTTCAGGAACAACAGTTACTTTTAAATACTGGATTGAATCCCCTAATTTTTGTGTGTGTACGGAACAACTCGCTCCCTATTATCCACTATTTTTGACAAAAGTCATATTATAGCATCTAAAGACTCGTTATGTCCAGCACATTTAACCAAACCACCTTTGAAAGATGCACTGTGTTTTGTTTATGCTTGGAAGACTGCTTCACAGAGAGCACTCTCTTGAACTAATACTATGTCCACTTATAATAATAAGCTTCTTTTGGCTTGATGTTTTTGCTTGACTCAAAAAGTAACCCAGTTTATAGAGTTAATAAAGGGGGCAGGTGCAGGTTGCAATATTTTGGTCTTATTTCCAATATAAAGCATTTGAATTTATTGTTATGGTGTTATGACCCAGCTCATAATCACAACATAAAGAGGACACTTCACAAGATTGTTTCAATAAAGAAAATTGAAAGACAAATTTGAGACTTTCACTTTTGACTTTCACTTTCAAAATCCAGCTTCTTAAATTGGACAATAGAATAGTGCAGTATTTATTAGAAATGATTTATCATTGCACATCAGTATTTGTTTAAAATTCATGTCCTGTAATCTTTAATCAAAATAACTTCCCTTCCCTCTTGCAAAGACATCCTTTCTCTTCTCGTGTTTACCAACCTGCCACTCAGATGAGAATGTAGCAATAGCAAACAACAACAATCCAATGATCCAATAAATTACTGATGGACAAAATCCACTCCTACCTATTTTTATAGTTTGAGAAGGCATTATACTCGGATATCCATCACAATAGGGAAGAAAAGACTATCGCAACTTCTGTATCATTCCCACTTTAACAACTTCAATGAACGCATATGCTTAGCTAAATACTGAAAAAACAGCAAACTGCTTAGCATGTTAAAAACAATCTAGTAAAACCCTAAAGCATCCTAGCAATCCTTAACAACGTGCTAGAAACATGCTAACAATTCTTTGCAACAAACAGAAGACTCTTAGAAGTTTCTAATGTCTATTGGGGTTCTAATGTTTTATAATGTGTGTTCTTAGGGTCTGATGTTTTTTTGTTTTTTTAAACTTAAAGCTTTTAAAACAATTAAAAACTTTTAGACAAAGCTTCGTCAAGCCAACATCATAGTTTTTCTGGTCAAACTTTGTGTTTGATATTTTATTTTCAGTATCAATTCAGCATAAACCTGTCATAGTTAAACTATAATTTAGTTCTCAAAAGAGTCAATGCTTAAATTGACATCACAAAGATTAATCAAATTCAAATGAGATGCACCTTAAGGAGTGTCAGTCAAGGGCTATGGATGGAGCTTATGGCCAAATACATTTTTTTTCTTCAGATTTTTGCTCCTGAGTGAAAGTTGTAGAAACCAGATTGTTAACTGTGGTTTTATTATCAGAACATGACAAACACTTGCCAAAGAGTGAACGTTTCACAAATTAATATTACATGTTTTGTCTCTGACAGTAGTTTGAGTGGAATGGCAGTAGCTTGAGTTGAGATGCAAATTAAAATGTATGTTCATTAACGAAAACAGTAGCATCTGTTTTTTACTCATTTTTATAGCGGTACATTTGGTCTTCCATAGTATTCGGATCATGTTAACCACAGTTAAAACCATGCATTGCACATCACAACCATGGTAAAATAGTAACTTTTTGTTGCTTTGGTATTTTGTTATGAATACAATTGCACAAAAGCTATAGCTTAGTAACCAAAAAATACTGCAATTATATTCCCTTACTCTACTTATTCCCTTACTCCTTTACCTTTAATAAATTTAACGTGTACATTAATAATAGAATAAAATTAATTATGAATATCGCACATTTCTGCCACAATCCCATGGTTTCAGTTAGTGTTACTGCAGTGAATCATTGTAAATGTTGGCGACTTGTGGATTGAAAAGCATTCTAACTGTATCATATTCTGTTTTCCACATCAGTGTTGTTGAGAATGTCAGCGCTGTTTCATCTGGCATTTGATTTGTGGTTTGTGTGGGAGAACTCTGTACCGAACTCGAGCTCTTCTCACAGCTCTGTTTAGTGGTCGCTGACCGACTCAAAGCTCACGCTGCCGTATGTTTTGAGCCGAGCTGATAAATGTTCCATGTGGCTCGCGGTTCAAACGAGCAGCTCTGTTTTGACCCGCTTCTGGCACTTTTGCCATTTAATGAATCATTGTGATTCATGAGCTTAGGCTGTCCCCGAATTGTTAGTTTCATGCAATACATGATCTAGAGTCTTTAAAAAATTGGTACTGAAAAAATTCACTGTGGATTTTGTTTAACCATTAGATTAGCTTTGTGTCTAGCCCCAATGGACTTGTTATAAGGTCCATACAGTTAGTGTCGTGTGACATATAGATGGCGAGCACAGGCTAAATGGAATAAGTAACTAGATTAAGTAGCCAGCAGCTCGATCTTCATAGAGAACAACTTTGCGTTTTCTGCAGCATTAACAGGATTCATTAAGTATGCCTCGATGGTCTGTGCGGGAATATTGTGAGTTGGTCTTCCCAAATTGGGACAGGGCAAATAAATAACTGTAAAAATCCATTGCACTGGCTAGTCATGTTGCCGAGCTCCCCCCATAGCCCTTGATTGACGTCTCAGGGGAATATCTCATTTTAAAGGGTTAGTTCACCCAAAAATGAAAATTATGTCATTAATGACTCACCCACATGTCACTCCAAACCCGTAAGACCTCCGTTTCTCTTTTGAAGACATCTTAAGATATTTTAGATTTATTCCGAGAGCTTTCTGTCCCTCCATTGAAAGTCAATGGACGGTATACTGTTCACGTCCATAAAGGTAATAAAGACCCTTTAATTTGATTTATCATTTGCGTTGTCATTTTGAGCATTTTGCGATCTGAAATGTCGGTTTGAGCATTTGATATTATTGTTTGAGATGGTTTAAATGATTGATTTATCATTTGGAAATTGGGTAACACTTTAAAATATGGTTTCGTTCGTTAACCGTAGTTAACTGCTTTAGTTTACCTGAATTAAGAATTAACAATACTTCTACAGCATTTATTAATCTTAGTTCATGTTAATTTCAACATTTACTAATACTTTATTAAAATCAAAAGCTGTATCTGTTAATGCACTGTGAACTAACATGAACAAACGATGCACAGCTGTAGTTTTATTAACTAACAAAGATTAAAAAAAAAAGAATAAATACTGCAACAAATGTATTGCTCATTTTTTGTTCATCTTAGTTAATACATTAATTAATGACTTAACATTAACATAAACAGCTTTCTTAACATATGAGACCTCATTGTAAATTGTTACCAGACATTGAAATGTAGATTTAATTATGACAGGATTATACTGGATTGATAATGAAATATACACAATGTATTTCATTTCATTTTATTTTATAAAATATGTAGTTGATGCTTCAATATGTGAGGAAATTAAAATGCATTTAACATTTTTTTCATTATTTGAGCTGCCTTTTTGGGAATTTAAGAGTTTGAGAATTTGAAGAGTTTATTATTTGATTTATTATTTAATTTTGTTAGTAAAAATATCCTTAACTAAAATATTTCTTTAACTTGAACCTGACATCAAATCAACCTCATGTAGAGTAGCCTACTTCTGATTTTGGAATTTCTTTAGTAATTTAGTTTTGGTTGTACATATTCTGTTGTCTATTTCTCTGTGTGTCTTTCTCTAATTTTAATCCCCAAAAAATTTTTCCAGTTCCTTTTCCAGCAGATGGGGATGGTTGTGTGCTTTGTCAAGATCCACATCCGGCCGTACATGGATGATATCTTCACACTAATCCGGGTGAGAGATTCATTCACACATTTTCCAACTGAAACAAAATATTAGGCCTCAAAAATGTGCATTTAATTAGGGATGCACTGTTGCATACGCTTGATTGCTGATTGCTCACTCAGCACATGTGACAGTTGGATTAAAACTAAATTGGACATGGAAAGTAAAAACTTACAGGAAAATATGTGCTGTATGAAATTAATATTTGTATCTACATTTCATTTCATCTACATTTCAATTCTATGAAGTTCATAGAATGAACAGTGAACAGAACAGTTTAACACTCCACCGTTTTTTCATATTAAACTGTTATTCCCTTAACTAAGACGAGTTGATACATACCTCTCGTCTCAGTGCGTGCACTCAATCGCTCTGGTGTGCAGCGACACTTTGAAAGCAAACAGAGATTTGGTACCTAATGAATGAAGTGGGCTAAGCTAAGTGCTATCAAAGTGTCGCTGCGCGCCAGAGCGATTGAGACGAGAGAGGTATGTATCAACTCGTCTTAGTTAAGGGAATAACATAGGTGGAATTGTTTTGAAAACTTCTGAATTTGAAAAATATCTTGTTACATAGTTGAACATGACGTGCGCAAATCGTTGGGCGGGGCTAAAGAGGAAATGATGTAGGAGGAGGCATTGATCTTCTTCTGCAGAGGCAGTCTTTCGTTACACTATGATGTAATAATGTGACAAAATCAGAAGCAAGTCGTTTTCTGAGCTAGGTTTCATTAAAAGCTGGACTAACAAGAAACAGGATATTTTTATAGAACAATGACCTCTTAAATGTCAAAAGATCAGAGAAAATTTTGATTTCTCAATTCATGACCCCTTTAAAAGTGGTGACCACTATATTCTTTCACCAGTGCTGATGTCACCAGACTGTTGCGTTCAGTAATGTGAACTCTTGAATTTACATATATCGTGTGAATTGAAGATCTGATTTGTGTTCTTTTTGTGGAGACACATTTACAGTATGTGGAAAAGTGTAAATGAAACCGTTTTAGCTGTTTTAACGGAAGTTTATCTGATTAGTAAAAATACATTAAGTGACAAGTGTCAATAGGCCCCTAGATTCTTTGACACTTTGTCCTTTTGTGGCTGTCTTAGTACTCAACAAGTAGAGAATATTAGGAGCTTTATGAAGTACTCGATTCACTCTTTCCACTCGCATAATCACAACTCCCAATTCCAATTTTTTTTCACTGCTATTCATCATCGCTGTTGAACTTGCAATGCCACAGTACAAAAATAATTTAATTAATTTGCTAGTTATTTGTTAATTTATTTATTTTAATTCGTTTTTGAATTTTTTAACTGTGTGTAATGAGAGAGAAAAACTGCTGCGAAAAAAACATTATTAATATATGCAGTAATATACTGACCAGTAGCGTAGCGTTTCAGTCAGGGCCTTCAGTAACGATCAACACTACTCAATGCATTTAGTCGCGTAGAAATTCTTAAATGTACCCAAAATGACCCAATGCACTATTGAAATTGATTTCTGGACATCATAATGTTATTTTTCATGAAAATTGTTATTGTACACATGTATTCTATCTGATTTAACATTAAATAGCAACCTCCCCCCACCCATGTTGATGACATCAGCGCGGGCTAGCCGTCGACACATCGCTGGGCCTCTGGGGCGTTCTTTCACTACGCATCACAATTTGATTGGCTGATAACACACGTCAGTCAAAGTTATGATCAAATGGAAAATGGCAGCTTCAACGGAAGGCTAGCTATACTACTAGTGCTGGTCCATGGAGCTGCGTTTAGATGACATATGGAAAATCCAGCTCAGACTCACAAAAAATAACCATATTCTTTCTTTCTGGGAATATAATCGTAACGTACTGATATACTTGAATTTAGACATGTTCAGACACACAATAATTTAATTTAATTTAATTATGAAAAATATATATATTTTTGATTTTGACAGGGCCAGCAGAGAAGGCCCTGCTGGCTCTGACGGCACACCACTGATACTGACAACACAACTTTCTATTAAGTAGCTTTGTTAAAAGAGTGCTATAAGGAACATATAGCTCAATGTGTTCTGCAAATGAATCACTTGATTCTTTTTTTTGATGAATTGGTTTAACTGATTGGAGGCAGAATCAAAGCAGTCAGGATTAGTTGGACAGCTAAATCGACTTGCTTCCCTAAATGCAATTAGGAGTTTTATTTGTTTGTATAAATAGTGTTTTATTATTAAAAAACCAAAACATATTTCATAACATAACATAAAACTTGGGGGAGATGTTGGCCCCCACTGTAAAAACAAACTCATGTAGGGAACACTGGGATATGGTGTTTTCTCTTCTACAGGAATACTGGACTCCAAACAATCCCATGCAGAACACCATTATTTTGCTGATTGAGCAGATAGTGGTGGCTCTAGGTGGAGAATTCAAACTCTACCTGCCACAACTCATCCCACATATGCTGCGAGTCTTCATGCACGACAACAGCCCTGGACGTAGCGTCACCATTAAGGTAAGCACATACACTGATATGAGTGTTAAAGTAGCAATGCTTCTTATTAGGTTTGGGGAATAATTGATTCACCAATGCATCAAACATGTTCTAGATTGATACACATGGTATTGTTAAAACTGCATATAAGCCTACATGTTGTTTTTTTTTACATATTTTATATTAACATTATTTGTGTAACATTATGTGAAGTTCTGTTCTTTTTTCCATCAATATCATGCATATGTATGAACAATTTTCTTAAATCAGGGTTTAAATTTCATGCGTTTAAATTTTCAAGTGTATACATGCGGCAAGTCAATTGGCTGAGCGTATGGCGTGATGACATGGCACAGCGTGTCACCAAAGCCATAAATAGATGCCTGAAATGCACGTCATCAGCTTCTTTGTCTTCAGGAGCCACATGTCTGTTCAGCGTGTGTTTGAGAATATGATTGTAAAGTGTGTGTGTTTGGACTAAGAATAGGAGTTAGTCTGTAAAATGTCAGGAGATGTGTGACGCCGTGCCCCCACTTCAGTCACATTCTTCGCCTGTAGGAGTTAAGACTCCACTAGAGCAGGGGTTCCCAAACTTTTCCATGACAAGGCCCCCCAAATACCACTAGGTTCTGGCCAAGGCCCCCCTTTTGCAGGATGGGTTATTGAACCCATCTACAATACTATGGCAAATGTATAAATAAATAAATAAAACATCTAGGTGAACATCAGATTATGTGATGGTGTTTGATACCAGCCAATCAGAAAGATTATAGAGATGAACCTATTACAATTTTCAAGGCCAATTCCGATTTGTCATTGAGTTTGACCTGCAGATACAGATTTTAGCCGATTCTGATTAAATTTTTTCTAACCACTTTACAGCACACACAAATATTTATTTTCTATATATATATATTTTATAAAACACCACTTTTATCCAAACTGATTAATAAAAAGTTTAAATGGGTACATTTTCTATAAATATTTTTGAGTCTTCATTTTCTTGAAGCCTACTGAAGTTCTTGTTAAAACTCACTATACATGCAAATTATGTGCATTTTTGGTACTTTTTGTGTGAAATCATATTTATTTTGTCCATCAAAAGTGTGCTTTCGCTTTAATTGAGCGTGAGCAGCGCGGCAAAAATAGACGGCGCCGAAACCCTCCGCTTCATACTGCTCACGGCACGCGACGCTCCTGCTTGACGCTCACGCGCTGCTCCTGCTCGCGGTGTGAATGCACTCACTGAACATGCACGGCGAAAAAAATTTGCGCTACTCACGTGCCGCTCGCGGTCTGAAACGGCCGTAATTCACAAGGTTTCCTACATGTGCGTTCTGTGTGCACGTGTGATGCTGATGTTGCGCGATGTTAATCATGCGGCGCCCGAGTGCATTTGAATCGGCATTATGTCAGACTGAAAATCACGTGAAAATCAGCCAATTCTGGTCACCAGCCGATCAATCAGTTCATCTCTAAAAGATTAGCATTAAAAGTATAATGTTCAGATAGGCTATGCAACAAATTATTAAAATGTTATTTTATAACAATAATCATATTAACACATTTTTTTTCCAACTTGTTGTGGCCCCCCTGGCGCCCCCTGGCGGCCCCCCAGGGGGCCGCGGCCCCCAGTTTGAAAACCCCTGCACTAGAGCGTCTCAGGTTACATATTGTCCTTCAGACAATTAAAATCTGATGACGTGCATTTCACGTAATTTACGTCATGCAGTTATATGGTCTTGGGAATCGGGAGTTTATCACACTGAGCATCTACTAGGGGTGCAACGGATCACAGTTGACACATGCACACCAAATTATGTCAAAATACCCATCTAAATACACGTCTCGGCAAGTATCCTCGCGGTCATGTCATAATTGAACAGTTGAGAAAGAAACCGGATGTTTGTCATTTTATTTGGTCATTTCTACAATGAACAAATTGTGTCTCATTTTTAAAAGCAAAAATTTGTTCTGTGAGCCCCTTATGCCTGTCAATCAGAAGTTAAACAGCGTTGCCAGATTAGACAGAGAGTAAAACTTAAGCACTTCTCCTCACTCAGGCAGATGAAGAAAACAGTGCAGCATTTAAAGATCATTTCTGTTGATTGATATAACAGAGTTTACTGGTATTTTAGTTCTGATGTGTGAAATGGTATTTTAACAGTAAAAAGACAGAATGCTGCTGCTTGTCTAAACACATTTATGGATTTACCTAAAAAGTCAATATGGATATTTAATGGTACTTTATGGTAATTTAATGTGTGTATGTCTGCTGTCTGTGCCACCTGTTTCACATTATTATGACCGCCGCTAGCGTAGCTAGCGAAAGCGGTCATATAGGGATTGTCAAAGTTTTTTTTTTTTTTTTTTTTGTCACCTTACTGAATTTTTCGTCAACGATACCAGGGACACCGAAGCACCGGGGAACATGAAATTTGGTGGGCATGTAGCCCCACTAGACTTCTAAGGAAAAATTTCGTTTGGTCCCCGGGGGCCACTCCCCCCCCGCGCTGGGCCCCCCCAAACCCCCAAAAATTCAGTTTTTCCTAAATAACTACCTGAACCGTGGCACCGAGGATGAAGACATTTTTATGGTATGTTGGTCTACTAGACTTTTACGGAAAAATTTCGTTTGGTCCCCGGGGGCCACTTCCCCCCCCGCGCTGGGGCCCCCTTAAATTTTTCGTCAACGATACCAGGGACATCGAAACACCGGGGAACATGAAATTTGGTGGGCATGTAGCCCCACTAGACTTCTAAGGAAAAATTTCGTTTGGTCCCCGGGGGCCACTCCCCCCCCGCGCTGGGCCCCCCCAAACCCCCAAAAATTCAGTTTTTCCTAAATAACTACCTGAACCGTGGCACCGAGGATGAAGAAATTTTTATGGTATGTTGGTCTACTAGACTTTTACGGAAAAATTTCGTTTGGTCCCCGGGGGCCACTTCCCCCCCCGCGCTGGGGCCCCCTTACATTTTTCGTCAACGATACCAGGGACACCGAAACACCGGGGAACATGAAATTTGGTGGGCATGTAGCCCCACTAGACTTCTAAGGAAAAATTTCGTTTGGTCCCCGGGGGCCAATCCCCCCCCGCGCTGGGCCCCCCCAAACCCCAAAAAATGCCGTTTTTCCTAAATAACTACCTGAACCGTGGCACCGAGGATGAAGAAATTTTTATGGTATGTTGGTCTACTAGACTTTTACGGAAAAATTTCGTTTGGTCCCCGGGGGCCACTCCCCCCCCGCGCTGGGCCCCCCCAAACCCCAAAAAATGCAGTTTTTCCTAAATAACTACCTGAACCGTGGCACCGAGGATGAATACATTTTTATGGTATGTTGGTCTACTAGACTTTTACGGAAAAATTTCGTTTGATCCGCGGGGGCCACTTCCCCCCCCGCGCTGGGGCCCCCGTAAATTTTTCGTCAACGATACCAGGGACACCGAAACACCGGGGAACATGAAATTTGGTGGGCATGTAGCCCCACTAGACTTCTAAGGAAAAATTTCGTTTGGTCCCCGGGGGCCACTCCCCCCCCGCGCTGGGCCCCCCCAAACCCCAAAAAATGCAGTTTTTCCTAAATAACTACCTGAACCGTGGCACCGAGGATGAAGACATTTTTGTGGTATGTTGGTCTACTAGACTTTTACGGAAAAATTTCATTTGGTCCCCGGGGGCCACTTCCCCCCCCCGCGCTGGGGCCCCCGTACATTTTTCGTCAACCATACCAGGGACACCGAAACACCGGGGAACATGAAATTTGGTGGGCATGTAGCCCCACTAGACTTCTAAGGAAAAATTTCGTTTGGTCCCCGGGGGCCACTCCCCCCCCGCGCTGGGCCCCCCCAAACCCCAAAAAATGCAGTTTTTCCTAAATAACTACCTGTTCACCTTAATCAATATGTGCTTTCAATACATTCCTGTTATCTCTCGGCAACGTCCTTTCATCACGCGCAATAGACAGCGCAATACTGCCAATCTGCGTCCCATCCTCACATCCTCACACACTCCTCTCTCTCTTTCCGTGGGTCTATGGAATTGTCAGTCAGCAGTCAATAAAGCTGACTTCATTCCAGCCTTTGCATCTCATTCTACTCTTAGTATCTTGGGGCTGACTGAGACCTGGATTCGTCCAGAAGACTCAGCAACCCCTGCTGCTCTCTCTAGCAATTTCTCCTTCTCCCACTCCCCTCGCCAGTCTGGGAGAGGTGGGGGTACAGGGCTTCTCGTTTCTAACAATTGCAAATACTCCACGCTCTCTTCTCTATGCAACAACAACTCATTTGAATATCATGCTATTACACTTACAACTCCCATTAAAATCCATATTGTAGTCATTTATCGCCCCCCAGGTCAGCTGGGTAACTTTGTAGATGAGCTGGATGTGCTGCTGTCCACTTTCCCTGAGGACGGCACCCCACTTCTAGTCTTCGGTGACTTCAACATTCATCTCGAAAAGCCACATGCAACAGACTTCACCTCACTCCTAGCCTCTTTCGATCTCAAACGACTCATCACCACAGGTACTCACAAATCAGGCAACCAACTGGACCTGGTTTACACACGCAACTGCACCACAGAAAACATCCTGGTGACACCTCTCCACGTTTCAGATCATTTCCTCATTACTTTCAGTCTACAACTCTCTACCCCTGCACCACCACCCCCACCACCAGTCACTTTCAGACGAAACCTGCGCTCACTTTCCCCCTCCCATCTTTCCTCTGCCGTGTCATCCTCTCTTCCCCCACCCTCACAATTCTCATCTCTGGATGTGAATACCGCAACGGACACCTTATGCTCCACTCTAATCTCTTCTCTAGACATTATCTGCCCCCTCTCCTCCAGGCCAGCACGCGCTACTCCCTCTAACCCCTGGTTATCTGAGGTTCTTCGGGAACACCGGACCGAACTCAGGGCAGCGGAGAGGAAATGGCACAAATCAAAAGACGCATCTGACCTTAGTATGTATCAATTTCTCCTCTCCTCCTTTTCTGTTGATGTTCATGCTGCAAAATCTTCATACTTCCACAACAAGATCAACAGCTCCTCCAACACACGACTACTCTTCAAGACATTCAACTCTCTCCTCTGTCCACCTCCACCACCACCCGCCTCCTCCTTAACTGCTGACGATTTTGCGCACTTCTTCACCAAGAAAACAACAGCTATCAGCAGTCAATTCCCAGCTCCACACACACAGGAACCCAGACCGACCCCTTCCACAGCCAATATCCCTCTGTCCTCCTTTTCTTCGCTAACCGAGGAAGAAGTATCTACACTTCTCCTCTCCAGTCACCCTACCACCTGCCCGCTTGACCCCATCCCCTCACACCTTCTACAAGCCATCTCTCCCACACTTCTACCATCACTCACACACATCATCAACTCATCCCTCCATACTGGCACCTTCCCTACAGCATTCAAGCAGGCTCGGGTTACTCCACTGCTCAAAAAACCAACGCTAAACACATCATTTGTAGACAATTACAGACCTATCTCTCTCCTACCATTCATTGCGAAGACACTTGAAAGAGCTGTCTTCAACCAACTAACATCCTTCTTGTCTCTAAACAACCAGCTGGATGTCAACCAATCTGGCTTCAAGAAAGGACATTCAACGGAGACTGCATTACTGTCAGTCACAGAAGCCCTACGGATCGCAAAAGCTGCTTCCAAATCTTCAGTCCTCATTCTCCTGGATCTGTCTGCTGCCTTCGACACGGTGAATCATCAGATCCTTATGTCCACCCTCTCATCACTGGGCATCACAGGAACTTCACTCCACTGGTTTGAGTCCTATCTCACAGGTAGGTCCTTCAAGGTCGCATGGAGAGGTGAGGTATCCAGAGCACATCAGCTGACCACAGGGGTTCCCCAGGGTTCAGTTCTTGGTCCCCTCCTCTTCTCCATCTACACCACATCACTGGGACACATCATACAGGCACACGGTTTTTCCTACCATTGCTATGCTGATGACACGCAGCTCTTCCTCTCCTTTCAACCAGATGATCCCACAGTAGCTGCACGGGTCTCAAGCTGTCTGGCGGACATCTCCACATGGATGAAGGAACATCACCTGCAGCTCAACCTGGCAAAGACTGAGCTTCTCGTCCTCCCTGCCAATCCGTCTCTACAGCACGACTTCACCATCCAGCTAGAGTCATCATTAATCACCCCATCAAGATCGGTCAGAAATCTTGGAGTAACGTTTGATGACCAGCTGACCTTCACAGATCACATTTCAAAGACAGCTCGATCATGCAGGTTTGCACTGCACAACATCAGGAAAATCAGGCCTTTCCTAACTGAGCATGCAACACAACTCATCGTCCAGGCCCTGGTCATCTCTAGGCTTGACTACTGCAATGCTCTTCTGGCTGGACTTCCAGCATGTGCAACCAAAACCCTACAGATGATCCAGAATGCTGTAGCTCGTCTTGTCTTCAACGAGCCCAAGAGGGCCCACGTCACTCCTCTGTTCATCTCTCTGCACTGGCTACCTCTCGCTGCTCGCATCAAGTTCAAGGCACTGACGCTTGCTTACAGAACTATCACAGGCTCAGCCCCCTCCTACTTTCACTCACTCCTACGAGTCTACATCCCTACCAGACACCTACGATCGGTCAACGAGCGACGTCTCGTGGTTCCATCACAGAAAGCCACAAAATCACTTTCCAGAACATTCTCATTCACAGTTCCATGCTGGTGGAACGCTCTCCCCACCCTCATCCGGAATGCAGAATCCCTGACAACATTCAAAAGACAGCTGAAAACCAATCTCTTCCGTGAGCACTTAACCTTATAAAAAAAAAAAAAAAAAAAAAAAAGTTTTCCTTTCCCTTTGTAACATCACTTATCAGGCTTATGCTACTCTGAATAATACCTGAACTTCGTACTTTGAGCACTTCTTGCGTTGTTGTTGCTTTTTGCCTCTTTATGATGACTCGCTGAATTTTGTCCTAATTTGTAAGTCGCTTTGGAGAAAGGCGTCTGCTAAATGACTAAATGTAAATGTAAATGTAAACTACCTGAACCGTGGCACCGAGGATGAAGACATTTTTATGGTATGTTGCTCTTAAGGGCCCACATCAACCTAGCCCATAATCACTCATTTGTGATTTGCGCCCCTCCCATAAAAAATGAAAATGCAATATTATTCTGCTTTAATCGCCCCTATCTTCAGTGGAGATGTTCAGAACTGCACCATATTTCATGTGTATGATTAACTTGACATCCTCTGGGGGTATCCTCTGCTAAGTTTTGTAGAATTTCATCCATGGGGGGGTATAAAATAAATTCATTTATGTGCACATTTAGCGACTGTACACTCATCGGCCTGTAGATGGTGCTGTTGAGCGAAGGGTTGCTGGTTTAGGATGATACTGTCACACACACACATGCAGGAATACAAACAAACGCAAGCATGCACACACACTGACATCCACACGCACAGACACACACCCATACACACACATACAAATCCACATGCACAGACACACACACACAAACACACACGCGCACACATGTACGCACACATACATACACGCACAGACACACACGCACACACACACACACACACACACACACACACACACACACACACACACACACACACACACACACACACACACACACAGACACACACACACACACACACACACACACACACACACACACACACACACAGACAGACATGCACATACTATTACTTTTTTTAGGTATATACATAAACACGCAATCAGCCAAATTACTCCACGTCATTTATTTTTGTGGAAAGCCAGTGCAGGCCTGAGCGGCGGTCATATTTTGTACCGCGATGCGGTACATCTAGTTTCAATATGTGCTGAGTTCACCTTCGGGTGTCAGATGATCTCATCTAAACCTTGTGATCTAAACCTTGCGGTCCTCTGACGACCAACAAACCTTCCCCTCTGTCTATATCTAGGTAATCTGATAACCTGTATTTCAGAACAGTTTAGGAGGCATCCTTTTTGGATTCACAGACTAGTAAATATCCACAGACTAAACGGAATATTTAAAAAAAAAAGTTTGTCTTTCTTTTATTTATAGTATCTTTCTCATATACCATTGTCATTCTGTACATTAGTGTTTATTTCATGTAAAGAAGTCTTGCAATATCTAATAAATATTTTTACTCAATGAACATGGCAAACTTCTGCTAATCCAGTTGTTAGATTCTCCGAAGTGTGCATATTGTACAAAAGTACGTGTAATCTGTGCGTGACAGTCCATCTGTGTGAATTCAGTGGGGTCAGGAGAGTTCTGTCAACAATTCTATGGGGTTATAATTGTTGCATTATTCCTAATAAATAGATTGAGATTCACAAACAAATGTAAAGAGATTCACAAAAAATTATCAAATTCACAAATAAATAGATTAAGATCCACAAATAAATGTAAAGAGTTTCACAAAAAATGATAAAACTCACAAATAAATCAAATGAGATTTGCAAATAAAAAAATATATTTACAAATGTGTTTTATGTCACAAATACAACTCTGCCTGGCATTTATTTGTGAACCGCTTTTCTGTGCACCCATTTCAAGGGTGCAAATATCTTCAAAATGAATCAGATTCCGTTACCGCCTGGAGTGTAGTCTAACGTGATTGGTTGTAGCGAGAACGTGCTACGATTGGTCAGCTCAATGTGGCCGTTATCTGACGGGCTTGAGAAAACGGTGGGTGGAGTCCACTTACTTGTGGATTTGTCTGCACGTCGACGCAAGAAGTGTTTCAAAATCCACAGATGCGTGAGGGGATTTACAAATGCACAAGAAGCAATTCACAAATTCGTGCAGCGATTTACAAATGCACAGAAAACGGTTCACAAATAAATGCCAGAGTTGTGTTTGTGACATAAAACACATTTGTAAATATATATATATTTTTTGCAAATCTCATTTTATTTATTTGTGAGTTTTATACATTTTTGTGAATCTCTTTACATTTGTTTGTGAATCTCAATCTATTTATTTGGAATAATGCAACAATTCTAACCCCATACAATTTTGGACTAACATCATTTGCAGCATGTGTTATTTACTCTCTATAATTAAATAGGTTGACCACTATCACTGATGAATTTGATTATAGATGAAGTGTAATATAACAAGCAGATTTACAGTACTAAAAAAATCATTTTATACTAAAATTATTATGCAGACAATGCTTAAGACTCATTTATTCCAGACATGTAATATAAATAAATAGATAAATACATACAATCCCCCTTCACATTTAAAAAAAGTCAATGAATATCAGAGCTTTCCAGAGCTCCTTCATCATTAGATATCTTCTCTGCCAGTCTTCAGCTCCTGACAGATGTGTGTAGCTCCAGGCCAAACCCACAAATCCCACTCAAGTAATTCAGTAATTCCTACATCCACATGAGTCTTCTCTCTGCACGCCTGTAGAGCCCATAACTACCGTCTGCATCACTGGGAGCAGTGAGGTCACCCTAAAGGAGCTCTTAAACTGCCTACCAGTTGTTATGGGCCGAATAAGAAAACAAAAGCTCAGTCATTCATGTGAGCTGCGCTGGCAAGATTTTGACCTTGTGAGGGGCAATATTTTGATTTTTAAAAAAGGGGGAAAAGGGTTTATTATAAAGATGGCCTCCTTATAGCCATTTCTCTTTTTGATTCTTTTTTTGTTTTTTTATAAACCTTTTTGCTGTTTTGTTTTAGTGACTGCTGATGGAAAAGTATCTTCAAGTCACATTTTATATCAATATGGAATGTTGTTGTAAATTAAGTTTTAAGTAAATTAATTTTTTTAGTACTGGTTTGTAGCGTCCATTCACAAAATGAGGTAAGCTTGTTAGAAGTTGTGTGACATCCGTGACGTTCCACTAAACCTTACTCACTGTAGTTACTGTTTCTAATGCTGTTAAGCTTTCCTATTAGCACTTGTTCGCTTCTTGTGATCCTCATTTGTGGATAAAAGATAAATACATTTGTGATTAGTGGTTTGCTATAGGGTTCAAACAAATGCTTTAAGTGTTCATTGTGATGTAGATGACTCTTAAAATGTTTTTTAAACAAATTTCTATAATGGATTTATATATCATGGTTTACTGTGTGCCAAGTGCTATGTATATAGCACAATATATAATGCACAATACTCTGATGTATTTAACCGTTTTTTTCCAGAGGTGTACTGTTTGTCTTGATGTTGTCATTCAGTTTCACAGTTTTCAGGCAGTTTTCTTCCTTCTGTGTCCTAGCTGCTCATGGCCATCCAGCTGTTTGGAGCTAACCTGGATGACTACCTCCACCTACTGCTGCCTCCCGTAGTTAAACTGTTCGATGCCCCCGATGTCCCCCTGCAGGCCCGCAAGTCAGTGTGAAAATCTTCTGCTCTGTTCAAGCTCTTTTTAAACAAGTGTTATTCAAACCAGTGAAGTAGTGAAAGTAAACATACGCTACTGTATATGTTGCTACAGTACTTGGTATGAAATGTGGAAAACAGTGTTTTTTTTTTTTACTTAATTTGCTGTAGTATCTATAAAAGTATCAACAAGTCTCAACTTCAGGTCAACATGAACCGCCATTTGCAACCCATGTTATTACTGTGATAGGAAATGTTTGCAAGCTAAACAGAATATATTGATTCCAAGAATGTAGGGCGACTAGGCTTGATTTGAATTATTAGGGAATTGGTGGGATGGTAAAAAAAAAAGGCTGTTTCTTACCAGATTGGAGCCACACCTGAACTAAATAGTTAATTAAAGAATAATTAAGAAATGCCTTAATAGTTATTTTGCTGTTTGTGAAAGAAAAAAAAAGTAAATTTGTTTCAGGGATTTTTTTGTTTTTATTTTTTTTGAATAATGTTCACTGATAAACAATGAGATCAAGAACATATATTGAAGTAAATGTGTTCAATTTTGATTTCATGTTGACTTAAATGTGGGCATAGGTCATTTGAGGTAGTGAGAGTGTTTTCGCAGCAGTGGTAAGAACGAATGTGAATCAGGTAACCCCAGAGTCTATGAATACAGGATCACATTAACAAAGTGGCTTTGGCCAGCTTTTACTCTGCTAATACTCTCAGTAAAACGTTTTTTTACAGACAAGAATCTGTATTGTTTTACTGAATAAGTACTGGGCTGAGTTTAAGAAAGAATTTTGAAGAGAAAGGTAGACGGATTGTATTTTATTAATGTGCTTGATTTTGTTGGCTGCACCACAGTGCGGGTGTGTTGGTTTGGAAACTCGGTTTTAAAACCTCAAACAATTAACTAGATCGTGTCTCCTTTACTGATACAAATATTTTTTTAAAAGCTATTCGGCTGCCAATGGCAATATAGAGAGCATGGTCCTGAAAAAAAATCAGGCTAAAATTTTTAACACAACTTGTTTCGATTTATGGCTTTGATTTTCTCATAGTTTTATGGCGCTTTTCCACTGCATGGTACGGTACGGCTCGGTTCGGTACGGCACGCTTTGGCGCTTTTCCACTGCATGGTACGGTACGGCTCGGTTCGGTACGGCTCACTTATGGCGCATTTCCACTGCATGGTACGGTACGGTACGGCTCGCTTCGGCTCGCTTTAAATGGTACCACCTCTGTTGAGGTTCCAAGCGTACCGTACCGATACTAAAATGTGACGTGAAAACACTGCAGATCACTGATTGGTCAGACAGAATCATCACTACCAGCGTCATTGTATTTACGACACGAGACACTAAACCCGCTAGATTTAAATAGCCAGTAGACAACAGCCAACGCTGTAGCGCCTGTTTTAAAAGTATTGGCTTAAAAAAAAAAATAGTATAAACTTCAAAAAAGAAATGGCTGAATCGTGGTCAGTGGACGAGGTGCAGACGTTCCTCTCGTTGGTTGCCGAGGAGTGGATGGGGAAACACGGAATGAAAAATTCGCATTTCATATGATGATGTCATGGCAGTAGAGACGGCAACTATAACGATCAGTCCCACCCACTTTGAAGCGGTACTAACTGCAGTGGAAAAGCAACCGAGCTAAAGCGAACCGAACCGTGCCGTACCGAGCCGAGTCGTACCACGCAGTGGAAAAGCGAAGCGAGCCGAACCGTTCCGCGCCGAGTCGAACCGTACCGAGCCGAACCGAGCCGTACCATGCAGTGGAAAAGCGCCATTAGAGTAAAACATGTTTTTGAAAATGTAAATATATTTCATATAAAAATTTTAAATAGTATTTTTGCACATTTTTCATAACAATAAATGTAAAATTCAAAAAAGTTCACTTTTAAACACTTTTTCACTTCAGCAATAATCTGCCGAGTGTCGTCTTTGAAAAGAGATCAAACTTAAGTCTGTACTCTAAAGCATTCAGGATTTACGGCACTTTATTTGTACTTTTGCATTTTGTGGCCTCTGGACAGTACATTTTTTTCTTATTTTTGATTTCCTTTTGGATCTACGCACCACAAGAAGATATCACTCATCAGTCTGGAACTAATGTTTGGCACTACGCCTTTCTATCCTCTTTTTTTCGACAGTTGGAAATTAAATTTTCAGGTCTATGCTCAAAAAGTGAATAAATGGATTATAAATATATAAATATAATTTAGTACCATAAAAATAAAAAATAAAAAACTTTATCGGACTAAAATATAGAACATTAATTTCATTGAAATAAAAAATATATATATTTCGGTCATTTTTGACCAACACGCAAAACTTATTTTTGTCATTTGACTTCATTATTTTTGTCTGATATCTGTGAACAAGATTGTTGGTAAATTTTGAAACCAACATTTGGTGGAATGTTCACTTTTGTAAATCAGCCAAGACAACATGGTTTTCTGCTACCAGTATTTTTAAAATGTCTAAATATTGGCCGATATTATCAGTCTATTACTTGTTATTTTACATTTATTAACAAAATGTGAAAAAATGCCAATAAATGTTTTAATGAACATTTGGTGGTTTTATTTTTGGTGTTTAGGGTTGCCTTGGAGACTTTAGATCGCCTGACTGAGTCTTTAGACTTCACGGATTATGCTTCCAGAATTATTCACCCCATTGTGCGTGCACTCGACGTTACTCCAGAGCTGCGGAGCACCTCCATGGACACGCTGTCCTCACTAGTCTTTCAGCTTGGCAAAAAGGTACAATCTTAAAGCCTAGTTCAAGTCTGGGGAGTGGATCTGTAATGCTGTCCTCATCGTTTGGAAATAAACTATTAAACTTTTTTTTCTTCCATAATTCTCATAGTTATATGTCATTAACTGATGTTCTGAAGTAGCCTTCTAAGTATTCCCTAGTGTCTCGCTAATGCACAAAGACGTTTCCAATCAGAGAGAGGGATGAGGTCATTGCTTTAACCATTCCTCTTAAAACCCTCTTAAAATTACCAGTCAACATGTGGCCACCATGAGCACCAGGCACAAGTTCTGATTCCTTTGATCACTGCTGGCCACAATCCTCAGTTTCCTGTGTTAGAGGAACAACACTTTATTTGTGTACTTCCTAGTTGATGGGGTTTAGTCACATGTAGACACATGTGCACTCATTCACTCCCAATACTCAAAAGCTTTTTAGTCTAAATAAATCCAGTATGCTTTTCCTCCTTTTCATGTGAGAAGTGCTGCCACCAAGTTGATGCTAAAATAAAAATAAGTAACAATACAAATATTTCTACAATGCTAGTACTGAGTATAATGACTTAAATCAGTACACATGTGGTACTTCTTTTTTTCTTTGTTTTTAGTTTGTTTTTGTTTTTTTACTGGCTGTTAACTTGTATTGAATAATTACTTAAAAACATGAAGCAGTGTTTACTTAATTGATACTTGAAGGCTTTGTTATTGTTTTAATTTCATTTGTTAATATTTATATTAATATTGAACTTTTTAATTAAATTAGTATGTTTCATAGCATAATAGTTGTGCTGTGTTGACATGAATATTAGTATTACAAATTTTTTTTCTGCATATTTCTTTCACAGTACCAGATCTTCATTCCTATGGTTAATAAAGTGATGTTGAAACATCGCATCAATCACCAGCGCTACGATGTGCTCATCTGTCGAATTGTCAAGGTCAGCATCCTACCCTCTCCACGTCTGTGGATATAATATTTCTTTGCAAAAAACATAAACACAAATTCTACATAAACTGGGTCCCTGATGACTATTCAGTCACGTTCTTGTTAGAAGAACTTGTCTGAAACAAACCAGCTCTTGTGTTCTGATGGAGAAGCCTGCCTCCGTTTCCTGAATTTGGCCCCCTGTGTGAACCACCACTCATTCTTTGCTAGTGAACCCAGACTTCCTGTTCCAGCACGTGGCCTCTTGGCATCCATATCCAATCTTGTCTTTGGCTTTGAGATGTATGGTTTTTCCTACTGGCATAGAATTACCAACACGTAATGCTGGTGTAAAAGAAAGGTTCTTGCCCCTCTTTCAAGAAGTGTTTTATGTAAGGGACAATTGAAGAAAGGCCGTTAAATTATTAGAAAATTATACGCACCCGAGGTGTAAATAAGGTCAATTATTCAGCTTATACTATGCCTACGACACATTGTTCAGATGTTTTAAATCAAGACATTTGTTAGGTTTTTGTCCTTACAACGCTTTTGTGTGTTAGTCTAATTACTTATGCATCTCATTTCAAGCCTCCATTGCTAATTCCAAAATATCATTTTAGAGTTAGTAATGGAGACTTAATCCATTAATATGCAGAATAATGCAGTTATTAGAGAGAGAGAGAGAGAGAGAGAGAGAGATCTCTAATAAGTGTGTGTGAATTACCTCAGTCTGTGCAGCTCTTAACAGTGTTCGGCAGCAGCGTCTCTACTAATAGCAAAGCTGTAAGTCTTCATGTAGCTTTTCAGTTGAGAAACTTTTTTTTTATAAAGTCATTGTTTTTTCATTGTTGTCTTATTTGTTATATTTATTTGCTTTTTTTGGGGTTTTGGTTCTTTTTGCTTTTGAAGGCTGCAAAGACCTTTGAAATAACTGAAATAGTTTGGCGAAGTGAAATGGAACTGCAATGCGGTCAAGCCCTTCCTGGAACTACTTTAGCCGTGTGTTTCCAGGAAAATAATTGCACACCTTAGAATGTTCGTCAGCCAATTAGAGTCAAGTATTCAACAGCCCCGCAGTATAATTGCAAATGTATTTATGCCTCCTTTTGCCAACAAAACCTAAATAGTTGGTGCCCCATTATTTTTTTAAAGGATGAAGGCACAGATTTGATTATAGAGATTATAGATGACTATTCATATGTTTGAAATGTTTGATGTGTAAAATCAGTATAACATGAAAATGTTTGTTTGCTGTCGAATTATTATTATTCTTTTTTATTATTTTTTTATGCATGTTGCTAGTAAATGATCACACAAATCAGTGGTCAGTAGACCTTTTGTTAAAAAATGATGAACATTTGACTATATTTAGAGTTTCAAGACCTACATGTCCCTTATTTGTGGAAAGTTTTGGGCATTTAGGTTTTTTCAAGCTGACACAAATGTAGATTTGTGTGTGTGTTTGATTTATCTTTGCTGACCTGTTTGTCTCTTTCTCAGGGCTATACTTTGGCGGAAGAGGAAGAGGACCCTTTAATATTTCAGCATAGACAATTACGTGGTAATCAAAGCGACACTCTGGTTAGTAACCCGGTCGAATCAGGACCCATGAAGAAACTGCACGTCAGCACAACTGCTCTGCAGAAGGTTTGTAGAATGATGTGTTAACATTTGCATGTGCCATTTAATAGATTGGTATTAATGTAGATATTGAAGCAGACCAGTCTATTAATATCAGACATTCTGATCTCAATAAAATCAACTTCGACTCTACTGTTGGAAATCTGTTTATAATGTCCTCATTCACCCAAAACATTTTTTTTAAACAAAATGGTATTGTTTGTGGTGTATTGGTTGAATGAGTGTTCATTTATCACATATTGAATTGATGAAATTTAATCACACTTTATTTCATAAAATAAATGTGACTTGTTCCTAAGTTTGTAAAGAATGGGAAACTGTTTGCACTAGGAGGAAATGAGTCCCCTTTAAAGGCATGCCCAGTATATTCATTGAACTCCTTTTTTGTATTTTGTATGGTTTGAAACTTAGCTACATCTGTCTTCAACACCACACTTGATCTTTTTCAGACAGAGATTTGTGATTTGTCTTTCGGGGTACACTGTTGAAGGGATTGTCTGTTCTCTCTGATTCATGAACTCATCATAATCATTTACATGTGTTGCCTGAGTTGTCTTTCCACTATTCTCTCCACCATTACCTTCATTACTCAGTTTTCTGTTGCCTAAATATTGAACATTCACCCATGGATGGACTTGAGTGTCTTGGCTTTTAATCTTAATGCATCTTTACTGAATAAAAGTACGTATTTCTTTAATTTATTTCCCAAAAATAAAGAAAAAATATATGACCGCCTTTGAATGGTAGTGTATAAAGTTACAAAAGTTTTCTATTTCAGATAAATGCTGTTCTTTTGAATTGTATATTAATCAAAGAATCCTGAAAAAAATGTGCACAGCTGTTCTACATTGATAATAATAATTAATGTTTCTTGAGCAGCAAATCATCATTTTAGAATTATTACTGAAGGATCGCGTGACACTGAAGAATGAGTAATGATGCTGAAATTTCAGCCTTGCCATCACAGGAATAAATTGCATTGTAAAATATATTCAAATAGAAAAGTTATTTTAAATTGTAAAAGTATTTCACAATATTACTGTTTTAGCTGTATTTTGGATCAAAGAAATGCAGCCTTGGTGAGGAGAACATCAAACTATTGTAATCAATTGTGAGTCAAATCTCCCCTGCACTTTATGTGAACAGACCCATTTTGTGTTGAAGTTGGAGTCTATATAGAGCATTTCAAATCTGTCACATATGCAGTTCCAGAAGGCAGCTCTCTATGTCTTTGAGACAGATAGCTAGAACAGAGCTCTCGTGGTTCTTTTATCTGTTTATTAGTCCTGTTTCTGCAATGTGCAGGCTTGGGGTGCAGCCAGAAAGGTGTCCAAAGATGACTGGCTGGAGTGGTTGAGACGTCTCAGTGTGGTCTTGCTAAAAGAATCATCCTCACCTGCCTTGCGCTCCTGCTGGTCTCTGGCACAGACATATATACCACTCGCCAGGTAAACCTTCCCTCCTCTGTCTCTGTTCTTCTGTTAAAGTAACATTTCAGAAACCCATTATTTTTGTCGAATTTTTCTGTGCCTTAATTCTGGGAGTACGGTCTCTTTCAACAAGAACCGCTAACTTGGACAGGAATGGGCTGTTTGAGACAGTTAAATCTGTAATCATAACTGCAGTGTTAGGTTGACAGTGTGACAGCAGAGTGCCATCTCATTCAAATAGCAGCACAACCATCCTTGCTATATGTTGTTCGGACAATACCACAGAAAACACCTACGTATGGACATAACCCTGCACAATTATCGAAGCCTGTGTGTGCATTTTCTCTTTTCTGTAGGGATCTTTTTAATGCGGCATTCTTATCCTGCTGGTCAGAGCTGAGTGAAGACCAGCAGGATGAACTGATACGCAGTATTGAGCTTGCTCTGACTTCTCAGGATATTGCTGAGGTCACACAGACGTTGCTCAATCTTGCAGAATTCATGGAGCACAGCGATAAGGTCAGTAATGAAGTCTATTGTCTCTAGACATTTGACATCAGCATAACGTCTGATCCACATTGTACGTTTGGTCAAATAACTAACCCTACAAGCCAAGAGAGTAAAGGCTTTTTAAAACATCTGAAAATAAGGCATAAATACAGCATTTAAGTTAGGACACTTCTGTCCTGAAAAGAACATGCATTCAATATAATTTGCAAATGAAGGCTACTGCTTGAAGATTTTTCTTCATGGTGAAGAAGAAAAAAAGAAAAAAAAAAAGAAATAATAATAATTAAAAAAACTAAATTTGAAACTAAATGCAAGATGTTTCTCAGGGTTCGTACAATTATGAAAAACCTGGAAAAGTCATGGAATTTCAAAATAGCAATTTTCAGGCCTGGAAAAGTTTTGGCAAAATAAATAAAGTCAGAAAGTTTTGGAAAAGTCTTAGAAATTAGTTTCAAAATATTTATAGAATAGAATATATGTTATAAATGAGAATGTTGGTTAAACAAACTACAATAACGTTCATTCAATCCATCTAACTGCCGCGTTCCATCAGATTTTGTTTTGCAGCGTTGAGCATTATAACCAATCACACATGTTTCTGTTGAGCTTATGAATGTGAGGGCCAATCAGAGGCATTCAGATTAGTCATCGCTGAAATGAAGAGTTTTGTTCAGTGCACGCGCCCTCTGACTGAATTCAGAGTGAAAGAAATCGTGAATCCTCCCATCATAAACAACAAAGTGCAGATTCGATGTAAGAGATTCATGTCGTGCTGTAGTCAGCTTCTGTGATATTAACAGGAGTGTTTGTGAGAGTGCTTAAACTCGCGCTATACCAAAGTTATGGACAGCCTCATGTTTGGTCACATTCCCTGCTCCCTTTCTGTATACAGTTTATTCCAGTTAATATAGTTATTCATCATGCTGACAAGATTACGTAAAACACATTAAAATAGATTGTTTTATCTCTGTAGCCAGAATATGATGTGCAGTTTCCCCAAACACAAGAATATTTTTATGTATTCTATTAATCGACATTAATAATCATTATTACAATATCAAGAGCATTAATTGACAATAATGACCCTGTAATGAGTTCCTGTTAATTTTATAATTTATGAGTAACATTAAACAATCTGTGTAAATAAACATTTATGCTATTTCAGATGCAGCTTCTGTTCCACCTTTGCAGTGTAAAGATGGCTTTTGTTAATGATAAAAAATGTATTGGTAGGAGTCTATAGTATTCTGATTGATTTAAGTAATTGGTTAAATTTAAACATTTGACATAAAAGACAACGCAGGAAATCATAAAAATTGCCTGGTACCTGGAAATCAATTGCAAGGGCCCCCTTAATGGAAAAGTTCATTTCTGACCCTGGCATGGAGTGACGCCTGGCAGTTGCAGTTTGTACTTGGGTGTAAATTGCAGAAATTAAAATATAATCTTGACTGTTTTTGATGAATTCAAAAAGGGACGTTATCTTGTTCATGATTGATGGTTATACAATGAGATTGATGGTAAATAGGAGGCAAAGCTGTTTCTAAATCTTAGTTACAAAATTTTGTATTCCAAAAGTTTGACTCTGGCACTGCCACCTTGTAAAGTTACTGTCAGGGTTACTGGACACTTTTATTAACTTATTTAACATTGTTGCATTCCATTGATGTATGTTAATCCTTTGCTACATAGTGGAATTCTGAGGGTCAGATTTTATCTAACCGTCTTTCTTGTGTGTCAGCGTTTATTTTGTATTAAACTACATAGCTTGTTGTTAATAAGTTAAGATATGCTGTGATTTGAAATTTGAACATGTATTTTTTATTCTTAATTTGCATGTATACATACATTTCATGGAATGTTAGGTCATGAATATTTGCCTCAAAAGTTTATTGGTAGAAATGTTTACGAACCCTGATTTATGTATCCTATCCAGAGAGGTCATTCAAGTTAAAAAAAAATTATAATTTCTTTTTTACAGTACGATTAAGCCTGAAAGGAGCACTACAGTTTGTTATTCTCCTGCACATTTGGACGATTACATTTCTTTTCCATGTTTAGAATGATCTCATTGTGTTGAAGTCTGAATGAATGGTTCAGTTTTATTCCAGCTTTTTCAGGGCTAGATGCTCTGTTTTGGCCAGTTTAATACACTATTCCATTCAGTTTTTCTCTTCTATATCTAAAATCTTTCTTTTCTGTATTTTGTCAGGGCCCACTTCCTTTGAGAGATGACAATGGGATTGTTCTGCTGGGGGAGAGAGCTGCTAAATGTCGGGCCTACGCAAAGGCCCTGCACTACAAGGAACTTGAGTTTCAAAAGGGCCCTTCACCGCTCATTTTAGAATCTCTGATCAGGTAGGAAACCTAAAGTATATCCCAATTTGTCCTCCAAAGAAGTAACCCTCTCTGCCACATGTATAATCTAAACATTTTAGATTATGTATGACATTTCCCAAATTGGCAAACATTCTCTTTAGGTCCTCGGCATGTTTGAAGAATGACTGTGTCAGACAGCACCTGAAAGCTCATACCATTACTCTGTTATTCCAGTGTTATTGTTTTCAGTGTTTTTTCAGTTCAGGGTTCACGCGCTTCTTGAAAGTATTTAAAAGTACTTTAATTTCTGATACATGGATTCAAGGACTGGAAAGAATATGAAAACCAAAAGCTACATTTGTTAGAGTTGCATTGGTGCTATTACAAAAATTGGCCTTTATGAGCTGCAAAGCCAGAACAAAACACCTCTGCTGCCTCTACTTATCGAGCGGATGTATCGTGATCACACGCAGGCAGCCCTGCATGATCAACATTTGAGAAATGTGGAGCTATTTAATTTATTATAATATACATTTATTATAAAGTATTTTTTATATATATTTTTACAGTCATTTTATGGTTAAGGATGTTACCATAAACACTCTTCTCCCCCCAATGCGGTATTCATTTTATTTGTGCAGATCTTGAAAAAGGTCTTAAAAGCCTAAAAATCTATTTTTAAACCCTGTAGATACCCTGTACAGGTCATTAAAGGGGTGGTTTACTGCTTTTTTTCTTTGCATGATTGTGTTTATGGGGTGCAATATAACATGTCTTCGTTTTTTTTTGTTTTTTTAAAGTCTTATTTTTCATAAATTTCACCTTTATTGTAAGCCGCTCTCTCCTCTGTCATTTGAACGACCGGTTGACTTCCTGATTCTATGAAACCACTCCCTCAGAAACAGGCAATGGGCTCAGATTGGTTAGTTGGGCCGGTGTGTTGTAATTGGCTAAACTGCGTAGTGCATGTTGTCCGGAAACTTCACGCCCATTACCTTTACGGGCGAAAGTTGCATGTGCTCCGGTCAAATGTAAATAATGGTGTCAATACTGCCGTATCAGTTTGAGCCAGAATCAGACCCAGAAAGCGGCAATGAAGAGAATCAAGCAACCTCGGCTCTTACAAAACGTTTCTGAATGGTACATTTTTTATTATTATTATTCTATTCTATTCTATTCTAATCTACTATTATTATATAAGAATTTCGATACGCTGTTACTTGAAAATGCTACTGCTGCTTGTTAGCTTTTGAGATACGGTTTTCTCCTGATTAAACATTTAATATAACTGAAGAAATGACTGAGTAATACCGTTTTTTAAAGTTATTGTTTTAACTTCAGCAGCTGAAGTTTGCTGTTGCGATTACATATAATTTTTGGAACTTTATACACGTTTGTCTTATACACACAAAATAGCATCGAACTAACTGGCTATAAACAAACAGCGTTGGCATTGGTTTACGTTCTTGATCAAATCGAAAAATTACGTCATAAAATATACATGGAAAATACATTTACAAAATTAGTACATAATTACAAATTCAGGTCCAAAATGTTTGTACGCGTTGTACGTGTAAGTGGCTACTAAAGCCAGCGCTGGCATTTGTTTACGTCCTTGATAAAACTAAAACATTACGTCTGAAATTATACATGCAAACATTATTAAGTCTTACTTACAGGTTGTGGCCCAACAACTGCTGCCTCTGGTTTTAAAGTTGGAACTGCTTCATGTTTTAGTAACAGTTTCTTGTTGAATCCGGCATTGAATTCGTGGAGATTCTGGAAGCTGTCTTCCGTAAAATGCGCAGCACATGAGCTATTACGATTGAAATTTTCAGGAACATAATCAAACGTAAATTTTAGCCATTGTTGACGAACTACAGCGTCCGTATGTATGAAGCCCCAACACAGAAGACCTGGCAGCTGGGTGAAAATAACACACTTTCGACGGCATGGCTACAGCTCTCCACTATAACTCTTCCTCTTCGACAAAGCCGCAGAAATATGGCCATGCCCCCTTTTTTGCATGGGTTAGTTACGTATAAAACCCGGGAAGTATCTCGTTGTAGTCCCATTCGAGTCGTTTTTGTAGGCATTAAACTTCCTGATTTTTAAAAGACGATATCTCTGCTTACGTTGAACTTTCAGCGCAGCAACTTTACAGATACTGTTCATGCACCAACAGCAACATTACACACCATTTAAAATGAAAAAAGTGAAATCACAATCAACCACCCCTTTAACAAATAATTTAGAATATTTAGAATATTTTTTAACAATCTCGTTCAAACTCGCTCTCTCTTGTACACTGTACTCTCTCCTCGTTGATGCCTTAAAGTAGTCAATCATTTATCGACAATAATTTATCCCTTAAATTTTTTTCGATAATCAAAATGACATATTTAAATATTTTTTCCTTGGAAAAAAATATATTTATGCCTTAAAATAGCTTGAATGTATCTCTTCACCTTTGCCTCATTTAGTATAAGCGGTTCTATGAATATACAAATTAGCCCCGTGTCCACTCACTCACACCAGCTCAGAGATTCACTCGTTGATGATCACACATTGTTGGTAGTTTGTGACGTCAGAAACGCCAGCAATTTCAAACCGCATTTTTGAGACTGCAGTTTTAAGGAGAAAATACACAGCAATGGTGTTGACATGCATTTGTACATTGGTTTGTCTTAAAGCATAATAAAAACACCACATAGACACATAGGGCCCTATCTTGCACCCAGCGCAATTTAATTTGTACACTGACGCATGTATCATTCCTATTTTGCACCTGCGCACAGCGGTCTTTTCCCTCCACAGACGCACGTCGGTTAACTAAGAAATACACTTGTGCTCCCGGGGGCGGTTCAGCGCAAAGAGGAGGCGTGTTCCGGCGCAAACGTTCCTTCATGCTATTTTGCAGGTTTAGAAAACAATTCCGCCACTGACCGAAAAAACCTAGTTTAAAGTTATTATATGCTATTTTAAGGGCGCATGCTTGGCCATAATCAATGTAGCGTGTGCACAACGCACATACACTTTGATTCTCTCATCTACACAGAAGCAGCAGTTTGCATTTTTGCAAATCATACATTATTACGATAGATAGATAGATAGATAGATAGATAGATAGATAGATAGATAGATAGATAGATAGATAGATAGATAGATAGGATAGATAGATAGATAGATAGATAGATAGATAGATAGATAGATAGATAGATAGAAAGATAGACAGTTTATTATAAAAATATACATCTAGCTTACACATTTACCCAAATTATCATACGCCTGTTTAACCGAAGTTAATTTGGGTGTGTTTCTCCATCCCCAACGTCACTTCTCTGTGTTTTACGGCCATGACGAGAACGTCGGTCTCCTCGGCTGTGAACCGCTAAATCCGCCGTTATAATAGGAATCCGCAATAGAACAAGCGCGCCTGCTCTTAAAGGGAATGTGAGATGACCCTCTGATTGGTTTATTTCACGTTACGCCCAAACCACACCTATGAATAATGAAGCTACTTCAGACCAACCCATTTTAGATTTGCGTCGGGCGCAAGAGTAATTTATCCCGCCGGTATAATAGCAACAGCGCCCAAGACCCGCCCACAAAGTTACTTGCGTTTCGCGCTTGATACTTGCGTTTCAGATCGTTAAAATAGGGCCCATAAAGACATATAGACCTATAGACATTTGATACTGTCCAGATTGGCACCTTTATTGTCTTTGTTGTGCTTGATATAAAATTAAAGGTGCTTTGTTGCTGTTTTTTTACTTAATTTGGTCCACCTTTGTCAAAATAATGCGTCTCTGAATTGGTGGTAAGGCATATTCTCATGGAATTTCAAATACACTTTGAAGACTGAGCCAGTCCTGCTACTGATTGAGGTCTGTTTCTTGGGTCCTTGGTGTTGTTTGGTTTTGTTTTGTCAGTGTAATATTATTTTGTGTGGCAGAATAAAGATGCTGAGAACATTAGAGAAAAAGTCTAATTTGTTTTCGGTGACTTGTGATTGTGCTTGATTTTATTTATTTATTTATTTATTTTTGCTTGCAAAATGATAACGATGTGATTATAGTAAAATAAGATGCAATGTTGTCTTTTGAAATTTACTTCTGGGTTTTATTGTTTTATTTTATTTTTTAAGAAAAATATCTGCAAGATTAATAAACACATCATAAGGGTCATAAGGGTCTGCAATGACATGAGGGTAATCAAATGGTTAATGGTTCCTTCTCAACTTTTGTGCCTTTAAATAATTTTTATATTCTGTAAGTGGCAGTGCTCTTTTGCATGTTGCTCTGGTACATTTTATTTTTTTCTGCGCATGATGATGATCAAATTTGCTTTGCATTTGTGTTAAACGGTGCTCTCTGTTGAACAAAATTTTTACATTTACAAGCACATAGTTTATGCTTGGCTGCTTCTCAAAGGGACTCTTCTGTGGCAAACCCCTTAACTGAAAAACTTTAAATAAATATATTTTTTAAGAAACTAGATTATATGCAGAGTTTTGATCAGTATTTTTCCATACAGTTCCTGGAAGTGTAACCTCATCTGGACCTCACAAAATGCCCAGAGATTCTGCATCAGTTAAAATGATCATGTGGAATGTGCTCATGTTGACTCAGGTTTTGGGTATCTGTGCAAAGAATTAATGGATTTATGTTCTTAGTTTAATAGCTGTGGTGGTTTCTTGATGAGTTTTCACCCTTTACCTTTGCTGGTTGCTCATTATTAGCTTTTTCCATGTAATCTTTATTTATTTTTGTGTTTGCCCTTTGAAGGTTTATGGGCATGCTATCTGCATAACCAAAGTGCTTGCTCCATTTTATTTTGCCTGTTATAGTAGTGTGAACTGATCTTGACAAAGTCAAATGGATAGGGTGGCCATTCTTGAAGGTCCAGACCTAGTTAGGGACAATCTCACTGTTGTTTTGTAAAGTTTTGTGTATTTCGTTGTTTTTTTTCATGTTTGTCACTACTAATTTTGACTATGTGTTAGTTCATTTTGCACTAATGCAGACACAATAGACATAACAAAACATTTTTTTTTTAAATACAATTTATTAATCATTCAGTATTTTTCTTTTTACAGTTCATTTACTCTACCAGTGAATTTACCGTAATGTTTCTGAACTGTCAAATTGTTTATAATTTTACAAAAATCTAACATATTTTCTGAATGACTTACATCAGCTTGTTGCTAAGTCTTGCTGTACCTAATGATCATGTGCATAAAATCCTTTAGAAAAGGCTAAAGAAAATTAAAATATTTAAGAGATAAATACCTTGTATAAAATGCAATTTACAATCAAACATCTTTTTTCACATACTCAAAACTCTGTTTTACAAATGCATTTCCCCTGAAATGTTTGCCCAGTTTAAGCTGTAGATTATGTTGACCCAAGGTTTAGTGGTGAGGAGGAACATAAGTTTGGTTTTGGAAAGTCTTTACGGTACAAAGCTCTGGGGCCGGATCTTCATCTCCACTCGTTTCAGTGAGTAGTTTGATCCAAGCCATCCATACCAAGAGATGCCATCTGGATTATTTGAATGTGACCCATAGCGGTGAAACACACCATTCAGATTGGAGTCAGTGCAGCAGTTGTACCAGTATCCGCCTGTGAAATAAAGCTGTTAAGGTTAAAACATGAAGGTCATTAGCACAGAAGAAACATGTCTGGTGGGTGTTTCTTTTTACCTTTGCGCAGTTGTGCGCAGTTGTCCACACACTTGTCATTGTCTTTGTTCTTAGTGCTGAAGTTGGTATTATTGTGGTAACGCAGAGAATCACCAGCGTTCCCGCTGTAGTTTGCAATGAAAAGCTTGTAGCTGTTCATCTCATTGCTCACTGTGAAGAAGCCGTATTCAGCGTAGCGTGTCTTACCCTCCCAGTTCTAGCAGAATATAAAAAGAATGTGTAATTTAATGTGTCGTGCTTTAAGCATTATTCATGGATTAATATTCCTTAATGAGGATCACCTTTAATGAGGATGAAGTGTTACTTTGTGTGATTCCACTTTAATTCTAATGTTGTGCTTGGTGCATACTTGCCTCCATCTCAATTCTCAGCACTGTGGGTTGTCTGGTCAGACGGAAGATGTGTTCGTTGCCGAGCCAGAAGTCACCACGGATTGTACCAAAACCATTCTTGTACTGCTTCCAGTCACGGTTGAAGCTTGTCAGACCAATCTTGCGCCTCTGAATGACAGTCCAGCCACCACCATTGTTTTCCATGTCACAATATACCTGAAGAAACAATCTGGGGATCAATGACAAATCTTCTTTTAAATTGAAGTCGCTTCTTGTATGAAGACTTTGATTCAGACTTACATTTAGTTCAGGTGTTCCAAGGAAGTCATCTTTTGGTAGTTTATACTCTCCAGAAATTTTGTAGTTTCTGCTGTATAGGGATGCGCAATCATAGATTGCATCTAAGGGAGGGAGAATTCCTTAGTTTAGGGTCTCATAGACCAGGTGCTTTTGAAAAACAAAGGATTTAAACCTAATGGGATCCATCAGGATCCACCTTCAAACCAACTGAAGAATCTTAATTTAGTGTGCACTCCTGCTGACTTTAGGCTATGTGTCTCTGTGAAACTAGCACATTCCTAACAAAGCTTCACTGTGTGTGCGGTTGCTGCTAGTAAAAAGGAAACAGCGTGACAAATAATTAATTGGGTATAAAACTACAGGTTTTTCTGGTTTGAAAGATTATTAGTCTAATAGTTTAGAAGGAAAAATGCTCCTTTGTTCTTGTGGGTTCAGAGTAAGAAGCCCACATTACCTGCTGTGACTTGGCTACTGTTGGAAAACCAGACATTCCTGCACAAGGTAACCTGTATTATTACCTACTAATTACCTCCAACTGCTGCCCAGACATTTCACAGCTTGGGTACAACTATGTTAAAGTTTCTCCAAATGAAACGTGTGTCTGAAGAATTCCATTTAAATACATTAAAGCATTCTGTCCAGATAAAACTACACAAACCTTTGTTTTTATTTTCCTCTCTGAGTTTCTTGTCTTTACAGTACACTACACTTTTCTGTAATCTTGATGCTTACTGGATTGTGTACCATGATAATAGAGCTGTTATTCTTCATTCCAAAGTAGAGGTCTGCTTCCAAAGTAGAATTTGTAAATGTAGTTTTGCGGGGAATTCAGAAATAGCCCTCTATTACCCAACAGTGTGGAGAGAGTTGGAGAGTTGTGAATGGCTGCCAATGTGATTTAAATTAAATTAAATGGTCTAAATTAAGAGAATAGTACAACAACAGTCTTTTGCTATTTCTTGCTTGATTTTGGCTTATTTTTATAATGAATAATGCCTGGTTAATGAACATACAGGGAATGAACTTGTACATAGAATGATTGCCCATATTTACAATCTTTCAATCTTTCTTTAACATAGCAAATCTCAAATTCTAAGTAGGTGGGCTACATTATTCCATGACTTTAGAGGACAATCACTGACACTCTGAGGTATGTCAACAACCAGCATATGTGACCTGTGACCCTGCAGAGAGTAGAATAACACATGGTGTGTGCTTGAAAAAAGTCTTCCAAGCAAATGTTGAGTTGTCTGTGTCAAGACTCACCTGAAGTGCTCTGCTGTGGGGCAGACTGGGCTGCCTGCATTTGCATGATTTCAATCCGATTGTAGATTTCTGAATATTTGCTCTCGGCCTCTGTGACACGGGCCTCTTGCTGCTGGTTGAGCTTTTCCATGTCCATCATCTGCCGCACAACCTTCATAAGATCAGACTCCTGTTTCTTGTTCATTTCTTCCAACATGCTGCTCAGATTGGCCACCTGGACCTTCAGGGAGCGCACCTCATCACAGCATTGTGCTGGTTTTGCCTGTTTGGTTGTTGCCAAGTTCTTCTTGTGGTCACCCTGAGCCATCGCGTGACCCAGGACTAGAAGTAAAAGAGCCAATGCTGTAGCCGTCATCTTCATGCTTTTCATTATTCTTATGTGTGGAGAAAGTTTGAGTGCTCTTGCTTTGAGGAAGATGTTGATCGATCCTGGCTGTGTTGTTCTTTTGAATGTTTGTCAGATTATAGTGACACAAGAAAAATGTAAGAAGAACTCTTTAGAATGAAGTGTAGAAGTGTAGAATATTTTCCAGGCAAGTCTCTTCAGTTCAGAATCAAATGTCTGCTCACACCGAGGGCCTGCAGCGGATGCAGCTTAAATATTTTTTCACGTGTGCTGTGCCCTCCCCTTTTACTCAGGCCCACAGTCATTGACCGACCCCCCCCCCCCCCCCCCCCCCCCCCACCACCACCACCACCTACCACCACTCGGCCCTCCCCACCCTCTCCCCCTTGCAAAAAAAAAAATCCTCCGCTTTTTGTCTGGTCCCACCCGTCAACACGTGTGCAATGCACCTCACAATGCTTCCATTCTGCACAAGCAGAGTTTGTTTGTAAACTGAAGATTGCATGAAGACTCTTTGTTCTGTAAAGGTCATACACTCTTATATTCTGACCTTTTCTTTTAAAGAAAAGTAGTTTTCTGTGTGACATCCTCTTATCAAAGAGGAAGACTTGTGAGAGGATGATGTGCTTCCATTCTTTTAATTTTTCATTTTGTACTTAAAACTTGTAATAATTGGAGTAAGTGCTAGATAACTATTTGAGATGCTATTATATTTAAAAAATTGGATTTAAAAGAGTGGTTCTTTAACTTTTTTCAGGTGATATACCACAATAAATCGGACCGCTTAATTTTCCAATTGACATCCTTGTCATCAATCCTGTCTTGAGCCGCAATCCATACTTTTACTGAAACTGCTGTTTTGTTATTGTAAAGCCAAGTTGATTTTATTTGTATAGGGCTTATTACTTCTTATAATTAATTATAAATATAACAACTTCTTATGCTTATAACTTATAATTTGAAAAGAGCTTTACAGACAATCATGATGTTAATGTTTATAATATCTTTATGCCATGTAGAGATCTCAATATAATGTACCAGAGCTCTATACTTCAGACTAAATTATCGAACTATTCACTGATTAAAAAAGTTACAGACGTGTAACTTTCAGTTAAATTAAGGCAAGACCCCGGAAACCTCTTTTCATAAAATGAGTTAATGGATACCTCAACATTCTGTTTGTTAATTTATTCCTTTTCTTAGTTTGCTTATTACTTGTACTAATGTGACCAATTTAACTTTCACCATTCTTTCTTTTTCATATGACGTTGGTGTAGCTTTTCAATTAAATAATATTAAACCCCAGAGTAGATTGACGAATTAAACCATACTATGTTCTGCACTGTTTTTAACTATATTTGACTCAACAATTCCTAGAGCCACCATCAAGGGATCTAAAGCAATAAGCCTTTGCAGTATTCTTGACAAAAACACTAGGGTTATTGAAAACATATTGTATGAGCTAATGATGCTGGTACAAGCCACATTACACAAAGGGGCTGCATCTGGAAATATCCTTGAGTTTTTGTTTAGACTTATGTAACCAATGTATTACTATCAATTGTATGAGGCCATGTCTTGCACACACTGATGAGCTATACAGTATCTGTTTACTGACTACCTGCTATTTTCCCTTTCCAATCTCAAATCCTAAATCATCCTCCCAGGCAGATTTTAAGTGTTCTAAAGTTGATGTACTTGTCAACTGAAATAGCTTCTCAAATATGATATACCTCCTTTATTGTGGGGTTTACGCATAAGTATAATTTCCATTATGTATTAGTTTGGAGAGTTAAGATAGAATGGAAGTTTTACACCGGCAAGTTTTTTTTTTTTTTACAGAGGTATGTATTTATTTTGTACCTGCTCAAATGATGGAAATACTTTATCAATAAATATGTCTGTAAAGCTTTTCAAACCAATAATCAAATATTGTATTCTTAAATGAGGGAGCAAACAAGTGATTTTGATGACAGGGCTTTGGAGAGAATCCTGAGTTGTCCCGTGAGATATTTAGTGTGTTAAATTAGTTGTGGTAAACGAAAGCCCAAGCATGCTTGCTTGACGTGCAAGAACCAATGAGGTTTGTTCTCATGTGTCAAGCAAGAACGGTTGATCTTCTGTTTATGTTTGCTGATCAATGTTTATATGTGAATAAAAGCTTTGTTCTTTATTTTATTACTGACTTTTCACTTAACCTTTATGAAGCAGTGTTTGCTTATAAATATGTATAAAAAGGCTGTATTCCAAATTAATGTATTATTTACTTACAATTATTATTTACGTTAATAATTTACATTTAAGTTAATTTAAGTTAAACCGTTAAAAAATATGCTATGGTCGCATTACAGAGAACCATGAAATTTCACTGATATTGGTACCGAGTACCGACTAATGAAATGTTGGTATCGTGACAACACTGATCACAGGTTGATGTTCCCTCTGGTTCAGACAACAAAAGAAAACAGATGTCAGGGAGCTGACTCCAAAAACTTATAGACAAGACATGCTCTTGTAGCAGTAATGATACTCTTGAGAGAGTGTTAGGAAGCTGTTTACGATGTCATACTGCTGTGTGAGTCTGCAAAAGTCTGGTGAAAGTATGCACAAGAGGCAAATGGCAAAACATCTTAGACAGGGTCTTTGCATGCAAGCTTTTTTTTTTTTAATTATTGTGCGTCTTTACCCTTTTTCACCTGTCTCATAATGAGCTATATGTACAGGATTATCAATTTCATTAAAATTTGTATACTAGTGTAAGTTTTTTAAAAGAGTAAAGCAGATTTGTTTTTGAATATATTTTATTTCAGAAAATATTCAGGAATGTGCTCCACAACTCAAAGGTACTATTAGCACAGCTGAAGTCAATGAGGATGTTGTCTGATTGCCATAGGCCACAGCCAGGCATCCAGATGTTTTCCCAGCAGTTTTGGTGAGCTTTGGACTTTTGTGAGACCCCAAGTGTCTGCTAATTAGCGTTCTTCAGTACCCCTGAAATGCTGAAATGTACTCAGGTTGAAGAGCTGCATTTTTATCTTTCAAGTCACAAAGCTATCCAGCTATCTGCCTCTGAAGCTGAAAAGAACTTTCATTTTAACAAAACCTGTTGCTAAAGCACTTCATTGTTTGACTCAAAATGTGTGCTTCAAACTAACAAAACTTATCCTTAACTTAACTCATCAAAACTAAACTTAAAGGGGACCTATTATACAAGATGTAAAATAAGTCTCTAATGTCCCCAATGTGAAGTTATGTGAAGTTTTAGCTCAAAATACCCCACAGATCATTTTTTATAGCATGTTAAAATTGCCACTTTTTGGGGGTGTACAAAAACGCATTTTTGTGTGTGTCCCTTTAAATGCAAATGAGCTGGTGCTCCCGGCCTGCAACAACAAAGCAGGACAATCTTACGGACTGAAAATGTCAGAAACGGTCAGTAGCTGTGTTCAGCCTTATATGTTCAAACGTGTAATGTGTGTTTATGAATTACACAGATATGGCGTGATAAAAAAATTACGATATAGCTATGCTTTCCTGGTGCCTTCACATGCTATCAGAAATTTCATAATTCCTACTTCCGAAGTCGTGATTACGAGCTTGTCACATTCAAGTGGGCGACTTCAAAGGGCGTTCATGTGCAATTTTTAACTAGTTTAAGCAACTTTAGCTGTACAGAGTGCCAACAAGCTCTTTCAAAGGTCAATTTGGAAGGACTCACAACATATGACGTGTGATACTTACTTAGTCTGGATCTGAAGTTTGCGCACAAAGCGTTGGTTTTGACCCATCTTTCAGAATCAACCTTTTTGAAAATCCAGCTTTGAAATGACCCTTGTTTGTGAAGCAGTCCAGCACAAAATGATTGGCGCAAATGAATAAGACTATTGCGATTTTCTTTGAGACATTTCCTTTGAAAATTAAATTTAACCACGATGTCCTCAGTGACTCAGATGGCGGGAGTCTATGGAGACTCTTATGTGTACCAATGTACATCCTAAAACACAACACTTGAATTTTGCATAATAGCTCCCCTTAAAAAAAAAAAACCTCAGAAAAACAGATTCTGTAGCTGTTCACAATGTATCTTTTCACATCACCATTAACAGTGGAACAGATGGCCCTAGAGATTCTCTTGACACCCCGCATTTATTACCAAATGAATGACATAAACAGTCTGGAGTTGTTGACGTCATATCGCCTGTCGTTGTGTCTTGCTTATTTCCAAACATCATGCAACGATTTTCAGAGTCTGCACATCTGTGAGTATTTTACCATGAAATGAATCAAGATTATTATCTTCACATCCTCAGCCAGACATGTGCAGGGCTGACCCTCAGCATTTCACTGTCATGTATGTTTGTATACTGCCCCATGGGCAAGGCTTGTGCCAATGTCAAATGTTTCTGTAGAAACCACTTGGAGGTTGGTGCAACTTTTTTTTCAGTATAATTTCTTGGTCACCTCTTTTTTTCTTTTCTTTTTTTTTTTTCTTCAATCGGACCACAATAAACTTTTAGATTCTGTTTACGTCTAGTAATGAAATGCGTTGTGGGTGATCCTGTCACAAGTGGTCAGCTGAGACACATCACTCTTTACACCTGGGGCCTCATGTATAAAACTTTCCGTAGATTTCATCCTAAAAGTCCACGCTAGATTACGCCAGAACCTGCACAAAATTCCCTTTATAAAACCCAGCAGAAGATTGTGCATACATGCATCTCCACCCCATCTCTTCTGCAAAATAACCATATATGGAGCTTACAATGCCTAGTTTTACCATGCATAACATCATCTGCATATCATTTCCATATAAATATTCCCATCCACGTGATACCATGTTTAACGATACAAGATATTTGGAAAATATAAGATACTGACTAAAAATGCCATTTTTGCCATCACATTACATTGCTAAAATCATTCAGTATCCTTGTCCAGTAATCCTTTTATAGTAATTAAATCAAATTAGTATAAAATACTTTTCAGAGAAATTTTTCAAAAAAAAGTTATTTTCCTTCAAATTCTATTGTTCAAATACAGTGGTATTTTTCATTATATTTCATAATATAATATAAAATCATAATATTTTCTCAGAACATGAGTAAAGCAGAACTCGTTTAAAGAGCTAATAATATATTTCAACTCAGATCAATATTTCGTGTCTAATTATTTACTTATGTGGCAAGTAGCCGTTGTAATAAGCGGGATAATGTACATCCAGCCGGTTGTTCTAGGTACAACCGTGTACTGTACCTTACAGCCGCAGCCCTTCAGGCTGTTCAAGACCCCTCCGCTTCGCGTACCTTACTTATTACATGGCTCTCTGAAATACTTGATTCTGATTTGTCAGTCACGACATTCCGAGGTGTGTAATTCCCAGATAACAACCGTTGTCAATAGTAACACTGAAGAACATACTGCCCATCCAGGTATCTGAAGGCTGTGCGTCTTTTATGTTTTTCGTATCACACCACAGACTCGCTCTCACTTGTATCATACAAACGCAGTTGCTGCCATCTCTTGTCTTCAGGGAGATACAAGTCCTGATCACCCTGTTGGGGTTTATTTTGTGATAACGACCAGCTGGATGGTTAACTTCTACCAGAGAAATCATATAGTTAATTCTTACCATGGTAATGACGTGCTATTCATTGTTTTACCTGTGGTTATTGTGATCTACGGAGTGTGTTTGTGCATGCTTGAGTCTTAAGTCCTCCTAATTAATTTCCCATGTCATGTAATAAAGGGAGTGTTATGCTGTTCACCTCTAAAACATACTTAGCATTGACCTCTGCTATCCACCTCTCCAGCAGGCATATTATTATGATGAACTACAGATGGTACTCACTACGCCGTTCCCACGGCGGTAAATTGCGGGTGTGTATTTGCAGCCTCTTACCGCTAAGAGGCGCTACAATCACAGACTTTGCAAAGGGTCAGTTTATTCTCTCTATTGCGTAATCTGCCGCCGCGCCGCGGCTCATTGAGAGCGATTGAAAGCTGGTAGCAAATCAATTCAAATGAAACATTGAATGAATTCATAATCACAATACTGAAATTACTGAAATTAAATTGAATAATGAAAAAAAAAAAAAACATAAAACATTGCAATAGAAAAATATCAGGCCACATCAATGAGGCTTTGTAAGAGCATAAGACATTAGTTTATCACTATTCAGACGATAGCTCTGTGGTCAATGCAACAACATGAGCCTCTAGGAGCTTCAAGCAATCTGAGATCGAATCTCAGTGTAGCCGATAGTGTTTGTTTTTCCGTTCTTGATGCTTAAATATGTATCTGTTTATTAAAGTCAAGCATCTTGTTTAATTATCAATTGTACATTACAACATAAATTTGCTACATTCCAGTTGAGCCGCTGCAAAGACGACACATCTGATGAAGCTCGTCTTTAATCTGCAAATTTTTTTTATTTATTTTTTTGTGAATCATTCACGAAATTGAGATGACTGACAGTGATACCCGGCCAAAGCAACGGAAAACCTTTTTCAAAACAGATCAAACAAATCAGAAAAATACTTTCAATATAGTATTGCTTTCAATTAAAAAAAATAAACAATGAAAATGTAAAAGAAAATTAATTAAGTTTGAAAACCCATCGCACATTTCAAGGTATAAATAAATTGTAGGGACAGTTTATTTATTTAAAACAGGGTTGCATCGATAGAGTTTATTCCCTTTACGATGCAAAATAAGAAGCACAGAATCTTATTCTTGCAACATTTTACATTTCTATTGTCAAAGAAATTGCAGCTAAGTTAAAAAATTAAAACGGTACAAAACGAAAATAGTTCAAAGCAACATAAATTCAGAACAGGCGTTTTTCTTTGCCTCTCTCTCGCGCTGGATCTTTTTTTTTGTAAGTTTCTTGTCTCCCTCACTGCGCGCGCCGGGTCTTTCTCGAAATGAAACATTTCAGGGTAAAAACACACCATACAGCTGATTATACTGTATATGTCGCTGCGTGTCATCCACACAAATCACGTATGAAAAAACTGTAACCTTTGTTGCTTCAAAGACACATCATGCCTTGCTGAATTCACCTTACAATAAGACGAGGTTGATCGGGAATTAAAGAGCTCTGTATCTGCTAAATTGAAATTGTGTGTGGAAAACCTTTAAATAAAATCAATAAAACTACAATATTTATAATTTAATAAGATATAGGGCCTACATATGGACTTTGGGAGATTTTGAGAATTTTGCCTTTGCCTGCTCATCAGGCTGGCTATCCGACACTCTCCATATGAAAGACGGAACATTAACACCTCTTGTCCTGCACCCCCACGATAAAGCAGCTATACAACCCCCCACAGGCTATCTGAGTTTGCAAAACAAAACAAAGAGTTTGCAATTCACACTTAAATCGCTATTCTAGACATTAGCAATAGGCTATTGAAGTGTTGATAATGAAGGAATTAAATAATTTAGGCTATGTAGTAATATTTCTGTCATAAATGTTTATTACTAAATATTTAATTAGGCCTATTTCAATAATTGAAGAATTAAAACGCTACTTCAGTTTGGGCCAGCTTTTTCCAAGCAAAACTAAATACAATCTTCAAACGCATGTTCATTTGTTGTCATGAACAAAATGTTCAACTCAATATTAAATTCCACAGGGATCTTTGAATCCTTACAACCAAGGTGCGATTTGTGAATAAAGTTTTTTATTTTTTTATTCAAATAAATCTCGAACCACAGTGCTTCGTGCTGCTGTTAAACTAAATAACATTTATAGAATAATTATGAACTTAAATGAAACAATATCGCAACATTGAAAAATACATTTATTTGATCTGTTTTTACAATTTAATTCAGGGCGATTTAGCCTACATTTAATTAGAGCGAGATTTTCACCCTTTCCTTGTCCTTTCCTCATTGGGAAGCGCTCACATGATAGCTAAACATGTTTGAGTAGATCCTCTGTAGGCCTACCTCTCGGTTTCATATGGATTTCATAATCAGGCTTTATTTCTTATCGTGACTGAGCTGATGCAAGTGGCTTTCGGTTCATTTTTGTGACGCACAGTTCCCGGAGACAGAGACGACAGACAAACTTTTGTCGTTAGCCTAATATGAATAAAAGTTTACAGTTTTGAACGATGTAGGCTACTCTACTCTCGCTTGTATGGCCGAAAAACTACAGAGTAGCCTATTAAGTTATTTTAGCTGTTAAGAGAAAAATAAATCCAAATGAACGCGCCGCCGCGTTTGTCGAACACTAATTCAACATGCCAGAATAAAACCTGGCTTTAGAACAATGCATAGCGCCACTCGTCGTGGTGTGCCAAAACACTTAATTATAAACTTCAATATTTCATTCAAAACAATCTCAAAACGCTTTGTGACATTTTGAAAAGCCGTGCATGCATTACTGCCACTGGAACCATGAACGTAACAGAATACTGGTTCTGATTTTATTGTTTGTCGTTTAAACGTGTGTGATGCATATCTTTATTTTATATATTTTATATGGTCTATTGAATTAGCATTTATATATATACAGGGCCTGAATTTCATTTTGGAAAATGGGGGGGGAAATCCCCCCTTAGGTGATTCTTATGGAGGGGATTTTTAATTTGAGGGGGGAGTTTAGACTTTTTTTTATTACATGTATCTCGCCTAAATGTATGCTCACTCATTGCATTTTTACAATGGGGTAATTTTGTTCTTAAGAATTTACACAACACAAGGAAGCTTGATTTCAATCTTTGAATTAAATTGAAAAAAGTAGCACAAATAAATACAATAGAATAAAGATACCAATAAAGAGAAATAAAGAGAAAAGTTTTTGCTTAGGTCTACCACTAGTATTCAAAAATACTACAGAGACTGAATAAAGTAATCAAATGTAAAATAACACTGGGTAGTATTTTAGTCCTGACTAAATTAAATACATAGGCTATTAATCTTGATTCCTTAAAATGAAAGCTATGTTTTGTTGTTTTGACAACCAAATTAATGACAGACGCATATGGCTGCTTTCCCTTTAAGAGCTCGTGCACGGATCCTGTTTTCATTATACGGTCACGTGCGATTTATGCTTATTTAAGGCATAACCGACTGTGTTTAGAGGATACTCACCAAGACCGAAATTGACATCATTTTTGCATGTTTTTGACTGTTAAAGCGATAAAATCCACGAAAAATTACTTTTGTTACCCGCGAGCTGTTTGTCAAGTCAAGTCAAGTTTATTTGTATAGCGCTTTTCACAATACAGATTGTATCAAAGTAGCTTCACAGTATTAAATTAAAATAATACAACAAAGTTTGTTTCAAGAGGAATTTATTGATTGTTAAAATTAAATTAAATATCCCCAAAATATCCCCAACTGAGCAAGCCAAAGGCAACAGTGGCAAGGAACCGAAAAACTCCATCAAGTGACCTAATGGTGTCCTAAAACTCCATCAGGTGACCTAATGGAGAAAAAAAAACCTTGGGAGAACCCAGGCTCAGTCGGGGGCCAGTTTTCCTCTGGCATTTATGAGCTAGAGGCCGGATTGTAGTTTGAACTGTAGGATTATATGAATGCCTGGCTGAAGAGATGCGACTTTAATCTAGTTTTAAACTGGGAGAGCGAGTCTGAGCAACTAACAGTATCAGGAAGACTATTCCAGAGTTTTGGAGCCAAATGTGAAAATGCTCTCCCTCCTTTGCTGGTTCTGGATATCCTAGGTATGACCAAAAGCCTTGAATTTAGTGATCTTAAAGAGCGCGATGGATTATAGGGCGATAGAAGATCCGTTAAATAGACTGGAGCTAAGCCGTTTAGGGCTTTATAAGTCAGTAGCAATACCTTGTAATTAATACGGAACTTTATAGGTAACCAATGCAGTGATGATAAAATCGGTGTTATATGATCATATTTTCTTGATCTCGTAAGAACTCTAGCGGCGGCATTTTGGACTAACTGTAGCTTGTTTATTGAGGATGCAGGACAACCAGCTAATAAAGCATTACAGTAATCCAGTCTCGAGGTCATGAATGCATGAACTAACTTTTCTGCATCACAAACTGATAGCATATTACGTAGCTTAGCAATGTTTCTAAGGTGGAAAAAGGCTGTTTTTGTAACATATGAAATATGATTTTCAAAAGACAGGTTGCAATCGAGTATAACACCCAGGTCTTTTACTGTAGAGGATAAAGTAACAGGACATCCTATGATGTTAAAGTTGTATTGTGCGAGGTTTTGTGGGCGGTTTTTTGAACCGATAAGTATTACCTCTGTCTTGTCTGGATTTAATAAAAGAAAATTACGTGTCATCCAATCTTTTATATCTTTAACACACTCTGTCAATTTGGAAAATTTAGCGTTTTCATCCGGCCGTGATGAAATATATATTTGAGTGTCATCAGCATAACAATGGAAACTAATTCCATGTTTTCTTATAATATTTCCAAGTGGCATCATATATATTGAAAATAACAGAGGGCCTAATACAGATCCCTGCGGCACTCCATAGTTTACTGGAGTTATGATCGATTTTTCTCCATTTAAATAGACAAAATGGTAGCGGTCAGATAGGTATGATTTGAACCAGCTTAGTGCTTGTCCTTGAACACCAGTATAATTTTGTAGTCGATCTAAGAGTAATGTATGATCTATAGTATCGAACGCAGCACTAAGATCAAGTAAAACTAGTATTGAGATACAGCCTTGGTCAGAAGCTAAAAGTAAATCATTTGTGATTTTAACGAGCGCAGTTTCAGTGCTATGATGCGGTCTGAATCCAGACTGAAACTTTTCATAGATATCATTTTGTTGCAAGAAAGAGCCCAGTTGAGCGGACACCACTTTTTCTAATATTTTAGACATAAATGGAAGATTTGAAATGGGTCTATAATTTGCTAGATTATTATGATCTAATTGTGGTTTCTTAATGAGAGGTTTTATAACTGCCAGTTTAAATGTTCTTGGAACATGACCTAAAGATAAAGACGAGTTAATAATATTGAGGAGAGGCTCTTCCACTACAGGTAACACTTCTTTCAGTAGTTTAGTTGGTATAGGATCTAATAAACATGTTGTTGTTTTAGATGAAGTGATAAGTTTATTTAACTCTTTTTGTTCTATAGTTGTAAAGCACTGTAATTGTGCTTGCGGGGTGATAATTGAAGCTGAATTATAAGGCGCGATTGAAGATTGAACGTTTACAATTGTGGTTCTGATGCTTTCTATTTTCTCAGTGAAGAAGTTCATGAAATCATTACTACTGAACTGTAACGGGATATTTTGTTCGGGTGACGTCTGTTTATTTGTTAGTCTAGCCACGGTGTTAAATAAAAACCTTGGATTGTTTTGGTTGTTTTCTATTAGTTTGCGGAGGTGCTCAGCCCTGGCCGCTTTTAGTGCCTTTTTATAACGTGACATACTGTCTTTCCACGCGATTCTAAAGACCTCTAAATTAGTTTGTTTCCATTTACGCTCTAAAATACGGGTTTCTCTCTTTAAAACATGCGTAGTATTGTTATACCATGGTGCTTTATTTTTCTCTCTGACCTTTTTTAATTTAATAGGTGCAACCACATCCAATGTTCTAGAGAGAATGGTGCTCATAGTGCTAGTTAGTTCTTCTAGTTCATCTGTTTGTTTGGGTTCAGGCGGCAGCTGAGACAGATTAGATAAGCAATTTGATTGAGCGTAACATTTAGTACAAGTACTTCAAATGAAATAAACGTATAACCCGTTTTCTGAGTAACATTTAGAATATCTCTATAAATGGTTGCAACACCTCCGCCACGACCAATCAGACGGGGCTCATGCTTATAACAGTATCCAGGAGGAGTAGACTCATTAATACCGAAATAATCATTTGGTTTAAGCCAGGTTTCAGTAAGGCAAAGTACATCGAAGCTATTATCTGTGACTATTTCATTTACAATAACTGCCTTAGGTGTGAGTGATCTAATGTTTAGAAGACCTAGCTTTAGAAATAGTTTTTGTTTACTAATAGCAACATTTTCTGTTTTAATAACAATTAGATTTTTCCTAGATCCTGCATTAGATTTATTATTTGATCTCACTAAACGAGGAATAGACACGGTTTCTATGCAATGTTCTACACTAGTATTTATATCAGTTGAATTGGTGCAGCAGAGACTATGATTTGGACTTTTGGTTACTAGTCAAAGGGTATTTAACATTTTGGAGATGTTATCTGACAGAAGATTTGTGAGGTGGCTTTAGTCTATGTATGTGTGCAGAGAGAAAAAACATCAGACAGCGCGCAAGTACCGAATAGTTTCAAATCGCGTGAATGTTTAAACTGGTAAAACTTTAAAAGACGTGCAAATGGTAAACTTTAGTTACTCATGATGCAATGCTGGCCCGATTATGCAAGTGACAATTCCGTCTATCCCGACTCCCGAAATGCGAGAGTGTATTATCGCCGCCTGCAGCTCTAACGAGCTGATAGAAGACCAGCACCGCTGAATCACTCACGCTGTTTGTGAAATTGCGTCTCGCAGACAGTTTTAAAATGACTGATTTGATTTTATAATCTGTGTGGATTAATTTACCAATACAACCTACATGCTAAAGTGAATCAATGTTTGCGGGAATTTCCCGCATTATAAGTGGGAGACCTGCGGTAATGATTAAAATTATGCGCAATACCCGCAATCCCGCGCCGAAATTCGAGCCCTGATATATACCTAAAGGATTATTAGGAACACCTGTTCAATATCTCATTAATGCAATTATCTAATCAACCAATCACATGGCAGTTGCTTCAATGCATTTAGGGGTGTGGTCCTGGTCAAGACAATCTCCTGAACTCCAAACTGAATGTCAGAATGGGAAAGAAAGGTGATTTAAGCAATTTTGAGCGTGGCATGGTTGTTGGTGCCAGACGGGCCGGTCTGAGTATTTCACAATCTGCTCAGTTACTGGGATTTTCACGCACAACCATTTCTAGGGTTTACAAAGAATGGTGGGAAAAAGGAAAAACATCCAGTATGCGGCAGTCCTGTATGCGAAAATGCCTTGTTGATGCTAGAGGTCAGAGGAGAATGGGCCGACTGATTCAAGCTGATAGAAGAGCAACTTTGAATGAAATAACCACTCGTTACAACCGAGGTATGCAGCAAAGCATTTGTGAAGCCACAACACGCACAACCTTGAGGTGGATGGGCTACAACAGCAGAAGACCCCACCGGGTACCACTCATCTCCACTACAAATAGAAAAAAGAGGCTACAATTTGCACGAGCTCACCAAAATTGGACAGTTGAAGACTGGAAAAATGTTGCCTGGTCTGATGAGTCTCGATTTCTGTTGAGACATTCAGATGGTAGAGTCAGAATTTGGCGTAAACAGAATGAGAACATGGATCCATCATGCCTTGTTACCACTGTGCAGGCTGGTGGTGTTGGTGTAATGGTGTGGGGGATGTTTTCTTGGCACACTTTAGGCCCCTTAGTGCCAATTGGGCATCGTTTAAATGCCACGGCCTACCTGAGCATTGTTTCTGACCATGTCCTGGCCTACCTGAGCATTGTTTCTGACCATGTCCTGTCCATCCCTTTATGACCACCATGTACCCTTCCTCTGATGGCTACTTCCAGCAGGATAATGCACCATGTCACAAAGCTCGAATCATTTCAAATTGGTTTCTTGAACATGACAATGAGTTCACTGTACTAAAATGGCCCCCACAGTCACCAGATCTCAACCCAATAGTGCATCTTTGGGATGTGGTGGAATGGGAGCTTTGTGCCCTGGATGTGCATCCCACAAATCTCCATCAACTGCAAGATGCTATCCTATCAATATGGGCCAACATTTCTAAAGAATGCTTTCAGCACCTTGTTGAATCAATGCCACGTAGAATTAAGGCAGTTCTGAAGGCTCACACAAACGTTCCAATGTGTGTTCGCTCACACGAGCGAGAAGCACTCTTCATTCGTCTCATTCCTCAATAGAATAGTAGCCTACAAATAATCAGCTTTATTGCACATAATTTACTTTTGTTTGGTATTTTTGGTATTCAATTTATTTTTGTGTGTGTGTGTGTGTTTTTTTCGCACTGCTCCCCGTGGAATAGGCTTGTCGCCCACTGACGTCTAGGCCTACAATATGAAATATAGGTTATATTGTTATCGTCTCTATTTTTAACTTGTTATTCTATTTTTCTGGCCTTATAAAATGTTCTATTCTGTTTACCATAGCTGTAGTATTTCATCCTTACTGTTAATTGACATTAGCCCCACTTACGGCAATTGAAAAAAATGCAGCAATTGCTGCTGTTTTGCACAATATCCCTTTGCGCCATGACCTGGCGGTCATTTCGCGAATGACTTTGAAATGCAACTGGTTTATTTTTACCGCGGTAATTTTGCCGCGCCGGCCGGCGCGGCGGTAATAGGCATTCTGGTTGGTTACCATCTGTAGCTATAATTGTAATGGTTAGTGGCTGTACAAAGCGCAAGATGAAGGAGTCCAAGGGAATAATCTTTTATTCTTACTTCAAACAAGGAACTGGAGAATAACTAGGAGATAAAACGACCACATAACCATTAACGCAAAACAATCCAGGACAAGGGAAAAACAGAAACTGAGGGGTTAAATACAAGAGGGCGAACAAGGGAGTTAATTACCAGGACACAGGTGAAAGAGATTGAACAATAGTTAACACTGGAGAAAAGAAAAACATGCTAACATAGACTGAACACAATGAAAACTAAGAAACTGAACATGACCCTGACAATAATACAGCTTACATAATATTATATAAGACAATATCACTTCTTCCAGTGGTGTTTGTGGTCAGACCACAAGTAGATCCACATGTACAACCTTGTGTCAGAAATAGCACGTCAGAAAAATGCCATTGGATCAAATGGAATCAAATGGAAACTATTGTCTAAGCTGCATGTCAAACCTTTCATGAATATTACTAGAGGAATGAAAAGGGATTGGCCAGAAGTTTTGGGTCCACCCTACTTCAATTATATAATCTTAACTGACCTTGTAGTGTTGTCAGAGCTGAATTGGGAATGAATGGCTTAGTCTTTTATCACGTTCCATGAGGTGAGGAAAAAACATTAAAACATCTGGACATTAAACATCTGGATTGTTTTTATTCATTGCACTGTAGGTTAACTCATATTTTGTTCTGCCTCTGAAAGCTTTCATTCTCAGAGAAGGACGTCATAACCAGACTATTTCATCACACTAAAGCCAAAGGTGAACACATCTGTCCTCTAGTGCAATTTTGACATATTATGACCACTAATGCTGGTAGTCCTACCCATAATATAGTCCAAATGATGGGCAGCCACTGCTACTGATGAACATATAATATACTGTAAACTTAAGTGCTTTCATGCGGCTGTAGCAGCAGACATGTTCTGTTCTGGTGCAGACATGGACATGAAATTTGACTACATACGGCCCTATTTTAATTATCTAAGCGCATGGTCTAAAGCGCACGGCGCAAGTGCACTTAGAGCGTGTCCGAATCCATTTTTGCTAGTTTAAAAATGGTCGGCACGCCCGGCGCACGGTCTAAAACGGTTGTCCCTATTCTCTTAATGAGTAATGGGTGTTTTGGGCGTAACGTGCAGTAAACCAGTCAGAGTCTCATCTCCCATTCCCTTTGAAAGCCAGTTGCGCTTGCGCCATGGCGGATTGCTATTTACATGGCAGAATTTGCAAGCAGAAAGACTTAACGCTTCTCCAGAGAGGAAACCGATCTGCTCGTGCGTGAGGTTAAAGCGTGCAAGCAGACCATACACAATATTAATCTTTTACATTGTAATCCTTTTATTTTTAATATTTGGCTAGTTTGTGTGCTGCTGCGTGTCCTTGTGTGTGTAATAAGCAGAGTGTACACGTGTTGTGGACCCGCCTATAGGCTCATATTACTAACACGCTCTTTAAATAACCCAAAAAAATATTGCGTCATTGACTTTAGACCAGGTTTCAGTTGGTCAATGGTGCAGTCTATTTCAGTTGCATTAAAATAGCAACGGTCCAACAATGCGCCTGAACACACCTCATCCAGGCGCAAATGCATTTGCAACGTGGTGCAGGATGTGAAAATGATAACTGTGTCAGGCTGAAACTAGCAAATAAACTTGCGTTGCGCCTGGCGCCGCATTGTGCCAGGTGTATGATAGAGCCCATAGTCTTCAACTGGTTTAAAAACACTATTTACTTTCTCTCAGGTGAGACACAACAGTACCATAAAAGTATCCTAAAGGGGGTCCATATGAAGCTATAGAATAGCTTTTTTCTGTTCATTAACCTTACCTCCAAGCTAAAAACTGCTGTTTTGTTGTTTTTGTGATTTTGTTGTTCAAGTAAGTAATTATTTAAAAAAAAAAAATTATCATATTTTTTTTTTTTTTACCTCTGGTAAATTGATTAGAGAGCCACACATCTGTCTTTAAGGTTTAACAGCTGAAAATGCATATCAGAGCAAAAACCAAGCCATAAGGTCAAAAGAACTGCTTGCAAAGTTCAGAGACAGAATTGTGGGATCTGGGGAAGGCTTCAAAAAATCTGTTGCATCTAAGGTTCTGAAGAGCACAGTGGCCTCCATAACTCTTACATGAAAGAAGTTTGGAACAACCAGGAATCTTCCTTGACCTGGACTCCTGGCCAGACTGAGCAAAGGGTTTTAGAGAGGTGAGCATAAACCCGATGACCCCCTAAAAGACTGTCAGATTGTGAGAACAAATATTCTCTGTAGGCATTTAGCAGCTTTTCCACCGTACCACCAACCTTCACTGATTACAGATTCCATCAGTAAAAGCAGAGTGTGAAGGTTGAATTAACAGACCAATAGCACAGCTGTCCATAAAATATTGCAATCCACACAACAAAATGGAAGATATATCTTAGTTCAAAAGAGGTTGATGCGCGTCTCACTGATCCATCTATAGCTTGGACAGAAAGTCTTTGTGGTGTCAGAGCCATGTTATTCAGGTTTCTCCGTTCATTTCTCCCTTTGGGATTTCAAAAAAAGTCTTCATTAAAGCGTTATAAGCCAACCAGCTACGAGGTGAAACATTACAAACTTAAAAGTAAAAATTATTTGAAAATCTGACAAAAATACGGTTTTAGTGATAGAAATAACTTCAATCCCATGAAGCATTGCGAACAACATAATCAAATTATATAAAGTATGAAATATAATACTACTGATTTAAAAATGTTGATTATACTGTATATATAAAAAACTAAATATTTTAAGTTTAGTGCAAAATATGCATATATATTCAAACATTTAAGTATTTTGAGAGCGTAGGAAGACCAAGTCGATTACGTCATTTGCAGTGTTCTTCATGGGAACTAACGAGATCTTTTGCCACTTTTTGCTTGTATCGACTCTCTGGTGGAAATTTCTGTACAGCATCATGGTTTTTTCACCACAAATTCTGCTGTTAAACACAATAATTGTTTTCAGGGTTTCAAGGTTTTGTCAGAAACATCACTGAAATGTTTGCTCCTTTGTATTTATTACGGCAATGGTATAACCTTGTGATTAAAGGTCTGATACATTAAGCAGTGCTCTAGCAGTCAACACAAAATCGAGTCCAGAATTTGGACACAGTGCCACAAAATAATCTAGGTTTAAATTCTGCAATGGTTGATTTGTGAAACTATCACCATTGTGGGCATTTGACCTTAATGGAGCTTTAATGGACCTTAATGGAGCTTTAACCAGACACCTTCCTGCTTTCTACTTCTTGCACAAGGATATTTTTGTGCAAGTCTGACAATACTGTTTTCTCTAGACCAGTGCTTAATTTGAGCCAGATCCTGCGCCGGAAAATGTCAGTTTAGGTGTTTAGGTGTCAAGGTGTCAGTGTCAAGTTTAGAGAGAGTGTACCTGATGAATTATTCTAATATAAATAAATTCATATCGACAAAATGTTAAAAAGACAGTCAAGCATATTTTCATTTTCATTTTCATTTTCCACGAGTAAAGCTGGTAGTGTTTCTAATCAAAAGAGATCCCGAAGATAGAACTGCTAATAATAATCAGGATAGCAGGAGACACGAGCAACTGGAGTTAGATCAGTCAGAATCAGAAATCGATAATGGAAAAGGCAACGACGTTGTCCGTGAGAGAATATCACTTTTTAATTGCTGTTTTTTATCCGGCAATTCTTTATTTACAAATTAAGCACTGCTCTAGACTAACCTCTTTCTCATTTTAAGCAGTTCTTTCTTTCTTTCTTTTACAGCAAACTGCCATGAGCAGATAATTGTGTTCTGTCTCTAACTAATAGAGCATGCAATGGTTTGAATGTTCTGTTTTAATGTCCAGACGTTTCTCAGAGAGAACTGGTTGTGCTGCCAATTTCACTCCACACCCTACAAAAAATGCTCATTGTACTCAACTAAAGCTAAAGCTGCACTACAATTTTCATATCACACTTTACAATAGGCATTTCAATAGCCAAATTATTTCAGATCATACAACAAATGGCAATATGGGCAACAAATCCATCCATCCATCCATCCATCCATCATTATTTGTTCTCATTTTATTACTGACTGCTTACTTTAATAATGTTTTAATTTTACATTAATTATTCTAGTAGTTTTTGCTGTAGTATCGAAATTAAAATAGAGAATTGTTATATTTCACTGGTGTCAAAATATTTGAACCAGTGACCCAATCCTTAGCACTGAGCCCTGCTGGAGCAGCTCTAAAAATGTGCTGTGCAATTAAATTATAGATAAAATATGATAGAGCAATAGAATGAATAGTGAAAGTAACAGAAGCTCATACAATACATTTTAACATGCATAAGCATTAAAGGGGTGGTATAATGCCCTTTTCACAAGATGTAAAATAAGTATTTGATGTCCCCAGAGTGTGTATGTGAAGTTTTAGCTCAAAAAACCCCACAGATAATTTTATATAGCATGTTCAAATTGTACATTTTTGAGGGTGAGCAAAAATGCACTGTTTTGTGTCTGTTCTTTTAAATGCAAATGAGCTGCTGCTTCCAGCACAGAGGGCGGAGCTTCAACAGTTTGCACTCACACAGACATGCACTGAAAATTTCAAAAACTTTTAGCCTTTTATGTTCAAACTGGATTCAGACAATGATGGAGAGACTCAAGAAGAAGTGACAACATGAAGAATGCAACAGAACGTTTCTGAATGGTTAGTTGATGAATTTATGTAGCTTATGTGTAGTTATCTTTTAGTCATTGATTAGCATATTCTGTCTTGATAATCTACTGTATAAATCGTGTTCAGGGGTTGGGGTTTATGTAAATTTTAGGGTTGGTGATGTCACTAACCTGGAGGAATGTCGTGTAGTCCCTACCAGCCGTTTATTGTAGCCCTTAAAAAGCGATTTCTTTAAAGCCACACTAAGTAGAAATTGTGTTTTTGTCAAACAGCGACCCCTAGAGTCGCTGTGGAATACTTGCACTGTCGTAAATTATATTATAACATTTTTACATGATTGCAGCTAAATCACAAGTAAATAGTCTATAGTCTAGGCCTACTGTATAATTTAATTTGTGTTGTTTTTATTGGAATGTAAACATTACAAAATGCCAGATAACATCAATTAAGTTAAATGTACGTCGCATTATTTCATAACATTGGCCGTTATGATGTCATTAGACATGATTATTGCAATTTATCATAATAGTTTGCAAATTGTGCTCGTTTACACTATTTACAACCTCTACGTTAGGCTTATTTATGATAATTATGTGAGATATTGAAAGCTGTTCTCATGATAATCGCAGGAATCAATCAACAGCGTCGTCTGATATCCCTCAGGACTACGTGATAAATACACCTCACAACACCTGAGTTCAGCTGGCAAACTAATTCGTGAGGCATAGCTATCTGATTTATCAAAACGATTCCATTTACACCTGGTCACATAAATGTATTTTTGCGAAACGGATTTAAATTCGATCTTCAATTCTTGCGCTTTATGCAGATTTAATGGAGTTCACGTCACCGAAAGCAACAGATATGAGCTGCATTTTATAGATCATCAGCTAAAATTTCAAAATCAAAGACCGCAATAAGAGAGAGCAGTAACAGCCCTGGTAAGATCATTTCGTTTCTTTACTTTTAATGATGAAGATTGTGTGATAAGCGTCTGCGACTTACTTTCACTTTGATTTGCGATAGTTTGCACGTTGGCTTGATGCAGTTGCTCATCTGCGGTGATGCGTGTTCCAGCGCGTCGTCATATCTGGATATAACATAATAGCCTATACAACGCTCTCACATGTTTTTTTTGTTTTTTTTTTAGCATTTTTGGGAGGAGTACAATTTACATATGTGGTTTCAAAAACCATATGCATTTACACTTGTCCAGTTTCGTCTGGAATGCGTCTCAGATCTCCTCCTGAAGTGGTTTGAGGGATCGGATTCAAATCCGTCTCAAATGCGTTTCGGAGGGCATTTAAACCTGGACTTTTCACGATCGGATAGCTATCCGATCTGAGAAAGTGCATGAAGTGGCCAGGTGTAAACAACCCCCATGACAAAAACATACGCACGAAAGCCGAAAACAAACGCTGGTTGGCCTCTCACGTCCAAATTTGACGGGGGAAGTGACGTATGCCGTAAAGCAGTCGAATTTTGTAGTTCTTTTTGTGCTCTTGTTACTACCCGAACACCGAAGTTACATAGTGCCAGTAAAAGCGATACAGACCCTGTCAGGCTATGGCAGACGTGTCATTCAACCTATTGTAAGTCGATGTACCATCACAAGGATCTTGGAAATATATTATGAAGGTTGAAAAGTTACATAGTGTCGCTTTAAAAGCAAAGAAAGCTTGGCCTTGAAGAGAGACTTTAAGATTATTCCATCTTTGAGTATCACTCTTTATCTTGCCTAAAATGTTATTAAAATTGGAGATAATATTACCAGTTAAGACTGATGCCTTAGGTGAGTGGTAAAGTGTCTTAATCATAGAAATGTAATGTTCACCTAAACCAAAACATTGCAGAACTGCCCACATATAGTTCCACTCTAGCCTGTCAAAGGCTTTTTCTGTGTCAAGTGATAAAACTGCACAAGGGCTCGGATGAGCGTCTGCAAAATCAAGAAGATGAAAAAGTTTACGCATATTATCGGATGCGTGACACCCCTTAATAAAACCAGTTTGGTCCTCCTTAATTAAGCGATAAATTACTTTCTCCATGGGAGAGGCAAGAACTTTAGTATAATCTTTTAAATCACATGGGATGAGTGATACTGGTCTGTAGTTGGAGCAATCTAGCGGATCTTTCCCCTTTTTAAGAAGCAATGATTTCACAGATGTTTTTTGATCTCTATGAAAAGCCCCGTGCTCAATTGCAAAATTAAACGAATCAAGTGATGAGAGCATGAGAGTCCCTACCAAATCCCATATTTCTAAATACATTTCAGGAGGTAGGCCATCTAGGCCTGATGACTTGCCCTTTTGAAGACTTTTTAGTGATTCATGGAGCTCCTCCAAATTTAACGGGGCCTCCAAAGAGTCTTTATCCATATGTGGGATCCGAGGCAGTACTAATTTACCTAGATACTCTTTGCAGATTAACTCATCAAAATCGGTTTCGGCTTTGTATGAATTTGTGTAAAAATCTTGAAATATGTCATTAATTATCACAGGATTGGTGGTGACCTGATCATCTGAAGATTTTACTGCACTGATAAATGCCGATAATTGGCTAGGTCAACTTTTTGCCTAGTTCTATGTTGAAGAATGAACAAAAAGGGTGGCAAACCACACACTGATCCACTCTAGACTGGAAAAGTCTACAAAAACATTTTATTTTATAAATTGCATCGTTCAAATGCCCAGTTCTATGTAAAATAAACTCTGCCTTTGATTGTGAGAGTAAATCATATTCTTCTTTTAAGGAGGACAATCGTGTAGCTTGTTGATCAGAAAAAGTTTATTTTTGTAATAATTGGATCTTACTTTCTAATTGTGTAAACTGCCAGGTTTTGAGGGTTGATGAATTTTGGCTTGTTTTGCAGCCACAGCACCTTGGCACCTTTCAGTCATTGAATCAATCATGAACTACTCTGTATACCAAATTATTCTAGAGACAAATGTGAGGTCATCAGTCCGACATCTAAAGCTTGGTCGAAATTGGGAATCAAGAAAAGAATCAAGGTGTTTCGCTTGCCCAGTCAAAGTCCAGACCTCAACTCGACTGAAATGTTGCGTCAGGACCTTAAAGGACAAGTTCGGTATTTTACACTTAAAGCCCTGTTTTCAGATCGTTTCTGATGAAATACAATGGTTAAGATTGAAATTTGGACACATGCTGCTGGCCCGAGAATTTTCGGTTTCTGTGGTAGCACCCCCCCACCTCCACAATGGTTGCATAGGTGAACTTGAACAATCCTTCCTAAAACGCATTAAACTTTCGTTTACAAAGACGTGAAACTCACCGAGTGGTCAGGGGTGTTCACTGATATGTCCAACTTTTGCAGCGATTTTTGTGTGAGCATATCAGTGAACACCCCTGACCACTCGGTGAGTTTCACGTCTTTGTAAACGAAAGTTTAATGCGTTTTAGGAAGGATTGTTCCAGTGCACCTATGCAACCATTGTGGGGGAAACCGAAAATTCTCGGGCCAGCAGCATTTGTCCAAATTTCAGTCTTAACCATTGTATTTCATCAGAAACGATCTGAAAACAGGGCTTTAAGTGTAAAATACCGAACTTGTCCTTTAAGACAGCTGTGCATTAACAAAAACACCAAAACCCACACACCTCAATAGGGGCTTTTGCACCGGAGGAACATTTTCATAGTTCCTAGAACTAATGGCGGAGTACCCGCCTTTTGGCGTGTTCGCACCGCAGGAACTGGGAACGATTTTAGTTTTTGGAACTCCTTTTGGGGGAACTAAATTAGCTCCTACCTCAGAGCAGGGTCTAACCCAGCACAATAGGAAATACCAGTGACGTTAGCGTATGCTGATTGTCCAGCACCCGCCATTTAAAAAAAAAAAAATGAAACACAGATTATAGCCAATATATTTACTCCACAATCTAACTCTATGAACATGGAAAATGGTAAAAGATGGGCCTCTTATGCTTTACACTAAGGAAAAAATCCAACGCAAAATAATCTTTGAGGGGACCAAGCGAAACATGATTATGTATTTCTGCTCAGCTAGCGACATTGAGCATCAACCACACGGCAAACGCTAACGGCCATTTTACACCCCAAGCGGGAGCAGCATGTATTTTTTTCGGCGTATATGTTAACCAATGATTGCATTCACACTGGGAGCAGGAGCAAGCTCAATTAAAGTGAAAGCACACTTTTGATGGACAAAATAAATATGATTTCACACAAAAAGTGCCCAAAATGCACAGAATAAGCATGTCAGTGAATAAGAAAAGACAATGAAGACTCAAAAATATTTATGGAAGATTTACCCATTTAAACTTGTTTTTAGTTATTCAGTTTGGGTGAAAGTATGGTGTATTATAAAAATAAAAATAAACTAAAGTAAACTAGCTGGAAAATATTATATATAAACTTTTTTTATAGGCTAGCACTGCCCAAATCAAACCCGAGTGTGCGTTTTTGAGTTTGGTGTCTTGTAAACATAGAAAGTATGACTGAAATGACAAGATCGGAGCTGTTTTCTTGGTTGTGTTTGTTGTTTACCATTTACATGTGAATGTTGTACACCTCCCCATCCGAACAAACTTTCAAGACCATCAAGTTTATAAATGACCAACTTCTAAAAACAATTTTATTGTTGTCTTTGTAAAGAAAAGCTCGCTGGAGCCGCTGCTGTGACGCTGTACAAACGCTTCCAGTGTGAATACTCTCGCGCGTCTGCAGCTGCAGTGAAGATGTAGTTACGCTGACGTGAAGCTCAAGCATGCGGTGTGAAACAGCCATAATACTTTTTCATATACTGTCTACTTTCTTTGTATTGCAGCTCTATGTAATAATGTATTAGACAGGACTGTTAAACAGATCATAAACTAATGAACACGGAGAATGCGAGCACTGTCTGCTCAGGCTCTGACGTTCTCAGCGCCGTCAAAATAAAGGTCACAACATTAAGCACCGCTTGCGTCACTTCTGAGTTCCTACTGGCGGTGCGAATGCAACCAGGAAAATGACTTTTTATTTTCGGGGATCCACCCTGGTGACTTGTTCCTAGAATTACCCGGTGCGAAAGCCCATAATGAACTGAAGCAACGTTGTAAAGAAGAGCAGGCCACAATTCCTCCAGAACGATGCAAGAGACTGATACTGCCATACAGAAAAAGATTCTTTCAACTTATTGCTGCTAAAAGTGTCTCTACAAGCAATTGAATCATAGGGTGTACTTAGTTTGTCACCCATGGATTTTCCATCTTGGCTTTATTTCTGTTAAATAAATAATGACACAATAGTACGTGTGTGTGTATATGTATATGTGTGTGTGTGTATGTATATATATATATATATATATATATATATATATATATATATATATATATATATATATATATATTTATATATATTTATATATTTATATATTTATATATTTATTTATTTCATACTGTTACAGCGGAATACAAAGGGAAAAAAAGAAGAAAAAATTAATGCAGCTACTGAAAAGAGCCTTTGCCATAGATATTCGTTATACCGTCACATTAAAATACCATTACTTTATTCTCCTGATGTCGGAAAATAGAACATGAAGAAATTTTACAGCTCTTTCAGTCAAAATGACAGATAAGGATTATTTGTAGTGCAACCTTATTATTTGAAAATAATTGTTTGTCTTTTTGAGTGGAAATTCCTCAAACCGGAAATGCCTCCCATAATGTTCTCCCATAATGTTCAACAGCTCTTTCAGTCAAAATGACAGATAAGGATTATTTGTAGTGCAACCTTATTATTTGAAAATAATTGTTTGTCTTTTTGAGTGGAAATTCCTCAAACCGGAAATGCCTCCCATAATGTAAAATGTGTAAAAGGTGGATTTTCAGGATGTGTTTTTTGTATTCCTGCTTTTTCATTTGTTTTATTTTTATTGTTGATCTGTTGATCATTAATGTCATAATGGCGTGTTGTAACATCAATGTTTTTGGTATGAGTTGCAAATATATATATTATATATATAAAAAAAATGTTTTACAAAGTAGTGTGTTTTTTGGTTTGGATTTATGGCATCATTTGTTTTCACTGGGATTCCCTTACACTTGTAAAACAAGATGTATTAGCAAGTTTGGCAGTCATGGAAAACTTCAGAGTGGCGTTACATAAGAGTACTTCCAGATGGGAAGTTTATGAATTGGTCATCAGAAGCATCATAAACATAAAAATGAAATACTCCACAGAACATTTATTGTGCAAATTTACTGGCTAATTGCTCATCTGCTTGGAGACACTACCATTTTTTACAGTTATAAATTATATTGCAGTTATATTGATTCGTGTCAGCAGATTTTGCTCTGCGTTCGTAGAATGACCTCTCCTCCTTGTAAATTTGAGACTATGCTAATGCCAAAAGGTCTCTGAATGAGTCTATTCCAGGCATATTCAAATAGTGGCCCCTTGCTGTGTTCCAACTGGACTATGATACATGTTACAACCTTATTTAATATCTAGAGGGATTAAGGAATGTAACATTAAAATAATGAGCGTGTACTGGAAAACATCAAACACATCACCCGATTGAGTTTTCTTAGGGAAGTGATTTATTACAATGAGTCTCAACATGAGAAGGACACCTCAAAGTAATTAGTTAGATTATAATAAAGAAAGGTAAAGAGAAAAGAACTAGATTTGTGCCAAATCAAAAAACTAAATAAAACCAAAAACCAGTCTCACTAAAAAAAACAACAACGTAATCTGACTAGATCAACGTCCAGCAAGAACCAAACAAAACATCTTCAGCGTCAAAAAGACGCCCTAAATAAACTATTCTTACTAACAAAACAAAACTTACAAGGAGTGGCACAAATCACTAAACTGGTGTTCTAAACACAAATTGATCTCTCAGTGTGGCATATGTATATCACGTGATATCTAAGCTGTTCTTTTCTCTTTCCCCATTTAACAGTAGATCAAACCACCAGACAGAATAAATGGTGATACTCACAAGGAAAAAAACAGCGCAAATGAGCCTCACTTACGGAGGTCTCATTACTGAGTTATCAAAGAACACATCAATCCAATTAATGGTACAGGTCAGGCAAAACTAACAAGCGAGAGCTCTAGCGTGCACAAAGTCATCTCCCGCCTCCAACACAGGTGCGCTCTTTATAGGCACATGGCGCGCCCTCATTGGTGTAGCCGCGTTGAATCATCATCCAACAGCAATGATGACGATGACATCGCCCGGATGATTGACAGATGGATAAGCCAATCAGGTAGCCGCATCATCCTGCTGACAGTGATAGTGAAAGAAAAGAAAGAGCGTACGGGAGGGAAAAAACAACAACAACAACAACAGCTCCAAACAGATGACAGTATAAGACGTAACAATACATACTGACAACTGTAGCACTATTTTACTGTTTGTACAGTGAGCAGCACATCAAAACAACGGAGCTGTACTCACTGAGCTCATATTGATAACTATTTTGACTGTTTGGATTTTATTTTTATTTTACAAAGCACTACTGTTGCCCAGATGGAAATTATAATTATTCCAAAAAAGTATTGTCTGGAACTCAGCTGAGAAGGAACTATAGAGACTGTTGTTTACAGCCAACCTAAAACTTTTATCCATTATCATATGTGTAGTATTAGAGTAGATTTAGAGTGTTTCTGGACTAAAACATTGCATTTTTTTTTCTTTTAATAGCATCAACAATAAGCTCCAGCAGCCAGAGGCCGCATCAGGAGTGCTGGAGTATGCCATGAAACACTTTGGAGAACTGGTAAGAGCTTTAAAACCTTATTCATCTGTTTATTATTTATGCATTGATTACATAAGATGAGCACTTGGGTGAATTTCACAAAGCCCGTCAAGAAAGGTTTTGGCCATTTTTCACCTCAAAAAAATATTTTTGACTTTTTCCCTCATTATTTTCATGAGAATTAAGGGAAAATAGTAGCTATTTGTCTCTCTTCATCTGAAAGTAATTTTTTAATAGCTAAGCCTTTTGTTCACATTTATGTAACCTTTATTTTTTTTTTGTAATATATTTTTTTAAATGTTGAGAAGTTTTGAAACATCATATGATGCACTAGCCTGGATGCCAGCTGAACTTAGCCCCGCCCACAACATTTGAGGTCGGGAAGTTCAGTCTGGACTTGATCCGTTGTGGAGCAACTATGCTCGAACCAGAGCTGTTCGGACCAATCAAATTGTCAGGGCGGGCTTTATACGATGATGGACAGATGATCAGCAGTAACGTAATCATCCACGTCACCAAAGAGCACTTGGGTTGAATTCGTTTACAACAAAGACGACTGCCGCTGGAGAATTGAGATGTGTAGATTCTGCCATCGCGTCTGTAATAGAAGATATCGATAGCGCATTAATTTTAAAAGAGGAACAGAGAACCGCAATCAAGGCATTTGTCGATCGGAAAGATGAATGAAGAACATACGTCACTTACTCCGTTGCTTTGATTGGTTGTAGGTCTATCCAATTGAGTGCAGAGGCATTTTCTTTCCTGGTTCGGTTGAAACAAGCCCCATAATCACAGCCCAATGAAGCAGTATCAGACTCATATTCTGACTAGAATCTGAGTACTCCTGTCTTCAAAGTGTCTCCTGCTGTCCAGAAACACAGGACATGTCTTGGAAGATATGTTGCTACGTTTACACATCTATTGCGTAACGCCACAGACTTTCTTTGTTAACACTTGACTGTGATTCCTAATTGCTCCAACATGTAGTTTGAGACCTCTTTGATTTTTTTCAGGTTTGTATATTTGTCAAGATATAAATGTAAGCATTTCAAAACATATTTAACTAAAACAACACCCTCAGCACCCCTATTTCCAGCGATACTGCTTGTAGAAGAATTCAGGCTCATCGGTGTAGATTTGCTTTGTATATTTTTTTTCTGTTGTAGCCTTTCAAATCGTATTAGCCCCAAATGACATACAGATACTTTAAGTGTCTTAAGCTATATGAACATTTTTAATTTTACACTTTCATTCATCAAAAGCCTGCTTTAAAAAACTCAATTTCCTTCATTTTATAAAATATGCCCTGATGAAGTGTTATTTCTAACATTGCTAAGCCATCCATTACTCTGGCAGATGCTCACAGTGGACTTGCTGCCAATTTTAAAATAAACAGTTGCTTTGCCCTTCCATTAAAGGGATGGTTCGGAGTAAAATCAACCTACGGTCCTTTGCACCATGACCAAGAGCCAAACACCCCCCCCCCCCCCCCCCCCCCCCCCCCCCCAGAAGCCTTTTTTCCCTTTGTCGAACATTATTAAAGTTAGAGCTTATTTAGAGATATCAGCCGAATGGCTTAGTGCAGGCGCTAATGGATCCAAGGATGTATCTCGTAAATTACCCCACTAATAATGCCCAGAATGGTGCCAAACTTCTACAGTAGTCGAAAAAAGGTTCTATACTCATAATACGAGGCATTGGAAAGTTTGTAAGTACATCAGGAGTTTATTTAAATAACACTTGCCCGATGGCTCATGCTACCGCTAACCCAGCCGTCGAGGTCACTTCCGTTATTTGGGAAAAGCACGTAAAAGTCCTGGCAGAAAGCAATGCATAAGGCATTACATGTAGTGTAATGACGAATTATTATTTTTTCCAAAGTGTTGGCAACTTAGTGTTAACTAATAATTGTTTGCAAACTGGTACTACCAACAAAATATTAGTGCATTCCGGAAACCTTGTGGATTAATGCATCTTTTGTTAATGTAATGTTTTAACATTCCTTCATCATACCTTTTCAAGTCAATGTAAACAGGTCGGGTATGGGATGGTTTGTTTATATTCTTTATAAAAAAAAAATAATAATTTATTAATTATTATTATTATTATTATTTATTCTTTTTGTATTATTGGTAAAGGGACATCTGTAAGATTTAAAAAAATAAAAATAATAATTGTCTTCCAATAAAGCTTACTTGACAAAAAAAAAAAAAATATTAGTGCATTCCTGGAAATGGGCGTCGTTACACTATGAGTGTTTGGGTCAAGGTCATGGTGCAAAGGACCCTAGGTTGATTTTACTCCGAACCATCCCTTTAAATATTGGAACAGCAATTGGAGCTATCTATACTCTGCTGCCTGCATTCCCATGGATGTGATTGTGTGAAGTTGAAAATCCTGATTGTTCAGTACCAAGATGAGCTTAATTAATGTGGCTTGCTTAAAGTTTTACACAATTGCTAAGACACATTTCTTGAAACCTTTATTCATTTTCTCACAACCAAAACACAAAACCAAATCTTCAAACTACATTCACAAAACCCGACTCTTCTGGCAAAATCAAACAATCGTCTCAAAACCATTTCACCTGTACTCAAAATCAAACAATGATTTTAGATCATGCACACCTCAGTCCATTTAAAAAAACGCTACAGATCATTTATTAGACACTAAATAATAATAAAAAACACAGCATGCAATTAATTAAAAAAACGTGTATTGTACACAGTTAATACATTTTGTAATTACGTTAAAAAAAAGTATAATTAGCGCAGCTTAGTAAGGTAAATATATTGTATACTGTATGTACTGCAAGTATAGTATTGTATTGAATATTGTATAGTATTGAATGTTTGTATATTAAGTACTTGCATACTGTAAAAATACAGTGGGCCAAATGTCAAGCCCAAAAGGTCAAAGAAAACTCTAAATGAAAAGCATGTTACAGTACACTCAATAAAGTTGTATAGCTGCTAAATTAAAGTCAATGAGAGATTCATTCTGCATCAGCATCACGTCTTCATGTTGGGTCCAGCCTGAGGACTTTGTTCACATCACAGACAATTTTCTTGCCAGGCAAAGGAAAAAAAACCTCTGTTTGCCAGATCCAGCCTTGACAACATTCTCCACACCTTGCTCTTTCTCATCCTTATCTTATCTTGCACATATTCTTCTGCTCTCCTTCTCAGATTGTTTCCATCCATTGTCCGTATCAATATGAATGAAGTGCACCCGTGCCACCTGTACACTCTGAGCTGGCTTATATTTTGTACAGTTGGTTTGATCACATCATTAGAAACAAGTGTGAACAATTTTGAGCCGTTGTGTGCAAACGATGACAACTGTGTTGTAGTTGTGTAACTTTTGCCACTTGTGTTTACCGTTTTGTAACAAGTGCATCACAGTGCAAAATGTGTTTTAGTGAGTGAGAATATGTTTTGCAAAAAAGAGTGCATGAAATTTGCTAATGGTGTCTAACTTCCTGAACTTGGGTTTAGTGTCTTAGCAGTTGTGAAAAACTGTAATTTTCATCCCCCTCCCATCTAAAAGAAATTTTAGTCCCTGATTTTTCTGACTGCTCCCTTTAGGAATGATATTATGTGTGCTATGAGATTTTGGTTCATTTAAATTATTTTCATCATTCATCCTTTTATGTTTTGTCTTCCACTACAGGAGATTCAGGCCACCTGGTACGAGAAACTTCATGAGTGGGAAGATGCTCTGGTCGCCTACGATAAAAAAATTGACATGAACAAAGATGATCCGGAGCTCATTCTGGGTCGCATGAGATGTCTGGAAGCGCTAGGCGAATGGTATGCACACGTTACATAACTTGTCAATTTCTGGAAGTGAGCAGGTTCATGCATGTCATTTGTACATTTTGTTGCATTATAAATGTATTGAATACCCCCCTTTTTATCAGATAGTTATATGTAGTCATATTCTTATTGAAGGCAAGGCAAGGCAAGGCAAGGCAAGTTTATTTATATAGCACATTTCATACACAATGGCAATTCAAAGTGCTTTACATAGAAGAAATTAAAATAATAAAAAGAAATAAGAATAATTAAAACAGTTTAGAAAAATAAAATAAAATACAGTACTTTTAAAAATAAAAAAAGAATATTATTATAGATCTTTCCTTCAAAGGATTCCCTTAAGACTTAAATCTTTCCTTCCTTTAACCTTCAATCTTCTTACGACTTCCATCTATCAACTTTCCTTTAACTTTCTTTTCTCCCTCATTTACTCACACGTTCTTTTCACTTTCTTTAGCACTGCGTTCACATTCTTTCTCAGACAAAAACTTTAATATCGTCATTTAAATACTGTTCTACTTTCAAACCCACATTAATACACGTCACTTTCACATTATCACTTTCTTTTACCTTCTGAGTGGGCATTTACAGTTACGGGCTAAATGCCCTGCTGACATAGGAGAAATTAAAATAATTAAAAGAAATAAGAATAATCAAAACAGTTTAGAAAAATAAAATAAAATACAGTACAGTACAAACAGTCGGACGAACAGCGGCACAGTGCTCATTCAGTAAATGCATAGCTAAACAGAAGTGTTGAGTCTGGATTTGAATGTGACCACTGTAGGAGCACATCTGATCTCTTCTGGAAGCTGGTTCCAGCTGTGGCTGGCATAATAGCTAAAAGCAGACTCACCATGTTTAGAGTGAACCCTTGGTATTTCTAGCTGATATGATCCTAATGATCTGAGTGATCTGTTGGGTTTATATTCAGTGAGCATATCTGCAATGTATTGAGGTCCTAGGCCATTGAATGATTTATATACCAGTAATAATACTTTAAAATCAATCCTAAATCTAACTGGGAGCCAGTGTAAAGACCTGAGGACTGGTGTGATATGTTAATATTTTCTGGTTCTGCTCAGAATCCTAGCGGCAGCGTTCTGTATGAGCTGCAACTGTCTTATGGTCTTTTTGGGAAGGCCAGTGAGGAGTCCATTACAATAATCCACCCTGCTGGTGATGAAAGCATGCACAAGTTTCTCTAAGTCTTGTCTGGAAACAAAGCATCTAATTCTTGCAATATTTTTCAGATGATAGTATGCTGATTTAGTTATTGCTTTGACATGACTACTGAAACTAAGGTCTGACTCTAGTGTCACACCAAGATTCCTGACTTGATGTTTAGTTGTTTGACCCCTAGAGTGAAGGTATGCGTTCACCTTGAGAACTTCATCTTTGTTTCCAAACGCAATAACTTCAGTTTTGTCTTTGTTTAATTGAAGAAAGTTTTGACACATCCAACTGTTGACTTCGTCAATGCATCGGCACAAGGAGTTAAAAAGAGCAGCTAGACCCTCACCTCTCCTAACAGCTCTGCAGACACTCATAAAAGTAAAGTTAGGAGGGCATGTTTCATTGAGGATTGTTGCACTGCAGCTGTCTTCTAGCCAGGTTTAATTTAGAAACATAAAGTCCAGGTTGTTTGTGGTTATTAAGTCGTTGACTAGAAGTGATTTATTTTTAAGTGAGCGAATGTTTAAAAGTGCTAACTTAACAGTCTTACTTTTTGTCCCCACAGCAATCTTAGTTTGACATGTAATAGGCACCAGATTAGTTGGGTTTGCTGTACGGCTATTGAAGGCCTTAGACTTTCTATCTTGTAATAGAACAGCAATAGGGAAAGATACAGGCACACTGGGTTCCCGCTTGTTCTGTAAACATTTGAGAAAGTTACTGTTATCATAGCAGGAACCCAAAACACATCAGGCAAATGAAGGCAAATGTTTATTTTTTGTGACTAGATAGGATGGACAGGTAAATGTTTCTAAGCAGGCAGTTTGTAGTGCTGTCAGATGTTACCCAGATGTTATTAGTTACTGATTCATTTGTGAACTGATTTTTACATTTGTGCCAAACATAATTTTATAACATCAAAAAACATGATAACCACAAGCTGTGAAATGTTCAAAGGAAAATTGACTACAATTCTGACATATGAAGCCATGTAAATGTATAAGTGGCATTCTTACATGTTTGTCAAGAGTGCATTGGAAATGATTGGATAAAAGAAAAGAAAGATGAGGACAATGCTGGTTACTGAATGCATTGCATGTATACAGCGATTTAATAGTACACCGCTAACATGTACTGTAAACATGAATGTCATTTTACGTCTTGCTATAACCAGCTTTCTTTGCTTTCTGATATGTGCATATAAAAGCACTTACAGTATTAACTCTAGTTCTTGATATATTCAAAATTACACTATGGAAAGTAATTTCCAATGTGAAATATATTTTCTCTTTTTGCCCTCATGGAAACACAGTGATTATGCACTCATGGAAACATTTATTTTTCTCGACTTTTGAAAGAAAAAAATCTTACTGACAGTCATTTACTGGGAACAGTTTGTGTGGGAGAGTGCCTGGCATGAGGGCTGACTTCCTGGATGTGTTGCAGTCAGTGAATCCGGTAATAGGACAAGGAATAGATGGCAATAGTGGAAACAGGGAATAATAGGAAATCAATAGCAATTGTTAGCTATAATTAAAAATGATTCTTTTGTCCCATACTTGTTTGTGCTGTATTTGTATGCCTTTAAAATAATCATTCTTTTGGCTTGGCAACATACTAACAGCAAGTTCTGTTGGAAATATTGGTGAGCCAAATCTCTTTTGCATTTCACATGAGAAACATTCTGCCTATGTAGAACATTCCAAAATACTCTCTTATAAATGGCCATTTCAGTTATGGATGCTGTCTTAAACTGCATCGCAGCAGCTGATGCTGGATGCAACAAAGTGGCCGTTGCAAATTAATTTGTCCTTTGTGTTAGAAGTGTAGCACAGGTGCTTGGAGTATGTCAGAAATAGAACAGAGCATTCGTTTACTGTCTGGGATTTGTCACGTTGCATTGCCCACCGCACCACTGCATCCAGTGTAAACAGCATCACTGATTATGTGTGGACACTGTGTTAGAAGTTAGCTTTTTGTTTTATAAAGGTGTGTTTCACCCAAAATTTTAATTCTGTCGTTTTGTCATTTGGAAGTCATTCCACACTCATAACACTTTCGTTCATCTTCAAAACACAAATTAAGATATTTTTATTGAAACCTGAGAGATTTAATTCTACCAAAACTTTGACATTCAAAAATATCATAAAAACAGATTGAATTTATGCTTTTATTCACATCAAATATGGGGGATCAAACATGCTGATGTGTGAGGACCAGTGGCAGGACAACAATATCTCAGGTCACATTAAAATAATCTTTATTTGTGTTTTGAAGTTAGGTTTAGAAATTGGTTTGGTTTGAATAATAGGTTAGAAATGACATTTGGGTAAGTAAATGATGACAGACTTTTTAAGTAAGTAAAGATGACAGAGTGGATCGTTTGTGCGAGTCGGCGCAGAACACAAAAGTATCAAACAAAACGATCATAAATGGCCCTAAATTCAAGATATGGGGGCAAAGAAAATGCCCCACACAATTAAACTAAAAACATTATGACTGTCATGATTAAAGTGAAATGCTAAAATGAATAAAGAAGTCTTGATTGCAGCATTACATTTAGATTTGCTCGCATTGCATTCAAATGTTTGTTTTTTTAGGCTATTTAAAATTACATTTTTAAAATGACATTGCATGCATACAGTGATTTATTAGTACACCGCTAACATAATGCATGTAATGCGAACATGAATGTCGTTTTACGTCGTACTATAAACAGCTTTCTGATATGTGCATATAAAAACACTTACAGTATTAACTCTAGTTCTTATATATTCAGTAAGCTTCACTGAGCTGATTAATGATTGTTAGTCTCATGACCTCAGAGGTTTATCATCCTGAGATTTATGGTTTGTTGCTCAGTAGTACGTTTATTTATTTCACACCTGATTCTGTTATCAAGAATTCCTTCCAGTGCTTTTTAAAAATACACTGGACTCTACAATTTTTTTGTAGATAAGCTATGTATTGCATGGTAAAGCCTTCAAATCATTATGCATTTTGGTCATTGTGAAAGGTTCTACATCATTAAGTAAGATATAATAAAATAAAAATGAATGTGTTGTATCAGAAATCCAAACCAATACTAGACCCCACCGACTTATTTTTAACCATCCTAAGCATTCACAACATTAGTTTTTTTGTTTTAACTAATAGGACGATCCATACTGTAAATTAAGCACTTGTATTGAGGTTTAAAGTGTCTGCATGCATTACTCTAGCATAATTACCCATAAGTATCCACATTGCACACCTCTGTAAGTATCTAACTCTCCTCTAAACGTGTAATTCACGTGACACCCATCCAACTTCTGCTGTTTTTTGTTTTTTTTGGTCAAATTTCCATGTGACATTCCATTCCAGTGAGTAATAGACTGTTCCCGTGTAAAGGTACTGGAGCCCTTTTTCCTGTCTCGCTGTTAATGTGTGTCTTTGTGTTTTAGGCCTGTCTGCAGCCTGGAACCTTGTATTTTGCAAGGCCCCATAAGTAATGTTTTTTCCAGGTGGCAGGGAAAACACATTTGTTTCAGATCCCCCACCACATCTCATGAAACCCATATGAGCAGTGTCTCGCAGGGCTAATCATAGGGACCCTTTCTTCACAACCCCCAGCAACGTCACACATGGTTTGCTTGTGTCTGTGTCAGCACTGTTAGCCTCAAAGGGCCCATTTGTTTTAAAGGTGCACCATTCCTAAATGTGGTATGATGTCATTGCTTTTTGCAGTTTATCACAGCCCGAGCTGTGGCAAGGGATTTTTTGGGTGAAAAGTTCCCAGCTTGGACACAAACAGAAGCTCTCACTGATGAGTGACTGACCTTTCACATCTGTTCTTTGCTTTTGGTCTTTATGAACTGTAAGATGGTGTGCTTATGCTTTGCCAGGAACAATCATTAAAAAATGGGAGTGTTAAATCCTGCTCTTTTTTCAACACCCTTTTTTTTTATAAACACAATTATGATTCTTGTTTATTTGTATTTAATCATTTTCATATTGTATACAGAATGTTTAATATACAAGGCAGTGCGAAGAAATTCAGACCTCTTTTTTCACATTTTGCTATATTGCATGATTGGAGCATTGCTAAACTGCTTTAAATTACTTTTTCACATCAGTTTACAATCCACATCCCATAATGAAAAAAACAACAACAACAAAAAACTGATTTGTAATATCTTTGCAAATGAGGTCAAGCCATGAGGTCAAAGGAACTGACAGCAGGAACTGACAGAGGAAGGATTAAAAAAACTAAAAAAAACTAAATAAATAAAAACTTCTGCATTAAACGTTTATGCAGAACCACCTGCACAGTGGTCTCCATAATTCTTTATTGGAAGAGGTTTTAGAACAACCAGGACTCTTCCTAGAACCTTAAAGCGGTGTAGCATATAAGGCTGCAACAATAAAATGTGAAAAAAATAAAGGGGTCTGTATACTCTCGCATGGCACTGTATATGAATGCACCAACTAATAAACAGAATTATTTACTAATAGGTTTTGCTAAAGTATTGTAAGGGACATTTTTGATTGATGATTCAAATTAATATTTGAATTGAGTTTCACCGACTCTGATGCAACTTTATTTTATTTATTTTTTCTGAACGAAGCTATGTCCATGAAACCTTCTCACTCATACTCACACAGATAGCAATGGGGAATTGATTGAGTTTGACAATGTTGTCAAATGTTGAGGAAGGGCTTATGCTTGTTTTTACCTTGATTTTCACAGAACAGTAACCAGAAAGAAAGAAAAAAATCTGTTGTGGCGTCTATGACTAGTTGGTGTCTCTTAAAGGGGTCATATAATGTCATTTTTGTACAAGCTAATATGATTCTTTAGGGTCTAAATTAAAAGTTTGTAATATACTTTAATTAAAAATTCTCATTAGTATTGTAAGAAAACACAAATTTTACCTGGTCAAAAACAGCTCTGTTTTCAGCACGCCGTTTAAGTGCATGTGTCTTTAAATGATAATGCGCTTTGCTCACCCCGCCCCTCTGTTCTGTGCATACACCGTTTATAACACAATAACACAATAACCATAACGCGTTGTTCATTATAAACATGGGATTATGAATTATATTGAGAATGTCATACATAGAAAATATGCTGTAATGTACCCTGAGTGTAAAAATAGCCACATTCATCGTGAAGCGTGCAAGCGATTTGCAAAGATTAATATAAAGATTAATATAAAGGTCAATAAAACGTTACACTCACTTCAGTTCTTCTGGAGGTGCAGCAGGAACACGAATAGTTGGTACTGATCCTTTTTTCAGGAGCAGCTTCTTAGCAAATAACCAGCTTTTTACTGACCTCGTTTATAAAGCAGTCTGGTGAAATGATTTGCGCAAACATGAAAGCATTGACGTTGATCGTGGGCAATATTCCCTTCGAAAACAAACTCAGCCACTGCGTCTTCAGCTGTACGGATTTAGGAACATCAACATGACTGCTGTGTTCGTTATTGCACCGAAGAACAGAACACCACAATCGCTTAGATGCCATTCTACTCAGTGCTCCAGCTATCAACACTGAACGCGCCGGTCGGCGCGGACTATGATTGACAGCTCGCTCACGAGGGCGGGTCTGTGTTGAAACGCTCCTGTCAATCAACCATCGTGGGAGGGGCGTCGATTTTGTGACGTCACAAAATCGAACAGCTTGATTTGAGATGGGAGGAAACATATAAGAAGATTTTTAAAAAAAAAACACGGGATGGATTTTTATCATTTTATGATGGTTGTGTACAGGCACTTACCCTTGACCCTTTTAAGTGTGCAAACTAGAAGAGTATTGGCAATGAGCATGCATTGCAATCTCCAAGGTTCTTGACAAGAGTAAGCTTTATTGTGGATCAGACTTTACTCCGATAGTCAAAATTCTGGTTATGTGAGGCTGCTTCCTCCTCTTCTGTCTTTCTTTCTCATTCTCTTTCTCTTGTTTCTTTGTCAGGGGTCAGCTGCATCAGCAGTGCTGTGAGGAGTGGACTCTGGTCAGTGAAGAGACTCAAGCTAAGATGGCCCGCATGGCAGCAGCTGCAGCATGGGGACTGGGTGAGGGGGGGAATGAGACATTTCACCTAATTCTAATTAAAAAACATCATTGTGTTTCGCATTGTACTAAAATTAGGTTGAAGTTCAGGAATTTGTGAATTCGTGTGTGTGATACAAGTGGCTTCAACTTCAACTGGCAGTTTTATCCAATTTTCACTAGTTTTGATAAAACACTGCTAGCAAGCCCCTGTTTAATTTCCACTTATTTCTCAAAAGGCAGCACTATAATCACATTAACACAATGATGCATAATTAAAATTACACTTCTATAGGACAGAGATGCAAACTGCTCACCTTTAGGGTGAAGTTTACTGTTATACATTTTGAGCAAAATTGGTTATTTACATAATTCGTGCAGTTTCATAGTTTTTGTAGTTTAGAGTGTTTGTTTGGGGTGCGATAAGGGGTTAGTGCACGAACGTACAACACATTCTTGATGTCAGACGGCAACAGCAGCCAATTGCAAGTCTGACAATACTATATATACATAGCAACATTAAGCTAGATGTTAACTACAGTTGGTTACATGAAGCAATAAGGCAACTTCCTAATGTAAGTGCTTTGAAGGCCATTCAAATTAGAATATTTGTTATTACAGAAATATCATACAATCATGTAATGTTAGTGTTTTAAAATCCCCAAAAGAAAATTGTAAATAAGTTTTATAATTGTAATTCACTAAATATTTATTTAAATTTAAAGACCTAATGTTGGTGTCTTTGTCTCTGCTTACCTGTAATAATAAAAAAGCTACATTTCACAACTCATATTTCAAGGAGGTGAGTTCATATGAAATACTTAAAATTAACAACAGCCACAAAAAAGTGCATTTTCATTTTCATGTACTTTCTAAGAAGATATGTTTTAATGAAGCAACAAGATTCTATTGTGACTTTTGACCTGAGAACACACAACTCAGAGTTCAAATGCTGTCATTATTCATCAGTCAATCAGTATCAGTTTAGAATAAATATAAATTAGAATTTACTGTGGTTACATCATTCTCATTTTCTCCTTGAAATAATTTGGATATAATATTGAGTATTCTTCTGCTTTTAAAATCTCCACATTGCTGGGAAACTTTATCTTGAATATGAGTCTCAGATATTGCATACAAATATTTTGTTTATATTATTAGTTTATTATTTTGTAGAAGATGTAATAGTTATATATAATATAATTCGCTTCTTTGTGTGTTTGTCAGGCCACTGGGACAGTATGGAAGAGTATACCTGTATGATCCCACGAGACACCCATGATGGAGCCTTTTACAGGGCAGTGCTTGCTCTACATCAGGATCTCTTCTCATTGGCTCAACAGGTACTTCATAATGAACAACTAATGAGAGTTATTAAATGAGCTGGATTTAAACTACCTCTAACCTAATTTTTCATCATCTAAAAATGTCCAACTCACTGTACATAGAAGAAACAACCAGGACGGAGATGAGGGGTAAAGTTGTTCAGTCAAAACGAGGAGCACAAAAGTTGGCGTGGTGCATTGTTTCTGTTATGTAACATTGGTCAAAGGCTACCATCAGTCTGCACATAAAATTACTTGGCTAATGTTTGGACCCTGTGGTGATTTGATGTTCCTTTTTCCAAAATGAATGTGTGTGTGGGAGAGAGAGAGATGAGATCATACACATGGAGAGCATCACAGACACACTCATGTACTCTTTGTGTTCATCAATATTATCCTGTCATCCCACCTGCTCTATTACTCATGAGGCATTGTGACAAAGGTTATTTTAATGAAACACAGTTCCAGCATGACTCGAGTTTAATGCTGGAAAGGAAAGTAGCCATTCACAGGATGAGATCCAGATTACACTGTGCTTCTGGTCAGAGCAGGTCATTTTGGTTAGTAGAGCTGCATGATATATTGAAATGATCAAAATATCACCAATGTGCATATCTCAATATGCATATCACAAGGTCTTTTTCGATAACACAATCATTTTAATACTTCAAAAAGTTGTTTATGGTGATAGATAGCAGAAAAAAACGTGTGAGCATGCACAAAAGATCAAAGCCTGCACATACTATGTGGCGAAAATGAAATGCTTGTGTACCTGCGGCAGCATCGTCTTAAAAATTCTAACACATTGTTTCTAGTCAAGTCACCTTTATTTATATAGCGCTTTATACTGTACAGATTGTTTCAACGCAGATTTTCATTAATAAACACAGAAAGTAATGATCAATGATGCAAACTGAATTCATTTATGCTGTAAAGCAGCTCTAAAAAAAAATAAGACAGTAGTGTCATTGTTCAGTAGTCTGAAGTCAGTTCAGTGTTGATTCAGTTGTTCAATGGCTGCGTAAAGTTTTATCTAAGTAATGGTAAAATTTTCTTGTCTATAAAGATGAAGTCAATCCTGGAATAGATCTGACGAACTGATGAAAAAAAAAAGAATATTGCCGCGTGTTGGCTTTTTATATTTCCATGCGTCAAACATACCACAAGTTTGCAGAAACTCATTGACACATCAAGCTGATTTACAAAGTGCCCTGGAAGTGGCTTTGGATCGGTCCAGTACTGGGTGGAGTATACAATTAAAATCATCTCCTAAAATAAGTTGGCGACTTTCAACATCTGGAAAGTGCAAAGCGGTCACTGAAAATATTTACATTGTCCCAATTAGGTGCGTATATTTTGGCCAGCAACACTGGTTGGTTGAACAGTTTCCCTTAGACAATAACATAACAGCCCTCCATATCGGTAATCACCTTTGAATCTTCAAATGGCACATCTCTGTGAATTAATAAGGCTGTATCTTGACTTTTCCCAGTAAATTTTGAATTTAAAAACATTTAGTGTCTCTCACAAAGTCCATAGCCTGCTTTGGATCTTTAAAGCTTCGCCTCACTCCATCTTTCGCAGTGATTCTCAGCTCAGCAGGGTAGAACAGGCCGTAGCGTACACCCTCACAGCGTCTGAGTAGACCTCGTACCTCATTGAAGACTGCTCATTGTCTCATAAGTCATGACCTTTGGGTGTAGTCATGCTGAAGGTGTATTTTGTCTCCATCCGATATGACAGTCTTCCTCTCTGTGTGGTTTTCTTGAGTAATTACTCCCTCTCCTGAAAATAGTGACACTTCACTATATTCGCCCTTGCTGGTTGATCATCTCCTGGTCTTGATCTCAAAGTCCTGTGTGCCCGGTCCAGCTGGAATGACTCCTCAAGCAGCTCAGATATGAAGTCGGGTATATACTTTCCCTCCTCCCGTCTCTCCTTCACTCCCTTTATGCGTAAATTGCAGCATTGAGATTTCAGTTAATAGACAATGAGCTGACTTTGACAGGCATGGATAAGAACACACAAAGCCCTGGGTGCTGTAGCAAAAGAGAAAGGTTTTATAGAACTTCATAGTGGCACCACAACTTTTTTCTTACTTAACAAGAATAATGAGTGTTTTTTTTTTGTTTTGTTTTTTACTAATCTCTAATACAAAGAGTATGTTTGTAAATATCTAAATATTCCACATTAAAAGCATAAATACACCAGATATGAGGTCAAAGCAAACAGAAACAACAACAACTTTTTCGCAAAATTTACTTTAAATAGTTTTATTATTAGAAGGTCTTCTTTCTGGCCCAAGAAGAGAAGAAACATCAGCCCTGACTAGGGCTAAAATTCAGCCCATCCAGCCCACACGTTCCTCCATAAATGTTTTAGAAAAAATAAGAAACAAATAATAATAGATAGTTTTGAATATACTGTTTATTAGAACTGCACATATCTACACAGAAGAAAACGTCATAGCTTCATCCTTAATTCATTGGATCCAAGCTCATAAATTCTCCTTTAGTTGCCCTAATGAAAAGTTAACATAGCTCTTGCATAGCATCAGAGATTAACTGTAAGATCATGACACAGAAAAAAACAAAACATAGTTTTATAACAACAACAATAATAAAATTTATAATAAACTATGGTATAATGCAAAAACATCTTAAACGCATTAAGCTATAAAAACAACCTCTATAAAAGTGGCTTATATTGCCCAATATTTAATATAAAGCTAATAATAGGATCATTAATAATAAATGCCATAATGTCATATTTATACAGTAAGTACTGCATGGTATATTCTGTTGTTGTGTGGACAGAAAAGCTTGTAATTACCATTATGTAGAGTTTTACACTTCAACCCTCCAGTTCGTGTGGTCAGAGCTATTCTGTCTGGTTTCATCTAGGTTCATCTAATGTTCACATGTCATGTTGTGTTTGTGTCGAATTAAAATGGGTGAAGCAGCTTGTGCTGATTATCACAAAAGTGTCAGGCAAGTTTTCTTATTGTATGTCATACTTGTTTGCTTTGTCAGTGTCTTTGTGAGTTTTGGTTCTTTTGCTGTTATAGGCCCTTTAAAATCAGTCGAAGTGACTGTACTGCAGTCAACTGACTGAAATAAATGCAATGCAGCAACAGACCTACAGTACTTCATAGATGTACGTTTACTGAAAAAAACGCCTGTGACACAACTAGAATAAAACATTCAGCAATGGTATAATGTTGTGTGTTCATGTGATCGATTTCAGTGCATCGACAAAGCAAGAGATCTACTGGATGCTGAGCTCACTGCCATGGCTGGAGAGAGTTACAGTAGAGCATATGGGGTAAGAACATATACCTCAGTCTTAATTCAATAGATTTTTTTAGGCTTAAGTCAAATGATCATTCAACTCAAAAAAGATTTTCTTTTTAATTGCCATAAACTGCTTTGATAAGAATGTTGTTCAGGATGTGAGGTAAAGTCGAGACCATTTCAGGAAAGACTATTACATAGTAAGACTATTACATTATTTCAGCTTAATGAAAACACACACACCATCTCACATTAGGTGAGATAATGGAACTTAATTTCTAATCTATGATTTATTTATTTTTTTCCTTATCTCTCTCTCTCTCTCTCTCTCTCTCTCTCTCTCTCTCTCTCTCTCTCTCTCTCTCTCTCTCTCTCTCTCTCTCTCTCTCTCTCCTATAGGCCATGGTGTCATGTCAGATGCTGTCTGAGTTAGAGGAGGTGATCCAGTATAAACTGGTTCCTGAAAGGAGGGACATCATCAGGGAAACGTGGTGGGAGAGGCTGCAGGTAACAGCAGTGTTATTCCCTCCATCCTTGTCAAGTCAAGTCACCTTTATTTATAGCGCTTTACACAATACAGATTGTTTCAAACAATGCAGCTTTACAGTGATAACAGGAAAATGATTCAATGATGCAAACTAGGGATGCACCGATACCACTTTTTCCAGAACGAGTCTGATATTGATTCTTTTATTTTTTGTGCTTGCCGATACTGAGTACCGATACCTGTGTTTTCATTGCATTTAAAATTTTTACAAATATTGGACAGAGAAACCAAAATAATATCCATACTGTTACACATGTTTGAAAGTTTAAAAGAATTATTTGTAATTTAATCATTTTTTCAAGAGATTTATTCAAAATCGCTGATTCGTCCAGTAATAAAACAAGTGAAGTAATTTTTTTTTTTTTTTTTATAAATTATTCATTCAAATCATTTAAACACTTTTAAATAGACTGCACCAATTAACATTTTGTCAGAACCTCTAGTAAATTACATGTATTTATTTTGTTTAGTTATCTGTCGTGGGAGAATCGCGATCTCTATCAGAATCGTGCAGCTCTAATCTCAGCTTTCAGCTTTACCAAACCCTAAATGTAATTTGTAGAAGCAGCTTATTCTGGCCAAAGACTGCCCACTTTATAACCTCAACACTAACCCATACAAAAAGGCTTCATCTCTCTGTCAACAAATTGTCTTAAATTTGAAGGCAAACACACCATTTTTAGAGCTGTCAGCTGCTCTTTACCAATTTCATTTAATCAAAAGTCTAAACTAACCAATTCAAGTTTCAGAGTAGTTTATAAATGTAAGTGCTAAAAATTTTTAAAAAAAAAATTTTTCAGGGGTGCCAGCGTATTGTGGAGGACTGGCAGAGGATCTTGATGGTGCGCTCCCTGGTCATTAGTCCACATGAGGACATGAGGACGTGGTTGAAGTATGCTAGCCTCTGTGGAAAAAGTGGAAGACTAGTAAGAACAACAGTGTCACCATCCAATCACACGCTTAGAACTGAACTCATTATGTAACACATAAAACATCATTGCTCAAAGCTCAAATTCACAAAAGAAAAAACTTAGTTGTGGACGTTTTAAATGTCTTCCAAAATGTGGCACAGTGTTTAGAACCTAGAGCTAAAATGAAACCTGTACACAAAATGTATGTTTGTATTGTACCTATGTGTATGCCTACGTTTGTCATGTCTCATGTTTAAATAAATACTGACTATCCTGAGCTTTGATGTGAAAGTTTGCCAACAAGGAAATATACATTTACAGTAATATGCCCCTATAAACCATGGTTTACAGTTATTTTAGAATAGCTAAAGGGGCTTTGTTAGGCACAACGTGAATCAGTTGGTTGCTACATAGACCTTGCAAGGTTTCATAAGGGAAACACACAGCAACAAAAATTACAAGGGGGCTTGAACTTCCACTTCACTTAGTTTGCGGATGTTTGCCATCTTATTTTTAACGTTACACCAGTTTAGAGACATAAGCATACACTTTGCTTTTTCATTTATTTATTTATTTATTTATTCGTCATCTGAACCCCCTTTGTCATGAAGTACCCCCCGTGATATTTTAAGTTAATTTAGCAACAATTTAGCATTTGCCCGTTCACGGTTCTGTGTGATGTCAGTTAATGGTCACATGACATGCAGGTAAACAAATAAATAAACAATAAAAAAAAAACTTTTTTAGTAAATATTTATTTGAATTGTTTTTATTTTAAATTATTTATTCATAATTTGGCAGCCCTATATATTTATTTGATTTTTTTTTTAAATCATGATTTAATTAACTACTTGCTTTTCATCAACTCGCAAAAACCCCTGCAGTTCCCACACAAATCTGTTTTAGAAACATCATAAATAAAAGTTTAAATATCATCATAAATAAAATTAACTTAAAATTAACAAAAACATAGTTTGGCAAATGGCAATAACACATTTTTAAAACCCTGATAAACTGTTAGTTTCTGAGATTTAATTTCAAATCTTGTGTTCCTCAGGCACTAGCCCATAAGACGCTTGTTCTCCTACTCGGTGTGGATCCCTCCAAACAGCTCGACCATCCCCTGCCCACCGCCCACCCTCATGTCACCTACGCTTATATGAAGTACATGTGGAAGAGCGCTCGCAAGGTAAACACTTGAATCAATCCCTCTGGGCAGTATTTCCAGTCATGTACAGTCAAGTACAGCTTCTGTCTGCTTGAATGTGCAAAAATCTCCAATAATAAATGTGCAATATCTGGAGGAAGCCATCTATTAGCATTCCCATTCATCTTAAAAGCAGTTGCTTATCTAGCAAATTCTGTCCTGGAAATACATGACTTGCGTGCTGCAATCTTAGCTCATGGGGACTACAGACTACTCATAGGAGACATAAATGCTATTCACTAATCCGATTCTGGTGTCACAGGAAAAGTATGTCATGACACAATGCTAATTGCCGTTTTCCCTGGTGAAAAATCTATATAACATAAATGTTTACAATTTACATTTTTTGCAAACAATTTAATCAGAATTAGAGCTCATACTGCCACGAGCCTCATACTGTCAAGGACCATCAATATATAAAAATAATTAGGGAATCATCAAAATGAAAAACTAATAGCTAATAGCAAAACTACTTAAATCTGCACCTCCCTAGTGAGAAACGTCATGTAGCTTTTAAGTTGCTAAACTATTTTACTGATAAAATCGTCAGAGCAGCGTTGACGCACGTGTGTGTCCATACTGTATGTGTGTGTGTGTGTGTTTGAGTGGCAGAGAGAGGTAAAGAAAGAGATTATGTGCTTTTCCGTATTAACTAATAAATGCATAATACATAGTAACACGGAATTTTGTGGTAAAAAACGTGGAAATAATTTGTAGTTTTTATCCTATTTTTTACTATGTTTATTTGCTTGGTCAGAGTCATTATGGGTTTTGATTATTTTGTTGTAGGCTGTAAAGACGTTTGAAAGAACTGAAATCATTTGACGAAGTGATATGGAACTTTAATGCGGTCAAGACTTGCCTGGAACTACTTTAGCCATGCGTTTCCCTGAAAATAATTGCACACCTTAGAACGTCCGTCAACCAATCAGAATCAAGCATTCAACAGCCCGTAGTATAATAATATATAATGTACGTACTATAATATACTGATGGTAACAAGGTCGCACTGTTGAGGTGCTACCAAGTAAAAAGTAAAATTTCAAGCCCTGTATTCATTGTAAAGACTGGGATGTCATAACAACACACACTAATGCAATGTTCATAAAATAAGATGAAGTAGATCAATTTAGCAGTTTGTGGAATACAGGGATTTTTTATTATAAAAGATGTCAAATAGATATTTTCTATTACGTTAGGCGATATGTGTTAGAGGTTAAGACAAAATCATGTGAAATTTATGAATTCCATTTAGTTTGTCAAAAGAAAACTGCTTAATTGAACAGGACTGTAGTGAGTTTTGGGAAATTCCTGCCTTGCCAACAACATTCCATGTGCCTAACATAGCATTTTAAATAAGATCAATGGAAGCATTCCATCAAGAGAGGAAGACTGACTCACAAAACCTTCACAAAAGTACAGTTGTTTCTTAAAAACATCCTTGTTTTTTAACAGAAAACAAATCTACTGGCTGTGATGAATGTAACAAGATGAGTGGAAAGATCGTGTGGCTTTACATTCATCTTTTCAGCTTCCCAGTCTTTTTGTTTCTTTACTCTACTACACTGTAAAGAGCTGTTGCCTTTTGTTTAAAGGGATAGTTCGGCTAACCCGGACGTCGAGGTCACTTCCGTGATTTGGGAAAATCCCGTTTTATGGAAAGTAATGCATGGTTACTTTCTGGCCTGGGCTTGCTTGTTTGTTTTTTAATAACAAAATAAAAGAAAGTTCTATTTTTGCCAAACGTAAAGTCCCTTTCATTCCAAAAGTAAAATAAATAAACCTCAGGCAGAAGGAAATGCAAGTTCACATCTGTACAGTACAGGGCGCAGCTTAAACCATTTTTCTGGATTAAAGCAACATTCTGGATTGCAGAAGAATAGGATGCAGGAGAAGTTCGACTCTTACTTCAGCAATAAAAAAAAATACAAATAAACACAAATGTGATGTTTATCTAAAATCATTTTTGCTTATTCATATGGTTGAATTGGATTTATAGGATCATCAAAGGTCTGCAGCAAAGACATTGGTTAATAAAATAAGACTAAAAACATAAAGTATACTTGTGTTATTTAACATAGATCATTTACATTTATGTAAACCTGCAATAATTAAAGCATTTCACTGTCTTTATTTCTTTTGAGGAATAATGAATCTGTTTTGTGCAAGTGAGATGAGTAAATGCATGCTCACATTTAGTCTAGAACTACAATGACCATCATGTTGACACAGTGTACACAATGCCTCTGTACATTTACTCCTGACTTCTAGTAACTTGCGTTAATTATTTGAAATAGTAACTCGTATATTTTGTTGTAAATTTAGAAGTAATGCATTACTTTACTGGTTACTTGAAAAAAGTAATTGATTACATAACTCAAGTTTCTTGTAATGCATTACCCCCAATTCGGTGGTGTAAAGTAACAAATACTTTGTTACTATGTAGCTTTTTTCCAGAGGTGGGAAGTAACATTTACTCTGTTACATTTACTTGAGTATTATTTTTTGGAAAAATTAAATTTTTAAGAGTGGATTTAAATGTGGGTACTTTTACTTTAACCCTCTGGAGTCTGAGCGTTTTTTTGGGCCCTGGGGGTGTTCTGACATGCTCTGACATTTGTGCTTTTTTCAGTTGCTTATAAACATATTAATGGCAAAGGTGTAAATTCACTCTATATAGCACAAACAGGACTACAATAATATGTGAGCCACATGTATGTACATGTTTTCATTTTTGAGAGAATAATGTTTATGCGTGGATATCGAAAAAACTAAAAATTTAAGTTTTTGAAATAAGGCCACAAAACACATACTAAATATGTGGCAATAAGACTTTTGACTAATGGATGTCCTCGCCTAGAGTTTTTTCTTCAAAATTATGTGAAAATAGTCTTGCTTTATCGTTCACATAAAACCATACATTGATTTAAATTGATGTAAAACAGGTTTTGCTTGGAAAGCCAATATGCGAGGGGGCGTGAACGAGGAGTGGTTTACACCTTAGAATACACCCACTCTGCATAATTAGCCATTCATTCAGGTGTGACACTGACTGAGCCACAATGCAAGGACAAAAGATATATTTAGAAGAAGACTTATATTGACCATTTAAGATTTTGCTTACATCTATCTTGTAAATATGTTTTGCTATTTTATTAAAACGGTTACAATTACAACAATAATTACAATTTCAACAATATTTCAAGTGTACTCTTTCTTTGTAAAAAAAAAAAAGATTATAGGCCTACATTTTATCTATGTATTCATTAGTTTGAATATAGCCAACATTGGAACAGCTAACATCTTAGTTGATGACTTTATTTTTGACAAAAATAGTATTTTATATATAGAAATTGCTAAACAAAAGCTTATTTGATGTGGCAGTATATTCTACAGTAAAAACTGTACCCAAATCTAGTCAACAAAATGTTGTCTTTCATATTTCGTCTGACTGTAACGTTGTTTTCATGAAATATTAGGGCATATTGTTAATTTGCAGTTTAATACGTTGCTTATACAAATAGCCTACATTTTATTTCAACATTCAGTCGATTTTTTACTCATCTCAGTATAGCAATACAGTTTGCTAAAACATCATCATTCATTCACACACGCGATTTAAATTTAAACTGTCTTTGCCAGCTGTGGTAAACAGCGCGCATCTCTGCCGTTTATTCATTCATAAACAGAAACCCACGTGAAGAAATTCACGTGAGAAGGAAAAAACTTACTAGTATTCCTCAGCTCGCTCCTCGATATACCCGCACTTCTGAGGGACATTTTCCATTAGTAGCCTATTATTCCTCACAGCGCTGCAAGACGGTGTAAACAAGTAATGATCTAAATAAACTTGTGTGTTTTCTCGAGCTGATGGGGGCGTTCACAGGATTGCCTCAACCATTTGCGTTTGAATAGCGCGCGCTCTCCGTGGGCGGAGTCACATTACATCTGAATTAGCTATAATTAGGTCGACTGGAATCGCTCTCTTTTAATACAGATTTCACAAGATGAGAATATTTGTTTTTTATATAAATTACTTCATTTAAAAGAAGAGAATTCAAGCTTCATGCCTGTGTGTCTGTATGCCTGTTTGACTGAGTATTCGCTCAGTTATTGTTCATTTTCGGACGCGTTTCAGAATGGACTTCACTGGCAGAGAGAAGGCAGAACTCGCTTCGTGTTTATTTTTCTTTATTTGGCAAAAAGCACAACACTTTGTTTTTATTGTGAGTATACACAAAAATAATACACATTTAACAGAATCGATTGATGTATGAAACTCCTATGGAAAATCAAAGTCAACAGAGTATTTATGAGTTTCTTTTACACTAATAAAAAAAAAGCGAGCTGGTATCGCCGGCGATACCGTAGACCTCAGGGGGTTAACTCGAGTACATTTCTAATGAAAAAACTGGACTTTTACTTTGTTGCGTTCGGCGACGTTCCTCTCATTACTTAATTTTAATGCAGTGCATGTCAAAAAATTCATAGTTTATTATGTCTCTTTTTTTCTGGGGCATGAGCGATTCCCCGTTCATAAACGAATCGCTCTTTTGCGTCAATTCTGTTCAAAGACTTTATCCAACAAGTTGGCAAAGGGTCCAATTTTTTCCGCAAATCAGTTTGAATTATTTGTTCAGTTTCCTGCACGTACTGAATCGTCTGAAGCTGTTTCTAACAGTATATTTAAGAATATCAAGAGCGTTAGATGAAGTGGCCGTGGAGCTACTATCAATTGAAAGCAAATCTGCAAATGTATCCTTTTGTTTTCCAGCGATGAAGATCTTTATTAGTTGAACATCTGTGAATGATATCACAGGTATAGCTACATTCGATTTTATTTCATAAAAGTAATACATTTTACAACCAAACATATTATTACATTAATACACGATATACTACTACTACTACAAAGTAAGACATTTAACAGTTTTTTGGACATTTACCTTAATTTATACATTACATAAGCTACCATTGTTCACAGAGTATGAAATGAACACCCGCCAACGTCATTAATTTGTGGATATTGCACAGTGGCAGGCTTCATCATTCATCTTGAAAAGGAATGCCAGTTCACCAGTTTATACGCGCCTGCAGAAATATACATTTGATTATATTTTGGAGATCAGACGGAAGAACGCCCATCAATGTGTATTTGATCATTGTTTGTGTTCAGATGTTCAGCACATGTGAAGAGTTTTCATTCTTTCTTCTCCGTGTCAGTTGTTCCCTTTACATTTATTTGAAAGTGAAACTCTGCAGGTTAAACTCTGCAAATATCTATCTAAATAATAACATGCTACTGTGTTGTTGTTATTTTTATATATATATATAATATATATATATATATATATATATATATATATATATATATATATATATATACGTATAGCATTTATTCAAACGAATAGTATAATATCCAAATGCTTTCCGCTTTTTAGGGGGACAAGGCAGGGGTGCCATCTGTCTCCTCTGCTTTTTGATGTTGCTATTGAACCCCTTGCAATTATGCTAAGGAATACAGCGGAATTTGGCTGGAATTCACTGAGAGAAACACGTTCACAAGCTTCTGCTTTATGCGGACGATCTCCTCCTCTTTCTGTCCAATCCACATTCCTCTATACCGATTGCTCTTACAATTATTTCCAATTTTGGGAGTGTTTCAGGATATCAAATTAATTTAACAAAGAGTCTTCTTTTCCCCATTAATGAAAGAGCACATCAAATGTCATTCCAATCTTTTCCATTTTCAGTAAGCCTTGACAAATTTCTCTATTCAGGTGTGAAGGTAACTCGCAGGTATAAGGATCTATTCAACAGTAATTTTAAAACAGCATTTGATAAGGCCAAGCGTGACTTGGTACGGTGGTCAACTCTACCCTTATCTTTGGCTGGGAGGGTCAATTCCATTAAAATGACAATTTTACCAAGGTTTTTATTTTTATTTCAGACAGTGCCAGTCTTCATTCCCAAATAATTTTTCAAGGATTTGAGTAGTTGTATTTCTACGTTTATTTGGGATAAAAATATTCACCGCATAAGAAAAGAATATCTGGAAAGGAAGAAGGAGGATTGTGGATTGGCAATGCCGAATTTCTTGCATTACTACTGGGCAGCTAACCTTCATAAACTGACATTTTGGCTCTCTGATATGTTGAGTGAGGAAGCTCCAGTTTGGTTACTTATGGAACAGCTTTTATAGCTGTTTTGCATGCGTGTGACCCAGTATCATTATGCTCACTGCTCTGTGCTCCAATACCCTTGAGCAAACGCTATTCTAGGAATAACCCAATTATTCGCGGATCACTCAATATGGTCGCAGTTCAGACTTCACTTCAACAGTAAACAAGCGTTGCCCTCAGCCCCCATCTTGTCGAACCCTATGTTTCCTCCATCTCTCATAGATTCAGCATTTCAGCGCTGGTCTAGAAATGGAGTCAAGTGTGTTAAGGACCTTTTTAAAGATGGTGTGTTTATTTAATTCCAGCAACTAAGAAGAGATTTTGCGATCCCTCAGTCCAATTTCTTTAGGTATCTACAGGTCCGTAGTTTCATCAAAAAACATTTCTCTCCTTCTTTGAACAAGCCAGAGGGTGGCTGGATTGATGAGCTGTTAAATATGGACTCTTCTCTTAGTGGTATGGTGTCTATCATATATGAGAACATCCAAAGAATCGCTTCCCCATCTCTTGATCGTTTAAAGAGGCAGTGGGAGGAGGAGCTGAGAACAGAAATATCAGATTTCATCTTCGGTATGCATTATACCGAATGCATTATTAAATGCATTTTGCAATTTAAGGTACTTCACAGGCTCCATCTTTCTAGGAGCAAGCTGGCTAAAATGTATACAGGGTCAGGTGCAACATGCCCCAGATGTAGTCTGGAACCAGCAGACCTGAGTCACATGTTCTGGGGATGCCCCAGATTAATAAAATTCTGGACAAACATTTTCAGAACGTTTTCATTTATATGCAACAAAGATCTTGATCCTTATCATCTGACTTCCATCTTTGGAATAGTGCCAGAAGAAATGCAGCTAACAGCCAATCAAATAGAGCTCATAGCTTTCTCCACATTATTGGCTAGACGCCTGGTTCTTCTCAGTTGGAAAAAGGCAATGCCACCATCTTACAAACGCTGGGTGACAGAGGTGATGTTGTGTCTCAAACTTGAGCATCTTAAATATACTATCCGAGGTTCCTCTGCAAAGTTTTATGGGGTCTGGCAGCCCTTTTTATCTTATTTTGAATCTACATTGGCCAGTATAGTATAATCATTACTATTATTATATTAATTTTTTTATTATTTTTTTTTTATGTATACCCACACCCTTTTCCCTTTGCTGTAGGGGTGTGTATGTTTATGTGTTAGGATGTGAATAAGTATGTAGTTCTAGAATTAATGTTGTATGTGTTTCTGTGTGGTAGTGATTGTTGCAAAAAAGGAAATCAAAAAATCAATAAAAATATTTGTATAATAAAAATCTGTTTGAATGTCTGCTGAGGAATATCTTTGTCTAATAGTATCCTTTTAACAATTACGGGAATTTCCCATGACAGCACTAGTCTATGCAGTTGTCAGTTAAAATATAAAGTTGTCGTCAAATTAAAAATATAAATTTTGTCAAGTTATGAAACTTAACTTTTTTCCTTAGTCAAATCAATTTGCTCTGGAATAAGTAAGAAGAAAAAAAAAGATCCGCACACGAATATAGGCCAAAAAAGCCCACAGGATTTTATTGTCCAGAGGCCACAAATAAAGTGCAAAAAGTCCTCCTCTGGAAAAGCAACCTAGGATCTTTTTGTGAATCTGCCTGAGGCAAACTTTCGTTTAAAAGCATAATTAGGATGAATGGGAGTGTTTGGGACACTACTATGATAGCATCAAAATCGCTATTTTTAAAACACTAAGAAGGCTCGACACAACATGAAACTTTGCTCTAAGTATCACCAGGGGCTCTACACATGAACTCGAGCATTGAGAACATTGTTTGTGTACACAGAGTTTACTAAAAAGAAAGGTTTTGAACAACTCACTGTAGCTGTTGTTGTTTCCGGCCGCCTGCATTTTGTCAGTCAAAAATAGTTGATCTCCAAATGCAAATTAACTAAACTCCATAGGAGGAAATGTCATGAAGTTGTAATTTCAATGAAAAGCATGATAACTTAGCCACTTAATTTCACAACATGCTGAGCTTTGGGTAATCAAAATTACATTACTACTGTCCTTAATTGGCATCATGGGAATCTTGGTCAGCCGTCCAAGATTGTTGGGCTCAGCATGAGCAATAATAAGCACAGCCATCCCCCATCCCCCACCCATTTCAACATGACTCCTATTGTAACACGTCCAGGTTAGGCTATCTGTGCAACTCACAAGACCCCCTCCCCCCCTCCTATCCACTTACTAACTGACATAAGCCCCTTTCACACAGAGATTCCAGAAAATACACGGATAAAGTGACCCGAGATTTGACCCGGGTTCGTTTGATTTTGGTTCATTCACACTCCCAGTGATTTTCCGGAATCAGAGAGTGCGTTCACACACAACCCGTAAAAATCCCGTAAAGACACGTGACATTGATGTGACTTGTAATGTCTCAGCAGCGTCTTAAGTTTGCTTATGAGCTGCGATTTCTCTTTCGAGACACCACGCTTGTGCATTTTTTTCTCTGATTCGATCATAAACTTGCGCATTACGTACCGTTTCACAGCTGGCGAACGATCCCGGCTTCAGCGTCATCACTACGACATGGCATTATTAAGGCTTTTGTTCACACAGCGCGCGTACCGGGACTGTTACTAGGTCCCCAACCCGGCATCGATCCCGGCATCAATCCCGGGTCGTGTTTGCGTTCACACAGAAGGCACTCTGGCAATTTGCCGGCAATTTCCCGGATTCAAAGCGCTGTGTGAAAGGGGCTATAGTAGTAAAGGCAGACTTTTCAAATGCCATGCACAATTTCACTCCATGTACAGATCCGTGCAAAAACGTTACGACTTCGTGATTCAAAGACTATCAAACACACAAAGTTGAATGATGCACACATACCCCATCCCATTTCTAGAAGCTGTCGTTACTAACATTTCGATAGAATATAACCAAAAGTGCATTACATCCACCCTTTCTGTAGCAACTTGTAGGCCTACAGCTGTTTGAATAGCATTTTCCCTCAAAAACGATTTATTTGGTATTCCTTTTGTTGTAGGCACCATGAAGTCGCCATCGTCAAAGTGGTCACTACAAACTCTGTAGTCCTTCTGACTTAGCGTCTCGGTCGGAGGTTGATGTCTACTTGCAAAACAAGCAGCCACATATTTAGTATATCCCTTGTGCACCGAAACAGCAGTCGGTGAAAAGTTTCTGGGATGTTTCTTTTCATCTTCTCACACCCAGGCACAAAAACGAACCATCTTGATTTACGCAAAAAAAAGAAAGATGAACGCCTGTCTCTTGCAAGTCTCCTGCAAGGCTCCTGCATTTTTTCACGCGAGAATTTACGTCAACTAAGATTCCATTATTTAGACTGATATATTGAATGAAACCCCATTGTTTATTATTATTATTATTTGAATAAATATTGCCATGAGCTAAGTGGCTAAGTTATCATGCTTTTCATTGAAATTACAACTTCATGACATTTCCTCCTATGGAGTTAGTTCATTCGCATTCGGAGATCGACTATTTTTGACTGACAAAATGCCGGCGGCCGGAAACAACAACAGCTACAGTGAGTTGTTCAAAACCTTTCTTTTTAGTAAACTCTGTGTACACAAACAATGTTCTCATTGCTCGAGTTCATGTGTAGAGCCCCTGGTGATACTTAGAGCAAAGTTTCATGTTGTGTCGAGCCTTCTTAGTGTTTTGAAAATAGCTATTTTGATGCTATCATAGTAGTGCCCCTAGCACTCCCATTCAAAAGGCAATTTGACCAAAAACGAAAATACGGTCAATCTTAAAAGTGGCATTTCCATCCTAATTATGTTTTTAAATGAAAGTTGGCCTCGGCTAGATTCACAAAAAAAACCTAGGTTGCATTTTGGCAAGAGTTACGCTTTAATAAGACCAAAGATATGCCCGTCTATTGTTTGATATACCCAAAACAAATGATATCTCATGTGTATAATCTAAATAAGAGATAGTTTACCATATCAAATTCCCGAAGGACTGGCCAAGATAATACCGTTCTCGGCAGGTACATGAGCTTTCAAATAGTTCAAACAGCCATTATGTTTATGTACAGTATTAATCGCATATTTGAGGTCTAAACAACTACATTCTCACCTAAAAACGATAACTAGAATATTGCATGGCTTGAAAAGGCTTCTTAGCTAATCAGAATAGGACCTAACTAACTTATTTTAATTTAAGAATAATGCAGTTTAGAATCAATAGATGGGAGTTCAGTCCACACCACATGACAATGTTGTAAGGACATTTCAAGCAATTACAATATTTTGACACACTATGTCTGCTAATTAGGCTCCTATATAAATGTAACTAAACTTAAATATCTCCACATAAACAAATGTAAGTAATAGCAGGAGATCAAGGCAAGCTCTCCCTCTTCTTAACTTAAGCTTGAAAATGCTTGCTTCTTGTTGGGGTTCTGATTAGCAAGATTTTCAAGGAATGTTACACCTCAGGAAATGTTTAAAGAACTACAACACAATTTGAATAGGCAAGTTTGTTGATTGAAAAAAAAAAGTGTGCTTTTGGCTGTTCTGCCAAATGGTGAAAATTTAAAGGGGTGGTTCAGGATTTTCGACATCGGACCTCATTTTCAAGTGAGCCTAGTTGTTATTCATCAGTGGAGACAGATTTCAAAAAAATTCATCCAGTCCTTACTTTTGGATAGTTCGCCGGTGCTAGGCTAGCGCAAGTCAACGGTGCACGTTAGCCTGCCATTACAAACAGTTTTACCCACTCCACAGTACACCAAAAGCAAATAAATTATAGCGCCAGACTATCGATGTAAATGTCTGTTTAGAGAATAATGTTAGAAATCAAAGTACTCTTGCATCTCAGGCAAAAGTCTCATCATCATCGGCAGGTAAATACACTTGCGTGATTGTTTTATGGACTGGCTCTCTCGGTTTCCTAGGTAACCAAATATAACTCCGCCGCTGCTGTAGACTGCTTATAAATACAGGGAACAAATTATAACTAATGCAATGTGATGAAAGGGTAGTTTGATTTCTAACATTATTCTCTCAACAGACATTTACATCGATAGTCTGGCGTTATAATTTATTTGCTTTTGGTGAACTGTGGAGAGGGTAAAACTGTTTTTAATGGCAGGCTAACGTGCACCGTTGACTCGCGCTAGCCTAGCACCGGCGAACTATCCAAAAGTAAGGACTGGATGATTTTTTTTGAAAACTGTCTCCACTGATGAATAACAACCAGGCTCACTTGAAAATGAGGTCCGATGTCGAAAATCCTGAACCACCCCTTTAAGAGGAAAAATCTTAGCTTTTAAAGACAGTATGATGACGTCACGTCAATGTCCCATAATACAGTTTATGTTATGTCTGTGAGAGTCTATGCAAGTGCCAGGCACTGAAAATCCCAGACCAAACCAGAGAGCCAGTTCCTGCATGCAGCGCAGCATTGTGTTAAAAATTCTTTGCATACACATCAGCCTCATTGAAATATTCCTGTAAAGATATGAGAAACAAATACACAAAATTACTAAAACATATTGAATTGTGAATTGCAAAAACACAATTGACTAGTTGTTTATTGTTGAATGAGCTAAACTATTTTTATATTGAATGTTTATTACTCAAGTAAAATACTGTATCTACATAATGCAATTGCCAGCCAATGCATGTATGTGGATAAGTCTCTAGAAAATCAGCTGCTGAGGCATAGTGGTTAATGCTCATGGCTGGAAACTAGCAAGTTGCTGGTTTGAGCATGATCCATCACTGTTTTTCCAGGGATTTACTTGCATGATATATTCAGGCATTTGTTCTATCTGCATCTCCCTCAGATTGATGCATTCCAGCATATGCAGCACTTTGTGCAGGGAATGCAACAGCAAGCACAACACGCCATCGCAGCCGATGACCAGCAGCACAAACTGGAGCTGCACAAACTAATGGCACGGTAAGTACAACTCACAACCATATCTTAAACCTTTTTTAAACATACAAAACGTATTTAATAGCAAATATAACTTAATCAAAACTTAAAAATCATTTGTTTATTTTAGTCTATTCTTGTAATTGAATTATAATTAAACTATTTTGATTTTGAGATTATTGTATAAAATACATTCTTTAAACAAAATTGGAAGAGAAGAAATTAAACAATACATTTCAATGTTACAATGTATTTTGCACGGTGCACCTGTTACTAACATTGCTTGACGGAGAGCGCGAGAGAGACAAAGTGTTGCATGCGATTGGTTGCTGATCGTTCACTCATCACACACGGATCAATTAGATTAAAACTAAATTGTATATGTAGCCTAAAAATATGAACTGTTATATGGATTAGGAATACAGTATCATGTGGTTCCCTACATTATTACAGAAAAATCTCATGTGATTACTGCACTGCTAGCCTGGGTTTCCCCATGCTGCCTTGAGCGCAACGAGATTTTATTCACGCTGCTAGGCAGCCTGGACACCATGGACCAGATTTTCCCCTCAAAAAGGGATCCAATCACAGAACGGGGAGGGAGCAGCAAGATGATGACGACATTTATGCGACACACCGAAGCAGTTTGTTTATATCTATGGATCCAACATGGCATCAGACGCGAAGTTACCTTTCGATGCAGCCTTAGATAGTGTTCTAAGTAGTTTAGAACGCAAGTTTATTTCGTCGTCTTCCTCGTCGAATTTCTGCCGCTCTACATACGTCATCTGGTATAATTGAAACGATTGGCTATGAGCTACGTACAGGCGCATTTGATAGACATTCGTAGCGCCCAATAAACGGCTCTGGGCATTCGTAAACCACGCCTCAAATACGAGAAAATGAACATATGGTTCCCAGACCACGTCTCAATGAGATGTGGTCTGACGTTAGCCAGGCTAGCACTCTGCACTGGAGCAGCTCTAAATGTGAGCTGTAGATGAAATACGATAGAGCAATGAACAGTGAAAGTGACAAACTCATTCAATACATATTAACAGGCATAATTAAGCATGAAAACAACTGAAGGAAATATCTATTTGTTAAACGTATTAAGCCAACTAATATGATTCATATTCTTTTGGTTTTTCTACCCAATATAAAAAAAAATATATATATATGAAGAGTTCAGATGCAAAAGCCTCTAAGAGCCATCTGAAATTTTCTTCTAGAATGATCATTTTTATCAAGCTCGTATATTTAAGTTCAATAATTTCACTTAAATGGCAATGCAAATTACCTATTAATTGTCATTTAAGTGAAATTACTTAACTTAAATATACAAGCTTGATAAAAATGATCATTCTAGAAGAAAATTTCAGATGGCTCTTAGAGGCTTTTGCATCTGAACTCTTCATATATATATATATATATATATATATATATATATACAGTATATATTTAAATTATATAATTATATTTAAATAAAATATACAAAATGTATATATATATATATATATATATATATATATATATATATATATATATATTAATTTTGTATATTTTATTTATTTTACAGTATATAGCAACATTAGCCAATTGTTTTTAAATCGAGACCCAACAACTCAGCTGAGCTTTCCAAGCTTCAGGCACAGACGACACTGGTTTGCAGCTCAGAAACATCCCGAGCATAGAAATAGAAGAATGAAAAAGAATATACAGCCAGAGGACAGTCTCTCTGTAAAAGCAAACATCACACAATTCTAGTGGATCGTAAGTAATGATTGAGAGGGATTGTTTTTGTCTAATAAAGTCCATACTTTATTTTTTGGGATAATCCTGCTCAGTGCACCTTTAAGCAGCAACTTTACAGAAAAGTTTGATGTTAACATTTAAGCTAACAATGTGATGCTCACTCTAGTAAACACAAAAACTATTTGCACACTCAATTACAAATTGTCCATTTTTTCAATATTTTTTTGCAATAATTTTTGCAATACTTTTCTTTATTGAATGAAATGTATGTTTTTAATGTCTGCATTTCTATTTAGTTAGTAGCATGGTTGCTAAGCTAATGTCACAAAAAATTGGGTATAATATTCAATTATTGATTCTTCTAACTACTGTGTGAAACATAAGTACATTTGTAGTTGATTTCAGCCCACATTTTTAAAATGGATGGTGGATAGCTCTCTACAGGATTTGACAATAAATATGAAAAGGACCTTAAGATAAATGCTTAAGATAAATAAAGTTTTGAGCTGCAGATCATATCTTCAAATTAATTTGAAATTTACATTCAGTTGAAGTCATTCATACACACATACAGAACAAATACACTCACCTAAAGGATTATTAGGAACACCTGTTCAATTTCTCATTAATGCAATTATCCTGATAAAAAATCACGGGTCTAACAGTTTTGGTCGTACAGTGTGTGGTGCGCAGCCACACGGCAAAATCAACACATCACACACGAACCGATTTGACTCCCGAGCATTCCCAGATCAGACGGGAAATCGCGCAAAATACCTCGAGATCAAACGTGACTTCAGAGTAAACAATCATGGCGGACGAAGAGGATACAGTGGCAATAGTTTGTAGTTTGTTTTTAACCGAAAAAAAACGTTATCAAAAGAAAAGGCGATGATCTCTGACGTCCACCGGACTTTCTGGTGCGCGATGCCGCCGGCTGTTTTGATTATATTTCCCAGTGTTTCCTCGCCGCCTCGTCACCTCGCTTTCTGATTGGCTACACTCCACAGTCCACTGGCTGCGTGCTCGGGGGACACCACACACGAGAAGAAATCGGGCCAAATAAATCCAACATGTTGGATATCCCCGATTTGAGATCGGAGCGGTCCCGACGTCCTTCCGAGCAGACGAGAGCAGCCTTAACACACCACACACGGCAGGAATATCTGATCAGATTATTTCACGATAATCGGAGCATCCTTAAGATTGTCGGAAGGGGTGAATCGGGGCTAAAATCGGCCTAATTATCCTGCCGTGTGAACCAGGCTTAAGTTGTAAGACTAGTCTTAACCGTTTATGCAACCGGCCCCAATTGTGTTCGGTTGAAAGAAGAAAGTCATATACACCTAGAATGACTTGAGGGTGAGTAAATTATGGGATAATTTTCATTTTTGGCTGAACTATTCCTTTAATGCAGTGACATTCATTGCTTTCTCAGATCAGCTTGGGCTGAATTATCACTTTGAAAATGTATTCTTCCATTGATTTCTGAAGATGTTCTGAAAACTACTACCTCTGTATCTGAAAAGCTCCATATTTTCATCACCACATCGGTAACGAGTGAGTCACTTTATTTTAAATCGGAAGTAAATCTCAAAGCACAGTGCAAGAAGTCAATTCAGGGCTGAACAAATAAATTGCTTAAAAACAGTTGATGTGTTTTAAACTCTGAGGAAGTTTCCTGGCAGTCTGGCCTCCTTGCCTACATAGCCATCAAATTCCGTCCAGTTAAAGCAGTGTGCATGTGTTTCTCCTCTGTTCAGGTGTTTTCTGAAGCTGGGGGAGTGGCAGCTCAGCCTTCAGGGTATCAATGAGAGTACCATCCCTAAAGTCTTACAATATTACAGTCACTCAACGGAGCATGATCGCAATTGGTACAAGGTACGTCAACCTTACAAACTTTAAATGTATGTGGATAAATCTCATGAAACCTTTCAAGAACATGTCCACGTTGTCACCCAAAAATCTGATTCTCATTGATCCTCATTAGATGTTTATGATATCATGATTTAAATAAAACAGTTTGGGACCACAAATACAAATTCAATAACAATGTAGGACTTAGCAATTTTAGGAAACATTTAAAACAATGAAAATAATTATTTAGTAATTGTATGGACATTGTCAGTCGGTTTTTGCTTGGCCAGTGAAAATAGCAACAAACAAAAAAACAAAGCAGGATTTTACCTTAATGCATCCCTGAGCAGCACAGTAGTGTGTTTCTCTTCTGATTGAATCAGTGTTTTTGAGCAAATAGGGTGAAGAAACATGAGAAAACATTTTCACACTCGAAGAGGCCAGTTAAAAAAATGTATGCATTTTAGACACCCCAGTCTGTAGGACAGTACGTTTTTCCTCTTTTGTAGGAGTGGTCGGTATTGACCAAAATATTATATCACAATATGAGTACCGGTAGTTCTCTTACGAGAGGTCTCTCGTACTGCGTAAGATATCTTACGCTAGGGGAAAATCCTTTTCCGCGAGATATTGAAGCCAAAAATTATCCTTAATTTTGTAATAATGCAAAACGCGTTGCAGCAGCAATGCAGACATAGGCGAGACAGCGGCGTCGCGCTGTAAAAAGCGCCGTGCCCAGCGGGCCCCGGAACCCTCCCTCAGCCACCAAAGCTCGCCGGTTCGCCCGCTTGCTTCCCCGGCTTCGTCTGTCTCGCTTCCTGACGGACAGCGGCCGCCGTCTGCCGCCGCTTCCGTTGACATCGCGGATGAGGAAGCCCTGCTGGGAGAGGATGATTCCTGCTCTATCCTGGCGTCAGGCAGTGAGGATTGGGCGGGCTCTGAGGACCCCGCACCCCCTGCCCGCACATCGTCAGGCAAGAGAGCTTCCATTGAGACGGAACTCATGCGAGTACTCGCACAGGCCGCGGCGAGCCTCGGCCTCGAGTGGTCTTCGCCTGAGCAGCCCGCTCACAACCGGCTGGATGGATTTTTCCTGCCTGGGGAGCGCGCTTCGCCTGCGTCCAGACCGGCGCCTTTTCTTCCTGAGTTACACGAAGAAGTCGCCAAGTCCTGGAACGCCCCCTATTCGGCTAGAGTGCGTCCTGCTGTTTCTTTGGCATTCTCCGCCGTTGACGATGCCAAGAACAAAGGATACCTTTCGCTGCCGCCGGTTGAAGAGGCGATAGCGGCCCACTTATGCCCGCCCTCCGCTGGACGGCGCGCTAAGCCGGCTCTACCCTCTAAAGCTTGCCGCACGACGTCAAGCCTGCTCCGCCGCGCTTTCTCCGCCGCCGGGTAAGCTGCGTCAGCGTTGCACACCATGGCAACGCTCCAGATCTTCCAGGCCGATCTCCTCCGTAAGCTGGATGAGGAAGGACCTGACGCGATCTGCGTGCCGGACTTAAGGAGTGCCACGGACCTCGCTCTCCGTGCTACTAAGTCCGCAGCACAAGCCATTGGACGGACTATGGCTTCTCTCACCGTGTCTGAGAGACATCTTTGGCTGACGCTCTCGGAAATGGCCGAGTCTGAACGCACCGCGTTCCTCGACGCCCCGCTTTCCGCCACAGGCCTCTTTGGATCCTCCGTCAAGGACTTCGCGGAGAGATTCGCAGAGGTACAGAAAGCGTCTCAGGCTATGAAGCACTTCCTCCCGAAGCGCTCCAGCTCTGCAGCAGGCCGTGCGAAACCGTCTGCTCAGAGCTCACAGCCACAGCCACCGTCCACTGCCTCCTCTTCACAGCGCCGCCAGGCCAGAAGCGCGAGAACGCGCTCCCGCTCATCCGGTCGCCGCCCCGCAGGACGTGGCTCGCGACCTAGGATCACGGTGAAGCCCGAGGCCCCGAAGTCGTCCTAGCACAGCTAGGAAAACGACGGTGTTCCAGTCCCGCTGCGGCCGGACTCACACCAAAGCTATTCGCTCGTCCAGTTCCAGCAAATGTGACTGTTCCAGTGTTTTCTGCAGCCAACAAGTCGGTTCTGTCACCCGCTTGCCTGCACACAAATGCCGTTTTCACGGCTACCCAGATAAATCCCCAAAAGAGTGTATTTTCTGGTGTCCCGGCCACGGCCGATGGTGTTTCATGTGTAGTAAGAATGCCCACTGCCCAGTGCCCATCCCTACACACAAGCACAGCCTGTCACACAGGGCTCGCGCACATAAAACCGACTCAGATCGGTTGCGTTTCAAACATGGTGAATGTGCCCACTACCCAGTGCCCACTAACACCACGTTATGCATGTCTCACGGTTTCTGTAAAAACGAAACCAACGTGCACTCGCTTCACTCAAGCGAACGATGTTTTCGGTGTGATAAATGTGCCCGCTGTCCCGCGCCCACATCCACACATAGACATGACAGTTCCCACGGGAACCGCCCAGCCCTCCCCCTCGCGGTTGACCACCGCAGAGGAGTCGAGCGCGGGCAATCTGCCCGCTGTTATCAGCGCGCCCCATGCCTCAAATGTCACGAGCGCCATGCTTGTGTTACAGCACGCCGAAGCTTCTCCACCGCTGAGCGAGCGGAGCGCGCTTCGTATTCAACCCCTAGCTATCCATGCAGACGCATGGGCAAAGCTACCCAGGGTTTCGAAGTGGGTGCTGAACATTATAGAAAGAGGCTATTCGCTGCAGTTTCGCCGACGCCCTCGCCGCTATGTGGCGCGCGTCGAGACCACGGTAAAAACAGAAGTAGCACATTTACTTCGAGCCGAAGTGACGAAACTATTGAGCAAAGGGGCCATAGAGCCTCTCTCTCAAGTTCAGAGCGAAGGAGGGCTATACAGCAGATACTTCCTGGTACCGAAAAAAGACGGGGGTCTCAGACCCATACTAGATCTAAGGCAACTGAACAAAGTGCTTGTGAAGCGACAGTTCAGGATGCTCACGACCAGGCAAATCCTTGTGCAGATTCGCCAAGGAGATTGGTTTGTGTCAATAGATCTGAAAGACGCGTATTTTCAAATACAGATAGCGTCACGTCACAGGCGATATTTGAGATTCGCCTTCGAGGGCCAGGCATATCAGTACACAGTCCTGCCGTTCGGCTTGTCCCTGGCACCCCGTACATTTACGAAGTGCATGGATGCGGCGCTCGCACCCCTCAGAATGAGAGGCGTGCGAGTGCTAAACTATTTGGACGATTGGCTGATTCTAGCGCAATCTCGCGCAGTGCTCATAGAACACACGACCATTTTACTCGATCACCTCGAGGATTTGGGTCTGAGTGTCAATTGGGCGAAGAGCTCCCTGTCACCCAGTCAGAAAATATCTTTCCTGGGCACAGAACTGGACTCACTATCCATGATAGCGCGACTATCACAACAGCGCGCGGTAGACATTCGACGCACAGCGAACTCTTTTCGCTGCGGCGCGTCTGTCCCGCTCAAGAGATTTCAGAAGATGCTAGGTCTCATGGCCTCAGCATCGTCAGTGCTCCAGCTGGGCCTGCTCCGCATGCGCCCGCTGCAGTTTTGGCTGAAAGCGCGAGTCCCACGCGAAGCGTGGGCACCCGGTTTGCTTCGCCTCAGGGTCAATCAGAAATGCGTCACAGCTCTGAAACCCTGGAAAGCGAACGACTGGTACCAATCAGGTGTAAGCCTGGGGACTTCCTCGAGGGTGAAAGTGGTGTCCACGGACGCGTCCACCTCGGGATGGGGAGCGCTGCTCGAGGGCAGACCGTTCTTCGGCCAATGGTCAGAACGGGAGAAGCTCCTGCACATAAACTGCCTCGAAATGCTGGCAGTAGACAACGCGCTGACGCGTTTTTGTCCCCAAATAAAAGGTCACCACGTCTTGGTCCGTTCGGACAACATGTCTGTGGTGTCCTACATAAATCGCCAGGGCGGCATCAGATCCGAGAAACTGTACAGGCTGGCAGAACGCCTCCTGGTATGGGCTCAGTGCAACCTGCGCTCGCTCAGAGCAGCGCACGTGCCAGGGATCTTGAATATAGGACCGGACAGACTGTCCAGGAACAATGTTCCGGCAGGCGAGTGGTCTCTACACCCACAGACAGTCCATCTGCTGTGGAAGAAATTTGGCAGAGCGGAAGTGGACCTGTTTGCGTCTCAAGAAAACGCTCACTATCAAGAATTTTTCTCCAAGAGCAGGAGCGCGCTGGCCCATGTGTGGCCCCACCGCCCGCTCTATGCTTTCCCCCCCGTCTCTCTCCTGCCTCAGGTGATAGAACGGATCAGGTAAGAAGGATGCTCAGTACTGCTGGTAGCACCGTTCTGGAAAAACCAACCTTGGTTCCCAGTCGTGATGCAGTTAGCGAGTACTGCCCCGTGGCCAGTACCAATGAGGAGAGATCTCCTCTAACAGGCCCGCGGCTCGATCTGGCATCCTCACCCGGAACTATGGTCCCTTCATGTCTGGGCCATCAACGGGTACATGTTGGACTCCCTAAAGGAGTATTAAACACGATCACGCAGGCTAGAGCTCCGTCTACAAGACGACTCTATTCTTCGAAATGGTCTGTGTTTTCGGGCTGGTGCACAGCCCGTGGTGTGTCACCCACAAACTGTAGTGTGACGGAGGTGCTTTCCTTCCTACAAGAGCTGTTGGATGGGGGCAGGGCCCCCTCCACGCTCAAGGTTTATGTGGCGGCTATAGCAGCGTTCTCAGAAACAACGCTTGGTCAGTCAATAGGAAGGAACGATTTAGTCATCCGCTTCCTTAGAGGGGCTAAGAGACTGAATCCTCCCAGACCTCCCTCAGTCCCCGTATGGGACCTTTCTATGGTTCTGGAAGCCATGAAAGGTGCGCCATTTGAGCCTTTACAGTCAATCGATTTGAAACACCTGTCTTTCAAGACGGTGTTTTTGCTGGCTCTCGCTTCAGTGAAGCGCATAGGGGATCTGCACGCGCTCTCTGTGAGCGCGGCGTGCATGGAGTTTGGGCCCAATGACTCAAAAGTTATACTCAAACCTAAGCACGGTTATGTTCCAAAATCCCTCAACACACCGTTTAGGGCGCAGGTTATCTCCCTGTCAGCCCTACCGGTCCCTGATGAGGAAAAAGACGCGAGCCTCCTTTGCCCAGTCAGGGCATTACGAGCTTATGTGTCTCGCTCGTCTGTTTTCAGACAGACGGAGCAGCTTTTTGTTTCGTTTAGCGGACGTTCTAAGGGACTAGCCGCGTCGAAACAGAGCCTATCCAGATGGATAGTTGATGCTATAGCGCTGGCATACGCCTCCAAGGGCATGCAGTGCCCATTGGGTGTCAGAGCGCACTCCACGAGAGGCATGGCCTCTTCGTGGGCCTGGTCAAGTGGGATTGCCTTGCAAGATATTTGTATGGCGGCAGGCTGGGCCTCCCCGTCTACATTTATAAGGTTTTATAACCTAGAGGTTCCCGCCCTGCAGGCCAGGCTGCTGTCGGTCTAAATTTACCAGTATTATCTGACCTGATGCGATCAGCTCAGAATGCTGCGTCTGCTGAGCACAGCTCAATGTTCGACAGTATAAAGCTGGGCAAACTGTGTAAGACCCACATTTCCCCATCAGTTCAGGCCGTACCCCGCCCTGTCTGTATGATGAAATTCGCGTCCCATCGACGCTGCTATATGTGGAAGAGTGAGGCTGCACCCCTCCCTCTTCCCGGACTCCCTGTGAGTTCCCTGAGTGATTGTGCACTATATGTACCCCGGGCTTCCGCCCTTGGGTCTTTGGTGTCAGATCTCAGCATGCACGGCGTTTTACATTGGGTCCCCTAGCGTAAGATATCTTACGCAGTACGAGAGACCTCTCGTAAGAGAACGTACTCGGTTCTCTCTAGAAGAGGGAACGAGTACTGCGTATCTTGCCGTGCATGCACACGCTCTGGTTGCTTCGATGATGAAAAACCAGATAATAGCTGCCTGCGAGCGATATTTATAGGCCTAGACCACGCCCATTTCGGCGGGACGTGACGCAGCGGGCGCGAAGTGCCCTGATTGGGTCTGACGTCACGCCAGGCCTCGCTCGATAGGCTGCTGCAGTTGCCGCAGAGCAGCCAATAGGCGCGCGAGCTGTCTCGCCTATGTCTGCATTGCTGCTGCAACGCGTTTTGCATTATTACAAAATTAAGGATAATTTTTGGCTTCAATATCTCGCGGAAAAGGATTTTCCCCTAGCGTAAGATATCTTACGCAGTACTCGTTCCCTCTTCTAGAGAGAACCGAGGTTACGTTAGTAACCGAGTACGTTTTATTTGTTTCTATTGTAGTTTCTACGTTTTTACAATACCAAAATTTTAGTTTAAATTTCACTATCCTCGAGACCACATCAAAAACTGACACTTGCCTTTTATTTCAGTTAATGTTTATTTTATTTCAAGTAACAACATTTTTGTTTGTTTGTTTTTAATGGTTTTTGTTTTAGCTAACTTTTTCATTAAGCTTGGGGGACTTTTTTTTTTAAAACGTTTTTTTTGTAACATTATAAAATTCAGCCGGGAAAAGATTATGGGATAAAAAATGGGTATGAATTCAATCAGTTCACTCCGAGCAGAATCAGTATTTTAACGTTTCTGTTTGATTAGAAGAAATACGGTTAATAACGTTATTTATTTATTTAAAATTTTGCACGGGATAAGTATTACCTGGTGACCTCTAGTCATTTATAATAATTGCGGAGGTTGTCTGTGATCTTAATCCCATGCGAATCGGCCATGTCTGTAATTTGTAAAGTTAAAATTCCCCCACAAATGACCTACCATATTTCGCCGAACACCGAGGTCCTGTGATAATATTAGTCCCATGCGAATCGGCATCTCTGTGATTTGGCGGGGGCGTATATCCTTTTTTCAAGGTTTTTGTTTCCTGTGCGCTTTTTTATCCATCTTTCGCAAAGAATGTAGGCTGCGTTGGAGTGTTTTGATAGTATTTTGGGTGCTGGGTCATATCGCTATACACCATACGATACAACTATACAATTTGCAGAAAGAGAAAGCTGAAAACCATCAGAAGAGCAAAAACAAAAAGAATGATTAGATAGAGATGGATGACATGTATAGCAGCATGCAGTAAGGAACATTCTTCTGTTTATGATATATCATACAGCTAAACCTATAATAACGACAAGACATTTCCAAGCAATAGCCTATTGACATCATATCCGGGAGATAAGTCAGTAAATTCAAGTAAAATCACAGGCTTCGCTTATCCCGTGCGAATGAGCGAAATTCAGATGTGGGTGGGTAATTTCTAAATCACACGAAGTCCCCAGATAATACTAATCCAGTGCGAATAGGGCTTAAGAGCTTGTGACTAAACCTCGTAACTCCAGCGGATCCTCAAACTGTCTGCAAAACCTCATACGGTAGCTCCACCCGCCTCAATCGTGAATTAAGTCCTGCACGTATTTTAGAGACTGTCTCTGCTTGTTTGCAGTGTTTTCTTTATTCAAAACACGATGTGTGTAAAGACTAATGTTTTATGTATTTGAGGAGTGGAGAACAGTGCCTTAGTCTGGTATTTGCTGTCTAGTTATAGCCAATACAGCCTGTGCGTAACACTTCATCTTTTATAACAAGCTTTTTGCCAAATATATTAAACGACAGTAAAAACGGACCGCCCACATAGCTACAATAACCTTTGTAACCTGTAAGTTGATAGAAACATTTACAGCCTCAGATCATGTGGCTGTCTAATCATGGACAAAACACAAATCTCTGACATTCGCTGGTGAAAAACCTTGTAGCTCCATTTGAGCTTGATTTTGGAAAAATGCTAATAATATAACGACACGTGTCTGACCCATAGGGTCTGACCACACATAAAGCCACAATACTAACTTTGACAACAAGGTGTTTAATCGTAAAAATCAGTTTAACACTAATCTGCAATTTCCACGCTGGATATAACCTGCCATGCTAACATATACTCAGATAAACTCCTGCGATCCAACTGCTAATGCCAGCACATTGCCTTTCTAAATAACATAGGATGACTTGACAGCAAAGCACAGGCATTTCACTCACGTTGGATGTGTCAACGTCACATTTGCATAGGTCTTACTATTTGAGTTTATGATTGGTTGACTACCAAATTAAAATCTTAAGCAGAACAATAAAATAACGTTATTAACTGGTTAATGGCAATTTCAAATCACGGTTTCCGTTCAGAACATTTAAACTTGATTTTGTTTTCATTTTTGTTTATGTTCCTGTAAAATTTTATTTGTTTTTGTTTTTCTTTCCTTGAACTAGTTCGAGCCCTGCTTTAAAGATTAACTGGTTCATGAACACATCAAAGCGAACAGGGCATTGCAATGCAACACACTGCAATCGATGCTTCATTGAATGCTTCATTTGACTTTTCTTGAAAGTAGCTACATTTACCTATTGAGACATTCCATCAGACATGCCATAAGAGCTATATTTGTGATATTTTAGTTGGAGGAGGTCAAGGGGGCGTTTGCAAAATATACTTTATTTTTGTATTTCCGTTAGCTGCCAGTAGTGTCATAGAAACTTCACACCTAACTTTTAAAGGCACACTATGCAGCTTTCCGTTTTTGTCAAACAGCGACCCCTAGAGTCGCTGTGGAGTACTTGTATTTAACATTACTGTCATAAATACCACTCGCGCAGAGCCGTCTCTGCACTCGAGGCCTGATCCCTTCCGCCCTCTATACCGGTACCTGTTCAGTAGGATGGAAGCTGTAATGAGTGGAAATAAGGTGTGGCCCCTTTAAGAGCTGCGCGTGCCCTGTTGAACTGTCGGCAGTCTGTATTGTATGTGCACCTCGAACACCCCATGTATGCGGGTTATTTCAGTTTGATGCTCATTCTTATCCTACTTTTGTTTATCAAGTAAAGCTGTGGACGGTAGAACGGGTGACCGTTATATGAGTTCGACTGGGGAATAAAGTGCAAGTTGTGAGATGCCAATCGCCTCCGTGAGTCTGTCTGGCCTCTGTAATAACTTCATCTGTGAGCTATCCCTATTTCTCCTCCTGACACAACGCGTTACAAAGCGTCGGACATCTAACAGGCACAGATAACCTCTGAAGATGTCTACTAGTCCATCAACAAGAACGATATTTACTCGAGTCGAGTCTGACTCCTTGCTCGGTCAGTCTGCCGTTTCCTCTTTCTTTGGTCCTCCGACAAAGCTTTCCTAGCTTTCTGCTTCTTTTTTACCGGTGTTACAATATATTCGGTTCCTGAAATATTTGGTTCCAATGGGTGGAGCTACCATGAATATTCACAAGACCATATCGTGGGCGGGGGCAACCAATAGAGAGCCTAAGTCCCTCCCCTTTCCGGTAGACCACCATGGGACCTTATTTCGGAAAAATATTGTATGGTAGTCAATGGCGAGAGACAACAAATATTTTGATCTCGTTTGAATTGTGCCCTGAATTAGACATATGATGTTTGTCAATTTAAAAGATACATTTTAAAGTCAAGAAAGTCGCAGTTTGATGTAAAACTGTTGAGGTATAAGACTGTGAAAATACGTAATTACAAAGACTACAAACCCAAAAGGCGCACGTGACGTCATACCTTTTCTCTCAATGAATGAAGCTAACTTTACTGAAGCTAACGTCTGTCATTTTTTCTATAGTCTTACGTTATAAGACTTAAGTTATAATCGTAACGTTACGCCGTCATGCCTGGGTGTTTTGTACCAGACTGCACACATACGTACATAGTGCGAGACGAGAGATGTAGTTCATTGAGCGATTTTCACATAAAACTAAATGTTACTCTTCTGTTTTATGACAAACTGCGACTTTCTTGACTTTCATAATTATCTTTTAAATTGACAAACATCATATGGGTAATTCAGGGCACAGTTCAGACGGAATAAAAAGGTAAGTTGTCTCTCGCCATTGACTACCATACATATTTTTTCCGAAATAAGGTCCCATGAGCCGGAAGCGGAGGGGAGGGACTTAGGCTCTCTATACCACAGGTGAGGGGAACAGAAATTATTAGCGTGAGCGCCTCAGATCGCGTTCTCTTACGAGAGGTTCTCTCGTACTGCGTAATATCTTACGCTATGGGGAAATCTCTTTTCCGCGAGATACTGAAGCCAAAAATGATCCTTAATTTTGGAATAATGTAAAACGCGTTGCGGCAGCATGCAGACATAGGCAAATCAGCTCGCGCGCCTATTAGCTGCTCTGCGGCAACTGCAGCAGCCTATCGAAAGGCCCCGTCGTGACGTCAGCTCCAAAACGGGCGTGGCCTTGGGCTATAAATGTAGCTCGAGAGGCTGGTATAGCTGATTTTCATCTCTTCAGCGGAGCTCACGCATCGCTGGATCCAGAGAGAAGAAGCCGCGCCGTCGAAAAAGCCTTTTCAGCGGGACGAGCCTTGCATCGAAGCCGCTGGCCGAGCCGCCTTCTGCCGCCGTTCCTGCTGCGCTATCCGCCGCACTATATCCTTTACAATACTAGTGTGTGTTCGCCGCCGCGACACACACTCTCTCTCTCTAAAAGAGCTCGAGCGTCTTTCTTAAGATGTCTCGCACCTTCTGTGGCTCGTGCTGAGCCCCACTCAGCGACGGGGACCGCCATGTCATCCGCGTTTCCTGCCTGGGTGAAGGACATGCAGCTCTCGCTCTTGCTGACGGCGGATGCCCTCACTGCGAGCTACTGCCTTTGGCGACTCTGAGGACTCGCCTGGCATTCTTCCACGAGACTGCACTCCCGCCCGCTGTGGTACCGCGCCGTAAAAAGCGCCGTGCTCAGTGGGTCCCGGAGCCTCCTCCAACCGTTACAAGCTCGCCGGTTCGCCCGCCAGCTTCACCGCCCGCTTCACCTGAGTCTATCACTCCCGGACAACGGCCGCCGTCTGCCGCCGCTTCCGTTGTGGATGACACTGAAGAAGTGGCGATTGTAGAGGAGGACAGTTGCTCTATCCTGGCGTCGGGCAGTGAGGATTTGTCGAGCTCTGTGGATCTCGCCCCCTCTGCTCGCGAGTCTTCCGGGAAAAGAGCGAGCATTGAAGCGGAGCTTACGCGACTGCTCACACAGGCCGTGCAGAGCCTCGGCCTCGAGTGGTCGACGCCCGCGGAGCCTGCGCACAACCGGCTGGATGGTTGTTTCCTGCTAGGAGACCGTGTTTCGCCACCTTCTAGACCCGCGCCGTTTCTTCCTGAGCTTCATGAAGAACTCGCGAAATCCTGGTGTGCCCCCTTCTCAGCCAGGGTGCGTACCTCTGCCTCAGCAGCATTCTCCGTGGTGGACAATGCTAAAAACAGAGGATACCTTTCTCTTCCTCTGGTGGAAGAAGCGGTAGCTGCCCATCTTTGCCCGCCCTCTGCCGCCCTAAAGCCTGCCGCACTACTTCAGCCATGCACAGCCGCGCTTACACTGCCGCTGGACAGGCTGCATCTGCGCTGCACACAATGGCTACATTGCAGATCTTCCAAGCCAACCTTCTCCGAAAGCTGGATGAGGACGGGCCGGAAGCTATCAGCGTGCCGGATTTAAGAAGCGCTACGGATCTTGCACTCCGCGCCACTAAATCCGCTGCACAGGCCATAGGGCGGAACATGGCCTCTCTCACCGTTACTGAGAGACACTTATGGTTGACGCTCTCTGAGATGCCGGACTCGGAGCGTGCTGCGTTCCTCGACGCCCCCATCTCTCCTGCCGGTCTCTTTGGATCTTCCGTCAAAGATTTCGCGGACAGATTCGCTGAGGTGCAGAAAACGTCACAAGCCATGAAGCATTTCCTGCCGAAGCGCGCTAGCTCTGCAACAGGCCGCTCTAAACAGCCGTCTGCTCGAAGCTCCCAGCCGCAGCCCACCGCCGCCGCTTCACAGCGTCGACAGGCCCGAGACTCGAGACCGCGCTCTCGCTCTGCCGGTCGCCGCCCCCCACGTGGGCCCCGGCAGAAGGTTGAGATAAAGCCCGAGGCCTCAAAGTCTTCCTAGCCCGCCTAGGAAAACGACGGTGTTCAAGTCTCGCTGCGGCCAGACTTCCACCAAAACTTCTCGCTCGTTCAGTTCCAGAAAATGCGACTGTTCCAGTGTATTATGCAGTAAACAAGCCGGTACCACGGCCCGCTTGCCTGCACACAAACGGCGTTTTTACGGCGACCCAGATGAATCTCTCAGAGTATTTTTCCTGGTATTCCGGCCACGGCCGATGGTGTTATGAGTGTAGTAAAAATGCCCGCTGCCCAGTGCCCATTCCTACACACAGACACAGCCCGCCCCACAGGGCTCACGCACATAAAATCGACTCATGTCGGTTGTGCATTAAATGTAGTGAACGTGCCCATGATCCAGTGCCCACAAACACTACACACTGCATGTCTTTAGGTTTTATGTAAAAACGAAACCAACACATATACAGTCAGCTCAGGCCGACTGTGTTTTCAGTGCAGTAAATGTGCCCGCGGTTATACGCCCACATTCACTCACAGACATGACAAGCCCCACGGGGTCCCCCCCGCTCGTTCTCCCTCAGCTATCCGCCCAAGGAGAGTCGAGCGCGGACAGGCTGCCCGCTGTGATCAGCGCGCCCCCCGCCTCACGCGCTGCAGATGCGGCGTCTATGTTACAGCATACCGAAGCTCTATGGCCGCCACTATGTCGCGGCCAGAGCCCAGATCTCATTCAACCCCTAGCTATTCGTGCGAATGCATGGGCAAAGCTCCCCGGGGTATCAGAATGGGTGCTGAACATTATAGAAAGAAGCTATTTGCTACAGTTCGCTCGACGCCCCCGCAGTTGCGCGGTGCGAATCGAAACCACGGTGGAAAAGGAAGTAGCACATCTACTTCGAGCCGAGATTGCGAAACTGTTGAGCAAAGGGGCCGTAGAGCCTTTATCTCAAGCTCAGAGCGAAGGGGGTTTGTACAGAAGATATTTTCTGGTACCGAAGAAAGACGGGGGTCTCAGACCCATTCTAGATCTAAGACAGCTGAACAAAGCGCTTGCAAAGCGCTGGTTCAAAATGCTCACGACCAGGAAAATCCTCTCGCAAATTTGCCAAGGGGACTGGTTTGTGTCAATAGATCTGAAGGACGCGTATTTTCAAATACAAATAGCGTCACGTCACAGGCGATTTTTGAGATTCGCCTTCGAGGGCCAGGCATATCAATACACAGTCCTACCGTTTGGCCTGTCCCTAGCACCCCGTACATTCACGATGTGCATGGACGCGGCCCTCGCTCCCCTGAAACTTCGGGGAATGCGAGTTTTGAACTATTTGGACGATTGGCTGGTTCTAGCTCAGACTCACTCAGAGCTCATAGAACACAGGACCATGTTACTCAAACATCTCGAGAACTTGGGTCTCAAAGTCAATTGGGCGAAGAGTTCACTGTCTCCCAGTCAGAGAATATCTTTTTTGGGCACAGAACTGGACTCGCTGTCTATGACAGCTCAGCTATCGCCACAGTGCAGACTGGACATTCAGCGCATGACGGAAACCTTCCGCTGCGGCGCTATAGTCCCGCTCAGAAAGTTTCAAAGGATGCTGGGTCTCATGGCCTCAGCATCATCAGTACTCCAGCTGGGTCTGCTTCGCATGCGCCCACTGCAGTTCTGGTTAAAAGCGCGAGTGCCGCGCCTAGCGTGGACCTCCGGTCTTTTTCGCCTCAAGGTCAATCAGAAATGCTTCTCAGCCCTGAAACCTTGGAAAGCGATCGACTGGTACCAGTCAGGTGTAAGCCTGGGGACTTCCTCGAGTGTGAAGGTGGTGTCTACGGATGCCTCCACCTCGGGATGGGGAGCGCTGCTCGAGGGCAGGCCGTTCTTTGGCCAGTGGTCAGAACGGGAAAAGCTTCTACACATAAACTGCTTGGAAATGATAGCAGTCGACAACGCGCTGAGGCGCTTTTGTCCCCAGATAGCAGGACACCACGTCTTGGTCCGTTCGGACAACATGTCAGTGGTGGCCTATATAAATCGCCAGGGAGGTATCAGGTCCCGAAACCTTTACAGGCTGACAGAACGCCTCCTGGTCTGGGCTCAGCGCAATTTGCGCTAGCTGAGAGCAGCGCACGCGCCCGGCCACTTGAATGTGGGACCAGACAAACTGTCCTGGAACAATGTTCCAGCAGGAGAATGGTCCTTACACCCACAGACAGTCCAGCTGCTGTGGGAGACATTCGGCAGAGCGGAAGTAGACCTGTTTGCGTCTCAAGAAAACGCTCACTGTCCGAAGTTTTTCTCCAAGAGCATGGAAGCGCTGGCCCACGTCTGGCCCCGCTGCCCGGTCTATGCTTTTCCACCCGTCGCGCTCCTACCTCAGGTATTAGAGCGGATCAGGGAAAACGGATGCTCAGTGCTACTAGTAGCTCCGCTCTGGAAGAACCAGGCCTGGTTCCCAGTTCTGATGCAGCTGACAAGCACTGCCCCATGGCCGATACCGGTGAGGAGGGACCTCCTCTCTCAAGCCAGGGGCTCGATCTGGCATCCTCGCCCGGAGCTTTGGTCCCTACATGTGTGGGCCATCAACGGGTACCCGCTAGACTCCCGGAGGGAGTGCTAAACACGATCACGCAGGCTAGAGCCCCCTCTACGAGACGGCTCTATTCCTCAAAATGGTCTGTGTTCTCTGGCTGGTGCACAGCCTGTGGCATATCACCCCCAGATTGTGGGGTGACGGAGGTTCTTTCCTTCCTACAAGAGCTACTGGACAAGGGCAGGACCCCATCCACATTCCTAAATCCCTCAACACACCGTTCAGGTCTCAGGTGATTTCCCTGTCAGCCCTGCCGGTCTCTAACGAGGAGAAGGACGCCAGCCTCCTTTGCCCGGTCAGGGCATTAAGGGCTTATGTGTCTCGCTCATCTGTCTTCAGACAGACAGAGCAGCTCTTTGTCTCGTTCTACGGACGTTCTAAGCGACTAGCCGTGTCGAAACAGAGCCTATCCAGATGGATAGTCGATGCTATAGCGCTGGCTTACGCCTCTAAGGGCCTGCAGTGCCCGTTAGGTGTTAGAGCGCACTCCACAAGAGGCATGGCCTCATCGTGGGCTTGGTCTAGTGGTATTGCCTTACAAGATATATGTATGGCGGCAGGCTGGGCCTCCCTGTCTACATTTATAAGGTTTCATAACCTAGAGGTTCCCGCTTTACAGGCTAAGCGGCTTTCAGTCTGTTAAACCGGTATTGTCTGCCCCGATGTTTTCGGCCCAGAATACTGAAACTGCTTGAGCAACGCTCGTTGATCGATTGTGCAGCTCTATGGGCAGTGTGTAAGACCCATAATATTCACCAGACTAGGCCGAGTTTCGCCCTGGCTGTGTGTGAAACACTATTGATATAATTGCTCCTTATAGGATGCTATTTATTATAGGAATGATGTTATTCTAGCCCCTCTTCCTGGACTCTCTGTGAGTCCCATGATGATCATGTGCTATATGGGCCCCGGGCACCTGCCCTTGGGACTTTGGTACTGGATCTCAGCACGCACGGCATTTTACACTGTGTTCCCCATAGCGTAAGATATTACGCAGTACGAGAGAACCTCTCGTAAGACAACGTACTCGGTTACTAACGTAACCTCGGTTCTCTCTAGAGAGGGAACGAGTACTGCGTATCTTGCCGTGCCTGCAACACGCTCTGGTTCGCTCCGGCGATGAAAACCAGCTAAACCAGCCTCTCGAGCTACATTTATAGCCCAAGGCCACGCCCGTTTCGGCGGGACGTGACGCAGTGGGCGCGAAGCGCCCTCATTGGAGCTGATGTCATGACGGGGCCTTTCGATAGGCTGCTGCAGTTGCCGCAGAGCAGCTAATAGGCGCGCGAGCTGTTTCGCCTATGTCTGCATGCTGTCGCAACGCGTTTTACATTATTCCAAAATTAAGGATAATTTTTGGCTTCAGTATCTCGCGGAAAAGAGATTTCCCCATAGCGTAAGATATTACGCAGTACGAGAGAACCTCTCGTAAGAGAACCGAGGTTACGTTAGTAACCGAGTACGTTTTGTTTTATGGATTATTTATTTCAAACAGGTAATAAAGTTGAACGAAGTTAAGCGTAAACTATATATTTAATAAATAATTAATCGTTTATGCAGCATGTGTTTCTCAGTACTCTGTGTTTACCTGAACTAGTAGCTACAGACCTGATCCTGTAGGAAGCGTTGGAAGACCTACACTAAAGGTATATTTCTCCAAATTTCTCCCATTAGTTGTTGTTGACATTCTATGCTATAGAACTTTTCGTTTCTCATGAATGACTGAGATTAAGCTTTTTAATTTTGCATGTTTGAATAAATATTAAAAATTATATTGTGTTTTTATTGCATATTGTCTGTTGCATATTGCAAGTTGTCTGCATATTTTTAAAATAGCCTTTAAATTATAGGCTGATAGCTCAAGACAACATACAAACTTGGAGTTGCATGCAGCATGCTTTGAATGTTGCTTTACACTCAACTGGAAATCTTTTTGATACCGTCATACGTTATCAAAGGTTATCATAAATGTTAAGCTTCAGATGCATTAACAGTTGTTTTTTTCTAGCAATGCTTTAGAACGTTGGTCAAATTAAGTGAAAATAATGACTAACCATTAATCATAAAAATTAGGCCTACATCTTATCGGTTTATTAATGTTATCATTCTTATGTAATTTTTTGTAAACAAGTAAACACAAAAACACACCGGTGTAGTATGGGCCTACTAAAAATGAAGGAAAGGTATAGTTATAAATTCATATTTGAAAAATAATATTATAGTAAATATTTTATTAGTCTTGCAGTAATTTTGTCCTTGATCCCATGTTTTTCTATTGTCTAACATTCTCATTTTTACAGATGAATATGAATAAAATATTTAATTTTAAGACACTTTATCTTACTATAAAAGTAATTTCGAGTTAATGAATGCTTTAAATTCAGATGTTTTTGTTTTTCAAATTTAAACAGTCTAGAAAGTATTTAGGATAGGTAGATAACTTTATGTATATTATATCATAAACATGGTTTCTATGCTCTTCTTTAAATGATAATACTTTTTAATTATATGTCCATGACCCACCACACCCGAGAAACTTCTTTTCTGACCTGCAATTAACTATTGTACACAGCTCTGGCCAATTAATAATTGGTTCATTACATATAGTTTGTGGAGCATTCAACATCCAATTGGCTATGGTGATGTTTTTAAAGAATAACGAGTCTCAACCACAATTCATAAAAATAAACCTACCCATACTTGTTGAATTTGTAATTTTGGCTGTCAGTGTATATATATATATATATATATATATATATATATATATATATATATATATATATATATATATAGATAGATAGATATATATATATAGATATATATATTAGATATAGATATATAGAAATATAGATATATAGATATACAGTGAGGAAAATAAGTATTTGAACACCCTGCTATTTTGCAAGTTCTCCCACTTAGAAATCATGGAGGGGTCTGAAATTGTCATCGTAGGTGCATGTCCACTGTGAGAGACATAATCTAAAAAAAAAAATCCAGAAATCACAATGTATGATTTTTTAACTATTTATTTGTATGATACAGCTGCACATAAGTATTTGAACACCTGAGAAAATCAATGTTAATATTTGGTACAGTAGCCTTTGTTTGCAATTACAGAGGTCAAACGTTTCCTGTAGTTTTTCACCAGGTTTGCACACACTGCAGGAGGGATTTTGGCCCACTCCTCCACACAGATCTTCTCTAGATCAGTCAGGTTTCTGGGCTGTCGCTGAGAAACACGGAGTTTGAGCTCCCTCCAAAGATTCTCTATTGGGTTTAGGTCTGGAGACTGGCTAGGCCACGGCAGAACCTTGATATGCTTCTTTCAGAGCCACTCCTTGGTTATCCTGACTGTGTGCTTCGGGTCATTGTCATGTTGGAATACATCTCGCAATACATGGCCCCGGTCATCCTCTCCTTAATACAGTGCAGTCGCCCTGTCCCATGTGCAGAAAAACACCCCCAAAGCATGATGCTACCACTCCCCATGCTACGGGGAAATTGCCAAGCAGCTTGGTGAAAAAAGGTCCACTGTTGGAGCAATCATTAGAAAATGGAAAAAGCTAAACATGACTGTCAATCTCCCTCGGACTGGGGCTCCATGCAAGATCTCACCTTGTGGGGTCTCAATGATCCTAAGAAAGGTGAGAAATCAGCCCAGAACTACACGGGAGGAGCTGGTCAATGACCTGAAAAGAGCTGGGACCACCGTTTCCAAGGTTACTGTTGGTAATACACTAAGACGTCATGGTTTGAAATCATGCATGGCACGGAAGGTTCCACTGCTTAAACCAGCACGTCAAGGCCCGTCTTAAGTTTGCCAATGACCATTTGGATGATCCAGAGGAGTCATGGGAGAAAGTAATGTGGTCAGATGAGACCAAAATAGAACTTTTTGGTCATAATTCCACTAACCGTGTTTGGAGGAAGAAGAATGATGAGTACCATCCCAAGAACACCATCCCTACTGTGAAGCATGGGGGTGGTAGCATCATGCTTTGGGGGTGTTTTTCTGCACATGGGACAGGGCGACTGCACTGTATCAAGGAGAGGATGACCGGGGCCATGTATTGCGAGATTTTGGGGGAACAACCTCCTTCCCTCAGTTAGAGCATTGAAGATGGGTCGAGGCTGGGTCTTCCAACATGACAATGACCCGAAGCATACAGTCAGGATAACCAAGGAGTGGCTCTGTAAGAAGCATATCAAGGTTCTGGCGTGGCCTAGCCAGTCTCCAGACCTAAACCCAATAGAGAATCTTTGGAGGGAGCTCAAACTCCGTGTTTCTCAGCGACAGCCCAGAAACCTGACTGATCTAGAGAAGATCTGTGTGGAGGAGTGGGCCAAAATCCCTCCTGCAGTGTGTGCAAACCTGGTGAAAAACTACAGGAAACGTTTGACCTCTGTAATTGCAAACAAAGGCTACTGTACCAAATATTAACATTGATTTTCTCAGGTGTTCAAATACTTATTTGCAGCTGTATCATACAAATAAATAGTTAAAAAATCATACATTGTGATTTCTGGATTTTTTTTTTTGGATTATGTCTCTCACAGTGGACATGCACCTACGATGACAATTTCAGACCCCTCCATGATTTCCAAGTGGGAGAACTTGCAAAATAGCAGGGTGTTCAAATACTTATTTTCCTCACTGTATATCTAGCAACAGTTCAACTGCAATGTGAAGTTTATGCAACAATACCATAAACTAATAAGTAAGAATTTCTTACCTTACATCTTTCTTGTCTTCAAATCGCGTTCTTCTTCTTCTGAGGTAAATTCAATGTAAGCTCACAGCGCGTCTTCCAAACTCGACGAAAAGCAGAGACTTGTGAAGTGTTTTGGTGTTTTGTGTTTGAGGTAACGAGGGCGTTCGCGTTCCAAGTGGAGATTTGCATGTGAATCTCTTTTGCGCGAGTGGGCGTGGTCGAATTAAAAAATAATTAGCAAGCGTTTGAGATACTGAACATCCTGTTGGTTTTATACAAATTACATAAACAGAATATTTGTTTTCAGTTTGAATCCGATCATTTAAAAGTACACACTTAAATGTTTATAAAGGTATATGGCTCATAAATGTGTGAGAAGTATTCGCTGAGTTTTGTTTGTTTATAGACGTGCTCAAGAAAAAAAAAGTTCACCGCGACGGAGAGGCAGAACGCACACCCTGTTTATTTTCTTTATTTTACAAAAGCACAATGTTTTGATTTGATTGTAAGTGGACACATACAAAAGTAGAAATATCACAGATTCTTTTTTTATATTTCTTTTTTCTGTATGACCATAAATGACGGAGTAATTTAAGTTTATTGTGCTACAATGTGAAGAAAATCCAGCAAAACGCGGGGGCGCGTTTACCGACCTCAGAGGGTTAAAGGCAGACTAACAGGTCTTTGAGGGTCAGAATTCTAGCTGATAGACAGGTGTTCAAATACTTATTTGCAGCTGTATCATACAAATAAATAGTTAAAAAATCATATATTGTGATTTCTGGATTTTTTTTTTGATTATGTCTCTCACAGTGGACATGCACCTACGATGACAATTTCAGACCCCTCCATGATTTCCAAGTGGGAGAACTTGCAAAATAGCAGGGTGTTCAAATACTTATTTTCCTCACTGTATATATAGATATAGATATATATATATAGTAAATATACATTTAAAAAAATGTCCTTCTTAGAAGGGCAAAGAACTTCACAATCAAAGGTGAGTTAAGTAACACTAAGTGATTTCTCTGATAGTATCTTCATGATCAAAACATACTACTTTTAGATGAGGTCTTATACTATATTATACAGTGAGGTTTTTATTTGCCCTGGGTGCCTTATTAGCCTGGTAATACCAGACTCTGCTACTTCGCTTTGCTTCGTAGAGAGAGTCTGGAGTTTCGTAATCGAAAAACATTTTCTTTACCGCCTGGGGGCGCTAGTCTGAAGCTTAAAATCATTGGTTACCCGTATGCCAATCACATAACGTTTGGTTATGGTGTGTGTTATGCGCATGCTCAGCCGCATCTAACTTCCACTGTAAACACATGTATGATGCGAAAACAAAACCATCGAGCGAAATACCGGAGTGAACATGGCTGTGAACGACTTTTGCAGATTATGTGAAGTAAATCTACGCATCCACGGTACAATCAGCGTCTACGTCACGGCTCTCAGCCCGCCCTCTGTTCGTTGATTGGCCGGCTGTTTTCAGGCCGGAGGAAAACGGAAAGCTATGGTCTCAGACTGAGTACAGAAGCGAAATGAAATTGAGCGGAAGTACGAAGTCTGACGTAGTCAGGCTAGTGCCTTATGGCCTAAAACATAAAAGTGGGCTCTTCCTTGTTTCGATTGCTGTTCAGTGCACAGAGCATGCCTTCAAGGAACATCTCTAATTTTCATTTTAAACCACAACGTCCTATATAGCCTATGGGAAAATACGTACAGCTCAGTTTGAATTTAGAGCTACATTCATGGAGCAAATCCTAACCCATTATGTAATATAGTAACCATTGTGTCACCAAACTTGGCTGTGACTACTGAGGTCAGAAAAGGGAAATATTACTACAGCAGGAAAGGCAAACAATAAACTACTATCAAGACTACAAATTGCACAAACTAAGTAGCTACAACATTTAGTTTAGTTGGACCTTGCTTTGTATACATCAATACAGTTGAAATAATTATCACTTAATTTGACCAACATTTTAAAGCATTGCTAGAGAAAACAACTGTTAAAGCAACTGAAGCTTAACATTCATGATAAAGTATGACAGTTGTGTATCAAAATTATTTTCAGTTGAGTGTAAAGTTCTCAAAACTTTCTTTTAAAACTTTCCTTTAAAGCTCCAAGTTCTTATGTTGTCTTGAGCTATCAGCCTATAATTTAAAAGCTATTTTAATAATATACAGACAACTTTGGGAGACAGAATAAATACACAAATATATTTGTAAATATTTATTTAAAGGAGCTGTATGTAGTTTTCAGCGGCCTCTAGCGGTGATGTTTCAGATTGCAACCAATAAGTTTACAAGTGCGTGCTCTTGCGTGTGCTCGAATTTATGAGCGAGCACAATATCGTGTACCGGCCAGACTGAGACGCAACATACCGGAGAAAGAATCCCACAACATGCTGGAAAACTCAGGTAAACTCCCACTGCAACGTTACAATAATAGGCTACTTTTATCAGCTTGACGTTGAACTAATGCTCCATGCTCGTACCATGATAAGAATGGAACCCTATCAACCGTATACGAATTTTGCCACTGCAAGCACCACTTCACATTTTCTTCAGGAAATGTACATTCTAGGTTAGTAGATAAGGGCCCTGTCCCAAATGGCACACTCCGGACTTGTGGACTTCCTCAGAGTCCACACTTTGGTGACGTCATGTAGTGCAGACCTATAGGGCCCTTGGCGCGAGTCCACGAGGGCGCATTGAGAGGTATTTTTTTTGGGACAGACTCGATCGGCATGCCGGAAATAATGGTCTGGTTTTTGTTGGACAGGAGAAATCACATTTTTGCGCTCGGACGTCTTATCTGCATGTCCACTACACAGCCTAATTTTACAGTTCTATATTTTGATATTGTGCATATCACCTGGGCATTAGACAATAGATATATCATGCTTATTTAAATGATGTATACAGTTGTACATAATAATACATAATGTTCCATTTGGACTAAGATTACAATTTTAAAACATAATTTAAACCAAATTTTTTCAATTTACAGGTTTCAGTATTCATACTATGTTTACATATATATCTCAGTAAAGCCCTGCCATTCGGTTCTATTTATTTAATGAATCATAATGCGATCGTATTATTAAACGCGCTATTATTATGTTTGAGACATCAACCACTGCTCGATGACCATAATGTTTGTATAAACTGTAGGTAACAACTGGTAAAACGTACATTTAGGTCATAAAAAACGTAATATTTACTTCTCAGCCATGTCAACAATTATCCGAAATCTCTTCCCATCTGTTGTCTGATTGGCCTTTCGCAAGGATTCCTGGGTAGTTAAAGTGCGTGGAGCCTGCTTCTATGCGGGCTTCGTGGAAGACCGCTTCAAGGGTACAAAGGGGGCGCTGCTGAGCACACTTCAGAGCGGTAAAATGCTGAATGGGACGGCCTACGGACTCGTAGACTCAGCGAGCACGCGCAATTCAAGTCCACGAGACCGAAAGTCCGCATGAAGTGCGCCATTTGGGACAGGGCCAAGGTTTCTCCATGATTCAAATGCCCTGCCGATTCACGTCTGGCCTTACGAGCTTCAGCAGAAAAAACGTCTTCTTTTTTTTTATCAATATGTGGAGTTTGTGTTGAAGTCTGTGTTGTGCTGGGAGCAGGTCGTTTCTTAGAGTTATCAGACATGTCATAAGTTGCATAAGTCATAAGTCCATGTCATAAGTTGCAGTGTCGTCGCTGTTGAGTGCAAAGTCAGTGAGAGGCTCGGGAGCGTGCATGCAGGTGACGTCACTGGATTTTGCGGTAAATCCGACCCGGCACCTTCACATAAAAATAAGAATACTTGCTTTCAGAGGTAATAGCAAAACCCGCAAACTGGATCATTTTAATGTGAGATTACAACCCCTTCACACACAGGCAATAAAAAAAGGATTCGTTTTACAGCACCTTTTAACATGCAATATTTAAAAGGCTTAATCTCAGTCATTCATCATGAGAAACGAACAGTTAGGAGTAGTTTAGGACAAAACGCGATCTGAGGCGCTCACGCTAATAATTTCTGTTCCCCTCGCCTGTGGTATTGGTCGCCCCGCCCACGATATGGTCTCGTGAATATTCATGGTAGCTCCACCCATTGGAACCAAATATTTCAGGAACTGAATATATTGTAACACCGGTTCAACCATGACGAAAGTGTGAAGAACTCAATCTAATGTTACCTTTTTCTACGTGTACGTGTGCAGTGCCGTAAAGCAATTCGTTATATCGCGAGACCTGATATCACGCGATACTTCCTGACGCTGAGGCCCGCCGGCCCAAAGTTGCAAGGGTGGTTTTTCGGCTCACAGGCGCTCGGGGGGTTCGAGACGACCACCATTCAACCCGAAAAAAGTCATATAACTATTCCAATGACTCCGAAGCTGTTCGGTTAAGGTAAAAAAGTTACTTAGTTCACCTTTAATGTATCAAATCATAAGAAAAAGTCTGATACTTGCACATCTTGCCTGTTTGAAAAAGAACCCTGAAGCCATTTGTTGGGGCTCCAGTGGATCTTTAGTGACGTTGTATTGGTGAGAGAGAACCTGGTTGATGCAGAAGATCTTTGATCATCAAGGCTTGAGTCTGGCACAAACTTAAGTGTCATTCGAAGACTTTTAGCTCAGCATCCTCGTCTTCACATTCTAGCAGGGTGTGTTGCATATAAAGTTCGATTAGGTGTTAAGAGAAGAACTTTCAAAATTCTAATACTAATATAAGAACAGAGTTAGCAAAATATAATTTAAAGGAGCATACAGGAAATTAAAATTGCATCACAAAGATACCAAACATTCTATACATGTGATCTTGGTTAACTACAGTATGCTATTCTAAAACATTAATTGAAAAGAGTTTGAATTAATATAGGCAAAACAATATAAAAGGAAAATCAAAAATATGAAATACTTAAAATAACCTGACTGCACAAGTGCACACCCCCCTCAACTAATACTTGATTTAATTACTTTTTAATACAGCTGCCTATCTTTTTTAATAAGAGTCTATCAACTCATCCCACTTTGGTTTGTTAATTTATTTCCCACATCAGCTTCAAATCATATTGCGGGGGGATCTCCTGTGTACATCCCTTTACAAGTCATTTACCAAGTTTTTTTTTATTGGATACAGATTGCTGTTATTTATCCTGTAGTCTTTTTTGCAGTTGACCTTTTTTTTTTTACTGTTACATGGATTGAAAAAATAGCAAGCTAACAACTAAACTGTTCAGTTGTGTATTATGTTCTGTTCTGTTTAGTTATGTGTATTTGGATCTGTGATGTTGTTTTCAATTTTGTCAAAACCTGAGATAAAATATATTGCCTCTGCAGGCTTGGCACGCTTGGGCAGTAATGAACTTTGAAGCCGTGCTTCACTACAAGCACCAGAACCAGGGCCGGGATGAAAAGAAAAAACTACGACACGCAAGTGGTGCCAGTGCCAACAGTGAAGCCAGTAACAGTGACAGTGAGGCAGACAGCACAGAGCACAGTCCTGTACCCTCCCCTGGACAGAAGAAAGTCAATGAGGTGAGGAACAAACCAAAGCCAGACATCAAACACTGAAGTATTATTTGCTTGTGTGCAAAGCTTCTCCAATATTCACCTTTACTGTATTTCCAAATAACTTGTAAACAATTTTCTAAAACAAGTTCTGGCATGACAACTCTTGCGAGATTGGTATGGTAATAGAGATTGCCATGGTAAGGGATATGGCAATGTTAAAGTTTTTGGTCTTGGTGGAATAGATCTGCTACGCTGCTGCTGCTGCTGCTGCTGCTGCTGCTGCTGCAGAGCAAGTACCGAGACTTGTTACTGCCAATACATTCACAGACATTGCTGTAAGCATATAAGACATGTTGCTGCACATGCAACATACATGAATTAACCCCCGTAGCAGATTTATACAGGTGGAGCTGGGAAGGTGGAGGGAAAGTATGCTGAAAAGCTCGCTGCATACTGCTACCAGCAACACTACCAGTATTTGTTTGAATGTTGAGCCGCAGCTCATTGGCCGCTGATGCAGCAACAACCAATCAGCTTGGCTATGTAAATAATGACGTGATCGCTGCCAAATGAGTAAGACCTATCAGCCTGCACCATCTAGAGTTGCCAGAACTAGGTTATAAACAAGTTTAAACAATAAAATGGATTTTGGATCTTTCATCTTCTGATGTGTTTTTCATGCCATATGAACAAATCTACAGACCGTTGCTATTAACAAGGTATCAGCAGTTTAAAACCCGGAATTGCATGGAAAGTAAAATAATGTTTATCAGACATTTTGGCAAATAAACAGCAAATGCATTGACATTCAGTCCCAAGAGCTTGAAGTCAGAAACATGAAGTTACTGTAGCACATGCAACACACTTGTGCCATGAATGAACTATCCAGTGTCCACAGATCAGCAACATTTACCATGGATTTACTGTAGTAACACTAACTGCAACCATGGAAGTTTGGCAGGAATAGTAGGCTATAATGCCTTCAAGTAACATTACGTCGGTTTTATTTTGACATTATGAATACAATTGCTGCCCTCAAATGTTAATCTGAACTAAAATAAACCTTTGTTTATAACTACTACAATATTACATTTCATTTTTTCCAAGGAGCTATTTTGTTTTTATATGCTCATAAGAAGAGTCAATTATAGCTCTAGAATTGCTCAAAGTAAAAAAAATCATACTTTATGATGTTAGTTTTAATATAAAAAAGAATGAAAAAAATTAAATCAAGGAAATTTCTCTGGCATTTATTTATTTTTGCTGTATCAAAAACGTACCGAACGGAACTGTGACACAAGTGTATCGTATCGAACCGAACCGTGAATTGTGTGAACCGTTACACCCCTAGGATTTACATATGAAATAATTTTTATTTATGTTGGCTTTCATGTAGTTATGGTTGAATTTTATGTTTCAGGATTTGTCCAAGACTCTCCTTCTGTACACAGTACCTGCAGTGCAAGGATTCTTCAGATCTATCTCACTCTCACGTGGAAATAACTTACAGGACACTCTGAGGTAAGTCAGCACTTAGTAGTCTAGGCGACACTATAGTCCTGTATGTATATTTCTGAGTCTGTTTAGAGGCTGCAATATTGTTTTAAATTGTGCTGAAACACTACAGTTTTCACTTAGACAGTTTTCACTATCTTGTTCCTGGAAATCTACCTTCCTGCACAGTTCAATTCCAGCACTGATCAAACACAACTGAACCAGCTATTTAAGAGTGTGTTCACACTTCTTGTTCAGTTCTCTTGGTTCGTTTGGTCCGATTTATATATTTCACCACAAAACTTACTGAACATTAAAAACAATGATGTGTGCTGGGCTAAATGCACTCATTGTATGTGCATAGCCTGCATATGATGGTATTTTGACTGGCTGAGAACTCGTGAAGAGCTTATAAAATGTGCAAAGGAATCCCTCTGTCACACACACAAACAAAGATCTGCTGCGGTCTTAAATTTATATGACACTTTGTCTTAGACATATCTAAATCCTTTACCAAATTAAACCTCAAATTAGCACACATATTATTTGTATTATTCTTTCTTTGTGTATTTGCTTGTTCACGTGACTATTCACAGAATTTACGACAGGGTATTGGCTATGTACTGTCTCCTGTAACTGAAAGGAAGAGAAGAAAATGGGTAAATGTAAATTCAATTGTAAAAGTTGTGTGTGAAATGTATTGTCTATGATGATATCGTAATTATTGTTTTAACTATGCATCACTGTGTGATGTACTATGCAGTTTTTGTTTTTTACTGACTGAATCGAATCCGTGTTTTGAACGAATCAGTTTAATTAATGATTCAATGACCCATTCAATAAAGACGGTCACTTGCTTCATTCCTGAATGAATCAGCCGTTTGAACAAATCGGTTGAATGAATGACTCACTCATTAAGACAGTGACTTGCCGCCATCTACTGGCAGTTTTAGTTTCATATTTAAAGTACCTTTTAATTAAAAAGTTAAAATTAGAAATAGTTTTATATTTAAATACTGAATTAAAATTTTGGACTGTAAAGATGGATTTTGTTGATAATGATTTCATTTGATTGGTAACAGCCTTGTACTGTGTTATTATTCTAATTGAATTGAATTTGAATGTTAGAATTTGACATAAAAGGTGACGCATACATCTAATAAGTTTAGAAATAAATTACCTTATATAGGTAAAAGTGCCCCTTAATAAAAATAAGGGGCTTAATAAAATAAAAAAAGTACATTTCTGTCACTGCTGTGAACTGACCACCGCATAGAATATGAATAATGGGAATGTTTTTGTGTCAGCTGTCCACAATTTCCTCTGATGGAGTCTAAATCCTGACAGCAAAAAGAGCTCATTGAGCAGACACAACTTTTTCTAGAATATTTTATACAGAAATGGAATGGAATTTAAAATGGGTGTATAATTAACAAGGATTAAGTTATTCTGTAGTTTCTTGATGAGTGGTTAAAGTAACCATTAAATCAACTTTGACAATTCTTATTCCCTCATAATCTTAAATCAAAATGACTTCCCCTTCCCCCTGCAAGGACATCTCTTCTCTTATGACGTGTTCTCCTGCACAAGGGCAGCACAATAACCTCTCCCCTCCAGCAACCTGTCACTCACATGAGATCACAGCAGTGGCAGATGACAAAGATTTAAATGTTCCAGTCAATTCCCAATGAACAAAATCAAGTTCCACCTTATATTTTTTCTCATTTCAGAAGCCATTTTACTTGGATATGCTTTACAATAGGGAAGAAAAGACAAACGCAACTTCCTTTTCATGCCAACTTAAATAACTGCCAGCATGAATGTTCTCGGAACATGTCCTAAGAATACAGTTCATAGTATTGAGAATTGAGAAGAGTTCTAAAACTACAGGAAGCACCTTTTTTTAGTAGTTTAGTGGGCATTTTGATGCTGTAAAAATTTGTGTTGGTTCTTCTTGACCTATAGCAGTGAAAGAATGAAGCTGCACTTGTGGGATGATATGAGATGCTTTCTCTGAAATGCAGCAATAGATACTTCTGTACAGCACCAAACAAAAAACAATTTAAATATATTGAATTCAAATACAATTCATTGAGTAACTTCAGACTGTGTTTGACCATGTCTTTTTTCCTTTACATTTAGAGTCCTGACCTTATGGTTTGATTATGGCCACTGGCCTGAGGTGAATGAAGCTCTAGTTGAAGGTATTAAGACCATTCAAATAGACACCTGGCTACAGGTAAGGCCATTTCCAGCTTTCTATACATAAGCAGGGTCCTGATTGCAACAAAAATGCTCATAAGTTATTTAAAATCGAATTAAAATCTATTACCATTGGCAGCAGCACTTTGTGTTCAAATGTGGTTTTATCAGATTTGATTTGTAGATCTGCACACATCTAGAAAAATGTATTTGGTTTTATGCAAAAAATAAGTAAGATCAATTTTCTAATGAGGTAAGAAAGATAAACTCAATTTATGAAGTCTTATTATTTTGCACAATTTTGCTTCCCAAACAAATGTATATTCGTTAAATGATGTTTACATATTTTTACTGTAAAACAAGGCAAAAATGCTGATATTAAAGAAAATTGCTTAACAGCAGAATTTAGCTTAAAATCTCTGCAAAAAGAACATGTATTATCTTCCTCCTTGTAATCAGGTCATCCCTCAACTGATAGCACGAATTGATACCCCACGTGCTCTGGTGGGACGTCTTATTCACCAGCTACTAACCGACATTGGCCGCTACCACCCCCAGGTATACATAAAAATGAGTAATGATCACCATGCATTCGTTAGAGTAATGCACATAGAAGCTCCATCTCCATGATAAAGGCACATTTTCTATCATCTCACATCTTCTTATTTAAAAAAAATAATAATAATCTGGTGAAAATCTGTTAATTGGTCTATTAGAAGTACTCTGTTGGGGAGCTACATACTGTTGAATAGAGGTCTGATAAGTGACTTTTTCCTGCTCCATGAAATTTGATGCTCATCTGGTGGAATGCATAACTATCAAAAACCAAATATACCAATAAGTATTTTTTACTTATTGCCACTTGACTACCCTGGTAATCCAGAGTTCTCGCGAGAGCACAAGTTGAATTTGCTCAGCGAGTTACTCTGGTGTCGAGTTTCTTTTACTGTCTATGGTCGAGTAACGATGCTCATTAAATATGCCCCTCTATCTGAGCTGCACCAATCACATCGGGTTATCTGATATAGGCGGGCCAGAGGCGAGATGACGACAGCGCTGCGACGTCGAACGGTCGAAGTCATTAGTAAACATTGCAAGATGGCTATGGATGAACACCATTTGTTTGAAACGGCTTTGGCCGCTACAATGAAAGATTTAGACTTTTTCTCTAAAAGAGGAACAGAAGACGGCGCTCGAATCGTTCTTTTGCAAGAAGTAGGGATGTCACGATACCACTTTTTGCAGAACGAGTCCGATACCGATACTTAGATTTTTGGTACTCGCCGATACCGATACCGTAACCGATACCTGAATTTTCACTGCATTTGTCATTTTTAAATGAGTCTAACTTAAATCAGGTAACAGTTCATGTTTTACTTTACTTACATATACGATTTAGTTTTCATCCAAATAACATGTGCTGAGTGAACGATCAGCAATCAAGAGCATTCAACAGAAGTGCGCTCGCGCGCTCTCTCTCTCTCTCTCTCTCTCTCTCGTCAGTTAACGTTAATAATAAGCTACATGCCTCGTTTCATTTTCTTTGCCATTGACATCCGACTGAACAAACTTTCCACTGATGTCTGTTTAAAGGGATGTGCTCGACCAGCTCGCGCGTCTATGCCTCAGTTCACCTCGACAAAGCACTCGCTGCGGCCAGTTTCGTTTCGCAAAATGTACGTGGTATCGGTGCGTGGTATCAGCGGATTTTTATGAGTACGAGTACAAGTATATGAGGACAGTATCGGCCCGATCCCCGATGCCAGTATCGGTATCGGGCCATCCCTAGCAAGAAGGGCGTTTTTGCTGTTTTGCCGACCGGATACGGTAAGAATCTAATCTACCAGTTAGCTCCGCTGGTAGCTAAGCGATAACTTGTTGTGATTGGTCGTAGTGTTATCCAATTGCGTGCAGTGAGATTTTCAAACGCATTGCTGGGTGCCGCCCTTCAAGCTTGCCGATTTTCATTAGTCGACGCCAGACCATTAATCTATTAGATTTAGGTCTGGATTTCCAGGCTAACACTTGACCGCATTTGAAAGTACACACTATTGTCTCTCATCACCTTAACATTACACATTCACAGTCATACCCAGTGCATTCGGTTGCATTACGTGATGTAAGGGAAAGTATTTCATTACTGCATATAGCAAAAAATTTATATTTTTACATTATTCAAGAAGAGTTTTTGTTGTTGACTGTAGTTGGTGTACAACTTGATAGTGTTCTGTCATTTAAAAACATAAGCAAAACCAAAGCTCCAGATTATGTAGGCCAACAAGTTTATTTCCTTTCTCTTAGTTATTGTAAAGGTATTTTATTCACATACAATGCCAGTCATAAGTTTGGACTAACTTAAATTTGTTTCTCATGATGTCAGCCTTTTGGTCTAAAGGCTTAAATATGTGAATTTACATTTAATTTAAATGTATTAATTTACCAGACACTTTTACCCACACCACAGCTAACAATATAAGGTTTCAAACATTGTCTAGAATAGTAGGATTTAAAGGAACACTCCACCGTTTTTTGAAATAGGGCTTATTCACTTTCTTTCCTACATTTAGATAGGTGGGCAAATGCATTTTTGTCTCAGTGCATGCATTGTTTTAGTTTGACAGGGTCGGCGCTAGCTTAGCTTAGCACAATGAATGGAATCCTTTGTTGCCAGCTAGCATGTCCTGAGTAAAAGTGATATAACATTTTTTAAAAACCCACCTAATTACTTCTTGTGGCCTGCGTATTCACAACAAGTACAAATAGTGATGCACTAGGCGATTTCCTTGGCAGATAATGACTTATATATTAAGGACTATATTAGGGGGAAGCACAGGCGAAGCACTGCTACTTGGGCGTGATATCTCTGCGCCCAAGTAGCAGTGCTTCACCTGTGCTTCCCCCTAATATAGTCCCAAGTCAATATCTGCATAGGAAATCGTCTAGTGTTAATCTGCATCGCTATTTGTACTTGTTGTGAATACGCAGGCCACAAGAAGTAATTAGGTGAGTTTTTAAAAATTTTATATCACTTTTACTCAGGACATGCTAGCTGGCAACAAAGGATTCCATTCATTATGCTAAGCTAAGCTAGCGCCGACCCTGTCAAACTAAAACAATGCATGCACTGAGACAAAAATGCTTTTGCCCACCTATCTAAATGTAGGAAAGAAGGTGAATAAGCCCTATTTCAAAAAACGGTGGAGTGTTCCTTTAAGAAATAGTGAAAGCATAGAAAATATATTTTTAAGAGTCAGCAGGATGCAGTTCAATTATTGGTTCACTCCAGAATTAAAATTTCCTAATAATTTACTCACCCCCATGTCATCCTCAGCCGCAAAGAAATTAAGGTTTTAGAGGAAAACATTCCAGGATTTTTCTCCATATAGTGGACTTCAATGGGGTACAACAGTTTGAAGGTCCAAATGCAGTTTCAATGCAGCTTCAAAGGCTACATGATCCCAGCCGAGGAATAAGGATCTTATCTAGCGAAACGATCGGTCAAATGTCAGATTGATTTGCTAGAAAAGACACTTATTCCTTGAGGAATGTTTTCCTCAAAAACCTTCATTTCTTTTCGACTGAGGAAAGAAAGACATGACCATCTTGGATGACATGGGGGTGAGTAAATTATCAGAAAATGTTTATTCTGGAGTGAAATAATCCTTTTAAGTGTTCACAGAAGAGATGAGTATTTAGCTGTTTCTTGAATATTGTCTGAGCTTTCGCAGGGATTTTGCAGGAAGATCATTCCACCACCAAGGAACATTGAATGAAAATGTCTGGAAAGTGATTTTATGCCTTTCTGTGATGGTACTGTGAGGCGGCGCTCACTCACTGACTACAGGATTCTGGAGGGGATATAAACTCTCTCAAGTCTACATCTTCTCCAGAATCCTGTAGTCGGTAAATTGAGGTAAGATTTTGTGGTGCTCTTGACTTTTCTGTACGCATAAAGCAATCGATAGCCAGTGCAGAGAGGTAAAGAAAGGTGTGATGTGGGCTCTCTCTTGGGCTCATTGGAGAAGAGTGCTGCGTCTTGGATCATTTGAAGAGGTTTGCAGCATTCTCATTAAGGTCCTGATCTTCCTGATGTTGTGGAATGCAAACCTGCATGGCTGTGTTGTCTTTGCATTAAAGGTCAGTTGGTCATCAAAGATTACAAGATATCTGGCTGACCTGATTTGCATTATTATTAATGATCCTAGCTGGATAGTGAAACTTAATTGTACCATCACAGTAGCTGGGAAGACAAGAAGTTCTGTCTTCACAACCATGCGATTGTCTAGATTAAATGAAAATGTATGTTGTGTGATGACACACAACATACATTTTCATTTAATCTAGACAATAATGTATACATGTAGCAATGGTGGGGGAAACCATGTCCCTGTATAATAGGTCCCAGCTATGTTGTGTGTATGGAGATAAGGAGGTTAAGTTTTTTTACATTTACATTTACGCATTTGGCAGACGCTTTTATCCAAAGCGACTTACATTGCATTATCCTATACATTTATACATAGGTATGTGCAATCCCCTGGGATCGAACCCACAACCTTGCATTGTTAACGCAATGCTCTTACCACTGAGCTACAGGAAAGCTAAAGTTAAAGTGGTTCTAGACTAATTGCTTGACCTGGTTTGAGTTTAATTAGACAAACATACAGTATGTTTATGTCTATGTATGTATTTTTTTTACAAAACTGACATTTTAGTCAGAAGTAAAAAAAAAAGTTCCCACACATGGGAATTCATTCAATGCTATTTTAAAAGCTCATTTGACAGAATGAGTTTGCAGATTTGGAATCTAGACAAAGATCCAACAAATATTACACATATTCCATTTGTTTTATTTCATAGTTGTGATGACTTATTATTCTGAAATGTGATAAATAGTCATGACAAAGAATGGGTAGGTGTGCCCAAACTTTTTAATTGTAGTGTGCATGAATCATATGGCCTGTGACCTTTGTTAGCAGCAGTTTGATTCATAGGCTTTCTGTTTGCACACTTAAAGGCTTTGATTTATCCACTCACTGTGGCCTCCAAGTCCACCACCACTGCCCGCCACAATGCAGCCAACAAGATCCTGAAGAACATGTGTGAGCACTGCAACACCCTGGTCCAGCAAGCCATTATGGTACGAGTGCACATTCAGTTTGACTGTCTGAATAATAAATGTTTTATTAGGTACACATTGACCTTTGGATATGTTCCTCTCCCTCTTGGTTGATTTTGCTCACTCAGACAACCTTTACATAATGTGCATTGAGAATGAGCTAGAGGTTTCCATAAATAGTGAGTTTTTCTGTGAATGTAATTATTTTTTTTTATTTTTTTTTTTTAACTATTCAAACTCACTCTCAGACTTGTACTCTCACTCATCTCGTCACTTGCAGTCGTCACCTGCATTCTCCGCTGCCTGCATCGTCACTTACACTTGACACAAATAAACCGAAAATATTTTTCCAACAATTTGTTTGGATTGCCAGTGGGGATGGGATGGGGGATGGAAGCTGGAACGGTTAAATGATTAAAAGTTATTTATTAATAAAATGAGAGAGACTATCATTTATTATCTTTTATTCTTTTCAAAAAAAGATTTTTGTTTCTGCTTGTGGCTTGTCTCTTGTGTCTATTGTACAGTAGGTATATAATACATTTCATTACATCAACAAATTACTCAAAGAACATAAGCATATCCTGCATATGAGTAAAAACAAAGCTGGAAGGGGGTTCCAGAGCATTATTCCTATTCTCTGGACATTCAGCCTTAAGTTACTTGGCCATTGCCTTGGTCTTGTTACACAGTAACAAGATTTTGTTCAGCTGCCCACAGTATTTTGGGCAGCTGAACAGAACCAAGAACATTTGAGTGTTCCACACACCACTTGCTGTCTGTCTTCAAACCCACCATGAATGAATTCTGTGAAATATATAGCACAATGCTCATGATGACGAGGCATTTCTTTAATTGCAATAAACCAAAAACAATAATGATAACATTGCATGAATGTTCAAAAAAAAAAAAATATATTAAAGGAACTTTCACTTTACTGCTAAAGTCAAAGTCAGAGTTTATTTATATAACACCATTTATACAGCAGCAGCTGGCCAACATGCTTTACAACACATAATTAAAAACACCAATCAGAATACCATAAAGAAAAATGAGAAAAAATAATAATAAAACAATAAATAATATCTACAGTGAAAATAAATAAATTAAAAGTCATAATCATAAAACGTATATAATGATTAGAATGTATAAGCCCACTGGCAGAAATAAGTCAGAAACCACATAGCTGGTCTACATCAATGCAATCAAGAATTTATAGAAGCCGAATGGCCCAGTAGTCGTACTCTTAAGTATTCACAATATTTTATGATCATTTAAGGAACTTTGAAAACCAGTCAGAAGTAGTGAGCACTACTCTTCTAACAACACCCACTTCTTGTGGTGATTGAAGGGGTGCATTCTCCAACATAGGATGCTGTTTGTCTATATTACCATCATCTGCCTAAAAAATAATACAACCAAATGTATATTACGTTTAGTCTGTCTTAATTTTATAAATTACATTTTAAAGACAAATAGCAATTTTCTTTATTTACAATTTTTTTTTATTAAACATTAAATGTTGTGTTTGTGTTTCCAAAATCACAGATTTCCCTATTAAAGACGCTACATTTAGTAGTAATTCCTTTTCATTTAGTTAAGTCACACATGTACTATTGCCTCCACTGCCACATTTTTACTGTGAGAATGTAAAGTAAAACAGACGGTACTATAGCCTACAGTGCTAATGTGTAAGTGATATAATAACCTTAAGACAGTATAAAAATAAATACCATTCTGTCAAATTGTTTATTTTATGTATTCAAGATAGTAAAGGAGTGGCATCATACCAAAATCATAATAAATAGCCTAATGTCTAAACACAAGGAGCTGCAAATCATAAATCAATATAACTTTTAATTATTGTATATCAGCAATAAAAAGTCTAAACACAGCGTATAATTATGTTTTGGGAAAAAGCAATGATTTTTTTTAACTAAATGTGACATAATCCACTATGCATTGATATAAGATGGTGTTGCAGTCAGTGGAAAATGTAGGTTGCGATTACAAGTGACGTCACTGGCAGAGGAAGCGCAAGTCTGAGAGTGCAAGTTCAAGTCAGCAGCCAGACCCTTCTCAAACTCACAGATCCTCCAGAGAATGAGACTTACAATAGAAAAGATAAAAAGCTTGTCTGATAACATGGTAAATAACAACAATCACTAAGGTACAGGAGAAGCATTGGTAAGCAATGCTTTTAAGGCAGAGCTTAGCCAAGGGTCAATTATGATCCAAAACATCTGCTAAAAGCGAAATTAGTTTAAGTAGAAGCACCACATGACCCCTGTTTCTGTCCATGTTCAGGTAAGTGAGGAGCTGATCAGGGTGGCTATTCTGTGGCATGAAATGTGGCACGAAGGGCTGGAGGAGGCATCACGTCTGTACTTTGGAGAGAGGAATGTCAAGGGAATGTTTGCCGTCCTGGAGCCCCTTCATGCTATGATGGAGAGAGGGCCACAAACTTTGAAAGAAACGTCCTTTAATCAGGTAAAAACGCACACACTTCACAAAAGAATATCATTCAAAATGTAAGAAAGTTGAGAAGATAAGACCTTTATGTGCTTAAAGTACTAAAGAAATGATTTTACCTCAGTTAATGGATGTTTTGAGTTTACAGCAGTAGTAAGACCACTGTAACACATGACTTTATGTGCATATACATTAATCTTCAGTAATATGTTTCCATTTTTCACTAAATGTGTGCTTTCTTTGCCTATCATTGAAAAAAATCCACTAGATGCAAAATATTTTCTTTTACTTTCATTTCAAATATTTATTACCATTGTTTCCCAAGTTCATGGAGAACCTGGATAACTACAATATTGTGGAATTGTAAAATTGTGATTTCCAGGCCTGGAAAAGTTATTAAAAATAATAAAATTGTCATGGAAAAATATGAATATTTTTATTGTTATTATATTTTTATTTAGTATGCTCTGTCCTAAATTATTTAATCAGAGTGCACTAAATTAAAAACACACAGTGAAAATTGGTTTGCGGTGTAATTATTCTCAGTGTAGTTGTCAACCATGTCAAATCCACTGTTAAGGTGCTGTCTAATGTATAGCCAAACAAGGTTGAGAACCATATAGATCAGTCTAATATGTTTCTATAATGACACACACTTAAGCTGCATCAACCATTTACTGTCACAGACTTGCAAACATTTATTTTGTAACATAAAGCAATCTAAGTTGCCATGCAGCATTAATTATAGTTTACAATCAATTCATAATTGTAATAAATTGTTGTTGTTTTTTGTCTTTTTCTTCTTCTTCTTTCTCTAAACTACGTATCTGTGTATTCTTTGGAGATTGCGTTTACCACTTTCATTCCATATATAAATGTTAATGAGTTTCATTCCATACAAGAAAGTCCTTTACTGAGAATAAAGATGCTGACCTGCATCACTTTTTCATTTTATAACTGTGGCTGTTGTTTCAGGCTTATGGCCGAGACCTGATGGAGGCGCAGGACTGGTGCAGAAAGTACATGCGATCAGGAAATGTGAAGGACCTGACGCAGGCCTGGGACCTGTACTACCACGTGTTCCGCAGGATCTCCAAACAGCTGCCACAGGTCTGCCAACAGTGTTTCCTAATGGTGTAGTGCTCAGAATAATCATTAGATCATCTACATCAGCCAGCATATCATTTATCATAAATCATCATCATAAAAAAAACGTTTTTACATCCTCTCCAAATCAATACTGCAAGCCAACCCCCCTCCCCCAACCTTTTTTATTCACAAAAACATTTTATTCTAGTTATTACTTACTTTTCAACTCCATGTTATTATTTTTAAACAAAATAAATTCAACATAATTTGAAAAATGTTGCTGCAGACATTCTTTACAACTTGTCTGTCATACCAAACAAGATCACATAGAGATGTCCAAGGACTGCATACGGATACATTCAGAATTATTAAACGCACCAAATACAAATAAAAAATTCTGAATGTTTGGAAACTCAGCAATCTGACGGCGGGACAATGTCATCAGTGAACAGTTCCTCTGTCAGAACACGTTTGCGTCTATGTTTGGAGCGTGTACATAAACACCACTGATCCTCACAAACTTCTCCAAAACACACTTCGGCGAGCATCCGTTATAAAACACTCACAGCACATTCATTTTGACAGCTGTGCGAATATATCGAACTGTGTTCATACAGAAATCTGATGCAGAGAGCATCATACATGGTTTGTTTGCGCATCAATAATAACGGACTGGCGCATGTCTAATGTACGACTCCTGTATGTCACTGTAATTGTCTTTACCTTCATTATAATTGTCATCCATCTTTACCCAACTGACGGTGCTGTCCACTGTCACGGAGCAGAGCGAGTGTTTTCAGTTCATTCCTATGGAAGTTGAGCTTCATGCTCACGCATGCTTAAATTGAAAATGCTCGCTCTGCTTCGCGGCAGTGGACACTTACCGTGAGAGATATAGTTTTCATATTTACATTTACATTTACATTTATTCATTTAGCTGACGCTCTTATCCAAAGCGACTTACAATTGCTATGTATGTCAGAGGTCGCACGCCTCTGGAGCAACTAGGGGTTAAGTGTCTTGCTCAGGGACACATTGGTGTCTCACAGTGGATTCGAACCCGGGTCTCTCACGCCAAAGGCATGTGTCTTATCCATTGCGCCACCACCCCTTTTCATATTCTTTGTTAATGAAGCGGTTGGGTGTTTTGAGCCGCAGTTCAGCCTGTATTTCACTCAGCGCGATGAGAAACGGCTTGGGTTGCTCTGAAACAATTACAGAATACGTACAGAATTGTAAAAAAAAATTAATGAATTATATTAATATATTTAAATTAAATTAAAGTTATCTCGTGGCCCCCCAGGAGGATCACTGAGGCCATCTAATGGGCAGCGGCCCCCCGATTGAGAACCACTGCACTAGAGGCATATGTGATGTTGTTGAACTCATAGCAGGTGAACTATGGAAAGCGGATTTTCAGAATGAAGACTGGCTTTGATATTACCAGATTTTATATTATATAATATTTTTACCAGATTTTATATATTTATTATTTTATCATATCATGTATATCTGACAGTGTTGATAAAATGTCATGTGAAATCGTATAAAAGAGGTGTACTTTTAAAATTAACCTCTTACTTCTGCCAGGATATAATTATGTTTGTTCATAAAAGTGTTAAAGTGTGAAACATTCTTACATATTGCCTTGTCCACAGCTCACTTCTCTAGAGCTTCAGTACGTCTCACCTAAACTGCTTATGTGTCGTGATCTGGAGTTGGCTGTGCCCGGAACATATGACCCTAATCAGCCAATAATACGTATCCAGTCCATTGCTCCCTCACTGCAGGTTATCACCTCCAAACAGCGGCCACGCAAACTCACCATCATGGGTAAGAGCCAAATAAAGAATTTGCAGTTTTGCATAGGCTGTAAATTTGGTTAAGACTAGGGGCAAAGAAAATTATCAACAAAAGACACAAATACACAGTTTTACACCTGATCAGGCTCATGGCTTGCTCTGAGCAATGGCCAACTATACTGTCAGTTTGTCTGACAGCATATCTCACCAAACTGCCTGTTTAATATAAGTGAATTTAATTTTTAACATTTCAATGCAAAAATAAAACAAAAAATTAAAGCAAAGTAAAGATACATGAGACATGAGTTTTTTTTTTATTTTATTTTTTTTATACACATGCTGTAATCTTGGTTGTAAATGTGAAGTTGGAGTTGAGTTTGATATGGAGAGACAAAAGCTTTCTCTGTTCTCCTCTGCACCCTGCAGGTAGCAACGGTCATGAGTTCATGTTCCTGCTGAAGGGCCATGAAGATCTACGGCAAGACGAGAGGGTCATGCAGCTTTTTGGCTTAGTGAACACTCTACTGGCTAATGACCCAGCCTCCTTACGCAAGAATCTAAGGCAAGCCTCTCGCATTCATGCATCAGAGCATCTCAGACAGTGTCATTCTTTAAAACAAATTATATCAGGCAAATAAGACATAGCTAAAGCAAATAATATATTGATATTGATCTTCATTGATAATCTCACTTTATGTATTTTCTCTGAAATAGCTTAAAAAGATCATTTTGGTTTTTGATTAATGGAATCACCAATTGACGTCAAGTATATTCAGAATGTTTGATGCAAGAAGTGTGATACAGTATAAATTAGTAGTCGACCGATTTGCAGTATTATATATCGGCCACCATTTAGCATTTTGAATCACTGGCACATATGCAGACATCTTACTGCCCTTCAGGAAGATGAGATATATATTTTTCAAAAGACAAAATAATAACAATTTACACAGATCATCATGTTCAAAGTTAACACTTAATGTAGTGTGTTGCCTGCTTGAACATAAATTAATGTTCACATTTTGTAATAGTTGTGTAAAAGTCCCTCAGTTGTCCTGAGTATGAAAAGCTGGAGCTCATCATCAAATAGCCAATACAGGCTTCAGATAGTGGGCAGCTTCACTACTCAGTGCAAAGCAGGGACTCATGCACACAATCATTGATCATCAAGGCAGCTGCACACCATAATAAAAGAAACCAAGGCAATGTACATTTTTGAACTGGGTAGTTTGTGTAACTTCAGCTATTATTTGGTCTTGTGGAATATATTTAAACATATGTTATATGAAATGGCTTATTCATGGTGGTACTAAATTAAATAAAAAAGATTTTTTTGCAGATTCTGCAACAAGTATTCAAACTTGTGAGTGCAACTGCATATTTTTACTAAAACATTTTAATAAAAAAATCCCATGCAAGGACTTAAGTGAACATCTTTTGCATTGATTCCATGAAGTGGCCAGTTTAAAAAGATTCCCACAAATGAACTGAACTGAATTTACTAATGTTAATGTTTTAAAGTTTTTAATCCGATATGGCATTACAGTCTTTCTCTCACTTTTGGCTGCTCCCTTTAAGGGTCACCACAGTGACCACATAGATCACCCACATATTTATTTGGAACAAGTTGTACACCAGATGTCCTTCCCGACACAACCCAGCACTGGGTGTGCAGTGCAATAACTCATGCAACCCCAGTACTGGGATGCAGTCACACGAACACACACACACACACACACACACACACACACACACACTCTCACTCCTATGGGAAATTTAGTATGTCCAGTCCACTTGTATTGTGGGGGAAACGAGAGCACCCGGAGGAAACCCATGCTAACACGGAGGGAACATGCAAAACTGCACATAGACTTCTTGCTCAGCTGGTACTCAAATTGAGGACCTTCTTGCTGTGAGGCAACAGTGCTACCCACTGAGCAGAACTGGTATTATCTCCTTAAATATTGGCACCTTTGGAAAATATGAGCAAAACTTGTTCGCTTTTGATTTTTTGGTTTGGTCTTTTATTTACAATATTCACTAAATCTTTTTTGTTTTGTTTTTACCCCTTGACAAGACATTCTGGTTTTGAGAACAAAATTGTATGAAAACACTAAGTCACCAGTAAACCATCATAGAATGTTTATTCATACACATTTGAGGGAATCTGAGAATGTAAAGTTGAGTTACTGAGTTGAAATAAAAAAATAAAAAAAAAGATTGGTTCTTAACTAGGGATGTCAATTTTCACAAATTCCCATGATCGATCGTCGTTTAAATTAACGATCAATTAATCGATTAATCGTTAGCCTTAATACTGCGATATGCGTCTACTGCACTGGCTATGACAGCATGACAGGGTCTGCAAATGCTGCTCAAAACGCTATGTTCCTCACCAAATCAATTAGAATGGTTTTAAATATAAATAAAGGGCTAGTAGGATTGTAAAATGTTTCGATGTGATTGATAATTAAATTAATTATTTAATAATCAAATATAACTACTAATACAACGTGTCACCAACGCGAATGTGTGACCGTTGTGGACGCGCTCTTCCTGGAACAACTGCACGCGCTGAATGAATCTGCTACCGTTAAACTGGAGCACTTTGCTAGCACGTTATTTATCTAAAAGAAACGCATCCTATATGAGATTAATAAGATATATTCAAAATAAACATAATATTACAAATTATATCTGCACAAAATGACGCAAATTCATGCACAAGTGAACTTGAACTAAGTTACGTTCCATTCATTCAGAACTACTCATGTTGTGGACGCGGTCTTCCTGGAGCAACGCGACACGGCAACTAAACCCAAATAATTCACAATGTTTTATTACAATATTGTTCTCTTTATAATGTTATGTAATATTACAGTCCCAATAGTCATTATTAGTCGTGCACTGCCGTTTGAGCTGCGCGCACTGAAGCTGACGCTTTACTACAGAGTTAATTCTTAACCAAATGTATCCAATATGAGATAAATCAGATATAGATAGGCCTACAGAAAATAAACAGTATTACAACTTACATTTGCACAAAACAAAAGGCTGCGAATGCACACGCAAACTTATAGTCATGATGAAGGTGTAAAATGGTCCCAAACATAACTCCAGTGCGCTCGCTTTACATGTTTCGCGATTGAGCAGCGCGCACGCGCATGAAGACCTGCTTAATCGATGATCGATAAGTTGTATCGATTAAATGTATTATCGACAATTAATCGATCGTCGATTAATCGTTGACATCCCTATTCTTAACATAACATATATCAAAAATATTCAACCCCCAAAAAAGTATTTTTTAGAGAGAATCGTTTACTCTTTATAACCTCAAATAAACTGTAGATGTGCCCAATAGTAGAGTCGTCGTTATATAACCTTTGTGATGTACCGATTTAATGTGTCGCCTCCAAGAATACAACACCCACTTTCGTCCTCCCAGTCTCTGCCGTCCATGTCCATTTCAAAACATCTGGCTCCCATACATTTATGAATATGTGGGACACATATTCTACATCTTTCTCTTCTTTTTTAACACATAACATTGCATAAAAAGAAAGAAGGGTGCAGCATAGAAATAAACAGTAACAACATGAAGCATGTGCTCCTATATATTGTAAACACGACATGCTGTATGTGACAAATTGGGGCTTGTGAGTCTGGATCATCTTGCTTGGCACTGTCAGTGTTTTGTGGTAACGGCATGTTACATCCATTTTTTAGAGGGTCATGTGGCACCACAGCACATGGCCTTGCTTGGGGTTCTGGGGCACTGAACGATCTAAAGATTGTGGGCACTGACATGGTAGTGATAGTGATTCAGCTACCCGTAGAAGGTGACGGTGGATCCTTGCATAGGTCTTACTATTAGACTGGATGATGTAGCTTGTTGGGTTGGCGGACTTTTCCATAAACCGTAACCAGTTTGTCAAACCCACAGGTCGTCTCCATCCTTACTGTCTTCCCAGGCTCCAGAGGTGAAAGGTGTCTGGCCGATTTGTCATGGCTGATCTTTCCTTTTTGTCTAAGTGTGAAAAAAGCAGCCTGAACATCAGTCTCAACTCTCAGCATGAACGGGGATAGCACCATGGAGATCAGAGTCCTGGTGAGTCGTGACAGTAAACATTGCGTTGGAGAAGGCATGCCATCCCTGGGTGTGTTGCGCAGGTTGAGCAAGGCTCTTGAATTTTCTACTTGAAAATGATGTTGTGATGTTGCACTGTCAGTCATCAGTTGGTGGGGAATCCCATGTACAGAGAATTGTACTTGAATTGCTTAAATTGAAAGATCACAGAGAAAAATATCAGATGCTGTGATGGACCATGGACTGTCTGGTGCTGCTTTAGAGCATTGCACGGTGCACATCTGGAAACTTATCTTTCAATGTCACTGTACACTGTAGGCCAGAACATGGTTTCATGTGCCCTTCGCTTTAGTGGACTGAATGCCAGGATGACCTTGATGAAGCTGTGGCATGTAAGTATTTCTGGAGAGAGTGAGGGAATACATACCTCTGACCTCGCAGAATCAATCCATTATCCATCTCAATTCATCTCTCATAGCGTAAAACAGGTGGATGTCATGTGGAACTTCCTTGTATGAGCCAGGCCACCCAGTAAGAATTGTGTCCACAAGGCGTTTGCAAACAGCATCTGCCTGGGTGCTTTGCCTTTGTTCCTCAATCCTTCTGGATGGAAAGAGCAACCGCAATATACAGTTCACATTCATATAGATCACATTCAGAAGTTGGCAGTAAAGCTTGAGCATCATTTGCTGGATGCGCACCAACGCTTGGGCTTTCTCAGTATGGTTATAAGTGGCTGATGATCCGTCTCCACAGTCACTGGACGGCCATAGATATAATCATGGAATTCTTTACAGGCAAAGACTAGTCCCAAGAGTTATTTCTCAATCTGTGCATAGTGTGCTTCAGTATCAGTGAGAGCTCTTGATGGGAATGCAATAGGCATGCCATCCTGAACACAGACTGCAGCGAGACCGTGCTACGAAGCACCAGCAGACAATATCACGGCTTGTGCACATAAAAATATTGTAGGACAGGTGGGCTTATCAGATGTAATTTGTGCTTGTCCACAGCAACAATGTTTTTGTCCCACACCATTCCGCATCTTGACGCAGAGGCTGACGGAGGAGAGATGTTATCTCACTTTAATGATGTATGAAAAAAAAAAAAAAGATTGTTGGTCATGCCAAGAAACCTCTGCAAACCATGTTTGCCCTCTGGGGCAGGCATCTGGTGGATGGCCTTGGTTTTGTTTGGGTGGGACTTGACACCTTTATCTGTGAGAAGGTGGCTGAGACCCTAAAACAGGGTTCACCAATCTCGGTCCTGGAGGGCCGCTGTCCCTGCAGAGTTTAGCTCCAACCAGCTCCAACACACCTGTTTGAAAGTTTCTAGTGTGCCTAGTGAGACCTTGAATAGCTGGTTCAGGTGTGTTTAATTGGGGTTGGAGCTAAACTCTGCAGGACAGCGGCCCTCCAGGACCGAGATTGGTGAACCCTGCCCTAAAGCTTTATCTTGTCAGGTTCAGCTGCATATTGATGGCTCTGACACATATTTAACCCTCTGGGGTCTGAGGTGTTTTCTGGGCCCTGGAGGTGTTCTAACATGCGCTGACATTTGTTCTTATTTCTGTTACTTGTGACATTTTCATGGCTAAAATCTGATTACACTGTATTTAGCACAAACTCTGCTACAATAATATATCAGCAGCATGTATGTACAAATTTTGTAGTTTTGAGATAATGACATTTATGCGTGGTTTGTGAAAAAATAAATAAAAATTGTCACAGAAATAAGGCCATGAAACCCATACTGATTATTTCTTCACACGACTTTTGAAAATTGTATCACGTAGCCTAGAATATTTTCTTCAAAACTATGTGAAAATCATCCTGACAACTCATTCAGATGAAACAATATATCGATTTTAAATTTGTAAGACATGTTTTGTGTAAGAAAGCTTTATGCGAGGAGGCGTGAACATCATTAATATTGATGGCTTTCACACCTGAGAAAGACAAAGACCCTCCCCTAATGGCCCTATCAGGTGCTATCAGGCCCTATCATTCTGAGCAATCTTGCACAAAGAATGAGGAGATTTAAAAAAGAATGGCTTTTTGATTGTTTGGATTTATTTACAACACAACACAATCCAAAGATACACAACAAATGACAAAAAAGCACATTATTTAACACACTGATCTAAAGACAGAGACTTGAACAGTCACACACCTTTGTGCCATTCTTGAAACGTACATACCTGTAATTTCCAAAGTGTTTGATTTTTCACTTTACCATGTTCATGTACAGAGACTCGTGTGAATGTTGAAGTCAGCAGGACTCATCAGTGGCATCTGGTCCCTGTAAAAAAAAGCAACAACAACAAAAACAGCTGTGAACATACTGATATCAAGAGAAACTATAGGGCTGCACGACTATAGGGCTGTCACATTATGAAATAAATGTTTTTCTCCAAAACACGTTGGCCACAATTATTGATACCCTTTTATTAAATACCTTTTTGCAATCTCCTTTTGCCAAGATAACTGCTCTGAGTCTTCTTCTATAATGCCTGATGAGTTTGGAGAACACCTGACAAGAGATCAGAGACCATTCCTCCATACAGAATCTCTCCAGATCCTTCAGATTCCCAGATCCATGTTGGTGCTTCTTTTCTTCAGTTCACTCCACTCATCAGGTCATGGAACTGGGACGGTCATGGCAGAAGCTTCATTTTGTGCTCCCCAACACATTTTTGTGTTGATTTTGATGTTTGTTTTGGATCGTTGTCCTGATGGAAGATCCAACTACGGCCCATTATAAGATTTCTAGTAGAAGGCGTAAGGTTTAGATTTTTTATCTGTTGATATTTGATAGAATCCACGATGCCATGTATCTGAATAAGAAGTCCAGGACCTCCAGCAGAAAAATATGCCTACAACATTAAAGATCCAATGGTATATTAAATTGTACACATGGGTTACTTTTTATCCTTGTGTGCACCAAACCCATCTAGCGTGTTTGCTGCCAAAAAGCTCTTTTTTTAGTTTCATCTGACCACAGAACCCTGTGCCGTTTGAAGATCCAGTCATGTCTGACAACTGAATATG